>NC_140173.1:55120585-55770585 GCF_963971535.1 Notolepis coatsorum | reverse complement strand
TGCTAATTTCAAGTTCATTAAAATAATTGTGAAATCGGACTGTTCAACCCTGGGAGGTCCCCGAACCTCACTTTGTGGCTTGGTTTAGAACTGGGGTTCTCAAACTTTTTCATACCGTGACCCCAATTTATTTACGATTTTCTTTGGGGACCCCACTAGGGCTGGGCGATATGGCCAAAAACGTTATCGCGATAAAATTATTTTCATATAACTCGATATCGATAATTATCGTCGATATAATGTCTGTCAAGTTTAATTAACGTCTTATGCCCGGCGCCGATGGGCGGGCTATTAATAGACTTGTTTTGCTGCTGCGAATGTCTCGAGAGTCGAGTTGATGTCGTCATCAGTCCGCGCACGTTAGCAGTTAGCCAGAGCAAGCGGAGTATCTCATGACAATGTACTAAATATGACCATAAAATACTCTGTTCCGCCCCAATACATTGCAACGACGTCCACCGTATACCCCACACTACTATAACAGTTACCCTCAGAATTCAAAACACACACCAACTCGGCAGGTAAACTGTAAAATAGCGCCGTGCAAGCTAATTATCCTAGCCAGCCTCGTTTCCAAGCGATGTATTCCATGACAATGTACTAAATATGACCATAAAATACTCTGTTCAGCCCCAATACATTGCAACGACGTCCACCGTATACCCCACACTACTATAACAGTTACCCTCAGAATTCAAAACACACACCAACTCGGCAGGTAAACTGTAAAATAGCGCCGTGCAAGCTAATTAGCCGCTGTCGGCCATCTCCTTCACTGATTGGTTGTTAGTGCGTGTGCTCATATCCAAGCTTGGAAAATCGATATATCGAAACTTTGCGACCACGTTTCATGTTTATTTCGAGGAAATAATTTATCGCGATAGTTATCATTATCGTTTTATCGCCCAGCCCTAGACCCCACACTTAATGTATCGCGTAATTTCAACATGGAATTAAAAGCACACGTTGTTGAACTTGATCATGCATATTTATTAGAAAATGTTATTACAGCACTATGTTATCAATACACATTTATAAAATAAGGTATATTTAGCCAAAATATGTTGCCAGAAAATTTTTAAAAAATTAAGATTTTTTTTTATTAATATAACTTTTTTTTACTTACAATGCGTGACCCCACTGTCACCTACCCGCGACCCCAATTTGGGTTGCGACCCGTAGTTTGAGAACCACTGGTTTAGAATGATCTCTGATCTCCCCACTGTCCTCTTCCACCAGGTGACCATCGAGGTGGTGGACGGTCTGGAGGCCTCGGAGGCAGAGCAGGGTCTCCAGAAGGAGGAGAGCAAGCCTAGCTGGGCTGCTCCTAACTGGAGGAACTGGTGGCAGCACTCCTCCACCTCCGCCTCCTCCTCTTCCTCTTCCTCTTCATCGTCCTCCACCACCCATCGGACAGAGGAGCAGGACCAGTCATACGGAGGCAATGCTGAAGACAGCAACTTCCTCAAACCTCTGGGAGACTGGGACAGGAGAGGAGGAACTGGAGGAGGTGGTGGAGGAGGAGGAGGAGGAGGAGGAGGAGGAGGTGGTGTAGGAGGCGGTGGAGGAGGTGGTGGAGGAGGAGGAGGAGGAGGCGGAGGGGGAGGAGGAGGCAAAGGTCAGCCAGAATATGGTGAGTGTGATCAGTAATGAAGTTGAGTTAATCTTTGCAATTGTTTGGAAAATACCAATACCATCATTTAGTGTATTATTAACTCTCGTATCGTATTATCAATTTCCTAGCCTAATGTCCATCACACTATAATGGGAATGATGATGTCACACTATATTTACCTCCTCAAACACCACTGTGTGTATGTGTGTGTTCGTGCGTGCATGCTAGATGTGTGTGTGTGTGTGTGTTCACGCGTGCATGCTAGATGTGTATGTGTGTGTTCACGTGTGCATGCTAGATGTGTGTGTGTGTGTGTTTGTTTGCATGCATATGCGTGCATTTGTGTTTGCATGTGTATAATATGCATGCATGTGGGTTTTCTTTCTAGCAGGAAATTAGTGTACATACAGTATAATATTTTTTTCAGCTGAATATTTAGCTGGATCCACAGGCTGTCTTTTTCAAACCCCTGGTCTCCAACATCTCCACAGATGGCCATAGTCTGATGTGGACTCTGTAATTAGCAGATTTGCTGATTTAAGCTGTCACCATAATAAGTACAGTCATTCCAGGCCGGGCCCTGGGAGCCTCTGATTGAAGCCTTTAACACTCTTTTATGAGTTGGATTCCTCCGCGGTGCGGAGCTCGCTACGTGACGCAGTTTAAACGCCTCCCGACATCAAAGTACCATCGGCCAAAATGGGGCCAGGGCTGCCACACCATTCTCACAACACTCTCCAAATGTAAACCGCGTAGATAAATCTGCTAGGGAAGAATTTACACTCAACTCCCATACAGTATCTGTCCTAAACCATGTCACAGCATGCCCTAACCAACACGGTTGAACAAGAATGTGTGTGCAGAGGGAGATTATATTTTATTCATTCACGTGTGGCTCTAAGGAATGAGCTTTCATAAACTGCTCTTTGACTGATCACTGTGGTCAGCTCTATAACTCGTTGACTGATCACTGTGGTCAGCTCTATAACTCGTTGACTGATCACTGTGGTCAGCTCTATAACTCGTTGACTGATCACTGTGGTCAGCTCTATAACTCGTTGACTGATCACTGTGGTCAGCTCTAGAACTCATTGACTGATCACTGTGGTCAGCTTTAGAACTCGTTGACTGATCACTGTGGTCAGTTCTATAACTCGTTGACTGATCACTGTGGTCAGTTCTATAACTCGTTAAATGATCACTGTGGTCAGCTCTATAACTCATTGACTGATCACTGTGGTCAGCTCTATAACTCATTGACTGATCACTGTGGTCAGCTCTATAACTCGTTAAATGATCACTGTGGTCAGCTCTATAACTCATTGACTGATCACTGTGGTCAGCTCTATAACTCGTTGACTGATCACTGTGGTCAGCTATATAACTCGTTGACTGATCACTGTGGTCAGCTCTATAACTCATTGACTGATCACTGTTTTGCCCATGGTAGAACTCTATGATTTTGTATGACAACTGTATGATTGTATTGCTTCCATGTGGCAAATAAAAATTCTGAATCTGAATCTGAATCTGTGGTCAGCTCTATAACTCATTGATCTTTTCTGCGTAAGGAAACCATATCTGTATGGCTGCGTTCATCGCTGTTTCCATGGACACAGTGAATAAACAAGGCTGCACAGAAATATTTAACTTTTTATTTCAACATTTTTGGTTCTTATTTGTAAAAGAGACAAAGAATATGGGGGTGAATATAATATAATATTATTTAATCAATATGTTAAGGGAAAATAATAGGATTATAGGAAGCACCAGTGAGTTGACGTCCTCTTTGACAGGGTGGACTGTGGGTTTCTTGTGTGTCAGTCACAGGGCATTGATAAGGCATTGGTTGAGTCCCATCCGTTGTGTTCATTGTTAGCAAGTAGCTGTTTTTCCATCCTTGCAGCCACCATATAATGTTTAAAAGAAGGGTGAAAGGCTGGAGATAGATGACACTTGTTACAATCTCATAAAAATACCATTTAAAAGTGCCCAAATAATCAACACAACAGGCATAACACAGTCATAATTACAAGCTAATGAATATCTGACTCATATTGTTTCTAACCACTGTAGTGTTCAATAATTTCCACTTATTTCATACTCAAAGTGCTATCTTTGGATGAAGTTATCATCCGTCATAACATCAGTGCAGTTGTCGGGAACTCTGGTGCCTGGTTCTCTTATCCCAGATGTGGTTAAATCAACTGTGGGTAGGATCTGGCTAGCTAGAGAGAGGGCGGGTGGTCCTCCATCCAAATGCACACAAATACCTTTTTAACAGTGAAACATGTCTGAGAATATCTTTCATTCGAAATAATTGCAAAATAAGCTTGTTTTCATACCTTATTGGTGCCGTTTCTGCGTTGTTTTCTTCCGGTATTGTTTCTCTGTTTAGCCTCTTACAGGAGTGTGATTGACAACGTCAGGGTAGTGAGACATGGGCCTTTCACTGAGCCAAGCCGTGCTTTCAGAGGGCCTCACGTGGTGTTGGTGGTTAATGAAGCCATTTCAGATTACCCTTCTCATCGGTGACAACCTCTTTATGATTATTATGTTAACTGTAAGAAGTTTCTTGCTGCAGGTTTAAGATGGAATATAGGTGAATGAAGCAAGTTGGAGAGATCAGGAGGCAGACCATTGAAGGTCGACTTTTTAGTCGTTTGGGCTCAGCGGTTACTGGATTCAGAACATGAAAGAAATACAGATACCAGCAGATTAAAATGTACTGGCAGCTATTGCTAATTTCAATCCCTGGATTGGAGCACAGGGCTGGGATGTAGGCTGGCTTGAATTGGGTCATGGAGCCAAAAAGTAACTCCTTCCATGGATACCGATTACACTCACCTGCTGAATGATGATTGGAGGGCAGGGGGATTTGTCGCCATTTCAATCCACATTTCCAAAGCTACAAGTCACAGATAGGCCCAGATGAATGTGTCTGGGGGCCTGTGTGCCAAGGGGAGGCTATAAACTGCCTACCAGTTTTAACCCCTAGATACCCACCATAGACCCATTTTTATCTTCTGGGGGAGACAGCAGGTCAACAGTATATGCCACATAGACGTGGTATACATATGGGTGGGCGGTATGGCCTAAAATGTATATCACAGTATATTCACAAAAGCTTTTTCAAAACTTTCCAAAGTTTTAACCTTTTATACATGCCTTGTGTGTTTTATCCATTTTTTTGTATGTTTTTATGCCTTGTTTTTTAATTGTTTATGTTTTTTTTTATCCACTTTTTCTCCCATTTTCTATATATTTTCTCCCATCCCAATTTCGTATCATCCAATTCAACCCTCCCCTGTCACGAACGCTGTTTCTTGCCTCCCACAAGCCGGCTGCAATGTGGACTAAGTCATACATAGCACAAGTCCCCTCCGGTACTTGAGGTAACAGCAGTCGCATCTTTTCACCTGTGCAGCTCGATCTCTCAGTGGCGAGGAGTAACGCGTGGGAGGCTCACGCTGCCCCCGACACTTCCTGATTCTACTGCGCAGGCGCACCAACCGACCTGTAGGAGTCGCTGTCCACAACGCCCGATCCCCACCCATCAGTTTCCCACCCCCTAATACGGCCAATGTGTATTAGTACGGACGACCAGCTAAACTGAAAGCAAATGTGGAGCGCTGGGCTCGAACAGGCAAGCCCAGCGTCTCCAGATTTCGTGGCGAGCGCCTTGCCCACTACGCCACGTAGCCGCCCTAATTGCCTATGTTTTTAAAGCCTATGTGTTTACCCTGTAGCACTTTGAGATTTGGCTCCAAATGTAAAGCGCACTACAAATTAAATGTATTATTATTATTATTATTATTATTATTATTATTATTATTATTATTATTATTATTATTATTATTATTATTATTTTATTATTATTATTATTATTATTATTATTATTATTATTATTATTATTATTATTATTATTATTATTATTATTATTATTATTATTATTATTATTATTATTATTATTATTATTATTATTATTATTATTATTATTATTATTTCAGTATATTGTTTTTCTTATAATAAGAAGAGAAAATGCAATACAAGACTTTTTCCCCAAGTGGTCATAATGTCCTGTGAAAATATTTCCCTCTTATTTTTATTTGGTTACCAAGTAACATTGCCAGAAATCTAGCAGTGTGCAGTTCGCTAGCTTTGTGTGTTACATGTGTGTGTTACATGTGTGTGTTGCATTTGTCTGTTACATGTTACATGTGTGTGTGTTACATTTGTGTGGTACATGTGTGTGTTACATTTGTGTGTTACATGTGTGTGTTACATGTGTGTGTTACATGTGTGTGTTACATGTGTGTGTTACATTTGTGTGTTACATGTGTGTGTTACATGTGTGTGTTGCATGTGTGTGTGTTACAAAAGCCTAAAGGTAGCCTTCTACAGGTACTGTTAGAGTCAAATCTCTACCGTGGCACTGATTTCTACCGGTATACCGGTTGAACCGTTATATCGCCTACTACCCCTAGGTATACATCATCTGAAAGCTGGGAACCTGAAGATTAATCGTTTTTCTAGTCATGTTTTGGTTAGCTGCAATTTCTGGGTTGATACCATCTGTTAGACAGATTTGGTGCCAAGTGTAAAAAAAATTTGACCACTCAAGAATTGATAAATATGGCCTAAATATATAAGTACAGTGGCGGCTGGTGAATTCTTCTCCAGGGGGGGCGCTATACCAAACATTTTGCAAACATGTACCGAGGTATCACAATGTCACACACACACACAAACATGCGCGTGCACGCATTGGCGAAACCACACACTGAGTATAGCCTACTGTGCACGTCAGAGCTTCGGCGAAACCACAAGGTACGAATATTTAAGTAGGTACAGTACAACTATCACCATTGCCATGAATCAATATATGATCAGTCAATGCAGCCACGTTTCCAATAGCGCCTACACAAACACGCTCTCTCTCTCGCTCTCTCCCTCGCAGTCGGGAGCACTAGCATATCACTGTAATATCTTTGTGCATGCTCCCACGCGCACGCCCGTATTCCGATCCGTACAATAATAATCACAGATGTATATATTGTCATTTGAAACAAGTTACCAATGCATTGTCCGTGTGATTATGCCCCCCCGCGGTGAAATTAATTAGTATCCCCCTCCTCTATCTCTCTCTTTCTCTCTCTCTCACACACACAGCATTAAGTACCTCACGTGGAATCCCAACCCAAGCACTAAACAAATTAGAAGAAACTGCAAAAGATCAGACCTAGTATACAGTATATACCAAGAATAACTTCAGTATGAGTACAGCATATTTTGCATATTGTTAAAAGAGCCAAGGCTGGCTTGCGTAAATTAAACATATGATTTACCATCAGAATAGTTGAAGGGGGCGAGATATTCAGCTGTCCACAAGCCTTAATCCACTTAAAAAAATAAAATAAAGTGTTTTATGTCCTTTACTCCAGTAACAGTCCATGGGCATGCTGTATCTGTCCCCCGTCGTTTTAAAAAGCAGGAGCAAAATACGGCATTTACATGACTGCATCCAGCTAGCCATATAGCTTCTTGTTAGCCAACACTTCTTACAGAGCCAGCTAGAAAACGACAGAGTATTATTGTCTTCCTCTGTCTGTTGATTGTTTCTGAATTGAGATATCAGGCTGATAAGGTCGAAACAATTTCACTCTTGAGTTTTTCTTGCAGTGTTCATCTCTCAAAAGGTATTTTTTTGAGGGATTTACCTGCATTTTCGAGGTTGGAATTTTCTTTCCATCATCCATGGTATAGTAAACAAGCTAATTCTCCGTTCTGTGTGACGAGGGAGTGACGACCACACCAGTGACCCTGCTTGCTTGGAGCGCTAGGTCTCTAGTTGTAGTTGTGTGGTTGTTTCATGGTCATGCCAGTTTCTCCCTCGCCGCTGCAAGCCTCCGAGGGTCAACCTGTTTGATGTCTCACAGCGTGGATGGAATCTGCCAAATGTTTCCTGTTTTTAATGACTGACGAGACACACTCAACACACACACACACACACACACACACACACACACACACACACACACACACACTTGTCTTACATTACTATTCTGCATCTGTGTGTGTGTGTGTGTGTGTGTGTGTGTGTGTGTGTGTGTGTGTGTGTGTATTGGTATATGCTTGATTGACGAGTGTCATTAGTGTTGTATTCATTGTTAATCTGGGTGACATGATGTACTTATTGACATAATAAGTGCTCAGCCACTATGCCCTTACATCAACACCATCCTCAAATGCAGTCAACGAGAATGTGTGGGAATGATTGTGCGTGTGTGCGCAGTATCTGGTTTGAGGGTCACTGTAACTGAGGGGTACAATTCCCTGACTGTATTGATAAGTATGGTATCATTAAACCACTACCGATTATGTACTTTAACTACTGGCCACACAGTACATGATATAGATATGATGAACACTTTCCCACCATGAAACGAAGTCCACACAAATGTATAAATCGAATATTTTATATAGCAAAGGGTATATACAACGTTCACTTAATGACATTTATGATTTGAATGCACTTGTAAGGCAAATGAGTATTCGTAGGCAAATCAACATTGAATGTCCAATCTCTGGTTACGCAGGGAGCAAGTATACAACCTGGTTCTTTAGGGAACTATAGCGATGGTACTTAAATGATTATAGCTGGATACACTAAAGGGGGGTCCCGCTGGTTGTAAGTCAGTAGGGGGGGGGGGTTAGGAGAGCCGCCGGCGATATCCCATCTGGCCAACGATTTCTTGGGAGAATTCAGAGTGCTGAACACGGTGCCCACAGAACCTCGGTCCACAGATGAATACAGCTGGGCCCTCTTGTAGACGGTAGCTGCCGGTCCACAACGAAGAGACGTGAGGCGACCTCACTCGGGGTAGAGCGCCGTCTCACCTGGACTCCTCTCGGGGGGTAGTTCCAACACTCAGCAGTGTTGGCTGTTATCCATGGCATAATCAAAGCACCCAAAGCAAGTAGATAATCCAAGCCGTGTAGGGCTCGCCGTCGTCCGGGTAAAGTAATCCAATGTGCAGGTCCACTCGTCCTGGCCCAGAACTCCTCGGATGAAAGCACCACACGTGGTCTGCCCAGCCTGGTTAAGACTCTAGATAACGCCAGGAACGATGGGGGTACTGCTCACTTTATAACTCTAACCGAACGATGCACCATACATAATAGACTATTATTAACTTAATAGAAATACGTCCCACTCGACGGTATAGTGCCAAACTATGACAATTCAACTATTAATCCACACAATGTCTCAATGCCTATTCTGAGGCCAAGTAGGCCATACTGCACCACACGTGGGTCGTGGGTGAGGCTTCACGTCTGTTACTAGGTTGGAGGGTAAAGGACTAATGGACTAAAAGAAAGTTCTACTTTACTTGCGCCATATATATATGCGCTGTGAACAAATAGTACCATTCGTATTTCGCCAGACGTATTCCTACGCGGAACCGGGCTTGTAACGACATGTTCGTCGGCACGATTGAACTTGAACCAAGGGGCTTGGCTGTTAGTAGACTAAAGGGATATTCAGTGTATATGTACAAGGAATATACAAGGGATATCAAACGATATACAAATACTATTAAATATATATCCATAAATAAATATATATATTCGGTTTAATCTGATCCTTCACAACAGCCGCCCCCTAATTAGTCCCACCTAATTAGCTAAGCAGAGACAGATTAACCGCACTGTCTACCACTCAAGGTCCGCTGTAAGGGTCAGTCAACTCACAAAGTCGTGGGGTCATGGTCGTCATCGATAGTGTCTGGGAGTCTGGGCAGTTCTATTAGCCTCGCCACGGGTCGTGTGTAAGTTCGCCCTTGGACGAGCACCTCGGCTGCTCGGACCTTGCCATCGGCACCGGTGATCACTTTGCTTACGCGGCCAGCCGGCCACATAGCTCTGGGTAGTGACTGGTCGATAATCATGACGACTGTTCCTTCTGTCAAATTGTCTCTCTCTTTTACCCACTTCTGGCGGGTCTGTAGAGACGGTAGGTAGTGGAGTAGAAAGCTGTTCCAAAACTTGTCAGCTAGTACTTGACTGTACCTCCACATTCTTCGGCCGTTCGCTTCTTCAGGCCTGTACATTGTCTGGGGTAGCGCGGGGTCCAGCCGCCCCATCAAGAGTGTGTTGGGGGTGACTGGGTCGACATCTGCTACATCACTGGAGACGTAGCCGAGGGGCTTGGAGTTCAATACTCCCTCGATCTCCGTGAGGACTGTCATTAGGACTTCTTCCGCCACAGTCTGGGCCCCAAGCACGGCGTACAGGGCTGTCTTTATAGAACGTACTTCTCGTTCCCAGGTTCCACCGAAGTGGGGTGCGTTCGGGGGATTAAACTGGAAGTCAATCTGGGATGGAGCGAGGTGGGTCTTAAGTTCTGGGCCCATAGCTTGGAAGCTCTCTCTCAGCTCTCTTTCTCCGCCTTTGAAGTTTGTCCCGTGATCAGACAACAATGTAGACGGTTTTCCTTTCCGTGATGTGAATCTTCGGAAGGCCATAAGGAATGAGTCTGTGCTCATGGTTGAAAGGAGTTCGATATGTATCGCTCTGGTGGTCATGCATTTGAATACAATACCCCACCGCTTCTCGGTTCCTCTTCCTTTCTTTATATACAACGGGCCAAAACAGTCCATGCCTGTGGAGTGGAATGGCTTGTCGCCGAGTCGGAGGCGACAGGGAGGTAGGTCAGCCATCCGGGGTATGCTGGGCTGCGCGCGCCACTTTCGGCAGTCTAGACAGGTTCGCTGGAAGCGTCGCACTGCTTCTCTTCCTTGAAGTATCCAATAGCGACGTCTGATCTCCGCGAAGACTCTCTCTGCTCCTGCGTGGTGTACATCCTCGTCGTATTTCTTTATGATCAGCTCTGTGACCTTGTGTCGGCTGTTCAAGACTATCGGGTACTTAACGTCATCCGGTAGATTGGGGGCTCTCCGCAGACGACCACCCACTCTGATGAGATTATGGGCGTCGCTCTCGGGTGCCAGGTGGAGCAATCTGCTGTCTGATGGGACGGGCTTTCCTCCCTGTAGACAGTCTAGCTCATCGGGGAACGAGTCTCTCTGGGCTCGTTGTAGTAGAAGAAGTTCTGCTTCTTCGTAGTCAGCTGCTGAAATGTCGGCAGTGGGCTGAATCTCTGGGTGGTGCCGCAGAAATGTCTTTAGCTGCGCACTCTGTAGGGTAATGCAATCATCTATGTTGGGGTCTGTGGAGGCGACTGTGCTCAGTCCACAGAACATAGGTTTCTTGTTCTCAGCCTCCTCTTTACTCGCTTCCCGTGGGGTGGGCGTAGGCCACTCTTCTTCCGGGAGCTTGAGGAACTCTGGTCCGTCACTGTAGATGTTGCGACGGGTGAGGTCATCTAGGGACATTCCCCGGGTGATGACGTCAGCTGGGTTGTGTTTGGTGTCCACATACCGCCAGCTCGCTGCTTCTGTTAACTCTTGAATCTCGGTGATTCTGACTCCCACGAAGACCTTGTATCTACATGAATCAGACTTGATCCATGTGAGTACTGTCGTGGAATCTGACCACAAGATTGTTCTGTGCACCGGAATGGTGAGTTCACGTTGGATTAACGTGGCTAGATGCGCTCCTGCTAGGGCTGCGCAGAGCTCTAGACGCGGGATAGATTGTTGCTTTCGTGGGGCTATTCTTGAGCGAGCCAGGATGAAAGCAGTGTGTATCTCTCCTCCCTTCTCTTGGGCACGCAAGTAGGCCACTGATCCATAGGCTACTTCGGAGGCGTCGCTGAAGACGTGTAGATCCATCTTGCATGTCTCTGGCCTCACTGTGGGTGGGAAGTAGCTGCGGCGTATATTGACGCCTGGGAGTGAGCGGAGTTCCGTCTCCCACTCTCTCCATGTGGAGGCAAGGGGTGCGGGTATTGGGTCGTCCCAGCCCTGGTCCTTGTCCCATAGTGCTCGTACAATCATCTTTGCCCTGGTGGTGTAAGGTAGAATACATCCCAACGGGTCATATTGTCTAGCGAGTGTTCTGTACACACTCCGTCTGGTGGTCGGTATCGCCGTCGACCTTCCCTGCTCCGTGGTCAGGGGTTTGTGTCTATAGTGGAGTGAGTCTGTTTTGAAGCGCCAGACTAGTCCTAGTGTCATTTCTTGGGCTTCTCCTGGGATTGTCGCCATCCAGGTCTCGCTGCTGGCAGCCTTGTCCGCGGGGGAGAGGCTGCGCAATACGTGCGGGTCACTGCTGGCCCACTGCCTGAGATCAAAGCCGCCTTTGATCAGGGAGGCGCGTAGCTTGAGTAGGAGAACCTCGGCTTCTTCTTGAGTCGAAACGCTTTGTAAACAGTTGTCCACGTAGAAACTGTTCTTCACACTGTGTCGGACCTCTTCATCTGCTGCTGGGTCCTCTGCGACGTGTTTCTGTAGTGCAAATGTAGCACAGCACGGGCTGCATGTGGTTCCGAAGGGGAGGACTTCCCACTGGTAGATGGCTGGGTGCTCATCTCCGATCCTCTCTCTCCATAGGAACCGCAGCAGGGGCTTGTCCTCCTCCACTAGTCTCACCTGCAGGAACATCCCTTTGATATCCCCGCTGATAGCCACCTTGTCCTGGCGGAAGCGTAGTAGCACGCCTAGTAGAGAGGGGCCGAGTGTGGGGCCGGGCAAGAGCTCTTTATTCAGATTTTGGGATCCGATCTGGTAGCTGCAGTTAAACACAATGCGATCCTTGCCGTTGTGGTGGACCTTGTGGTGCGGCACGTACCATGATTCGGTCGTCTGATCGGCCTCTTTAATGTCAATCTTTGTCACGTGTCCCGCTGTGATTAGCTTCTCAATCTCAGCGCGGTACACACTCTCTTGAGCGGGGTCTTTGGCTAGACGCTGCTCTGTGTTCAATAGATACCGCTCCGTGGCGTCTTTCTTTGCGTGAAAGGTGGGCATTCCCTCTCGCCTCAGGAGTGGAGTTGCGTATCTCATCACTCCGCCGACTGTGACTCTCTTTGTCCCTTGCTCGAGGAGGTTTATGGCGTAAATGTCTTCTTTAGAACGAATGTCTTTCTTTTCGTTCTTAAAGGGCATTGTCTCTAGTGTCCATAGCCTCTCGACATGCTGCAGGAGAGTGGTGTCTTCTTCTGTCACTCTGGAGTGGAGGCAGCTAGTGGCTGCTGTTCGGTTGAGAGATTTAGCGAGGGGGCCTTGTAGTGTCCATCCTAGGCGGGTCTCGACTGCTGCAGGACAGCCTCGGGGTCCTGTATGGACCCGGTCTATCGGGACTATGAGGTCTGCATGGTCGGAGCCTATCAGCAGGGTCGGGGTGGCGCCGTCTATGAGCGGGATAGGTAGTTGACGCAGGTGCACATATTTATCCATCAGCTTGGCGATGGGGTAGGTGTACTGTGATAGTCCTATTTCTTGGCTGGTGAAAGCATTTGTAATCCTATACCGTCGCTCTGGCTGCCCGCTTGCTGCGATAGTGAAGGAGACATTCTCGCCCTTTATCGTCTTTAAATCTCTTCTTATTGTCCGAATCGTCATTTGGTTCTCGCTCCCCCGCAGTCCCAGCTGGGCCGCAGCGGACGCGAGCAGAAGGGTCTTCTCTGACCCGTCATCAAGGACGGCGTAAGTGTCCATGACTTTATCTTGGTAGCTCAATGTTACACGGACTACCTTTAAGAACACTTGGGCGCCGCTGCTGCTGGCGGGGTCAATGTACATGACACTTGCCTTGGTGCTGCTCGATGGTGCAGGTGCAGGCTTTCTTCTGTTACTGTCGTGTAGTACATCTAGATGGGCTCCGTCACACCGACTGCACCTCTTCTTTAGGTGGCATTCGGCTGCCATGTGACTGCGCGCACATCGGTAACAGCGCCTGTTGGACTTTATCCATTGACTCACTTCTTCTGCATTCATCTTTGTGAACAGGTCACATTGTGACAGCCAGTGTTCCTTCTCGCAGTACGGGCACACCATCTTCCACTTCTCTTTTCTCGAGGGGGTACTGTGGTTCTTACTGCTCGGTACTGATTCTGATTGGTGCATGACAGTCACCGATCTTCTTCCATCGTTTATTCTCCTGGGTCCCTCTCTGGAGCTTGGTGTGCTCCGCACGAACGTATCCAGTCGTAAGCTGCTGACTTCTCTCGCCAGGAAGTCGGCTAGATCGAGGAGGGATGGTTCGGGACCGTTAGGATCACGGTGGTCTCTCTGCCGCCTGAAGCGCTCTTGTCTGGCGGGTGGCAGCTTCTCTAAAATCCTCTCGACGTTAGAGTTGGCGTATAGCTCGTGCATACCCTTTTCCCGTTGCGCTCCCAGCATCCCTACCAGGGACTGCACTTTTATAGACAGGTCGTCTAATGAGCGATTGTCTGTTGCTGGGGTTAGGCGGTCAATATGCCTTATCTCTTGGATTACGTAATCCCATATACGTCCATATCTCTGGTCCAGCGTTGCTAGAGCCGCGGTGTATGGGGTCGTAGAGGTGGCATAGGCTAGCGCTATATTGTGCGCTCGCGGTACTTTCAGGTGCTTCAGTAATATTGCATACTTGTGGCGTTCATCAGCGACATCCACCATCATTGTCTCTAAGCACATCCGGAGCTCCGTGTACTGTGCTCGATTCTCATAGGTGAAGTCTGGAAACGTCGGTGTGGCAATGTATGACGCCGTGGATGGCTGATACATCGGCGAGCGTTGGGGGAGAGACCTCCTAGGCGAGTCTCCTCTTGCGCCTCTCTGTGGGCTGGTACCGGCAGGGTACCATGGCCCGCTGGTCCAGGTGCTATTCCTCGGGGCTGGTCGTGCGTCATGCTCACCCGTGAATAGAGTCGGGGGTCTGTAGCGCAGCGCCGCGGGGGTATAGCCTGGGCTGTACTGGACCTCCTGGTCCGGTGGAGTACTGTGCTGTCGTCGGGCTTGGTTCTCCTCCTCTCCCTCTTCTTCTTCTATCAGGTCCTCTAGATCCTGTAGTCGTTTATTTAGCTTCTCCGCAGTGTATGCCGCTCCTTCCTTGTAGCTGGGTCTCGCTTGGACCGGTCTGGGAAGGGGGTCTGCGGGGGGTATAGGCTTGGTCTGTTGGTCAAGTTCAGGGTCGCTTGCTCGGTTAGGAGACGCTGCCCTTGACTGTTGTCTCGACGAGTTCCTTGAACCCCTGGCGGAGGGAGAGGGTGTTGCCTTGAGGATCAGCTGCTCCATTAGCTGCGCTTGTAGTCTGTCGCGCTCGGCTTCGCGCTTGATGAAAGCGATGTCGCGCTCTGTTTCGCGCTGGATGAGAGCGAGGTCGCGCTCTGTTTCTCTTTGGGCACCGGCAGCGGCACGCTGGGTGTCTGCTCGGTCTCTTGCCATATTCTCTTCTGTCTGAAGGCGTCTCATCTCCAGGCGTATGCGCTCTTCTTCGCTCCGTTGCTGTGTCTGGAGTCGATCGCGTTCACCCTGAAGTCGATCGCGTTCACCCTGGAGTCGATCGCGTTCGGTAGAGGCTGTCAGGCTGACGAGGAACGCCTGTGATAGCATCCTCTCCGCTTCGCTGGGGGAAGACGGTTGTAGAGGTGAGCCGCTCCTGGCTGTACTCGTTGGGGAGTCCTGGAGCTCTATTTCCTCTGCGCTCTCCTCCTCTTCTTCCGTGCAGAGTTCTCTCTCTGTAGGGTTGTCTTCCTCCCGGGGCTGGTCGGGGACTACTTCTTCGGTATTGGCGGGGGGTAAAGGCATGTCAGCTCCCTCCTGGTCCCCACCGTGAGCTTGGTCAGTTACATTAGAACCCACTAGGGCCTCTGTGGTCGGGGTAACCTGGTCGTTAAGGTCAGACATAATTTTACTTTCTACTTTTACCGCGTTTACCGTTTGTCGAAGGCTAGGTAGTTGACAGCGTAATCCTCTAAGTACTGAGGTGTCTGTCGTCTGCGCCGGGGGCGTTCTACGTTAGGAGGACCGTTTCGTGGAGTGTTCATCATAGGCCATTTCAATATTAATAACTCTATATTAATATTACACTAGTTACCCTCCGGCTCGAAGGACCAATTGTAACTGAGGGGTACAATTCCCTGACTGTATTGATAAGTATGGTATCATTAAACCACTACTGATTATGTACTTTAACTACTGGCCACACAGTACATGATATAGATATGATGAACACTTTCCCACCATGAAACAAAGTCCACACAAATGTATAAATCGAATATTTTATATAGCAAAGGGTATATACAACGTTCACTTAATGACATTTATGATTTGAATGCACTTGTAAGGCAAATGAGTATTCGTAGGCAAATCAACATTGAATGTCCAATCTCTGGTTACGCAGGGAGCAAGTATACAACCTGGTTCTTTAGGGAACTATAGCGATGGTACTTAAATGATTATAGCTGGATACACTAAAGGGGGGTCCCGCTGGTTGTAAGTCAGTAGGGGGGGGGGTTAGGAGAGCCGCCGGCGATATCCCATCTGGCCAACGATTTCTTGGGAGAATTCAGAGTGCTGAACACGGTGCCCACAGAACCTCGGTCCACAGATGAATACAGCTGGGCCCTCTTGTAGACGGTAGCTGCCGGTCCACAACGAAGAGACGTGAGGCGACCTCACTCGGGGTAGAGCGCCGTCTCACCTGGACTCCTCTCGGGGGGTAGTTCCAACACTCAGCAGTGTTGGCTGTTATCCATGGCATAATCAAAGCACCCAAAGCAAGTAGATAATCCAAGCCGTGTAGGGCTCGCCGTCGTCCGGGTAAAGTAATCCAATGTGCAGGTCCACTCGTCCTGGCCCAGAACTCCTCGGATGAAAGCACCACACGTGGTCTGCCCAGCCTGGTTAAGACTCTAGATAACGCCAGGAACGATGGGGGTACTGCTCACTTTATAACTCTAACCGAACGATGCACCATACATAATAGACTATTATTAACTTAATAGAAATACGTCCCACTCGACGGTATAGTGCCAAACTATGACAATTCAACTATTAATCCACACGATGTCTCAATGCCTATTCTGAGGCCAAGTAGGCCATACTGCACCACACGTGGGTCGTGGGTGAGGCTTCACGTCTGTTACTAGGTTGGAGGGTAAAGGACTAATGGACTAAAAGAAAGTTCTACTTTACTTGCGCCATATATATATGCGCTGTGAACAAATAGTACCATTCGTATTTCGCCAGACGTATTCCTACGCGGAACCGGGCTTGTAACGACATGTTCGTCGGCACGATTGAACTTGAACCAAGGGGCTTGGCTGTTAGTAGACTAAAGGGATATTCAGTGTATATGTACAAGGAATATACAAGGGATATCAAACGATATACAAATACTATTAAATATATATCCATAAATAAATATATATATTCGGTTTAATCTGATCCTTCACAACAGTCACAGTCAGAGGAAACTTTTAACCTGTTAAGCCTGCTTTTATCATAAATCGATCAATAGAGACCGTATTAGATCCCCAAATATCATATCATGGGTATCATTGGAAAGCCACACTCATTGGCTACAACCCTGTCCAAACATTTTCGAGATCGCCAAATGATTGACGGAGCTAGAGCCCCCGGAGTTCGGGTGTGGTAATGTGTACTTTGGCGCACGCCTCACATATCGGCATGTAACTCGAGAACCGCTGGACGGATTCTGTCACCTGAAAGGGCAATTGACAGGCAACAAATAGGGCTATAATTCTATCTATATATTGTATTAAAAGAAATGCACACCTGAGCCGCTAGATGTCAGCAAAGTGGCACGTCGCGAATCGTCCTCATGAGGGCCCACATGTGGGCCCTTGGATGTTAAGAGGTTTGTTTTTATTTAATAATTTTTTTTAGCCAAGAGTAAAGACCATAACCTTATCAAAACAGCAGTCAAAGTGTATATTTTCATTTTTACCGATGAAAGATCAATCGGTAAGATTGACCGAAAATAAGAATTTATCAAAAAAATGCTAATTATATCTCTTTTATCGTAAAACCGTGAGGAAATGACTAAATCCAGATGATTTAGCCCTGCCATTGGAAAGAGGAGCCTTTCCCTATCCATAGATGTATGATTTGGCCATAATAAGGTCAAGTTCAAGGTCAAATATGAATTTATAATTAAAATCGATGATCATTTATTACTGTATCTACAAATCCTTCTGTTTAATCATCTTCCCTTTATTAATTTGCTTCGATCTTTTGTACACTTGATCTCAATAAGGTGGTGAATGAGCTCAGTGAGCAAGCTCGGTTTGCGCACAATTGTAACATAGTGTTATTCACCGGCACAGATGCAAAAAAATATCATCATTTATATTCTCCTTTTTTTTCATTACAATTTACTCAAGCCTAGTAACAGACACAATAATTCTGACACTGGGAATACATACCCCCAGGTCCCTAGATGTTCCTAGATACCAAGAACATGCAAATTGACCTTGTAGAAGTGGAGCAATCTTCCATTTACTTAGGCAATAGGCATGTACCTTTAGGCGAAATTTCTGAAAATAGGGCTACAGCTTAACACATTGCCTGCCGGGCATTGTACCCATCTAATGCCCCTCTCTGCCAGCGCTATAAGTCTATGGAGTGGCTCACCTTCTTTGCAGGGCTATAACTTTTTAAATTGTATTGCTATATTGACATTACTATGGCTGGCCCATTCAACATCGATTATCTATCGTTCAGGATGTGGGAACGTTATACTTTTTCATTCATACATTCATTCAAAAATACCTTCTAGAATATAAGTATGTTTTTATCGTTTTCTGCAGTAATTCCTAGAACGTGAGTTATAGGCCTAAACGCATATATAGATTATCGATTGCTGTTTCCCGCCTATACACGCTATATTAAAAAATTAAACTGTATATGATCGGTATACGTTATGCTTCATCATGCGTGGAGGAAAGGGGGGGGGGGGGGGGGGGGCGTTTATAATTCCGTGATCGTCAGTAAATGCTTTATGTAGTATGGGTGGATATATTGATCAGATGGTTTGCAAACAAGGAAACTCACAATTGGGCTGAAAATAACGTTAGTGTCCTCTTACCGTGCGCCAATGAGACTGGCGGTGAAAGATCCCAGGTATACGACGCCGATCGCCTAGGTCCATTTCCGGTTTGTATGTCGCAATAAACGCCGAAATCATATAGATTATTAAGTTTAGAAAGCGATCCATTATGTACATTGTGTCTGTCGGGAGCCTTGCAACGATATCTGACGGCCGGATGAATTTAATCCACGCACATCAGCCATATCCTGTTTGCCAGTGTAACTCGCCCGACCATCCACCAGGCGGCGGTATTGAGCCGTTGTTGCCGTCACCTATAGGGTCCAGCTGGAGCGTCGCGGGTGTATATATGAATTATGAATGCCATGGTGAAAAAATTAAATATTGATCTCAATAACGCTGTACAGCGAGGTCTGGCGCTCAACGCATGGCGGGCAATAACGCTGAACAGCGTTTCCGGCGGTGGATGTGTTAAGCTGAACCCCCTGCCCCCCCCCCCACCCGTTTTATGTCCACCATCTTATTATTAGTGAGGCATGTTAACAGCCTGGCTAGCTAGCATGTGGCCTGCATCAGAGCTCACTGACTGTGTGCGTGAGCGTGTGTGCAGTAGTAGTGGCATCGCAATAATACTCACAAATATTCTTTTGTCTGTCTCTCTCTCTCCCTTTCTCTCTCCTTCTGTCTGTCTCTCTCCCCCAGACGATATGGACGGAGAGGGGGACTGGAGTAACTGGTCTCCATGCAGTGTTACCTGTGCGAACGGTAACCAGAAGCGGACGCGTTCGTGTGGCTACGCCTGCACCGCCACCGAGTCGCGGACCTGCGACATGCCGAGCTGCCCAGGTGACCCGACAGAACCACAAACACATTATTCACTAAATACAATGTTTGTCCAGGGATTTCTCTCTGTGACAATTGACGAAGACATGTTTAGTGGTCTGTATGGTCTAGGGATGGGCACGTTAATGTATAATTTTGTTTTTACTTAATAGCGAACGTGAGATAATCAAACAAGCGAGCTAGCTGGCTGCTGTCGTTGCTAACAGCTAACAGCTAGCGGAGCAGGCGAACGTAAATCATTCATTCCAAAAGTTCACATCACTGAAATGTGTGAACTTAGTGAAAGAACATGGCAAATGTACAAAACGTTGCTACCATGTAACTCTCCAGCTATTAACAGAGTGTTGTGCTACAGTACATGGCAAGCTAGCTACCTGTACCCAGCATGCCGTTCAGCGGTGTAATTGTTAATAGGGGCCCCTCTCTATAGGCACCGGTAAAAACAAGGGAAAAGATATTCTTTGAGACAAAACGATATTCGCATAAACTATTAGATTTTTTATAATTCACATAGGCAATTTTTTTAGACTATACTAGGGATGGGCATTGGTTTTTGAATATTCTATGTCTTTGAGGGTGGGCAGTCCCCTCCCAGTGTATGTTTCTCCTTATTGAGACTGTAGGAAGACTGAGAAGGAAGACATAGGAAAGACAGTGGCTCAGGGGCGACAGTGGCTCAGGAGGTAGAGCAAGCGTCTGGCAATCCGGAGGGTCCCGGTTCGATTCCCACTCCTCCCGGGCAGCGTGTCGATGTGTCCTTGAGCAAGACACTTAACCCCTAATTGCTCCCGATGAGCAGGTTGGCACCTTGCATGGTTGCCTCCGCTGTTGGTGTGTGAATGTGTGAGTGAATGTGTGAGTGAATGGGTAAAATGTGAGTAACAAATTATAAAGCGCTTTGGATAAAAGCGCTATATAAAAAAGCAGCCATATACCATTTAGCCAAAGAGGGTTCTGGCGGGACTTGATCCCACGAGGCCAGCAGGAGGCCATGTGGTTTCAGACGTCTCAGCCGCTACAGCCTCTCTGGTCACTGTTTACTCCATGCCGACAGTTAGTCCTTTAATCATCCGATCGCGCCAGGATGCGTAAAGATTTTCTCTAACGCACTTTCAGTTCCGCGTTCAGGTTCCGCGATCTGATTGGCCACTGACGTTTCTCTCAGCGCCAATCACGTTACGCCTAGTTCTATCACTGGTTAAGCTTGGCGACTCTTTCGAAGTTGGTTAAGGTTAGAGTTTGGTTTTAGCAGGGCGATAGATCACCAGCCCTGATTCCAAACTCTAACCTTAACCAACTTCGAAAGAGTCGCCAAGCTTAACCAGTGATAGAACTAGGCGTTAGCTAGCTAGCAGGCTGTTAGAGGCAGAACTAGGCGTAACGCGATTGGCGCTGAGAGAAACGTCAGTGGCCAATCAGATCGCGGAACCCGAACATGGCCTGGACGCACAGACCCCAAGTCAGATTCTGCTCGCATTGTGATCCGACGACGAGCCAGGCCGCATCCCGCGGTGGTTAGGGCTCACGCTGTGAATGGAACTCTACATAGTCTACACGCCATCCAGCCACACTGTGCCTATTAGCAAATGTAAAGAGATATGGTCGAGGAATTAAACCCAGCCACAGAGATGCATAACATGCACTCTCAGGTCACATGTGGACGCAAAGCAATGTGATCTCATAACATCAGATCTTTACGATCCTTTCACAGCGTGTAACCGTGGCTTCTCTTGTCCCTGTGCCCTCTGTGTCAGCACAGCAGCCATGTGAAAGTGTCTCCCAGCATAAAATAATGTCACCAAGATTAATTCCAGTATTTTTTTGGGGGGGGGGGGGGGTTTGGCGAATAAAGTGACTCTGACAACAAGATGATACAGACAACAGGGAGAGCACACAAACAAGAGACAGCAGACTACATACCGTATATATATCAGTCTCCGTTAATTTACTACTATGTATGTATATCTGTGTCTGCAGTATGGCAGAGAACCCTAAGAACCATCCAGTCATTCAATCGAGTTGAATAGGTTCCAATAATACAATAATACAATAAAGTGGTGGAGTAAAGTCAAATTAAATATGAGCTAAGTTAAGCACAATAGAATAATATATTTATGAAATAAAATAAATATCCACAACGCGGCGCAGAGCATTGCTCTCCAGAGGTGGCCGGCTGCAATGTGGATGCCTTCTAGCCGTTACCCTCCTGTGTACAGTTGCCCTAGTGTCCTCCATAGTTTGAGCCTGGACCGCGCATATTCGAATGTTCGAGGGAGTAAACGTGTGCATCGAACGGCTAAAAGCCTCCAACAAAGACAATGCTGATGTAAGGACCGCCATGTCGCCGGGATGCCGCTAGCTAGCTAACGTCAGCCGGTCGCCGGTGTGGTACTGACGTCAGCGTTGCCAAAGCCGGGACAGTAATGGCTAGAAGGCATCCACGTTACAGCAGGCTGCTTCTGACCGCAGGACAACAATGTCTGATTGAATTAATTTAATTAACAGATTGCAGAATGAGTACAGTACAACTCAATACACACAATTGTTAAGGAGATGCAGACCAGAGAAAGACTTTCGTCTTGTTTACATCAGAGTCCCCCATTTTCAATTCATAATGAATTGAACATTTGCAAATGTCTGTGCACATTTGCATTGACTCCTTTTAATGTAACATTCAGATCCACTGTGTTACATTAACACACCCCTACTGGACTATATACTTGCATAAACAATCAAAACATACTTGTTCATACTTTGCTGATCCATACTCTTTGCACATAACTGCCCAATTGCACAGCCCTGCTAATTATCCCATCCCACTGTATTGTCATTTAATTCTAATCAGTGTATATACTTGACCACATCTTGCACAGTTGTACAGCCCTGGCCTATTCTTATTCCAATTACGGTATTTTATTTTCTTTACTTATAATTGTACTATATTCTATTGTGCTATATTTAATTTAGTTTATATCCACATTTTATTTTATTCAACCTCTTTACTTACAGTTGTACAGCCCTGGGCCCTTATTTATCAACATTGCTTAGAAAGTGTTCTATTTTCGTTCTTAAGCGAAGCACAGAATTTAGAATGTCTCTACGCATAAAAAAATCTGGATTTATCAAACGTGCGTACACAGGTTCTACGCACACTCCGTGTTGATAAATACCATTTGTTCTACACTCCGCGCTCGTGCACGATTTTAAGTATTTGCATATAGCACCGCCCGTAATTAACCATATACGGTAATGAAACACCCCCATGAAATGTGGAAAAGTGGACTAAGCCGAGCGAACGCGTGTTATGGGAGAAATACGCGACAGGCTGACAGACGGTGATGTCGGATATGATATTAACTTCCTAAATACCATTGCTGCCTGGGCAGCGCAAACACTAATAAAAACCGTTAACCACTGTTTGGCATTGGTGTCATTAATAACCATGCTGGAATATGACTGCCTTTCTTCGTTTCGTTCGATTAATACCCAGGGATTAAAGTTCTCCGTCAATTTGATTCCAAATCGCGACGGATTTCCCATACATTTTCTACCTGCATGGTTTAATATGATTTGTAGAGACATACAATCTATTTTGATGTCGGTATTAGGTATAGCCTATATAAATTATATATGCATAGCCTACATTATGCAACAGTAATTTGCGCATAACGCAGCATGGCACAGACATGTCACACGGAGCCCCCGTGAAGCCTGCATACAATAAATTAACTTCGTTAATATAACTGTTGTCTTTGTATCTTTACGCTTATGAAAACATTTAATAATATATATAGGCTATAGGCCCTTGTTTGGCCATAGCCTATTATCAAATGGCTAAATCTCCGCTGACGGACCCATGTATAGCCTATGCTTATGCTGTGGCTGAGATGGGTCGGGATTAATGAAGCTGATAGGAGACTGCTTCTCGGCTATACGAATTAAAGCACGATTGAAAAGAATGTACTTCCTTCTTGACAATAGCATATACTATAACAATAATACGAGAGTAGGGCGGCTAGGTGGTGTAGTGGGCAAGGCACTCGCCACCAGTGTGGAGACGCTAGGATTCGCGTGTTCGAATCCAGCTCTCCACATTGTTTTTCAGTTTGGCTGGTCGTCCGCAGTAATACACATTGGCCGTATTACGGGGAGGGAAAACTGAAGGGTGGGGATCGAACGTTGTGAACAAGCGACTCCTACAAGTCGGTTGGTGCGCCTGCGCAGTAGAATCAGGAAGTGTCGGGGGCAGCGTGAGCCTCCCACGCGTTACTCCTCGACACTGAGAGATCGAGCTGCGCAGGTGAAAAGATGCGACTGCTGTTACCTCAAGTACCGGAGGGGACTTGTGCTATGTATGACTTAGTCCACATTGCAGCCGGCTTGTGGGAGGCAAGAAACAGCGTTCGTGACAGGGGAGGGTTGAATTGGATGATACGAAATTGGGATGGGAGAAAAATATGGAAAAATGGGAGAAAAAGTGGATAAAAAAAAAAAAAAACAATAATACGAGAGTACAAGAACAATGAATCTCACTGCCATGTAGCCTACGCCATGTATAGCCTGCCTATGTGATCAATAAAAACGCGAACTTGAATTCCATCATCATATTTATATGTTGTGTCTGTCCACTATGTTTGTTACTTTGTTATTCCCCCCCCCCCCTATGTAAAGTGACCTTGGGTCTCTTGAATGGCGCTATATAAAAGTAGAAAGCATTTTGTTGTGACCAATCTTATTTGGAAACATGACACACAAAATAATAGTATTTCGCTTTTTATTTTAAACAATATTTAATCGCGTTTGGAGGTGGGTGTTCTGCGTCTGCCTCTCTCTATAGAAGAGCCATCAATAGTAGATATGAGAAGTTTAGTATAGTCCACATTTCTAGCTCTTGAGAATATCATACATTTTGTTTTCATCAAGTTAAGGACAAGCCTGAGCTGAGAAAGGGTGTCCTGCAATGAATTAAAAGCGAGCTGCAAGTTGACGGTAGCAGCCTGCGGGCTATCCGGAATACAGTAAAGAATAGTGTCATCTGCATACAAATGAGCTTGGCAACCGGTTAGTGAAGAGACTAATAATAATAATAATAATGACTTGGATTTATATAGCGCCCTTCATGAGACCCAGAGCGCTTCACAGAGTCCATTATTCGTTCATACACAGTCATACCGGTGGTGGTAAGCTACAATTGCAGCCAGAGCTGCCCTGAGGCAGACTCACGGAAGCGTGGCGAATAATCAACGCCTACGGCCCCTCCGACCACCACCAACATTCATTCACATGCATACACATTCATACGAGGCAAGTAGGTTAAGTGTCTTGCCCAAGGACACAACGGCAGTGGGATGGACATGGGCTTGAGCGGGATTCGAACCACCAACCCTTCGATCATTGGACGAGCTGCTCTACCCCTGAGCCACGCCGCCCCACATTAATGACTAGCTCATTAATGTAGACAGTAAAAAGTACATGCCCCAACACTGAACCCTGTGGGACACCTTTTGTAACAGTTAAGAATTCCGAATTGCCATGTGATGATTTTATACATTGACGTCGGAGAGATAGGTAGTCACGAAACCATGCAGAAGCACCCATATCCAAGCCGATATCGGACAGCTTTTTTAAAAGCAGGTGGTGATCGACCGTGTCGAAGGCTTTTGAGAGGTCGACAAAGAGGGCCGCGCAGTGCTTCCTCCTATCCAAAGCAGAGACTATATTGTTGGTTACAAGAGTGATAGCAGGGGGGAGCTCCAGTAGCTCACCGCGTACCTCGAGCGCTATTTCGGCGCCAGGGACAACCGTGCTCGTCACGGATCTGGGGTTTAGCGAGTTCGAATCCCGGACTGCAGCCGTGCCTTTCCCAGAGTGTCTTCCCCCCATCTGTACCCCTTCAGCCTGTTTCTGTCGGTCATTCTTGACCAGAGTAAATGCGATAAACGCAAAAAAGAGCCAGCGGAATGGCCAAAGTTAAAAAAAAAGAAGAGTGATAGCAGAGATTGTACTATGGCCAGGTCTGAAACCGGATTGGTGAGGACTAAGAATAGAGTGGCTTGAAAGGAAGCACTTCAATTGCGAACTGACTAAGGTCTCAACTTTCTCAAGTACTTTGGCCAAGCAAGGAAGGGTGGAGATTGGACGATAGTTATCCAGATTATCTCTAACACCCCCCTTGTGTAAAGGGATGACTCATGCAGACTTCCAGTTCAGTGGGAATGAGCCAGAAGAAATTGATAGATAAAAAGTATGAGTTAACGGCTCTCTAATACTTGGCGCAGCCAATTTTATTAAAAAAGAGTCCAATTGATCCTCGCCCGTCGATGATTTAGGGTCTATGGATTCTAAAACTTTGAAGACCTCCGAAGATGTAAACGGTCGACAGGAGAAATGAGGGACATGATTCATGGGGAGAACATCATCAGAGACCTCCAAGGGAGGGAGACCTGGAAACAACCTATCAAATAGGTGACCAGCTTTAGAGAAGTGTTTATTAAAAGCAAGGCGAATGTCATTCGGATCAGAGATCACGCAGTCATTTATCGTAATACTAAGGGGCGGAGTGCTAGAAGGCAGATTTTTGGTCAAATTAACTGCACCCCAGAACTTGACAGGATTAGAATAGGAGGTGGTTACAAGATTTAAAAAGTAATCCGTTTTAGCTTTCCTTACAGCTGAAGTGCATTTATTTCTGAGCTGTCTAAATGATCCCCAGCCAGTGCTGGGGATCATGTGTGTGTCTGGCACGGGACCAGGCATTATTCCTATCATTAAGGAGGGTAGACAGCTCATGAGTAACCCATGGCACCACCCTATCGTTGATCCTAGTCATTTTATATGGGGCGTGCTTATCTACAAAGCAATTAAATGCACATATAAAGGAGTTAAGAGCGTCCTCTATCTCATCGAATTGGCCCACGCAACTCCAATCCCAGTCATCCAGATCCCCCAGGAACTCCTCTGCAACAAACCTCTTAAAGTTCCTCTTAGAAACCAGCTGAGATGTAGTCTTTTTCACTTTTATATTTCTCACACATGCAATGGGACAGTGGTCACTGTAAGATTCTGATCAAACTGGCCAGTATCACGTCTTCGTCTGTTTGGCTCTCCATCCAATTCCTCTGCGTTGTGTACTTTTAATGGTCCTGACGTCTCCGATACTGGTAGATAAGATCCTTATCTCCCCCGTTAGTGCAATCCATAAACCATAATAAATCTCCACCTCCGTAAGAATTCGACACTTCGACACCGTGAGATACCGATAGGTTATGACTATAACCAAGTTCTGTTAGTTAGGGGCGATGCTTGGCATCACACTGCACTATCTCGCGTACGTGCACGCGTACTGAATAAACCACAAATGTACCTCTAATACCAGTATTAGTCTGACCACACCCCTCATCAGCTTACCTTCATAAGCAGGTGTGTGGTCACCTGCTCTCCTCCTTCCCAAGCTTTCACCACAAGGTGAGGACAAGGGCTGCAGCGGCCGTCTGATGCCAAGCATCGCCCCTAACTAACAGAACTTGGTTATAGTCATAACCTATCGTTCTGTATCGTTAGTGGCTTAGCTTGGCATCACACTGCACAAGGGAGGCCAAGCGGAGCCACTGGCTGACAAATACACCCCGCTGACAGCCCCCCAAAACCATCAGAACAGGGAGGGCCGAGCCCCCCCGACCCCCCCTAATGGAGGGTATCCCCCCTATTAGAGGCTTCACGGGAAGGCGACGGACCCGACCGTGCGAAGAGGCACTCAAGCAACTTAACGCACAGGGTGAGCAGACCGTGGCTTGACCCCACGACTACACACACGCACAACCCGCATGCCACCCGGGAACGAACGGAGGAACAACCTCGTCACTGCCCCCAGAATCACGGGGTCAAGGGCAAACCCAACCCCGTGGCAAGGCCGTAGCAGCGGAGCGCGAAGGAAGACCCAGACCCACCAAAAGGACTGGACTCCCTGGAATGGGGGCCCGGAGAAGTCCATGATGCCAGCATCAAGACCCCACCAGGTGGGCACGTAGTGCCCCGCCCCCCACATCGCCAGCGTATTCGGACAAAGGCCCCCCAGTTACTGCACCTGGTAATCCCAGGCGGTATCCCAACCAAGTACTAACCAGGCCAGAACCTGCTTAGCTTCCGAGATCGGACGAGATCGGGCGTGTTCAGGTCGGTATGGCCGTAAGCCGAGCGGGCCCCGTCCCCCCAACAGTACACCGCCTGGCACACTAACCCTGCAGAACAGACAGTCAGCATGGCCGTAAGCACACAAAAAAGGTTAACCAACGGAAGCAGGCAGCGCACCGGGGAAAAACCAGGCAACAGGCTGTTAACCCTAGCCTGGAGACTGCGGACGAGACAGGCGCCAGAGGGGACAGCTGAACACAGCTGCCCCGGCGGAAGGGGCGTATGCTGGCGTTGTTGCATGACCAAGCCTCCATTTAAAAACCCCCACCCAGAGGGGTCGAGGCAGAGAAGGCTGACACGATTGGCAGACGTCATGAACGTGCAGGGGCACCCTCAAACGGTGAACCCGGGAGTTGACACTGCACCAACACACCAGGGAACCAACCACCTCGGTGTTACCCAATGCGGTGGTTGATCCTATAACCCCTCAAGAAAAAACTCCAAAACACACCTGCGGGTATACACCGGCTATACCGCAGTACAAGTGTTTCAGTTTTCAAAAAAGGGTTAACCCAGGCCTACGGGTCGCAAACATCACTTCGGACCGGGCCTGGCGGTACGGGAAGCACAGGGTCACCAGAGGAGGTCAAAAAACCACCCCCACAGGCCCCTCTTCGCCATGCGTGAGAGAGGAGCGAAAAATAATGGAGAACCAGCCCCTAAGCACACCGTACTTGGTATTCCCAGGCGGTCTCCCAACCAAGTACTAACCAGGACCAACCTGTGTAGCGGCCGAGATCCGACGAGATCGAGCGCGTACAGAATGGCATGGCTGTAAGCCATGACGACAGTGCTGAGTAAAAACATACCCAACCAGGGTCTCCATAGCGCTTAACCCTGTGACACCCAGACCGACCTGGCATTTTTCCCCCTGAAAAAAGCCCAAGTCCCTCAGGGTACCAGAACAGCAGATCTGCATCCCCGGCGGACAACGGGTTCAACTGATCTGGACCAGCGTGACCAGAACCAGTCCCGTGCCCTAACCACGCCGACATGCCTACTCCAGGAGAAGGGCAGATATGCGTGTTGATCTTAACATGAAAAGAAGGCGCCACCCAGACGTTCGGACGAACCGCGCCTGGTGGCCCACCCCAAGGGCGTGAGACCCCACCACATATGTTCAGATCCATCCCGTCATCATCCCCCAGACATGAACGAGAATCCGTCGACAACCCACCCAGGTCATGGGATGTGGTCGTCGGAAGAGGAAAAACCCCCATCTCAGTTGCTTTATAAAAACGCTGTTTCAACCACAAGCAACCAAGGCGTGCCAGTCAATCGCCTGTTTACAGCGAGCTAGCACTATACGTGCGTCGGGACACACCCCCATCAATGAACAGGCTATTTAGACCTGTCATTGAATCCCCAAGGCGCCCAGGGGAACGACAAGAGGGGTGTGACACTCCCTAACTCCAACACTTCTGGAATAGAAAGAAGGAAGCATCAACAGTATGTATCCCAGTCTACACAGCCGGGGTAAAAAATGTTCACATTTTTACATCCCACCACCCTCCCATAGGAAAGAGACGGGGATCCCCAGAGAGACTTCCCACGCGAGCTGTACAGATTGAAAAGAATATATTGCACCTTGAGCCATGTAAAAAACTGGTTTTAGGGCCTCCGGGGAAGAGGCACTGAACCCATACACACTCAATAAACGAATTGAATCGAATATACATACAATAGAAAAGGACCCTTCTAGAGGGTCCACTCACTTTGACAATCTGAGGAGGAAGGCTCTGTACTCTGATGGAGGCTTCCTCACATGGAAGAAGGAGTCCGAACTCACAGAAGGCCTGAATAGGCGCTTGGTGAGGAGGAGCCCTGACCACCCCCCCTGAAAACAGATCCATCATATGGACCTGAACAGCACACGGAAGTCCTACCAACAGAGACGCGCACGGTGACGTACTCTATGGCGGGGGAATTCCTGCGGTGCACACGCCCAATATACCAGGCCGTGGGACCAGGAACTCCCCCCCCCCCCCCCCCCCCCCCCCGTAACGTGCCGAACCGCCACGTGACGGGAACCTTGAAGGACAGGGGGTGTACCCCTGACCGACAGAACAATGGGGAGAGGAAAGGTTACCAGTTCACCCCTTTACGACCCCACACCCATGATACGATGTAACGACAAAAAGAGAATATGACACAGTCATAGTCCGCTCTATGAAGCGTTTCACAGCTCCACACAGCGCATGAGCTAACCTGCTATCTGATTTTTACTAAGGAAAAACACAGAATAGAGAGGGCTCTAAGAACCCCGGTCCAACATACACATGTGCTTCTGTGGCCAGTACAACCCAGTTGTAGGTCACATGACACACACAACCCATCATCACCTACAAAAAATGGCAAAAACACTCAACAGAGGAACGCCGTTTTTTTCACAATGAGAGAATACATCATTCTTGATTAGTATCGACCACAGGCCTTGCTAAGCACACATGACAGCAACCAAACCAATTTCCCTTTAGGAAATACGTTTCTCCAGCAGATTTAGCACAACCTCAGCAATCAAGCTAAGAGTTACATCGTATCCCTACCACACAAAAGACACAATTAATGCACAACATGTCTGACAGGAGGATGAAAAAGTCCCCAGGGAACCGGGGGGGAAAACACAATCCTCCTATTTTACCCTCAATACGGCCAGTTAAAACAGGAAAACCTGTTAATGTGTGAACACACTGTTCATTGTCATTACAGTCTGAGAAAGAACATTCTTTTACTCACTTGTCACCAAGCATAGCTTCATAGGTTAGTTACCTTAGTTGTGAGTACACGGCCGTGTTTCTCACACAACAACCAGATCATTACATCCCGTTTGCACGGAGAAGCTAACTGCCAGTGACAAAAACAGCTCACACATAACCCGCAACGTATCCTAAATGCATTGTAGCAACACACGTTTTGGGAAAAACACCGTTATTCACAATACATTTAGCAAAGTAAAACCAGAAGACGTGTTATGAGGTCTGGTCAACCCCGTTCCTACCCGGAACGCAGATCAGCGAAGTGCAGTCACAGACACCGTAGGAAACACAGCCGCTCCTGTGTCGTTCGAACTGGGCAGCGTCGCCGCTCCAACCCGCACTACAGTCCTTTGTTGATGCAACCTTGCCGTCCTGGCTCAGGGCAGGGTCGACGAAACATCCCCTGTCAAGGATGACGTCGTAGTCAAGAGTGTAAAACATGTTAAAATCAAAGCACGTTCAACAGAATAGCTATCAAGCTAACGGCCGCTCCAACCGTTCGGGTGCTACTGCTTCCGCTCGCGAGACGCCGATCTAACGACGCACGCGATCAGAAGCGAGCTCACGGCGGCGCGCGAGAAGCTAAGCTACCCCGCGCCAGGCCATGGCCATAGCAGCAAGCTAACGTTACCTAGCGACCACGACATGCTAGCCCCGCAGCTAACAGCTGCCCTAAGCAGGCCATGCAGCGATCCAGCAGGCTAACGCAGCAGTTAACAGCTGACTGGCTAACCGTAAGCTATGAACATGTAAACAATGACATAACACTCACCCAGACAGGCCGCCGTTCTGAACCTCTCCTCACTTTTTAAGAGAAAAGAGAAAACAAGATGTCAACACCGCTTCACAACGGTGACTTTACCACATCCGACGGAATCAGCACAGTACCAACTGGCCTGTGTAGCTGACTTTGAACATGAATCTGCCGCTATCGCACATTACATGCACATATCCCCTCGTGAAGGAATACTCTCATTTGGATATGAAAGATGGGGCCTTAACACGGTGACAGAGAGAATCCACTCGTCCAGAACACACAGGGATCACCAGTGTCGCGGCCCACTAGTTAAAACTATAATGGTCTTCAGACCAAGGTCTTCTGTCGCCTAGGTGGCTGAACAAAGGACCCTAGCCTGGGGCCGGTTTCCATAAACTTTGTCAAGTAGCCCCCATAGCACTAACAGACAAGTGGAGCCCGCCAGCAAACACTACTCACCCAACCTGGAACGCACCGCTTCTCACAACAGCGGCATGTCCGACAGTTCAGCTGTGGCCTGACAGGTTTCACCCCAACAAACACAGCAAGGAACTGCAGTTGAGAAGCATGCAGCGGCGTGCTCCCAATACGAAAACCGGTGGAGGGTTTTTAGAATGATCATCATCTTCCAGACACTCCAGTACGAAGACAATATCGCCGTATTTTCTCGAAAATAGTGAGAGAGAAAATAAAGATACGATGTCAACGTATCCTTGTTTCCCAAAGCTGCTCCTAAACCTTTCTTCCATCATGGTGTCAAGTGTGGGGATCTACCGAGGCACTTCTTCCTTGTGGTGAAAGCGAGAAGGAGGAGAGCAGGTGACCACACACCTGCTTATGAAGGTAAGCTGATGAGGGGTGTGGTCAGACTAATACTGGTATTAGAGGTACATTTGTGGTTTATTCAGTACGCGTGCACGTACGCGAGATAGTGCAGTGTGATGCCAAGCTAAGCCACTAACGATACAGAACTTATGAGGAAAAGCGTGGTTTTATTGCTATAAACAGAAACCTCAGCTCAGATGTTAACAGATGTTATTGTCCTTGAAGAGTATTCTAATGATCTTTCGGTGTGTTCAGATTATCGTCCTTTTGCTGTTCAGTCCAATAGTGTTCAGGCCTGGTCGTCAGCCTAACCCTCCTCGTGTTAACCGAAGCTAAATGATGATGTGGCCTTCTTCCCCCCCCCCCCCCCCCCCCTCTCAAAGAGAGGAGAGAGTGTCTGTGTGATCTCAGTCCTACTCGCTCTTGGTCGGATTCTAGTCTGCCTTACACCCGGAAACACCGTTCGACTCATAGATGTTCGTCGTCGCAACGACGGCCCCGCCTTCTGGTTGTCATGCGACGTGTTGTCATGACAACTGCATAACCTTTAACACTAATAAACTCACGTTTCATTAAGATGAACCTCTCTCCCTCCTGCCCTGGGAGACAGTACACTCTAATCTCAGATGTTCTTCCAAGGAATTCATAACAAAACCCTTGCTGACGCGGCCTGTGCCTGTGAAACCACTGATTCCACCACCGTCAATATCACCGTCTTCCATGCACATTTCAATCACCGTTTTAGCTGTGGTCACCTCCCCCCAATCTATACATCACATACATTGAATAAACCCCGTTTTCTCTCATTCCCCCCTTTGATTCTCAATCAACTTTCAGAATCAACAGACTACTTGGTTTTTCAATTAATTATACCCAAAAATGGACTCATAACAATTAGGGCCCCGCCGTCTGCTGTTTCATTACCCGCATCACACCCAAACCAGAAAGGATAAACAACGGTCATGGAGGAGAGAGAGAGAGAGACAGAGAAAAACACTGATTGCAACTTTTCAGACGACACACCTAAAACCCTTCGGCCCCCCTATTAGGTACCCCACGTCCAAATCAGAGCGCTCCCTTCCCTCTCTTACAGTACACCTCCCATCTTGGGCCGGTCCCATCTTCTAGGGCAAGGGCCCCTTTCAGTGACGGCTCCTTTCCTGAGCTGGTCCCCCCTCCAGGGCGCGGTCCCCTAGGCAAAAATGTCTCCCCTGGTCTGCTCCTGCTCAGTGTCTCTGGCTGTCCTCTCCACATCTGCTCCTCCACCGCCGCCGTCTCCTCTCTCGTCGTGGATGATCTGATGATCTGTGTACCAGGCTGCGGTGCCTGGCCCCTGCGGCTTCCTCCTCCTCCGGTCTGTCTCCTGGTCATCTCCTGGTCATCTCCATCGCTGTCGGTGTCTCCCCCCTTTGAAAGCAGAAACACAACACCGGCAGTTTTTCTGTACACTCGACCCTGTGTTTTCTATTAGTCTACCACCTTCTCCACACCCATATCTAATCCTACAGGGCTGTTCCCTGTTTTGTTGTCTTCCGGCGTGACACCAGCAGCTAAACGATACCCACTCGGCGCTCTACGTTTGTCCCACGGGTGACCCCCAGCGCGCGCCAGTTCTTTCTGGTGACGTGTCCCCTCAAGACTCTGCCTATTTATTAGGTGTGAGAAGGCCCCACTGGAATTCAAACTCCCTCTTTATTCAATAATTAACCCATTCAAATAACTGCACCATCTCTGTGCTAAATATTCCCCTATGGGTAAGGAAAACTCCCCAGCACTACCCCCCCTCCACCACTAGGTGGCGACCTACTCCTCCTCTATGGTGGTTTAGTTGACGTGTCACTTCCTGATTCTAAACCCCTCGTGGCTCTGCGGCCATTTTGACTCGGTGCAAATGGCTACTCTCTCAACAAACGAACGCTGCCCTTCCTTCCAAGGCCTAAAAACACTGCTTTTTTCCTCTCTTTCCTATCCATTATCAGGGGACGCTTTCTCAGACTAATACTCTTGCCTGATCGGACATAATACACACTGGTACAATCTCCTTTCGACTTTCCTTCTGTTATGAAAACAGTCCCGCCATCAACAATTTTTCGATCTAGGGCGGCTAGGTGGTGTAGTGGGCAAGGCACTCGCCACCAGTGTGGAGACGCTAGGATTCGCGTGTTCGAATCCAGCTCTCCACATTGTTTTCAGTTTAGCTGGTCGTCCGCAGTAATACACATTGGCCGTATTACGGGGAGGGAAAACTGAAGGGTGGGGATCGAACGTTGTGAACAAGCGACTCCTACAAGTCGGTTGGTGCGCCTGCGCAGTAGAATCAGGAAGTGTCGGGGGCAGCGTGAGCCTCCCGCGCGTTACTCCTCGACACTGAGAGATCGAGCTGCGCAGGTGAAAAGATGCGACTGCTGTTACCTCAAGTACCGGAGGGGACTTGTGCTATGTATGACTTAGTCCACATTGCAGCCGGCTTGTGGGAGGCAAGAAACAGCGTTCGTGACAGGGGAGGGTTGAATTGGATGATACGAAATTGGGATGGGAGAAAATATAGAAAAATGGGAGAAAAAGTGGATACAAAAAAATAAAATAAAAATTCGATCTGATTCAAGCGCCCCCCCCCCCCCCTTTCCTCATCTCGCATTTACCCTCCTTAAACCAAAACTGTGCAGCCTGCCTCGTTTGCTTTTCATTCTCTGTAGATAACACCCTCGATTTTCACCATGGCTCTCTGCTCATATTATCACAGCTGGCTTCTCTGTCGCTACTTATTTATGGATGCACTATCTTCGTTCGTTTTTATTTGGCTTAAAAGATCAAAACAACCGTGTGCACAGTGAACTCACATTTTTGATCGGAGCGCTGTTTCCCCTACAGCGCTGGTTTGCCTCCTGACCACTCGACTCGCCGCTCTCTCCCAGGGCTGGCCGGCCTTGCTTCGATCATGATTCTCCCACACATTGATGACTGTTGTCCACTGTCGCCCCATTATTGAAAAAGTCTTTATCCGTTGTTCTTATCTCTTGCAAATCCGGCTGTCATCAACAACCAACTGTTCCCGTTGTTTTAATCTCTTGCAAATCCGGCTGTCATCGGCACCAACTGTAAGATCCTGATCAAACTGGCCAGTATCACGTCTTCGTCTGTTTGGCTCTCCATCCAATTCCTCTGCGTTGTGTACTTTTAATGGTCCTGACGTCTCCGATACTGGTAGATAAGATCCTTATCTCCCCCGTTAGTGCAATCCATAAACCATAATAAATCTCCACCTCCGTAAGAATTCGACACTTCGACACCGTGAGATACCTTATGAGGAAAAGCGTGGTTTTATTGCTATAAACAGAAACCTCAGCTCAGATGTTAACAGATGTTATTGTCCTTGAAGAGTATTCTAATGATCTTTCGGTGTGTTCAGATTATCGTCCTTTTGCTGTTCAGTCCAATAGTGTTCAGGCCTGGTCGTCAGCCTAACCCTCCTTGTGTTAGCCGAAGCTAAATGATGATGTGGCCTTCTTCCTCCCCCCCCCCCCCCCTCTCAAAGAGAGGAGAGAGTGTCTGTGTGATCTCAGTCCTACTCGCTCTTGGTCGGATTCTAGTCTGCCTTACACCCGGAAACACCGTTCGACTCATAGATGTTCGTAGTCGCAACGACGGCCCCGCCTTCTGGTTGTCATGCGATGTGTTGTCATGACAACTGCATAACCTTTAACACTAATAAACTCACGTTTCATTAAGATGAACCTCTCTCCCTCCTGCCCTGGGAGACAGTACACTCTAATCTCAGATGTTCTTCCAAGGAATTCATAACAAAACCCTCGCTGACGCGGCCTGTGCCTGTGAAACCACTGGTTCCACCACCGTCAATATCACCGTCTTCCATGCACATTTCAATCACCGTTTTAGCTGTGGTCACCTCCCCCCAATCTATACATCACATACATTGAATAAACCCTGTTTTCTCTCGGTCACTGACTCCCAATGCAAAGACACCACTGGTATATTTGCTAGTCCTGTTGGTGAAGATTAGATCTAAAAGGGAGGATTTTGAGTAATCTTTGGGGTTTGGTCTGGTTGGTTCAGTAATTAGTTGTGATAAATTGATGCTGCAGGTTTGATTTTTAAGCTGCAGAGAAACATCACTTAGTCTTAGCCAGTTGAGATTTAGGTCACCTAAAACGAGCAGTTCATCTTCACAGAACTTCGACAGCAGATTCACCAAAGTGTCGGTTGCATGAGAGTCAGCTGAAGGAGGGCAGTAAATGCAGACTACTGTTATTGGGTCCGGACCATGGTAGATTTTAAGCGCGAGAAATTCAAAACAATTGGGAAGAGAAACTGATTTTAAAATTGAAGCTGAGAGATGAGATTTAAGATAAATTCCAACCACCCCCCCCCCTACTTGAACGATCCATTCTATAAAAATTATAATTACAAAGTGCCACATCAGCACTATCTATATTCTCCCTAAGCCAGGTTTCACCCAACACAAGAACATCAGGAGAAGTCCACTCCACAAGAATGGTTATGTGGTCCAAGTTCTTAAGCAGGCTTCGTATGTTCATATGTACTAAACCAAGTCCATTGCATGTCTTAAAACTTAAAGGAGTAAAGGGAGGGTCAGTGGCAACAGATGTACTAAGTCTAACCATGGGAGTAGGCCGTGGACACACTATGATTAAAGGAAAACTCCAACATTTTGGGAAATTAGCTTATTTAACATCTTCCCTGGAGTTAGACAAGAAGATACATACCTTTTTTGTCTCTGTGCATGCATTAGGCTTAGGGAACAGCCGCTCCGTTAGTGTAGCTTAGCTTCATCACTGGAAGTGGGTCAGACTTGTACCCTGACGTTCCCTACAGTGCCCTACAGTCACGAAATACACTCCAAATACAACTCCAAAATGTTCCTGTAAACATGTTGTGACCTGTGTATTTACCACGTGGAGAAATAAAAAATAATTGAATTCGACAATTACGTTTTCTAAGCAAATATACTCGGAACTATCTTTTGCCTAACCACTCCTCTCTGGGCGTAGTGATTTCAGTGCTACTTTCTAACGTGACGCCGTGTTTGTTTACATTCTCATTTCATTCAAATGATCCGAACCGATTGAAGTTTATGGATACCATGACTTAAAATCCTCTTACCTTGACGATTAAAAGCCTCCCCAATTTAGAAAACAGTATTCCCATGGCTGGTCTTGATATACTGCACGCTAACGGAGCTAACCAACAACCGGACACTAAAGCAGATAACTAGGCTAACTTCCGGTCGGGGGGTTCCAAAATAAAAGAGCTACGTCTATAGCAGCGGAAATACGTTTATTTTGTACATTATCTAACTTAACACGAACCTAAACTAACGTTACAACTAACCTAAAGTTAGTTTAGGTTCGTGTTAAGTTAGATAATGTACAAAATAAACGTATTTCCGCTGCTATAGACGTCGCTCTTTTATTTTGGAACTCCCCGACCGGAAGTCATTACCCTCGTTATCTGCTTGAGTGTCCGGTTGCTGGTTAGCTCCGTTAGCGTGCAGTATATCAAGACCAGCCATGAGAATACTGTTTTCTAAATTGGGGAGGCTTTTAATCGTTAAGGTAAGAGGATTTTAAGTCATGGTATCCATAAACTTCAATCGGTTCGGATCATTTGAATGAAATGAGAATGTAAACAAACACGGCGTCACGTTAAAAAGTAGCACTGAAATCACTGCGCCCAGACAGGAGTGGTTAGGCAAAAAAAAAATCCGAGTATATTTGCTTAGAAAACGTGATTGTCGAATTCAATTATTTTTTATTTCTCCACGTGGTAAATACACAGGTCACAGCATGTTTACAGGAACGTTTTGGACTTGTATTTGGAGTGTATTTCGTGACTGTAGGGCACTGTAGGGAACGTCAGGGTACAAGTCTGACCCACTTCCAGTGATGAAGCTAAGCTACACTAACGGAGCGGCTGTTCCCTAAGCCTAATGCATGCACAGAGACAAAAAAGGTATGTATCTTCTTGTCTAACTCCAGGGAAGATGTTAAATAAGCTAATTTCCTTTCCTTTCCTTTAAATTGGCAGAACCGCGAGGCAGCAGGTGGGAGTGGGAGGTAGTGCGACATGAGTTAGTGATAGGAACAACAGTGATAGGAAGAACAGGAGCACAAATGGGGGGAGCCAGTGCAGGGGTTGGTTGGGGAATGTACGGTTGGGGGGGGGGGGGGGGGGGCGTAGTTATGCTATTGTCCATTGTCTCTGGAGGTGTGGTGTTAGCAGCTGTATTATTCATTTTTTGGTGAGATGTGGTAATTATCGGACTCACTCCACTATCGGAGTCATAGTGGATAAAGTGACATCATTCTAATTTGGGGGGAAATCCACAGTGAATTTTAGATTGTGGTTTCAAACTGACTCCAAGTCCAAATTTCCGGAAAATAGAAAGATTCCGTCATAAACGGCATTTATTGGAATATTCTCGAATACACTAGACACGTTGTCATTTGTCGGCCTATTTATGAATCGTTTTCAAATAAACGCTAGATTATTGATAGTATATGTGTACTTATGCACGCTATAGAAGCGAGCTGACAGGGCTCTACAGTGCGACCAAATTGCTCGCATATGCCCCTAAAAATATTTGTGTGCGAACCGTAAAAATCAATTACGCGCACGCTGTGCGAATACAGATTATAGCCTCTCTCGTCTTTTTTTTCCTCCGCTGCGAGATCGTTAAAAAACTACAAGTCCCACATTGCACTCAAGCCAACGGTCCAATCACAGTAGAGTGACGTGACTGGTTTCATGAGAAAGAAAGCAAATGACCAATCGGAAGCTCTCATTTGGCTTGTTTACTTCCTGAAACGCCACCATTGCGATATGCGAGAGTTTCCCTGAGACATGTAACTTCTAGTCTTACCTATAGCAATATATTTTAGAACACCTAGATTTAGCGATAGCAATAGTAATATAACGTTAATGCAACAAAACGAATGCCTTGCTTTGTTAATCATAACGTTGATGCAGTAGCGTATGCCGTTGTGTTGACTGTAACGGACATGATAACAACATAACACTGTACACATTCAAATTGCGATAATCGATTCTAACATTTTCAAATCGATGCAGTTGAATTTTCCCCTTAGGATCGATGCATTGTTACACCCCTACACCAAAGTAACTGGCCCACTGTGTATGTGTGTACAGCTAACTTGGCTAGCGTTATGAACAGCAGAGGTGGGCAATAGGGTCCAGCTTTTATCTCTCGAGATAAAGCTGGGAACGAGGTTAGGGTCCAGCTGCAGCGCCGGACGGCTGGAGTGCAAGCGGTGTGACGTAATTGGCAGACTCGACTGTCAATCAATGGTCTACCTGACACGCAAACTCATAAACAATGTTTCTGTACTGGAGGTGTACAGTATTTCAATAGGCAACCCTGAAAGGATTATTTCTCTAGAAGAGAAACACAGCCAAAACATAGGCATTGTATGCATAAAAGGGGCAAAAGCTAAAGTTAAGTGACTGTTACTTTTGTAGCAGTAGTTTGATTTGATAGTTTATTTGATAGGGACAGCACATGTTAATGAACATCAAGTACAAAATACAAAATGTAAACATGCAGGGTTGTAGCAAGAGCTAATTTACACACATGCACGCACAGTACAAATATACATTTATTAAAAAAAAAAAAAAAATCTTTTACTTGAAATATTTTCACTGTGCTCCTAAATATTTTTGGGTGCTCCTAAATTTCTTTGTGTGCTCCTAACTTGTTTCATTTAGGAGCACCTGTGCCCCTAGTGAAAAAGGTTAGCGTAGAGCCCTGGCTGAGAAATCGATTCTCTTATTTCCTCAACAGCACACACACACACACACACACACATATACACATAGGGGACACGCTGTTATCTCAGTGAAGACAGCTCTGATTATCCTAAAACTGGTAACATAGACTCCTTACCTTAAATCAGATGTTCTCCAAAAAGATTATTCCAATTCCTGATCGCCATTCCAAATATCGATCGCGTTTATTGATTGATTATTGGCTGCTGTAAATATATATTCCAGGCTGCTTTCCATCTCGCGATCACTTTCCTCGTCATCAGATCCCTCGCCAGCATAGTGGAGCCAGTAGGCTCCCCCCCACAGATCCACCAGTCTAATAGAATGGCCTGCAGTTACACAGGGATAGACGATAGGGGGCGGTATTTTCCCATCGGAGCTCCTAGAGGGGCTGCTGTACCAACGGGAGACTCGGTTGATGAAATATGAATTCAGATCGCTAATAAAAAAATCAAACGACAATTTGCGTCGGTGGCACTCAACGGGGGGCATGAAATGACGACATAACACGTCTGTGGCACTCAAAGTGTTAAAGGTTATAGTGTAACTACCGTACTTTTCGCACTATAAGCCGCACCCGACTATAAGCCGCAGCAGCTAAATTGAATGATGTATACACATATAAGCCGCACTGGACTATAAGCCGCAGGTGTTTTAATGTTTAATTACCATATGTAAGGGTTCGTGCACAGAGGGGATTGTCACAATACTGTCGGACAAATAACAAGAATTAACTCATTTACAAGTTGTATTAAGTTTAGCAAATAAGGGAACAGATAAATAACATTTCAATGCAGTAAAAAAAGCAATATTTTCGGGTTTGGTCCACATATAAGCCGCACCGTTATATAAGCCGCAGGGTCGAAAAATGGGGAAAAAAGCCGCGGCTTATAGTCCGAAAAGTACGGTATGCCGTTTTGGGAGAGACATTTTTAAACCCTGAGAAATTAAAAAGAAATTAAATGAAATATACAAAGCTACCATGAAGCTACAAAGCTACCTGTTATTTTACAGTGGCATGGCCCGTAACTTTATTTACAAACCTATTACTAGTCAACGAAGTATCTTTTAGGCTTACGTTTGGTTTACAGTGCTTCAAAAATTATTTTGTCTTAATTTATGGTGATGGTGAGATGGAAAGATGTTTTGTAATAGTTTAGTAAACTAATTGCAGACTCTGCAAATGTAAATAAATCCCCCTCCCACTGAAACTGCGTAGTGCAGCTTTAAATTTGGCTGATATCGGCGTTCCAGTTTCCCCATGTTATTATCACACAGGGGGGAAACAGGAATAATATTTTTTTAATAGTGAATCATTAATCAATCATGATTGTATTCCAGGATGTATGAAAAGGGAATCATATGCATTTATGTGCCTTTTTATTGATCTATTGATTTATTCTTTCCGATGGCTTCCATCATTTAATACATGGTTCGTCTTCCCACAGGGATTGAAGATGCCTTCAAGACGGCGACGACAGAGGTGATCCTGATGGCCGGAACCGATGAGTTTAACGCCACGGAGCTCTTTGGTGTCGGTAAGATTCTCTCATTTCTCTTCTCGCCCCAGACCATCCCTCATCCATGGCATTCTAACAACACCAGCCAGTCCATCTGGCATCAGTGTAGAAGCTCCTGAGAGCACGCTTAGCATTCCTCAGACCCCTGGCTATGCCACGTTACTGCTCTGCACAGATGGAAATGTGCAGCTGGGGGTAGTCTCTCTCTCTCTCTCTCTCTCTCTCTCTCTCTCTCTCTCTCTCTCTCTCTCTCTCTCTCTCTCTCTCTCTCTCTCTCTCTGTGTGTGTGTCTCTCTCTCCCTCTCTCTATCTCTCTGTGTGTGTGTCTCTCTCTTTCTCTCTATCTCTCTCTCTATCTCTCTCCCTCTATCTCTCTCTCTCTCTCTATCTCTCTCTGTGTATGTGTCTCTCTCTTTCTCTCTATCTCTCTCTTTCTCTCTCTCTCTCTATCTCTCTCCCTCTATCTCTCTCTCTCTATCTCTCTCTCTCTCTCTCCCTCTCTCTCCCTCTCCGTGTATCTGTTCCGAATCGGGCGGGTCTCATTTATAAACAATACATTACTTTTGGATTTAGAATAAACACTTTTCACATTTTTACATGTTTCCTTTCCTCAACGTAATCATAATGTAATTTCTCAAAACTGATTGATGAAATGAAGTGTGCTCATTTAAAGCTGCGTACCACAGTTGAACCTGTCGTCGCAAGCCGTAGTGCATTTATGATGCAGCAATGACGCTGCAATGATAAAAATGACAAAAATTAAAACAAACTGGCCCAATACGCAACAAATCAGTGTAGTATTGCAGCTCACTCCTGTCTGAAACCAGAAATACCACAGACCTGCCACTAGGATACCCTCATACATCATAATCAGGGCTGAGCATAGAGCTGACAACGTTTCCATGTTAAGTTCACATAAATGTCTGTGCACACATTGATACAATCAGAATTGAGCAGAAGTAAGGCTGCAGACGTCAGCCATGAGGAAGAACACCCTCAGAACACACACCTTCAATCACATGGCACACCCTCGCTCTCGTCCTCTCTCGTGAGACATGGCACTCACCTCTTCCCAAATGTCTTCCAGACACAGACAGCTGCGAGCGATGGATGAACTGCAAGAGCGACTTCCTGGACAAGTACATGACCAAGATGTCCAGCGACCTGCCCAGCTGCCCCTGCTCCTACCCCACCGAGGTGGCCTACAGCACAGCCGGCGTGCACGACGCGCTCACGCGCCGGGACTTCCGCTGGAAGGACGCCAGTGGGCCCAAGGAGAAGCTGGAGATCTACAAGCCCATGGCGCGCTACTGCATCCGCTCCATGCTGACGCTGGAGTCCACCACGCTGGCCGCGCAGCACTGTTGCTACGACGACAACATGAAGCTCATCACGCGCGGCAAGGGGGCGGGCACGCCCAACCTCATCAGCACGGAGTTCTCGGCGGACCTGCATTACAAGGTGGACATCTTGCCCTGGATCATCTGCAAGGGGGACTGGAGCCGCTACAACCAGGCCAGGCCTCCCAACAACGGGCAGAAGTGCCCAGACAACCCTCAGGATGAGGACTACTACAAGCAGTTTGAGGAGGCCAAGGAATTCTAGACTCTAAGGTTGTGAAGGGAATGGAAAAACAACAACAACTAAATATTCATCTGAGTTTGGCAAACGGTGCTGAAACCACAGCTTCTTATTCAGTTTTTAGGTCAAATGACGTTGGATGAACTCTCGAGCTTTGAGGAACAGGACTGAGCGTTATTATTTTTTCTACACAACACGCCATGCAAATGGGACTCCAGTGGAGAAACATTCTCTCAATAGACACAAGGAACTTTACTTGTCTTTGCCAAAAAAAAAGAAAAGAAAAAAAAAACACAGAGACAAAGTTATAGTTTTGTTTATGCTCTTATTTCTATTCAAATATGCTGCAGAAATGATAAAGCAAAATGTATGATTATTTTGCCAATAATCACTTTGCCAATGATAATTCTTTTGACATCGATCACTAAAGGGAGGACTTGGTTTGTATTGATAAAAGGGAAAGTAACTCATGCTCGTAGGATTGTCTGTCTCTAGAGGTCGTGCCTGTCTTTGTCTCCGTAGGTTATGTTTGGTGAATTTGAGAGGCCAGTGATTAATAGGCAGTACGGTCCTCCTTAAATTGTAATATTCAGGTTTTCACGTATGCTTGTAAGTTTGTTTATTTAGCATGCACATTTAAATTTTTTACAAATAATTTACAACCATTGTTGTTTGTCCTCCGATGCAGATTGTTCTCTCCGATGTTTAAAAAAAGAAAAAAAGAAAAAAAAAAGCCTGCATTCTTTTTGTAAAGTATTTATTAAGGTGTAGCTGTGTCCCAGAGTTGGGTGTCCATGACTGTGGTTGTTGATTGATTCATGCGGCTGAATGCTAACTTGAGATGCCGCCTTAATAAGACGGTGCCATCGGCACACAACGCCGTATCTCAAGTTAGGATTCAACCTCTATATAGTGTATAAAGAATGTGTGGATATGGTTGTACTGAAAGATTCCTGAGCTATAAATGTTTAAATAAAATTAAAAATAAAAATCGAATTAATGTGTCACTGAAGAAAAACTAAAACAAACACTTTTAATTTGATTGCTGGAGTTTTGTTCATCTACTATGATCACTATGACGATCCAGAGTCTTATCATAATCTGTAGGGATGCACCCATATGGTTTGTTTTGAGGCCAATACAGATATCTGATTTCTCCCTACCTACAATATCGGCCAATACCGACTGTTTGACACAATGCCTGTTCTTGGATAATGAAGTGGTGTCATGAGTGTTCGGGGGGTTTACAACACTGCTTGTGAGAAATAAAGTGAAATTAAAGGAGAAATTTACTGAAATCTTCTTGTCAGGGTTATTCTTTTGTTCACTTGCATTAAGCAAAACTCTCCCATGTACAAAGGTAATACAAATTTCAATTCTCCAATAGATTCTCCAAGTATTGGCTGTAGAAATATAATCAGGTCGATACAGATTGTACTTTTTAAAGCCCATATCGTCCGATACCGACTGTCTGCCGATATGTATCAGTGCATCCCTGTGGGTGTTAAATGATGCTTTGACATTTTGTATTCATCTCAATTTTTTTTTTCTTCTACCCAAAAAACTGCTTGTGATTACTGTTAGCACTCCTCAATGTAATGTGTACCGCTAGCTGAAAGCTACAGTAACAAGCTAACTCACAGCTAGTCGTACAACTCGGTTTCAACAAGGAATACTAACATTACTAACAGATCCCAGTACAGTTAACCTAAGCGCCAACATGGAAACTTCCCCCCTGTCACAACTATGTGCTTGGCAAAGAACAAAAAAAGCTTACAAACAGCTTACTAAAAATGTTTTAAAAGACGTCAAGGTATTCCTTTAATGAGCTTAGTGGAATATTCCTGGTGAATTTGGCATCGGACTCCGGGGTTCTAGAAGCGGGATCACCTGCTATTAGATTTCCCTCCCCGCTGTCAAAGAAAATACATCAGAGGGGGAAAACAATCCTGCCAGTTACACTCCTCCACCAGCTTAACCCTTTCACTACCACACTACACAGATTGTTTTTAACCTTCTGTAGTGGGGTAGTGAAAGTGTTAACCCTTTGTAGTGTTGCAGTGAGGGGGTTAACATTCTGTAGTGTGGTAGTGAAAGTGTTAACCTCCTGTAGTGTGGTAGTGAATGGATTAACCTCATGTAATGTGGTAGTGAAAGGATTAACCTCCTATAGTGTGGTAGTGAAAGGGTTAACCTTCTGTAGTGTGGTAGTGAAAGGTTAATCGTCTGTAGTGTGGTAGTGAACGGGTTAACCTGTAGTGTGGTAGTGAAAGTGTTAACCTTCTGTATTGTGGTAGTGAAAGGGTTAACCTGTAGTGTGGTAGTGAAAGGTTAACCTTCTGTAGTGTGGTAGTGAAATGTTAACCTTCTGTAGTGTGGTAGTGAAAGGTTAACCTTCTGTAGTGTGGTAGTGAATGGATTAACCTTCTGTAGTGTGGTAGTGAAAGGGTTAACCTTCTGGAGTGTGGTAGTGAAATGGTTAAGCCAGCCCACAATACTCCCATTAGTTGGGTCCAGTGTGGCACTGAGGCCTTTTGATGGGATTGTGGTGTTTGCTGTGGAGGGCTAAGGTTCCCTCCATGAATGTGACTCAGATTCTTTGTCTTTGGCATGTATCCTCACATTCCTGAGTAATTTCTCAGTGTACACCCGCATACACTACACACACTTACGCGAGCATGAGCACGTACAGAACTGACACACGTGTACACACACACACACACACACACACACAGAGTGCTGGTTGAGTCATTTTAAGATACGATAGTCCTTTATTGATCCCCTCTGGGAAATTCAGGCATCATAGCAGCATGGTGGTGGGGGGGGGGGGGGGGGGGGGGGGGGTACAGGTATGGGCATGTTAATAGGAGGCATAAATACAGGCAATATAATTATAGTACAGTAGAAAAGCTTTAAAGAAATAAAGGCATTGTAAACAATATAATTAACTCTGAATATACGCATCTGAGCAAGTAGGCAGTGTGATTAAAGGTGCAGATGAGGGTCTGTATCAGTTATATTATACATTATAATAAATATGGTTACAATAAACACTAGAATCTAAATATATACTATGAGTAAGTAAAGTATACACAGTATACACAGGTGCAGTATACATACAGGTACCATAACTGGCGTGATACACATCATTCGTTATGCATTGTAGTCCGTGCAGTTTAGGTGGGAGTCAGACATTCCTAGTAGTTCTCTCTCTCTCTCTCTCTTCTGCTGACGTTAGTCCTCCGGCTGCTGGCAGCGGTCCCTGCCCACTGTTGTGGAGCCTGATGGCCACTGGTACGAAGGACTGGCCGAGGCGGTTAGTGGAGTGTCGGGGGGGGGTATGAGTCTGTGGCTGAAAGTTACTAGCTCCTCATGGAGGGGGTGGGAGGGATTCTCCAGGATAGCGGCCAGCTTCCTTCTCATCCCCCTCTCTGCCATCACCTCTAGTCTGACCAGCTCGACTCCCACCACGGAGCTAGCCTTCCTCACCAGCTTGTTCAGTTTGTTGGTGTCCATCGAGTTGATGTAGCCCCCCCAGCATGCCACAGCATAAAAGAGGACGCTGGCCACTACAGACTGGTAGAATGACTGCAGCAGACTATTGCAAACGTTGAAGGATCTGAGTCTCCTCAGGAAGAACAGCCTGCTCTGTCCCTTCCTGTAGAGGGTAATTTAGAGGGTCTCTGTGTTCGTACGCAACTATGCACGCACATACACAAACGAGTGTACAGAGCTGATGTACACATCTTTACATTTAGTCATTTAGCTCAACGCTTTTATCCAAAGCGACTTACAAGTTCTGTACAAGAAGTCAGCATGAAGGGTACAACTATATCAGTGTAAGTAACAATGTTCATCAAACAGTGTAGAACTTGATTGATACTGTACAGTCTAGAGTGCATAGTAGTATAGACATATTAGCATATTAGATTGTCATATAGGCAAAGTAGACGTGTATCAAAGTACACACACAGAGACTGAATTCTGGTTGAGTAATTTTCTCACACAAGAGATGGCCAGTATTTAAATTATATTGTATTTGAAATACATTAAATTACTTTCATCTATTTTGTCATTTGTATTGTGCAGCCATTATGGAATCCTTGTGTAATTTGTAACAAGATAGTTTAGAAAATACATAAATACTTCCTGTGTGAGCCGCCGGGAAACCTGAATGTCAAGGAAGCTCACAATTCCAGGAGGAGTATAAGAAGGCCTGTTCTCTGACTAGTAGTTATTCAGAGGTTAGACTGAAAGGGCAGATGGTACAGGGTTGTGAGAGAAATATTATCATTGATTGATTGATTGATTGATTGATTGATTGATTGATTGAACACTTTAATTAACAGATTGCAGAATGGGTACAGTACAGTACAGCTCAATACACACAATTGTTAAGGGGATGCAGACCAGAGAAAGACTTTCGTCTTGTTTACATCAGGGTCCCCCATTTTCAATTCATAATGACATTTATGACATACACAACATACAGATATAATAATCTAATCTAATCATGACATTTATGACATACATGACATACAGAAATACAGTAGTTACATTTGTGAAATTCAAGATATGCAAATATACAGTACTGTTAAACAGATCCTAACAGTAAATATATACATACGAGGGGGAGGGAACTGTACATTAGGCACGGATCATGTCATATAGATCCGTGTTAAAATACATATTCTATCTCTGATAGCCTTGACTAGTTAATATGGGTTAACTGGTATACAGCTCAGACACTAGGCGACAGTCTTAACACATTCCCGGCCATTTAGATTAGACGGGGCCCCACTCTAGGACGCCAGCTTTTCATTACAACTTTTCACTGTGCGTGACGTTGTTTGTAGAGCTAAATCTATATTTTCTATTATAGCTATATATATGGGAATGATCTGGGATAATTCCTGCAAATGTAGTTATAAGGCGCTAAGCTAATAACGTTAAATCGATTGGTGTTTTGTCCCTACACAAGTTAGAGTTAAAAATCAAAATGCATATGATCGGTATCATGTTCCACCATGAATGCATGAAAGGGGGGGGGGGGGGCCGGGGGAAGTAGTTTCTGATTATTGATTACCAATAACGGCATTCGTTATTACAACAACATATGCTGAGCAGGGGAATGGCTATGAGAACAAGGCTGAAATTGACATCAAATCGCTCTTACCTGTGGCCGGTTGGATTCCAAAAAGAATTTCCCAGTTATTTGATCGCCATCTGGTAGATCAATATGTCCATTGGCTTATGCTATATTCCTTTACTGCATACTGAATTCGGCGTTGCAAAAAGTATTCCAGGCGATCGAGTGAAGCCCTCTCTTCAGGCTAACAGAAAAGTCCACCCGGAGCGAAAAAAAAGTTACACCAGGTCTGCAACAAGGATTACTGCATTTTCGAGACAGCGCCACTACCAGGATATGGCTGGTACTGCACTTTCCAAGTCCCAATATGCCTTTTCCAGCCAAAATACAGCTCCGTGAGAGTGAATAGGATATTAAAGGGGACCTGCATTGATATTCCTAGCACTATTTGGGCAACTTTACACAATTCCTGTGAGTCTATGGAAGACATCTGTAAGGTTTATTTAAAAAAAAAAAATCATTGTTTTATATTTCTAATGGAGTACTCAAAAGCATCATTTTCCAGCTTCAAGATTTCAGCCTGTTATTGGCTTGGCTCCGCCCATACTAGCAGAATGCTTTGAGTGACAGCCACCCACCAAATAGTTCTGGCCATACTACTCTACTAACGCCAAAGTGAACCTAATACACAAACAAATATGGCTCAAGCATACGTTTTCGATACAATACAATCCACAAAGGGATGACACCGAAGCAGGTACCCATGCCATACGATTTTGGGAAAACAAATGCCCGGAAGAATAAGATTGCTCTCCCAATCCGTCTAACACACACACACACACACACGGCACTTGTACTAACGACGTTAGTTAGGAACATAATCATTCATTCACAATACACACAAGTAGGTCTACATATATACAACGAAGCACAGAGCTAAGAACTTTAGCTAAGCTAGCTTGCTCTCTCAGTATGTCTAACACACACACACACACGGCACTTGTACTAACGACGTTAGTTAGGAACATAATCATTAATTCGCAACACACACAAGTAGGTCTACATATATACAACGAAGCACAGAGCTAAGAACTTTAGCTAAGCTAGCTTGCTCTCTCAGTATGTCTAACACACACACACACACGGCACTTGTACTAACGACGTTAGTTAGGAACATAATCATTAATTCGCAACACACACAAGTAGGTCTACATATATACAACGAAGCACAGAGCTAAGAACGTTAGCTAAGCTAGCTTGCTCTCTCAGTATGTCTAACACACACACACACGGCACTTGTACTAACGACGTTAGTTAGGAACATAATCATTCATTCGCAATACACACAAGTAGGTCTACATATTGTAGCGACCCTGGGATTTGGGTCGGGTTGGTCAGTTGAGCTGTCACTCAAGACTCCGCCATCCCGGCGCTGGCGGCGTCCCTATTGGACGCGCCAGCCGCGGGTTGACAGAGTCGAGAGTGCACGGGCTGACCTGGGGAGGTATAAGTGGGTGGGGCACCCAGCGTGCACTCTCTCTGGGCATGGGAAATGGTAGCAATGAGTCTGATACCGCAACCTGTAATGGAGAACTGAGAATAAAGACTTGCACTGAGAACTACCAACCTGCCTCGAGAGTCGTCTTATAACGTTGGAAACCACAAACGTTACATTGGTGTCTGAAGTGGGATTTGAGGCGAAGTATGGACATTAAAAGTGTCGGTGGAGAATGAGCTAACGTGGGCTAGTGAGGGCTAACGGGAGCTAACGTGGCTAGTGCTAGCTAGTGGGAAGCAAGACTGTCTGTTGGGGGAGGGCGTCTCTGTCGGTCTGGGAACAGGAGGACGCGAGCAATCTGGAACCAAAGGATTTGTATAAGTATTTGGTGGTTGTCGTCTCCTGGTGCCTGACAGAGAGGGTTGCAGCCCGTAACCACTAAGAGCACTTCCGGGCTAGCAGGAGCGTGGCGTCGTAACCGGTGGTTAGGCTATAGGCACCGGAAGCGTCGCATGGCTAGCTGCTGCCCTAGCTTTGCTGGGGGGGGGGGGGGTAATCTTGTTGACTGTGGGTGAGTTTGGTTCGTCTCTCGGGGCGAGAGACTTAGTAGGCAGACCCGGCGCCATGGGCGGGCATTAGGGGGCTGGGCCCGCCCACTGAGTCAGCTGTGCCCACCCTGGTAAAAAAAAAAGTTTTATTTTTTATTTTTTTTCAATCAAAGCCGACTATCCAAATCCTTAGTCGGGGACAGCCCTAGTGGGCACTGATGTCAACAACAACACTACTGAAGCTAGCACGGCACTCTGTGAGAATTCGTTTTCTACCCTCAAGAACGTCTTTACAGAACATCACCTATATGCTTCATCGACGCAAGGCCAATTTAATTCAGTTGGCATTTGAGAAGGACTTAACAAAAAAGTTCAGGAATGAGTGGAGGGGCAGTGTTTTAAGAAGATTTCACTCTGTCCCCAAACGCCACTTGCCACTCTACTAATGATGGTGAGTAGCCTGTGGAGGAATTTTGTTTGCTTTTTTATGCACCTTATTTTTGTCAGTTCAGTTCAGTTTGTCAGTGAATTCAGAAGTGTTGAATAAATGGAGACTTTTCAAAGATATAGAATAGAATAGAATAGAAATGTATTATCCTGAGGGAAATTTGACACTGCAAATCACTCAACATTAAACATTTAGACAGAACAAGTCACTAATAAGAATAACAAAACAAATGGCCTAAGAATAGAATAAAATGAAATAGAATAAAAATAGAATAAAAGATACAGTAAATAAATACAGTAAAAATATACTGAAGTCTACAGTAGGTGTAATATTGCACAGTGCTGTTTAAAAAGTAAGAGTCCAGGAAGATGGTAACTGTCACTCTGTGCTCAGTGATGCAGTGAGGCACAGTGATGCATTATATAGTCTGATGGCTGTCGTAGGGCTGGGCGATATGGCCAAAAACGTTATCGCGATAAAATTATTTTCATATAACTCGATATCGATAATTATCGTCGATATAATGTCTGTCAAGTTCAATTAACTTTTTATGCCCGGCGCCGATGGACGGGCTATTAATAGACTTGTTTTGCTGCTGCGAATGTCTCGAGAGTCGAGTTGATGTCATCATCAGTCCGCGCACGTTAGCAGTTAGCCAGAGCAAGCGGAGTATCTCATGACAATGTACTAAATATGACCCTAAAATACTCTGTTCCGCCCCAATACATTGCAACGACGTCCACCGTATACCCCACACTACTATAACAGTTACCCTCAGAATTCAAAACACACACCAACTCGGCAGGTAAACTGTAAAATAGCGCCGTGCAAGCTAATTATCCTAGCCAGCCTCGTTTCAAAGCGGTGTATTCCATGACAATGTACTAAATATGACCATAAAATACTCTGTTCCACCCCAATACATTGCAACGACGTCCACTGTATACCCCCCACTACTATAACAGTTACCCTCAGAATTCAAAACACACACCAACTCGGCAGGTAAACTGTAAAATAGCGCCGTGCAAGCTAATTATCCTAGCCAGCCTCGTTTCCAAGCGGTGTATTCCATGACAATGTACTAAATATGACCATAAAATACTCTGTTCCGCCCCAATACATTGCAACGACGTCCACCGTATACCCCACACTACTATAACAGTTACCCTCAGAATTCAAAACACACACCAACTCGGCAGGTAAACAATAAAATAGCGCCGTGCAAGCTAATTATCCTAGCCAGCCTGTTGACTACTGGAGTCCTAGATTCCGGGTCTCCTTCCGCTGTCGGCCATCTCCTTCACTGATTGGTTGTTAGTGCGTGTGCTCATATCCAAGCTTGGAAAATCGATATATCGAAACTTTGCGACCACGTTTCATGTTTATTTCGAGGAAATAATTTATCGCGATAGTTATCGTTATCGTTTTATCGCCCAGCCCTAGGCTGTCGGAATGAAGGACTTCCTGTGCAGTTCAGTGCTGCATTTAGGTAGTGTGAGCTTATAACATGCTCCTCCTGTCAGCCAAGTCTGCTAGTGGGTGGAAGGGGTTTTCCCTGATGGCCTGGAGCTTAGCAAGGTTCGTCCTCTCCGCCACCCTCGCTAGAGTCCAGCTCCACCCCAACCACGCTACTGGCCTTCCTGACCATCTTATCCAGCCTGTTTGTGTCCCCTGCTCTCAGTCCGCTGCCCCAGCAGGTCTGTTATATATATCCGTTCAGTCTGTTTTTGTATAAGTGAATGTTCTTAAGATAGAGAGAAATTAGATTTTTCAATAGCCTCTCTGCTGGTTTAGTTCAGCACCGTGGGCAGCGCCAAGCAAGCCACAGCGCCGTTGTCCCAGCTGAAACGTATAAAAGGGAACCTGTGTTGAAAAACCATTGTGCCCCCCCGAGAACATTTTATGCCCCCCCCCCCCACTAATTTGTTTCTGCAGCCTGGTCTGTTAGTAGGGAGGGGGTAGTGTAGCGACCCTGGGATTTGGGTCGGGTTGGTCAGTTGAGCTGTCACTCAACACTCCGCCATCCCGGCGCTGGGTTGACAGAGTCGAGAGTGCACGGGCTGACCTGGGGAGGTATAAGTGGGTGGGGCACCCAGCGTGCACTCTCTCTGGGCATGGGAAATGGTAGCAATGAGTCTGATACCGCAACCTGTAATGGAGAACTGTGAATAAAGACTTGCACTGAGAACTACCAACCTGCCTCGAGTCGTCTTATAACGTTGGAAACCACGAACGTTACAATATATACAACGAAGCACAGAGCTAAGAACGTTAGCTAAGCTAGCTTGCTCTCTCAGTCCGTCTAACAAACACAGTGCTTGCACTAACGTTAGACTGTCTTGGCGCACACACATGGAAGAGTACCGTAATACACAAACGGATGAATGAACGAGGTCCTACTGCTAATTAACTAATTACGACGTACTGTATGTACTTACTGATTCGATGCTTTCTTTCGGTCTCAAAGACTTACAGGCTAGGTCCCTTCTTCTTTAGCAAAAGCCAGGAAAGTCCCTCGTCTTTTGCTGGCGAAGAACACCATCCTCGGGGAAAGTGTACAAAGACGTATTAGGAGCTTTACAGCCAGGAACAGCACATGTCCTGCGTGTTTTGCTCATCGTGGACGTTAGGCAAGTTACTGCACTTCTGTCCAGCGGTCTGCCTGCTGTTTGTTGAGGGCTGCCCAGGTAGATTGTGGGTGGGCATCCAACCACAGAGCCAATCGGATCACTGTCCGCTACCCCAGCACCACGTTACGTCACCATGCGCGTCAAATCAGAACGACCTGATTAAAATGGACCAGGAAATGAATGACCTGAATGACGGCAATCCACCAATATGGTATTTAGAGACACAAACACATTGATACTAACTCCTATTACTATAATACAATGCTAGACACTGAAAATGCATGTCACCTTTAAAATTGGATAAAAGAAAAAACTAGTTAAACACGTATATATACGTGATTGGCCGTCTACCGCTGGCTCCCAATCACGTATAGATACGGTACGTGGATGGCCGGGAATGAGTTAACAGTGTCTCTTAACAACGACCAAGGTTAGGAGATATGGCATTTGGCCTTTTCTCCAGTTCTAGTTCTGAAGACATAACAAAGCCCTAGCCATTTTTTGTTTTTTCATTCTCTCACTAGGGCAGTGCTTCCCAATCCTCTCCTCGAAGCACCCCAGCCGTTCCATGTATTTGTTAAATTCCACCACCAGCACACCTGATTCAACTTAAAGCCCTTTATTAGTTGAATCAGGTGTGCTGGTGGTGGAATTTAACACATACATGGAACGGCTGGGGTGCCTCGAGGAGAGGCTTGAGAACCACTGCACTAGGGCATATTTTGTTTACCTTTTCTTGTCATATCTGGTATCTTATGTACATCATGTAAATTATGTATTTAATGTATGTCTGACCAAGAGCTCTTTGTGGCCGCAGAAATAAACTATGTTCTATATTATTATTTTCATATATACAAATTGACTCGTCTGAATTCCTACAGCTTACTGTCATGGCTCATTTGAATATTCCACAACAGAGTGCACATACTAGGAGTATAAGGCCTGTTCTCAGACTAGTAGTTATTCAGCAGTCAGACTGAAAGGGCAGATGGTACAGGGTGTCCTATTAAAGGAATATCATTATCTCATATCCAACCCCAGGGCCCACATACCCTTATACTGCATATAGGATGTTCAGTTATGCAACCATTCAAAACCTGGAATCACAAAGCATGGAGAACTAAGCGGGGAAAACGCAGTTAACACAATGTTCTGGTGTCATGCATTTTTTCTTTGGTCAATTGTTTTATTTCTCATATGCTATAAGACAATGTATAGAATTTAGTTTGTTCATGGATGTTCAGAAATCCGCTTCAAAGATGTATTTTCCGTATTTTCAAAATACAACAAATACGCATACAGTATTATAATTACACATTCCATCTCACCAGTATTTTGTAGTTCATTTTAATACATTTGTAACAAGGAATATTTGTCATTTGTAACAAGTCACATCATATGTACACACTCAAAAACACAAATATACACACACACTGTACACACACAATGCAGTCTTTCCCTAGCAGAGACCTCTGACCAGCCCCTGTGCGCTGAGTGCTGTGGTCATTGTGACACAGAGAAAGCCATTCATGATGCCCTCATTCCTGCCGTCCTGTGTGTGTCTCAGCTGGCCGGGTGCTGGGGCTTGTCTCTCTAATGCAGCAGGCCCCAGCACGTTCAGCGCTCCCCCAGGCTCTCCCTCCCTGCGCTGCCTCCCTATTCATACACAAATTCCTAGTAGGCTGCACACATGGCCTGTATCTCACTGTATCTCGGCCCATTACACACTCTAGTGAGCACGGCCTCTATATACACACACACACACACACACACACACACACACACACACACACACACACACACACACACACACACACACACACACACACACACACACACACATGCTTACAGTAACCCTCTGTCCTGAGATGTAATCCCTCACTTAATTTTTCGTTTTATGATCCATTCAAAACTCAAACATCAAACAGAATGTTACTCCAAAGGGTAACTATAATTGTTTTTTTTTTGCAGGGTTCTGTTTCCCGAATGGCAATGTAAAAAGTATGTATTTGTACTAATTTACTAAATGCCTAAACCTCTACACATCCTGTATCACTCTGTGCTTGATCCCATTCTATCCTCTCTCTGTCAGTCACAACCTTTAAGTCACCCCAGACTGTCCTCTCTCTCTCTCCTAAGAGAACATACAAAACAAACTAATTTCTACTGAAAATATTTTGGTTATGTTGCATCGTTGTCCTGACCATATCCCTTAACACATTGGGCGCCAGCCATTACCCTTATCCTTGTAGTTAACGCGCCAGGTTTCCATAGCCTACTTTCACTGTGCGTCACTATGTTTGGAGAGCTATCTATATTCTATATTATAGCTATGGAGACAATACTATGGTCATTTGACAGTCACTTTCTTCCGTCGAACATGCAAAAAAGAGATATTTTTTTCATGTATACGTCCGCGCGTTCTCCCGTGGTGAATATTGTATAGTTTAGGAGTGATCCGGGCTAATTCCTGAAAAGCTGAGTTATAGGGCGCTACGTGAATTCTGCTATAAGCGTTGGTGTTTCTTGCCTGGACACGCTACTATTTCCAAACCAAATGTATATAATAGGTATTATGTTTCATCATGAATGCTTTGATAGCCAGTAAAGGCCCTCCCATAGTCGAGCAGACTGTACACAGAGCAGACTCCGCGGAGGTCCGCGCGGCTCTTTGAGCTTTGATCTCAGCGGACAGCAGACCCACAGGTGCGAAGCGCCTATTTTCTGACGCGCGGACATCCGCGCCGCTGACTTGGTGTCACACAAAACGCTGCTCGGCGTTTTGGTTGACATCGAACTGCATTTAATGTGACGCCGATCTGCATTTTACTCTGACCACTTGCTCCGTGCCAAGAGAGATGTTTGAATGGCTTTTCTAAATGAAGTGTGTAAAATTGCCAGTTTTATTTCGAAATATTGGAAACGGAGATAACATAGAATGTTATCTCTGTTTCCAATATTTTTAAATAAAACTGGTGCTTTTATTTCATGCAATGCGTGTTTCATTTCAGCACCACGCGCTGTCCACCTCAAGCCTATAGGTACATTGCATCTCGCTACCTGTTATTCAAGTGCGTAAAACTTTTTTTGTGGGAAATGTAGTAAAACTGGTGCGAGAAATGTAGGAAATAGACCGCGGACGTCCGCTGAGATCTGCTCGACTATGAAAGCTCAAAGAGCCGCGCGGACCTCCGCGGAGTCTGCTCTGTGTACAGTCTGCTCGACTATGGGAGCACCTTAACGGCATTCGTTTTGAACACCACACACGCTGATCAGCTGGATCGATATGAAATCATTGTAGGATCAAGGTGGAATTGACGTCAGATAGTCCTTACCTTTAATCGGGGTTATTGCAAAAAGAATATTCCAATTGTCTGATCGCGATTTCCAGTATTGATGTCCATCTGGTCCCGGACATGGATCGAGTGTGCTAGATGCGTTTCGAAGTGGTCGGATGAAGCGATTTACTTGGCTCCATCTAAATTCAGCTTAGATGTAACACACAGTGAGAAATAAGGTTTCAAAGGGTGGGCGATACTGCCACCTAGCAGGATGTGGCCGGTATTGCACTTTGGCAATCTCAGAATGATTTCCTATGGGGACACCGAGGTCCGTGAACCTGTAATGAATATGAATGAAATGAAATGAAAATATTGAATAAAAGAAAAAACGACCAAAACCCGAGAAATCTCGGGTATGGCGCTCAACCGCTGGTGAGTTAACCCGGGATATCTCGGGTCTGGCGCAGAATGTGTTAACATGTGTTTTCAACACCACCGTTTCGCAGACGGTGATACAAAAGAAGCGCCGTTCCCTCTGTGTCATCTCAGGCATGATAGCACTGTATATTGTCAGTAGACAAGTGTGCAAAACATCTCTCTTTAAAGCTCTCTCTGTCTTGCGTCTCCAGTCCCCTCTCTGTAAAAGCAGATTACAGTAAGGGGGAGGGAGGGAGGGAGGGAGGTAAGGAGGGAGGGGGGGCACCAGTGATGGTTATCTAATCAGACTGTCTGCTGCACAGACTCAGGAAGATCAAAGGGAAGGTGGTCGTTTTTTTATTTTGAAACATCAGGTCCAAGCTCAAAGTGGTGACAACCCCCGTCCCGCCCAGCGCCTCTTCTCCAAACAGACTCCACGTGTCTCGAGGACAGAAGATTACTCACACAGCCACACCCTCCGCCTTGCGTTCCATCCTCCTCACAGCCATCTTCTTTTCAAAAAACGTCGCCACCGATGACTGTCTCCTGACCCTCGCCGCCACCTCCTACAACACAGAGCGGCTGATATTCCCCAAACACCAGGCATTCCCTAAACGGCGGCCATCGAAGAATCAACCAACCGCTTTGACGATTTCACCTGCCAAAATGATTTATTTACAACAGAAAGATGACCTCTGAATGACTGCTGGTTACCTACCAACGTAGCTGCTCAAGATTATATAAAAACTTAAGAGCAAGGCAGTAGAGCCGTGTGTTTGGTGAAGTGGAAAATTTGCCACCGGCAAAATGGTGGTAATTGTAGTAAATGGTTGGCAGTGGCTGGTGTTAATTGGCCACCTTGCCAAACTCATTATATAGCAGTTCTATTGCTTGTAGCTAGGTTTTGTATGGAAAAGAGACACAGTTGCAGCTGAGAGGATAGAGCTAGTGGAGAACGGAGAGAGAAGAGGGCTGGGAAGGTTACTGTCTGAGTCATTACAGATCACAACACAACTCAATAACTGATTACTTTTAGTAATTGCTTTTAGTAACTTTTAGTAATTGCTCTGTCTGATTACTTTTAGTAATTGCTCCAAAATTACAGTAAGTTGAAGTGTATTACCCTCTACAAGATGTAAACAATTATGCTATAGTGTCAATAATAAAATAATGCTAGTGTCAAGACCGTCTCAGTATCAATCTTAATGCTTAAACAGTTTTCCCTGCAAACAAATAGTAGTAATAAGTAATAACAACAACTAATAAATTCACTTTTCATTCCCCAACAGAAATGGTTAGGATCAAATATTTCTCTCCTAATCGCATTACTGTAATCTCTCTCACTCCCCAACACCGAGTGGGAGCCCAGAGAGAGAGAGAGCCGATGGGCTGGAGCAGCGGTTGAGACGCGGGGGCTCCAACAAGGCCTCCCTCCTCTCTGCTGCTGCTATTTCCAGGGTCCTTCTCTGGTGTGTTTCAAAGGATGCAAAGCACCATATTAGTGGTACATTGTCAAGGATCTGTAAGGGATCATTAGCATCACCAAGATATGATTGTTGGTATTTTTCCCTCTATTTCTGTTAAGAGGAGGGAAATTACGTCCAATATAGTCCAGTTGTTAGACAGGTCTATTTAGGTCGGCCCGTGTGATTTCACAAGGGTTCTTGGAGAGTTTGAATGGGTTGATCATGTAGAGAAGGGAGAGAGAGAGCTAACGACGTCCTCTGACTCTCCCATCCCTACATGCGCTCACGGCAGGGTGTGCGCAGGGTGTGCACAGGTGTCCGCGGTGAGAGCCATGATGAGCGCAGTGCAGCAGGTCACAGTAAGTGGGCAGGCAGACGGTGCACGGTGGCAGTCAGGCATATCTTTGCATCATGACATGGTGCAGATGTGGCAGGGTCATTTTTAGCCTCTCTCTTTTTCTCTCTCTCTCTCTTTCTTTCTTTCGCTGACTCCCTCCCTCGTTCTGCCACTTTATGGGTGGTGGAGCACATTGCAGGAAGTGTCTGGGCCGCAATACCGCAGGGCCCTCGCTGCTTGGCAAACCTAATTAAAAGGTTGTCTTGCGTCCTCTAATCTGGAATAGCTGACCTGGACCGTGAGGTCGCTTTAGTTTACCCTCCACCCCCACCCACTGTCATTCTCAGGGGTGGGGTCGCCGGCTGGCACCCTGCCCACCTCAGGCTCGCATCTCTGGCACAGAGGCTAGGGGGGGGGGGGGGGGGGGGGTAACATGTGGCCCGGGTGCACAGCTGAACAAACAGGTCAAGTAGCTGAGGAGCTCCTGAAAGGGCAGGGGGGCCTTACTTAACCCCTGCTGATAGGACGGCCCCTGAGATGCAGCGGGTCTCCCCGGCGACACCATCTAGGGAAGAGCAGGGAGGAGAGCACGGGGAGGAGGGCAGAACATACTGTACATGTGGTCCCGTGACTCAGTGGACGGAGTTTGGCACCAACACCGCCAGGCCTACGCTCTCCGTTCCCACCAGGGACGCCCATATACGCATACAGTACTGTGGATAATATAATAATAAACTTTATTTGTATAGCACCTTTCATACAGAAACTGCAGCTCAAAGTGCTTCACAACAGAAAAAAGACAGGCATAAAATGAGCACATAAAGTGCAGACATATAAAATCACAGTTTTTTACATTAGGATCTAACATCCCAACAGGCCACCTTGTTTATGGTTTGACTCAGTTTTAAATAGACAATAATAAAAAGAGTAAGATAAAATAGAGTAAAATAGTTCTGGATTACTGTTCAACAGTTCAAAGTCGTCTTTACCTTCTCTGTTTGGTATCCACAGTTTAAAACTTGACAGGATAGAAGTATCCACACACGGAAAAGTTACATATCCAAACATATCGTTTACATCTTAGTCATTTAACTGACGCTTTTATCAGAAGCAAGTAACTTACATGTACAAGTTCTGTAGAACAAGTCAGCAGGAAGGGTACGACTCTGGCAGCTAAAAGGTCGAACTTGAGTGCTACAGACTTGAGTGCATCATTGCACAACTATCCTACAATCATGGATGAACACTTGTCATTAATTCTGTCACATGAACAACCAGATGACGGGTCGTACGGACGAAAGGTTGACGCACACCTGCTATGTTTCGGCGCCGTACTTGTACGTTTGTATTTCAGACGAGAGCTAATATAACATGTGGCTTCTTATAAATTCATACACACACAGCTGTTGTGAGAAATGAGGACAACAGAGGGGGGTGGGGGGAAGAAAAGTCCTGCTTTGCTCTGTAATAAAACGAGTTATGATATTCAGCCATGCCTTTCATTGAGCCGAGCTCATGACTAATGAGCAACCGCAGTTGTTTTATACGCTTTGCTAGCGTCCCACGCTGTATTAGTGTCGGGAAATCAGTTTCATTCAAATGAAAAACGGAGGTAGTGTTCCGTTTTAAAAGGGGCCTGCTTGGTGCGGTTCCATCGGATCATTGCGTCCTGAAAACGAAATGCGCTTCGAGTCAAAATCATCAACGTAAAAAAAATATATCCTAAAATTCACTATAGGAAGAGAAAACGGCTGATTGTGAAGACGACCCTTCTGTTTGTGAAATCCTACACCCTGGGCCCGCGGGGGGTGGGGGGGTGGATGAGGGCCGCGTATGAGTGTATAACCGCGTCTATGACAAAACACAGTGAGAGAGAGAGAGAGAGAGAGAGAGAGAGAGAGAGAGAGAGAGAGAGAGAGAGAGAGAGAGAGAGAGAGAGAGAGGAGCCTAAAGTGTGCAGGGAGGTGAGAGGCGTCTAGTTGACTCTGAATGCATCCACCATGCCTTAGGGTCATTTCTTACTCTGCCTACCCTGGCCTGACAAAGGCGAGAGCGGCCTGTGGGTTTGAGCGGCGTTCACTGGTGTGTGTGTGTGTGTGTGTGTATTGTGGCTGCGATGTCGGATAGTGCCACAGTCGAGTAATGGGGGAGGGGGGGGGGGGGGGGGGGGGGGTGGTGGTGGCCCTGGGGTTGGGGGGGGGCAGTGCGAGCGTCGAGGCTGCGCGGCCGTGATTCACTTTGACAGCGCCGCTTGGCATGTGAGGACAGCGGGCCAGGCAGAGGCAGAGGCAAGGCCGCTTCGCCCTTTGATCTTTATTTGCTTTATTTGCACCGCCGTCGTTTTGCGTTTAACAGTCTTGCTGAGCGAGAGAGGCATTGGATACACCTTGAATGGTCCCGGGACCTCCCCCCCCCCCCCCCCCCCCCCCCCCCCCCCAGCTTTTTAAAGACACCGGGATCCTTTTTCAAAGCCGAGGGATCCACGGAGAGAGAGAGGGGATGATAGAGAGGGAGAGAGAGAGAGAGGGATGATAGAGAGAGAGAAAGAGAGAGAGAGCGAGAGAGAGAGAGAGAGAGAGAGATGATAGAGAGGGAGAGAGAGCGAGAGAGAGAGCTACTGTTCTGAATGGGACAGAGCGTCTCCCGGCAACACAGATTAACTCTGATAAAAGAAGGGCCGGCGTCGCAATAACACACACAATCAAGCCGAGGGGAGAAGGGGGTGAGTGTGTGTGTGTGGGTGGGGGGCAAGGTAACGCATGCCTCCTCTCTCTGGAAGGACCTTCAAGATCAAACCGGGGGTCAGGGGGCTTTGGAACAAAAACAAATATGCCGCAGCCCCCCCTCCCAAACAACCGTCCATCTCCCCCTCCCTCCTCCTGAACTGCCAGCTGCATTTTATACATTAGTGATGTTAAAAAAAGGATTGTGACATCTTCCACCTGACAGGCAAACTGGCAGGGTTAACCACCTGGGTTAAGGCTTACGGTCCCCCCCCCGCCTCGCAGCCTGGCCAGGCACGGCACACTTTGACAGGGACAGAGGCAGAACAGAGAATATATTTATCCTCTTCAACATCTCTATTGAGACCAGGGCTGGACTGGGACCAAAAATCGGCCCTGGCATTTTTGGCCCAGACCGGCCCACCATAATCGGTCGGACACCACCCACCAGTACACCATCCTTGCGGTCCCCTTAAATATCCGTACCTACTGTACTATTCCCCCAAACCACTACAAAGCTGGGTAGTAAGTGCCATGGACAAGTGTACCAGTGCAAGTGGACCAGTGTACTCACTCGCTCTTGGCTGAATCTTGTTTTGGGTGGTGATGTAAAAACATCTGCATCATAGCAGGCTCAGGATGGCCAAAGTAGTCTATAGCCTGTTCATCACTGTCTCTCTCCTCCACAACCTGGCTTGACTAGACATAAGGAGAGAGACATGATTACAATTAACTGGTACATTCAGGTCCAGAATTGTTGAAATTCCCTGACAAAGCAAAAAGCTGTACAATTTAAACAATACCATACTGGTAATGAGCAAATAGTTGTTTATTCAATGAATGCATGGAGCTGTTCCATCTTATTTCATTTGATACTAACTACTCAGTTCATACAGATTTCAAGTATTCAAATATCAATGATGAATATTGCATAAGGTTTACACAGTTAATAGATCACCTTCTTGTTTTATATTCATGTTCAGAGAGGAGTAATAGTTAGATCTTTGTATGTGATTTATATGGCAATTAAATCAATGGTGTGCTTGTTTGTTTGGGGAGTTTGACTTACAGTTAATGTGACTACCATGTACATGATCAATGGACAGCACAAAACGATTTGTGTAGGTGGAGACTAGAGCTACCACAGATAGTAATAAGTTATAAGAGTAAGTAATCCATACCATATATATCCTAATAGTTACCGTATTACCATACTTGGCTGAAAATAAACTTTGCTGCCTGTTGTGAATGTGTTTTTCCCTGTAGGCTAATACATAAGTAGGCATACATTTTTGCAGTTGAGCAAAAATTAGCAGTTGAGTAGGCTATATCTGCTGTGTTTTTATGTCTTCCATCGAGGACCACCTTGGAAATAAGTATTTTAATGAATGCTTTTAGGTGATATCCTCAGGAATACAAATTGGTCAAGATAATTTGTTTTTATGATGTGTTTTTAATTTCCAAATACAAATCTAATAAAATCAAAAAAGCAGTTTTTGCAGTTGAGCTACAGGTGTTGTATATTATACAGCCTTTTCATGCATCTTTATCAAGGGAACCCTTATCCTAATGATTTTTTAAATAATATTATGATGATACGATATGGACCTAGTAGTTGGGTCATCTGTGGCACTTCGTTTCTCAATGGATTTGTCATCTAGGACAGTTAATAAACAAATTTATCCGGGGTGTATTTTTTTTAATAAAAAGTCATGTACCAGCCCCCTCTCAATCATGTACCAGCCAGCCCCCTCTCAGTCATGTACCAGCCTCCTCTCAGTCATGTATACCAGCCCCCTCTCAGTCCTGTATACCAGCCCCTGAGGGGCCTTTCTCACTCACCAATCGGGGTTCCGTTCCATTCCGTACTGTCCTCATTCCGTTTTGGATGCGAACTTCCCCCTCCCTCTCCCCCCTCTAGTTTGTGTACACACTTCAGTCTTGGTTCGCTCCGGGTTATGTTTACGGTTTGCGTTTTGAGCGTTTATGCTTGCCGTTGGCGATGTCACGCTCGAAAATGTAAACAGGAAGTGTGTTAACACGGAGACTGGATGTTGATATAAAAGAAACAAATAACCAATAAATATGAAGTTATATTTGAACCTCTGTTGTCAAGCCTTGTCAATATAACCCACCCCATTTTATCACGAATGGATGGTGTTGTAGAGTTCGCTTTTGAGCGTTTCCCAGGGCTAACGCTAAGCTAACGGCTAACGCTAGTTAGCTTAGCCTAGTCTAGTATAGCCTGTAGCACTTATTTTTCAGCAAAGAACGTGCAATAAACAAAACGGATACATTCACTGTGTGTTCTGCCTCTCATTTGTTGATGAAACAAAACTAACATCAACACAATTGAACACCAAAAGCTGAGTTTAGTCTCGTCGGCGCTGATTTTGTTAGCTTACATGCTAACGTGAATGGAATATGCCAGTATAACAGTATAGCATTGTGGCAAACGCTAAGCTAACGGCTAACGCTAGTTAGCTTAGCCTGTTCAGCACATTATCCCATCGCTCGTGGCAATTATATTCCATGTCATTGATCTACTGGTCGACCACAAACAAAATTGCCAGGCCTAATGCGAGCCAGGGAAGTGCTGTTTGTAACGTGGCTTCATGTTTTCATCCACTGAGCTGTGAGGCTCCACATGCTTGTTTGGTTGCGGTCTGAACTCTCAAATTGCCCATAAATATCATTTTTTGTGGGTATTGTCCAGTTGTTGCTGTGTGGTTTTATCTGCCCAAAATTCAAGCAAGCATGAAAAGCATTACAGTAACGACGTTGTGTGTGTCACGCCCCCCGCTCCCACTGGCCCGCATCCGAAACCACCTATTCCAAGCGTCCCAGGTTCAGCGGGGGGTAAAACGAATCAGCGCCGGTTCGATCCCAAAAGGGGTGTGTCCGTCTGAGTGAGAACACTCCCCCCCGTCCCCGGGGGCGCTGATTCGATCCCAATAGGTGAGTGAGAAAGGCCCCTCAGTCATGTACCAGCCCCCTCTCAGTCATGTACCAGCCCCCCTCTCAGTCATGTACCACAGCCCCATCTCAGTCATGTACCAGCCCCCCATCTCAGTCATGTACCACAGCCCCATCTCAGTCATGTACCAACCCCCCTCTTAGTCATGTACCTGTACGACTGGCGGGGGGCTTAGTAAGATATGTGATTGGGCCAGCCCAGTGTCAGTCAGTACCAATGGGCTGCTGTCCCAGCCTAGTAGTGGGCCGGTCGTTGACCCAAATTTTCTTTTTAAATCATAACAGCCCAAATATGTGTCGGCCCACCGATGGCCAGTCCAGGCCTGATTGAGACAGTAGGGTGGCCATGTTCCAGAGCCCGCAGCTGGACAAACTCCTCTCACTAGAGACCTGCACCCCTTAGAGACCTGCTCCCACTAGAGACCTGCTCCCACTAGAGACCTGCTCCCCTTAGAGTCCTGCTCCCCACTAGAGACCTGCTCCCCTTAGAGACCTGCTCCCCTTAGAGACCTGCTCCCCACTAGAGACCTGCTCCCTTTAGAGACCTGCTCCCACTAGAGACCTGCTCCCACTAGAGACCTGCTCCCCCCAAACTCCTCTCCAGCTATTGCTTCCTCGACTTGGGGCTTGACTTGCTCTAACCTGGAATCAATCTGCCAGTGTCGGGTGCTCCGCCTTGGGGTCAACCGGACCCCCTGGATGATAGAATGACCCCCTAGATGATAGAATGACCCCCTGGATGATAGAATGACCTACTAGATGATAGAATTACCCCTAGATGATAGAATGACCCCTAGATGATAGAATGACCCCCTGGATTATAGAATGTCCCCCTGGATGGTAGAATGACCCCCCCCCCCCTAATCACCTGCTTGAAGACCGGACTCGAGCCCCCATGTTACAACCAAGCATATATGACTAACAGTCACAGGAATATGGCTTGTTTCCCGGTAGGGCTTGGTTGTAAAATGGTGGACACGTTTTCACCAAAAATAACAATATTTATTTAACAACTATTTCTTTAAAGGACAAAAGGTGGAGAGCTGGGTGCACACCAGCCTCCTTGGTTCAGGATACAATAATCAATAGTTTACAAGAAAAAAACAGTTCTTTATTAGTTTTAATTTGCTGTGTACATGCTGATACATGTCATACAAGTAATATTCATACTTGTGTGGTGTACGCGTTTTGGTTACTCACCCAATATGTGTGTGTCTGGTGAACCCACAACATTAATGGGATTTTAAAACAATAAAGCCATAACCATTTATGTAAAAATACTTAAAGGCCAACTTGCAGGCTGTATTTTTGTTCAATAAACAATGTGACTAGGCCAACGCTGACTTTCATGAAAAGGGGAAACATTTTTACCGAAATTGACCCAGTTTTAGCGTTTTTATCAAACCACAAGCTCTATGCACATGCATATGCATATTTTATTCCATGGATCAATAACGTGCGTGTGTCATCTTAATGCTGACGTCACTTCAGGTGCAGGGCAGCGAGGGGCTCTGAGAGTCACACACAGCTAGTGGCAGGCAGAGAGCCTTGCTACTACTAGCCGAGGAGTGATGAATGAAAATGTATCTGTTTCACCTAACACTATTGCTCCGTGATCATAGCCATCCATCTCTAAAGCTAACCACTATTTGTAAAAGCCACAACCACGTTACCATATTTGTAATAATGTAAATCATTGTGCCGTTGTACATATTGTGTATACAGCTTGGTAGCTATTGTGCTAACAACATGCTGCGACGTCTAGCTTGTTAGCCGGCATGAATGCCCGATTTAAAATGGTTCTCTCCTCTTTGTATACCTTTGTCCCCACAAGTATTCTGCCAGGGAACTTATGGACACGACAATAGTAGTAGTTATAAGGTGTTTGATCATTGTGTCATTGTACATAGTGTATACAGCGTTAGAAGCTAACGTAGCTTAGCTTGGTAGCTATTGTGCTAACAACATGCTGCGACGTCCAGTAGTTAGCTATGAGCTAACTAACGTTACAAGCTAATTCTATCGTCCTTCTGCTATTCAGTCCGATAGTGGTCAGGCCTGGTCGTTAGCCAAGACCATCCTCGTGTTAGCCGAAGCTAATGATGATGTGTCATTCCCCCCCCGTGATGAGAGGAGAGAGTCTCTTCTGGTTTCTTCCCTCTTAGTCTCAGTCAGATTTTAGTCTGCCCTTACCCGGAAACACTGTCACCTTTATAGGATCTTCGTCCTAGCAACGACGGCCCACCCCCTTTCTGGTTGTCATGTGCCGCTGCCATGACAACAGCTTTAACCTTTACACACATCAAAACGTTTCATTACTGTAAAAACCTCCATCGCCCTGCTCCTGTGTCTCCTGCCCCGCCGTTATCTTTGTTGATGTACTGGGGAATTCAAAACATTCTGCCCTGCTCAGTGTGGTGCTCACACTAGTTCAAGTTCAAGTTCTTTAATAGTTGTCATACAGAAGTACAGAATACTTTCATACAAAATGCTTCTTACTGTTACGCTCCAGAGACTGTGCTAGACAAGATAGTATCAAATAACATAATATAGCATGTAATTTAGAAGAAGAAAAATGAGGTCACAGTGTTCGGTATAGACATATGTACAATGTTCTGAGTTACCATATAATATACAATACTATGCAGTGTACTAATGTACAGTACTATCTAGTGCAAAGCAGAAATGGGATGAGGTACAATTTTAGGTACAATTTACAGTAAGGTGTACGAGTTGTAGTGCAATCCTTCATCAATAAATATAAAGTGTGGGGAGTGGGTGCTACAGTGTGTTTGTTTAAAGTGGGTGTGTGCTATAAAGTGTGTGGAGTGGGTGCTACAGTGTGTTTGTTTAAAGTGAGTGTGTGCGTGTGGATGTGTGTGCTATGTGCGTTTGGTGGTTGTTGTTGTGTAGTGTTCATTCATTGTTCGTTTAGCAGCCTGATGGCCTGGGGATAGAAGCTTCTTCTGAGTATTTCTGTGCTCGCCTTGAGACTCCGGTATCGCTTGCCTGACCGCAGCAGTTCAAAGAGGCAGTTGTTCGGGTGACTGGAGTCTTTAATGATTCTCTTAGCCTTGCCCGTGCAACGCTTGTTGTAAATGTTCTGGAGGGTGGGGAGCCCCCCTCCAATTGTGCGTTCGGCTGAACGTGTCACTCTTTGTAGTCTGCTTCGGTCTTGTGCAGTGCTATTCCCAAACCAGGAGGTGATGTTGCCGGTCAAGATGCTCTCTATTGTACATGAGTAGAAGTTCTTAAGGATCTTCTGACTGACTTGGAACTTCCTTAGGCGCCTGAGGAAGTAGAGGCGTTGTCGTGCCTTCTTCACAACACTGTCAATGTGTGTGGTCCATGTCAAGTCCTCGGATATGTAGGCTCCGAGGTACTTAAAGCTGTTGATTCTCTCAACCGGTGCCCCGTCGATGCTGAGGGGGCTGTAGTCCTTGACCCCCGACCTCCTGAAGTCCACAATCATCTCCTTTGTTTTGCTGACGTTCAGGGAGAGGCTGTTTTCCTGGCACCATCCCGCCAGGACCTTGACCTCTTCCAGGTAGGCCCTCTCGTCGTTGGCAGAGATCAGGCCCACCACCACTGTGTCGTCAGCAAATTTGATGATTGTATTGCTACTCCGCTGAGCCACACAGTCGTGTGTGTACAGGGAGTAGAGGAGGGGACTCAGAACACAGCCCTGGGGGGCCCCTATGTTGAGGGTGATGGATGAGGAGGTGCAGTTGCCTGCTCTCACCACCTGGGGTCTGCCAGTCAGGAAGTCCAAGACCCACTGGCAGAGGTCATAGCCCAAGCCCAGGTCCCTGAGCTTGGCTATGAGTATGGAGGGGACTATGGTATTGAATGCCGAGCTGTAGTCGATGAATAGCATTCTCACATAGTTCCCCTGCCTCTTGTCCAGGTGTGATGCTGCTGTGTGCAGCACATGGGCTATGGCGTCCTCCGTGGACCTGTTGGGGCGGTATGCAAATTGCAGGGGGTCCATGTTGATGGGGAGGGAGGAGCAGATGTAGCCCTTTACTAGCTTCTCAAAGCACTTCATGGCTATGGAGGTGAGAGCTACAGGGCGGTAGTCGTTGAGGCAAGCAGGCTTGGATTTTTTGGGTACAGGGATAATAGTGGACTTCTTCACTAATACCCTGCTCGCTCTGAACCACCTCTTCCACCACCCTCTGCTAAGGCAAGCCATGCACATTTCGATTTCTCTGACCCGGCCCCCTTTAGATGCTCTCATCTCCCCCAATCTATACATCACATACATTGAAAAACACCGAAAAACACCCGTTTCCTTCATTCCCCCCTTGATTCTTAATCAACCTTCAGAATCATAAATCATTATTTGGTTTTTCAATTAATTATCCCAAAAATAGACTGTGGTTGAAGCAAACCAACCTCATCTCTCGTGCACAAGAAATGAAGACGGCCCACGGTCAACCCAGTGATCTTGCTGGCTGATGTCTGTTTGCGCCCCCCTTCGTGCACAAAGGGAACCGAAACAGACCACCAAAACCAACAACATCCAACGACTCATAACAATTAGGGCCCCTCTGTCTGCTCCCAATAATTCTATCCTGTTGTTTTACTGTTTTCCCTCTTATCTACCTTCTATATACATATATCTTATATATGAATCCTCCATTTATATCTCATACTCCTATCAATTATTATCAATGAACACAGGACTTCTCGCTGCCGCCTCGTCTCTCGATCTCCTGATTGACTCTGAAAGGAAGTCCCTGTTTGTCCATGATTCATTCAATACACCCGCCCATGCTCTGTTGTTTCAAAACGCCTCGACACAGCGTCTCCGCAGGAAAGCCCCCTCCGATGTCCGCCTCGTTCTCCCCTGGGCAACACCGCCTGCGACCGCTGGACTCCACCCCGTCGGCCGTCTCCGCCCCCTGTCGGTCATCTTGGTTGAGGATCGTCTTCACCGCCGTCGGTCCTCTCCAGACTCTGAAAGCAGAAACACCACGCAAGCAGTTTTCTGTACACTCGACCCTGTGTTCTCTAGTAGTCTACCATGGCTTTGGGCCTGCAGCTCATTCCATGGAGTTATCTCCAGTTCTCTATATATTTTTCCTCTGCAAGCCCCTGCCATGGCCACGCCCTTTCAGACTGTTGGACGGTGTGAGTGTCCTACAGCCCATGTCGCTATTTGTTATCTATTAGTCTACCACCTTCTCAACACCCATATCTGTCCTACAGGGCTGTTCCCTGTTTGTCGTCTTCCGGCGTGACACCAGCAGCTAACCGATTCCCACTTCCGTTGCCCTAACTCTTCGTCCCACGATTGGCCCCCAGCGCGCGCCAGTTTTGTCTGGTGACCGTGTCTTCTGAAGACTCTGCCTATTTATCTGGTGTGAGAAGGTGCGACTGGAGATCAAACTCCCTCTTTATTTTCATAATTAACCCATTCAATTAACTGCACCTAATCTCTCTGTGCAATTCTTATTTAACCCATTGTATAATTAAACTCTATTTAATTAACCTGTATATCTATATTATTATTATAATAACATACGACAGAGCATCGCTCTAACATACAACAGAGCAGTCTGTCGCTCTCAACACCCACAGAGCTGTACGTCGCTCTCTCCTAAATGGGGCAGTTTCGTCGCCCTGGAGCTGTCCGTTGCTCTACCTCACACGGGGCAGTTTCCGTCGCCCTGGAGCTGTCCCGTCGCTCTATCCTACACAGGGCTGTTTCCGTCGCCCTGGAGCTGTCCCGTCGCTCTATCCTACACAGGGCTGTTTCCGTCGCCCTGGAGCTGTACGTTGTTCTACCCTAAACACGGAGGAGTCCGTTGCTCTGGAGCGGTCCGTCGCTCTATTCTACACGGAGCAGTCCATTTCTCTGGAGCGGTCCGTTGCTCTATTCTACCCTTTGAGTTCCTTTACAAAGTTCTCACATACACCACCGTGTATACACACAAGCAGTTGGTAATTTGAAAAAATTAAACTCCTTAATTAAATTAAACTCTCCTAACTGGAAACACTAGTATTACTATAAAAATAGCACCCTTTTTTGTACTCAATCTGGAGTCACTCCCCCACCCCGCCACTTAGATGGTCGTAGAGACCTATATCTAAATATTCCCCTATGGGTAATGGAAACTCCCCAGCACTACCCCCCCTCCGCCACTAGGTGGCGACCTAATCATCCTCTATTTGCCTGTATTATCCCACTGACCCCCCCTAGATGGCGGCCAAACTCAGTCTAGAGGATTGTAGCTGACGTGTTACTCTCTGGTCTGTTGGCCTCCTCGTGGCTCTGTGCGGCCATCTTTCTCGCTCATACAATTCTGCTGTCTCCTCATACTGAACTCACTCATGCGATTCTCCTGGCTCTGTGTGTCTACTCAGTCGCCGCCACGGCTCTGTATGTGGCTCTTGTTGACATTCCATCTATAGATAAGACACTAAAGCTCCGCTCCGTCGTCCTATCTACCTAAAAGGGGGACGCTATCTCGGACAAACGTTTAATTTTAAACTCTCCTGCCCAATAACATATTACGCACGTTAAGGTAAACCTTATCAGGCCCTCATCTCTCCTGTCAGGACAGTTCCGGTCCTCTCTGAGACCACCGCGCCATTTTAAGGAGAGCCGTCTCTAGCTATCACCGTGTCCTGCCAGTCTTTTTTTTGTTTTGTTTTTGTCCCGCTTAGCATCCCTTCTCCGTCTCCCTCAATACACTTTTACACTCTGGCTTTTGTTTTGCTTTCCCAAGCCATGGTGTCTGTCATACTATCTTTTTAGATAACCTCCGCCTCTCTCTGTAATACACATCACTCCCTCCCGCCAGATCACTCATTCATATCTCTGTTTGTCTTCATCATATTTTTACCGCTGGCGTTCTCTGTGTCAACTAAATATGTTTACGGATGCACTATTGTTCGTTTTTTATTGGCTTGTGAAGTTGTTGAGACTCACTTTTTCCTTTTCACCGTCAGTTGTTTTGGTCCATGGCGCTGGCCTTGCTCGGCTCGCTCGCTGGGTCCATGGCGCTGGCCTTGCTTGGCTCGCTCACTGGCTTGGCTTGCGTCCATGGCTACCCCTTAACGCCTCGGCACTGCACATAGTCTCTTTTTTTTTTTTAAACTTTCTTTTTTAGCGTTTATCGCTTTTCTGGTCAAGCATGACCGACAGATACAGGGTGAAACGGGATATAGAGCAGGGGAAGACATTCTGGCAAATGACGGCGGTCCGGGAATCGAACTCGGAGTCCACCAGATCCGTGACGCAGCACGGTTTTCCCCGACGCAGAAATAGCGCCGAGATATGCGGTGAGCTACTGGAGCTCCCCTGCACATAGTCTCTTACTTTCAAGAAACTTCAAAACAAGCAATATCTGGGTCACGGCACCAACTGTTAGATTCTGATCAGTCTGCCAGTATCACGTCTTCTTGTGTTATCACCTCTCCATGGTCCCTCTGTGTTGTGTACTTTTAATGATCCCGACGTCTCATATACTGGCTGTACAATCCTCATAATCACATGGGAACCAATTCGTATTGTCCTTGTAAGATCTATTCTAAAGATCTTTCGGTGTGTTCAGTCTATTGTCCTTCTGCTATTCAGTCCGATAGTGGTCAGGCCTGGTCGTTAGCCAAGACCATCCTCGTGTTAGCCGAAGCTAATGATGATGTGTCATTCCCCCCCCCCCCCCTTTCCGTGATGAGAGGAGTCTCTTCTGGTTTCTTCCCTCTTAGTCTCAGTCAGATTTTAGTCTGCCCTTACCCGGAACCAGTCACCTTTATAGGATCTTCGTCCTAGCAACAACGGCCCACCCCCTTCTGGTTGTCATGTGCCACTGCCATGACAACAGCTTTAACCTTTCCACACATCAAAACGTTTCATTACTGTAAAAACCTCCATCGCCCTGCTCCTGTGTCTCCTGCCCCGCCGTTATCTTTGTTGATGTACTGGGGAATTCAAAAATATTCTGCCCTGCTCAGTGTGGTGCTCACACTAATACCCTGCTCGCTCTGAACCACCTCTTCCACCACCCTCTGCTAAGGCAAGCCATGCACATTTCGATCTCTCTGACCCGGCCCCCTTTAGATGCTCTCATCTCCCCCCAATCTATACATCACATACATTGAAAAACACCAAAAAACACCCGTTTCCTTCACAGGGCTCTGTGTCTGTGCCATGCGTTATATATGAGCAAGTTACTGTTCCATAATGTAGGCTATGCTATTATATATAATTTATATAGGCTACCTAATACCGACATCAAAATAGATTGTATGCCTCTACAAATCATATTATACCAGGGCCCTATTCCCCGTACCTGGCTAACTGAGTTAGCCGGATCATTTTCAGCATAGCTTGACTTAAGCCAGACCTTTGCGTTCCCTGACGTCGGATTTTCTAAATCACCATGGCAACAGATCGAAAAGTTTGAACCTGCTCCGGAGCAGGGTTTAGTTCAGTTAGCTGGATGAACCATGGCCACACCCTCGCAAAGAAATGCCAGCTCGCTTCCTGAAATAATTATCAGTGTAGATCTGCATTATACCATTCTGAATTATGTTTTTGTGCTTCGTTTTCCTAGAGGGGGCTTTTGAAATGTAAAATAATAGACCTAAAATACTGATAATAAATCATATTCAGCCTATAGATTTACTTTGTCCTAAATAATGCACGTCATAGTTATACGGATATGGCGCTCGCGAGCGTCGCGACACACACAAGTGGTTATTTTAATAACGTGGAGCATTGCAAATGTGAATCCCTCGGGATATTTTTAATGAATGAAACTAGATTCTTGTACCGGATCTCCTCTCTGGTAAACAAGAATACCCTGAAGACTCTGGCAGGAGCACTCATTCAAGGGTACTACGACTATGCGTGCACCTCATGGTACCAAAGCACCTCAAAGGCGCTTAAAACAAAATTACAAACATCACAAAACAAACTGGTCAGACTACTACTTGACCTCACCCCTGCCCACTTTGACAACCTAGGATGGCTTAGAGTAGACGACAGAGTACAGCAACTTGCAATGGGCCTGGTCTACAAGATACACTATACGACTAAGGTACCCATGTACATGTCAAAATACTTCCCAAAGGTCAGTGAATACCACAACCACTACACCAGAGGAAGCTCAACAAATCATGTTAAACCCAGATTCGGCTCAAACAAGGGACTAAATACGTTTTGCAATTATGCCACTTCAATGTGGAACGCCCTACCTAAAGCTGTAAAGGAATGTGAATCCCTACCCACATTCAAAACCGCTCTTAAAGAGCACCTACGGGAGGCTGCAATTCGAAACTGGCCACCGTAAATGCCCAAAACCCCCACCACCTCCTAATAGACAGTCTCCTCCCCACCGCATGTATATATTCCCTCCCCGCCGTATGTATATCTCTCTCCCACCCACCCACCCCCTCCTAATGTACAGTCCCCTCCCCATCATATGTATATACTCTGTCAGGATCTAGGAGTAACAGTACTGTATATTTGAATACCGTTTATGTCACAAATGTATCAGTACTAAATACCTATATGTCCCTATGCCATAAATGTCATGTATGTTGTGTATGTCATAAATGTCTATATGAATTGAAAATGGGGGACCCTGATGGAAACAAGACTAACGTCTTTCTCAGGTCTGCATCCCCTTAACAATTGTGTGTATTGAGCCGTACTGTATTGTACCCATTCTGCAATCTGTTAAATAAAGTTTTCATTCATTCATTCGGGCGTTTGGCTCTGATTAGTTTCATATTCTCTGCTGTGGATGTATTTGCTTAACGGAGCGCCCGGATTGTGTTTCATTCAAGCATAAATTGAAGTTTATGTGTGGACTGTGGATTATGAATTACGAGGAATCTGAATCTGTGGATTGTTGAATTGTATCACTGTCACTCACACGCTATTGTGATATTGGGATTAAAATGTCTGATGAGATGGGCTGTTTGACGGATTTGAGAAAATGTATTTATCTGTTCAAGCACTGTTATCTGATGATGAACATGAGGTGTCACTGGTATAAACCAAAGGTTAATCAATTCAATGCATGTATGGATTATGTCAGAAACAGATTAAAACCTGATTAATAGTGAAACTGTATAGCCGGCTCCAAGCCTCTCTGACACGTTATTTCGGGTCGCGCCTTGAAACTTTGGGAACCATGTATTTATATATAAAGTACATGATACCTAAGCCGAGCGCATACAGTACAGATATCCTCATAAGCATCTATTAATTCGTATCAATTAGATACTCTTTGGGCTTGTTTGTATCTACTTATTCTGAAAGAGTTTAACAAATTATTTTCGCTAGCAATAGATCATTAGATTATTCATTCCATTAAGCCTACTGCCAGCAGGCACATTTAAAGAAATATAATATGATTGATTGGGGTAATGAGGGACTTAACATTAGCCTATAGATTATGCATTTAACTTGTCGGCGAGGCTATTGAGCCGTACTGTATTGTACCCATTCTGCAATCTGTTAATAAAGTTTTCAATCAATCAATGCCGTTAGAGAATCAGGATTTCTGCGATCGACATCTGCTGTCTTTTCAGGTGAGGCGGCAGCGCGCAATTATCCTGAGTATCAAGTCTGGTTCGAATTAACGAGACTGAATCAGCGTTCGAGGAACAGGGAAAGCGTGGCTTCAAACATCAGGTTAATTGAATCTGGATAATGGGACTTTTGATCGACTTAGTTGAACCAGGTACGGGGAATAGGGCCCAGGTAGCCAATCGAAGTTTAAAAGAACGACACGAAAAAAGGCATTCATATTCCAGCATTGTTATTAAGACACCAACGCCAAACAGGTTAACGGTCTTTATTAGTATTTTGCGCTGCCCAGGCAACAATGGTCTTTAGGGAGTCGCTGATATCCAACATCACCGTGTACAAGTCAGTCAGCCTGTCGCGTATTTCTCCGTACGTGTTGTGTCTTCTTGGTTCGACAGTGTGTTAAATTAGTTGGTTAGACCTCCGTGATCAATCTCACTCGTGAAGTTTCTCAGAGTTGGCTCGGCTTAGTCCATTATTTCACATCCCATGCGGGTGTTTCATTACCATATGGTAAATCATGCACGAGCATAGACGGTAAGAAGAAATGGTATTTATCAACACGGAGTGTGCGTAGGACCCGTGTACGCACGGTTGAGAAATCCCGATTTTTCTGTGCGTAGAGACATTCTAAATTCCGTGCTTAGGAACAAGAATAGAACACTTTCTACGCATTATTGATAAATGAGGGCCCTGGCATTTATATCTGTAGTCCCAAGTGTTTAGACGATAACCACTACAACAAGACATGTATGAAACATGAGCATGAATTTAAGCTGTGTGTAGTTAATAAAAAAAAAAATACTAACAACCTACAACCCTAAACAATCCCCCCGGCCTAAAGCAGTCTATGATTTAACAATCAGACTAAATTATATTCGCTCACATGCAGAAAACAAGTCAGTAGCCCACGCCCACTTGCATATAGTAAGTCTTTCTACAGAATTCTATTTTCTCTCATGGGTTTTTACTGTCCAGTGTGTAATTTATTTCTAGACTATAAATCGCTGGCAGCCCACAGTTGAGATTATATGATATGTTAAAGGGGAAGGCAGACCTTTAACCCTTTCACTGCCACATGACAGGTTAACCCTTTACTGTCACACAACCGAAGGTCGACGGTATTTTCAAAATAAAAGACTCTAGGACAATAGAGATGTAAAATAAAAGTCCCAAGATGAAAGTAATGATACACAGACATGCAATGTTACCAAGTATTTTTGATTTATAATTATTTAGAATATTAGCAGTCTGCTCTGCTACATATATATTTGCTACATATGCTCAGACATTACTCTGCAAATGTCAGTAACCACCTGTACACTTGTAGACATATGTATGTATTTCTTTATATACTGTATTCTAAGTATTATAATTTTCTTTTGTCACATTTAAAAAAAAAAAATTTTTACATGGATAAAACAAAACACATAATACAAAAATAATAATAAACAGAACAACACCAGACAATAATAATAACAATAGAAAAATTATAAATACAGAACATAAAAATTTAAACAAATTATATTATCACAAACACCACAAAAGACATTTCCTCCCCCACTACCACCCCCCACCCCAGGACCTCCGGACCCCCCAGGACCAACACCCCAACCCCGCTGCTAAATGGTGGCCTTAACTTTCTCGGCCGCTGTGACCCACAGCTCAATGCTGGCCTGTCCCACACCAATTACACGTGCAGTAGAGATTTCCATATAAATGACATCCAGTAGTGTCAGAGACCAATTAATCATTGTGAGTTTCTCAGGTTCTTTCCACCTCATGGCTATCAGCTTATTGGCTGCAGTAACACCCGCTAGAATGATTATTTTTTGTTGTATGGATGCCGGTATTGATGATATATCATTTAGAAGTAGTGTTGCTGCCGTAAGTGGAATTGTTAAGTTACATATGTTTGAAAGTTTAGTTGTTATGGATTTCCCGAAACAAGCTACTGGTGGTCAGTCCCAAAACATGTGCATACAGTATAAGTGCCAGTGGCCCTCAGAGTGCACAAAGTGCACAGAGAGTCGGTCACCAGTCCCATAGAAAATAGCTTCCTAGGTGTGAGATACGTCCTATGAATAATTAAAATGTAACATTAGTCCAGATATCATCACAGCCAAACTCAGTCTAATTCTGGGATGTCCCCTCACCAGACTGTATCCAACAATTTTTTTTGTGGATTTGATTAACACATTCGGCGCCAAGACCCGAGATTTCTCGGGTTTTGGTCGTTTATTCCTTTATTCGATATTTTTATTCATTATTCATCCACGGACCTCTGTGTTACTATAGGGAATGAGTCTGAGGTTGCCAAAGTGCAATACCGGCCGCATCCCGCTAGATGGCGGTATCGAGCACCCTTTGTAACCTTGTATCTTGGCCTGTGTAATGGCCAAACATCTCCGGTTTCATGTTTCCTTGTCGGGCGAGGGCAGCTGTTCTTCCGGTTCCATTGAAGCGCGTCAAATATCCCTGATCCATTGTTGTGGTGGACCAAATGGACATTGGATGTACCAGATGGCGATCAAACAATTGGAATATTATTTTTGGAATACTCCCGATCACAGGTAAGAACGATCTGACGTAAATGTTAGCTTGATCCTGCAATGCTTTTATACCGATCGGGCTGATAAGCGTTTTTAGTGTTCAATACGAATGCCGTTACTGACAATCAAATAATCAGAAACAACCCCCCTCCCCTTTCATGCATTCATGATGGAACATAATACCTATGATATAGATTTGATTTCGGAATAATAGCATGTACAGGCAAGAAACGGCAACGTCTATAGTGGAATTGACGTATAGGGCTATAATTCAGCATTTCATGAATTACCCTAGACCGCTCTAAAACCATACTTATATTCACCACGGTATAACACGGGAACGTATTGATGGAAAAATGCATATTGAACAATAGATAGTATTGTATCCATAGCTATAATATAGAATATAGTTATAGTTCTACAAACAAGGTGACGTAGTCCTATTGTTTAAAGCGCGGCGTAGCTACAGCGGGCCCAGACTAATAGCTGGCGCCGAATGAGTTAAGCGTGTATACAAATCTGAGACAAATCCTCTTGAGGTTGTTCTGTCCCTGATAAGTTTAATAAAAGGGTGTGGGTGTAGTGTTTGAGCCCACGGTACCCCATGCGTCCTGCGCGCCGACCTTAGTTGCAAGTAGAGGAAGAATGATATGCCGGGGAGATCATAAAAATCTCTTAGGTCCTGAAACACTCAAAGGCCGTTTTTATATATATCCCCCAGAGTATGAACTCCCTTCCTCTCCCATTGAGGAATATTAACAGGTTGGTGCCCAACAAGTAGATGTTGGTTATGAAAAATTGGAGTGTCGAGGTGCCATGGGCATTTGGGGGTGAGTGGGGGACACTGTACACTGTACATTGGAATATTGACAAAGCCATACTTGGTCATTTACTGTACATTGGAGGGGGTTGGGTTAGGACATTTGCAGGGGCCAGTTTCGAATTGCAGTCTCCCGTAGGTGTTCTTTGAGAGTGTTTTTGAAAGTGGGTAGTGATTCACATTCCTTTATAGCTTTGGGTAGGGCGTTCCACATTGATGTGGCATAATTGCAAAACGTGTTTAGTCCCTTGTTTGAGCCGAATCTGGGTTTAACATGATTTGTGGAGCTCCCTCTGGTGTTGTGATCGTGGTATTCACTGACCTTTGGGAAGTATTTTGACATGTACATGGGTACCTTGGTCGTGTAGTGTATCTTGTAGACCAGGCCCATTGCAAGTTGCTGTACTCTGTCGTCTACTCTAAAGGGGTCCCCACACGGCGAGCGATTTTAGCCAGGCGACCAATTTTTTTAGCGAGCCGACCGACAGAATTGTATCGCCTCCATTGTTATGAATGAGAGAACACACACGGCAGGAGATTTTGAAGCGACGGTCGGCAAGGTATTTCTGTCGCCTCGCTAAATATCGCCTCAATCCTATTTTTTGAGGCGACAGCACAAAGACAATGAGGAAATAACATGACTTCTACAGTAGAAGTAGTACAGAAGTTCTACTGGTGTATCATTTGTACACCTTTAATGTATCAATACATTCATTGATCAATAACCTACGTATTATTACCATGCTACTTATGTTCATTATTATTAACGGGAACAATTTAAATAAATAACGTTAGTTTGAGAAGCTATAGTGGCCGCTTGTCATTAACTAATAAATGAACAATGCGCCACGATGCACCTAGTGTTTTAATACTCGGGTAACAAAAGAAGTTGTGGATGTTGACAGAGTTTAATGTCCAGGCTGCAGCTGATGTAGTTTGTAAGGTTTATTGTCCAAAGAAAATGATGGTTGAGAACAAAACAGTTTGCGTCTTCCTTGAAAAAAACACTCTTTCAGCAGCTGCATAACAATACTTGTCCAATCGGTGGTAATGAACGTATCGTAGCGATCAGGCATGCAGTAATGTCAGGAAGAATGAGGAGAGGTTGTATTCGTATAGTGGTTTAATTCCAGCTCAATATGGGTTTTACAGGTTAATAATACTCCCTCGTAACGCACAACACAGCTACCTGCTATTAAATACGCTCGCTTCACAACAACATAACGGGTCCGTCCTCCTATATCTCCCGGGGGAAGCAAATAACCACACCCCCAGCTAGACAGAGCGACGGTCGCCCCTGGTGTGGAGGGGCAAGCGATTGTCGTTAAGCAACAGGCGATCGCATCGCCAGGCGACGTCGGTCGCCCGCCGTGTGCAGACCACTTAAGCCATCCTAGGTTGTCAAAGTGGGCAGGGGTGAGGTGGGTTCTAGGAGTCAGGTCAAGCAGTAGTCTGACCAGTTTGTTTTGAGATGTTTGTAATTTTGTTTTTAGTGCCTTTGAGGTGCTTTGGTACCATGAGGTGCAAGCATAGTCGTAGTACCCTTGAATGAGTGCTCCTGCCAGTCTTCAGGGTATTCTTGTTTACCAGAGAGGAGATCCGGTACAAAAATCGAGTTAGTTGGTTGACTTTTTTTATTACATTGGATGCCATTTTGTCAGAGGAAAGATTAGCCTCTAGGATGGAACCCAGGTAGGTAATTTTATCTTTCCTTGTGACAATAATTGTCACCCACTGTAACTGAGAAGCCGTCGGTCTTGCTGAGTTTGTTATTTGAACGGAAGAGAATGGACTCTGTTTTGCCCATGTGTAATGATAGTTTGTTATCGGCAAGCCATATGCAGATTTTGCCTAGTTCCGAGCCGAGGATTTTTTCAACCTGTAACTTGTTCTTGTCAGAGACCGGCAGGGCTGAGTCATCCGCAAACAGGAACAAGTTGCAGTCACAAGCTGACGACATGTCATTTCATAAATTAGGAACAGTAGCGGTCCTAGTATGCTTCCTTGTGGAACACCACAGCTTAATCATTGTGAGAACACATTGCCTCAAAATGTTGCCCTGTTTTCAAAGCCTTCATGTCGTGCAAACTGAAGACTTAAAAGATTGTTTAGACACAGAAATCAGTTGTTATTTGCTTAGAGCTGTGTGTACATGTAATATTCCAACTGCAATAGCTTATGCATTTTCATATTAAATACAATTTCAAGTAAAGATACAATAAGCTGCGTTATAGGATATTCTTAAGATTTGAATTACATCACTAACTGAGAAAGAAAACAGTTAGAGAGAGAGAGAGAGAGAGAGAGAGAGAGAGAGGGGGGAGATAGAGAGGGAGGGAGAGAGAGACAGAGAGAGAGAGAGGGAGATAGAGAGAGGGAGAGAGAGAGGGAGAGAGATAGAGAGAGAGAGAGAGAGAGGGGGGGGGAGAGGGAGAGAGAGAGGGGGGGGATAGAGAGGGAGGGGGAGAGAGAGATAGAGAGAGAGGGGGAGATAGAGAGGGAGAGAGAGAAAACTTAAGAAACTTCACTTATCCTTAGAGAAGCATCGATTTTTTTAGACCCTTATTCCTTTTCATATTGTTAAATACAATCCTCAACAGCACGATTCCATAGGCATTACAAATGCATAAATTAGTTTTCGTATCAATTATTTTTCTCTCTCAACAAGAAAATACATGTCTCTGTCAACGTGACTATACAAATATAAACTATGTTTTTAAATGGTGACTAACAGTCTAGTTTGGTGACAGGTCCAAGCACTGCTACCTGAGAGCACTAGAGGACCCGCGCCTCTCTTAGCCCTTTTACACCACCCGGGCTCCGGTTCAAGCTCCAGCTCCGTTCTGAACCCTCTGAACCTTGGTTCTCTCTGGCGAACCAGCCCGCGTTTACACCCATTTAAGCAGAACCAACATTCCACCGTCTCCGTCATCAACGGGGGAGTTACTCAGGCGGAGGTAAAAATAATGTGTGGAGAAAGGCTTAGCAAGCCTCAACGCACGAGCGCACACACAAAAGCACACATGCGCACTGTATACGTTTGAAATGAATCATTCCAGCAAAGTAGACTTCTATTATTCGAATTACTGTTTCAATGGGTATCATAGTAGTAAGTCCTACTGTAGAACATGACATATTAGCATGACATCTGATTTATTAATGTCAATACAAAAAATTAGGGACAAGCGCAATTGGCACAAGTGTAAATGATGGATTAGTCACTCACAGTTAACATCTGACCGATTAGCTCAACTGGTAAGTCTGCTGGCTGTGGATGCTATGGTCACAGGTTCCAATCTCTTGGTTCCAAAAAAAAAAAAAATATTGTATACGTTAATTCATTTACCCACTCTGGTTGGATGGTGTATTGTACTTGTGCTGTATAATGACAATACATTTTAATCGAATCTCATTTAGAAATCGCTATCTGTTGAGTGAATCAGCATGGTGCAATGCCACACCTCCGAAGCTGTCTGCCACTGTCGTGTCCATAGGCAGCGTAGCGATTTCAAAATGAGATTCGATTAAAATGTATTGTCATTATACAGCACAAGTAATTAATTCATTAATTTCAAACAGTGAGCGTGTGTGCTTTTGTGTGTGCGCTCGTGCGTTGAGGCTCGCTAAGCCTTTCTCCACGCATTTCTGGAGCATTTCTTTATCCACTATGGTTGGATGGTGTATTGTACTTGTGCTGTATCATAACAATACATTTAAATCTAATCTCGTTTTGAGATCAGTCGCAAATCGCTTCCTGTTGAATGGATCGGTTGAGTGCAATGCCGACTCGTTACTTTCCCCCGTTTACTCGTCTTCACAACCTAGAATATGACACGCCCACTGATGATGTCATGGTTCGCGGGAAAAAAACAACTATTTTCCGGTGCCAGCTGAGCACCGATTTGTCACGTTCTGAACCAATTAATCCCGGTGTGAATGCGCTGGCCGGTGCGAGATTACGTTCGGGAACCGGTTCCAGCACAGAGCCTGGCCAGTGTAAAAGGGCTATTCAGTTCACTTATGACTCATCAATTGAAAATGGTCTTTTCTAAATCTGTATCCAGGAAACTGAGCCGACTCGCTTGTTTTCTGCAAGACCCTCCTCCACATTCACACACTGTTCCACATTCACACCCGTTAGCCGCTAAGCAGCTCCACTAGAGAAGGGGAGGGGGGTTATGTGCCTTGCTCAAGGGCACCTCAACGGTAGTTGTTTAGAGGGGAGCGCAACACTCAAACCTGCTGGATTTGCCCTGCCAGTTGAGGGATTGGAACCAGCAAACCTCCAGTCACACGCTCACTACTCTAACCATTTAGTTTTCTTTTTGCATTAGGTTACCGTGACCTCTTCAAACAGAATCTAATAACATTTAGGCTACCGTAACCTCTTCAAACAGAATCTAATAACATCTGTTGTAATTCGTTTAAAAAAAACATTCATTCTTATTGATGTATTTTAGTTACTAAAAACATGCTTTTCAATATGTGAAGTCTTAAGTGAACTGAACCCATCCTGGAAATAGCTTATTAGGCCACTGCATGTTTACATGCAGTTCTCATTATAATAGCTTATTCTTCTTCTGTTTTTTTTTGTTTCACATTTCCTTTGTTTATTTCAGTATTTTCTTTTAGAATTTGGCAGCGCAGTTTCTAAGGCTGTGTGAGCAGGATCCCAGCTTGTGTCAGAGACGCACCTTTATGCTACATGATCATCATATGACAACACGGTGGCTATGGAAGGTGGTTGTTGGTAGGTTAGACTTTGTAAATGCTTTAATCATCATTACTCGACTCTCACAGCTATATAAACACTCCACTCACAACTATTACAATTATCCAGGAGTAGTAGGCAGTCTGCAATGTGCATCCTCGACATCCTTTTAAACAAACAAACAAAACAAAAAAAATACTTTTTTTTTCAAGTGATCTTGCATTTAAGGTACTTAAAACTTTGAAAATAGCCATATATGTTAAGCGATATAAAAGAGCTGGATATCCACCCTGTTTCCCTAAGTCTTGTGTAGCTTATGTACAATAGGAAGTGCCTTTTTCCGCTGAAAAACGAGGAACGAAGCAGGGGGAGAGATGGCGCATCAAGTCTAATCCAAGTAGGACTGGAAAGGGGGTCTAGCGAGATCAGCGAGATCTATAGATTATCACGTCTACACAATGCAAAGGAGTCAGGTTTCCTCGACGACGACTAACCGGTGCTACTTATACTCGTATCATTTCCCCTTAACCCTTTCACTACAGAAGGTTAACCTTTCACTACCACACTACAGACGGTTAACTGTCTGTAGTGTGTTAGTGAAAGGGTTAACCCTTTGTCGTGTGGCAGTGAAAGGGTTAACCTTCTGTATTGTCGCAGTGAAAGGGTTAACCCTTTGGTAGTGTGGTAGTAAAAGGGTTAACAGGTTGAATAAATAATATTATATTATTGTTCCCCTACTCATTCTTTTTTGTCTCTTTCATAAATAAGTTAAATAATTGAATTTCACGTCGTCTGTGCAGCCTTGTTTATTCACCGTGTCCATGGAAACGACGATGAACATAAAGGTATGGTCTCCTCACGCTCCTCACGTTCGCTCTCCTGATAACGACAACACGTGCAGAATTCCTAAATGTTCAGACAAGCTTCATCTTTTGGTTATTATTTGTGATATACCGATTCAAAGTTACCGCCACATTTTCTTTCTCAAACTAATTTGGTCGCACGGGATTTGGTACAGATTTAGTCTCTCTTGGGCAGAGCTGTTGAGCAGGCTGCGAGGTACAGACGGTATAGAGGCGGCCCTGTGCGTATAGGAGTGTGTGGGGCCCTGTGGGGGCAACTCTGCTCCCCGCTGACCGCCGGGGGGGCCGGCCGCGAGGAGCTCACTTTCACAAATCATAACTCGACTAATTTAGAGATCTCTGTAGGGATGTTCGATGTTGGCTTTTTTACCGATATCCGATATACCGATATTGTCCAACTCTTAATTTCCGATACCGATATCAACCGATACCGATATATGCAGGGTTTCCCCCCCAAAAAAACGTTTGACAATAAATAAATTAAGAATTTGTTCTTACTTGCTTGCCTGGGTAAATAAAGGAAAACGTATTTTTTTAAACCGATAGCGATACTTTTCGACATTACATTTTAAAGCCAATATCGGACGATAATATCGGTAGGCCGATAATATCGGTAGGCCGATAATATCGGACATCCCTAGATCTCGGGGGTTCGGGGGAAGGAAGGAAGGTTGGCATAGAGTACATGCTGCGGGCAGACGGTGGGGAAGGGAAGTCCTGTTAAACCCTTTCACTGCCACACGACAGAAGGTTAACCCTTTACTATCACAATGGCATCAGAGTATTGCTGAAGAAGAAGCCCCCGCAGGGGAGAGGTTGGGGCACGGCTCACTCCACCGCCGCGCTCGTCAGTCGACACACGCCACCCTCGATAGCCAGTGACTGCCCGGGAATGGCCCCCGGCGGTAGTCTGGATATGCGAGTCTGAGGGGGGGGGGGAGGGGGAGAGGGGGAGGGAGGGAGATAGAGAGAGGGGGAGATAGAGAGACAGAGAGATAGAGACAGAGAGATAGAGATAGAGATAGAGATAGAGATAGAGAGAGAGAGAGAGAGAGAGAGAGAGAGAGAGAGAGAGAGAGAGAGAGAGAGAGAGAGAGAGAGAGAGGGGGGGAGATAGAGAGGGAGGGAGAGAGAGACAGAGAGAGAGGGAGATAGAGAGAGGGAGAGAGAGAGGGAGAGAGAGAGGGAGAGAGATAGAGAGAGGGGGGGGAGAGGGGAGAGAGAGGAGGGGGGGGATAGAGAGGGAGGGGGAGAGAGAGATAGAGAGAGAGGGGGAGATAGAGAGGGAGAGAGAGATAGAGAGAGATACAGAGAGAGAGGGGGGTGGAGAGGGAGGGGGATAGAGAGGGAGGGGGAGAGAGATGGGAGATAGAGAGGGAAAGAGAGAGAGATAGAGAGGAGGAGGAGAGAGAGAGAGGGAGGGAGAGAGAGATAGCGAGAGAGAGAGCGAGAGAGATAGAGAGGGAGGGAGGGAGGGAGGGAGGGAGGGATAGAGAGAGAGAGAGAGAGAGAGAGAGAGAGAGAGAGAGAGAGATGAGAGAGAGAGAGAGAGAGAGAGAGGAAGATAGAGAGGGGGGAGATAGAGGGGAGAGAGAGAGAGAGAGAGAGAGAGAGAGAGAGAGAGAGAGAGAGGAAGATAGAGAGGGGGGGGGATAGAGAGGGAGAGAGAGAGAGGGGGGGGTAGAGATGGTAGGGGAGAGAGAGAGAGAGAGAGAGAGAGGGGGGGAGATAGAGAGGGAGGGAGAGAGAGAGATAGAGAGGGGGAGAGACATAAGCAGTGAGATACGGAATACAACCACCATAAAGACTGTCAACAATACAAGAAATTCCTTCTGTAATGTAATGATTTATTTTGTTTTCTCCGTTTGATTGTTTTGTTTGGCTTTGGCAATGTAAACGTATGTTTCCCATGTCAATAAAGCCCACTTGAATTGAATTGAGATATAACAGGGTTGCACACGTTTTTATGTCAAGGACCCCCAAATAGATCTGCATGAGGTTACAGAACACCGCTTGATGTGCTTTTGTTTGGCGGACAAAGCGTCTGACATCTATTATTCTGTGAAGAAAATGTATGCTTTATTATGACATGTTGTGGCCACTCAAACTCGCTGGGATGCGTCTAATATAGTGGTTGAGGACCAGCTTTTGTAAACAGACCGGTGTCTTTTTGTACAGCTAAATCTATACTTAATAGTATTGCTATCTGTCCATTCTCATTGTCAATTGAGTTCATAAAGCGTCCCTTCAAATGGCTTAAAGAAAAAAAAATCATCAATACGTTGTCATTTTATAGCGCCGTGAATATAAGCATTATAGCGGATTTTGTCTTGTATATTTTCTGGAAGGCTAGTTATAGGGCTAATAGCTGCTAATGTTATATTCAACGGCATTTCCGTTTTACATATGCTAAAGAAATAACTCTAACTGCATATCATCGGGACTGTCCCAAAGCATGTATGCATAAAAGGGGGGGGGGGGGGGGTGGGGGGGGGCGGGGGACGTCGTTTATTACGCCCTGGACCCCCCCATGGATAATCCATCCATTATCCTTCGCTCCTACCCAAACACTACCATTAAATGCTAGCTTTTATTCTCTCCACCACTTCTAACCACATTGTCAATTTGGATTCATTGAGACCCAAAGTTCTTGCTGTAGATATTTCTAGATAAATCACATCGAGATATGTAAGAATCCAGACCTTTCGGCAAATTTTTTCCGGTTGAAACCATCGTGATGCTATCAGTTTTTTAGCCACTGTAATACCAGCTAAAACCAATCTCTTTTGTTGTATAGGTACTGCATATTCAAAAACATTCAGCAGTAATATAGAGGGGTGTACAGGTATATTCAGAATTAAGAGATTTTATAATTGCTGGGTCACTTCTTTCCAGAATATCTTAACTGGTGGGCAGTCCCAATACATGTGCATAAATGTCCCCTCGTACCCATTTGTACATAAGGAGCATTTGGAGTCTTGTTTAAGACCCATTCTGTTCAGTCTTATAGGAGTCAAGTATGTCCTATGAATATAGTTAAGATTGATTTGTTGATGGTCCGGGTTCCTTGATGCAAGTCGAACATTTGCCCAGGCTTCTTGCCAATCAAAATCTTTTTCTAGGTCTGGTATATCCCTCCTCCAAACAGAGTCTAGGTGGAGGGTTTCATACGAAGCCGTTAGTAATTGATGATAAAAATCTGATACAAAACCTCTCGATGTCTCTCTTTCATAGAAAAATGTGTGGTATCTGTGGTGTGCAATTGGTGTCTTTAATGGAACACCCTGAGTCTTCAAACATAACAATAATTGTGCGTAAAAAAGAAATGTGGAACCGGTGAGATTAAACTTTTTTTCTATTTCATCATAGCTACAAATACCCTGTTTGTTGAAAACATCTCCTAATGTATGTATGCCTTGCTTTTCCCATCTAGGGAATCTTATAGGTCGTTTTCTAATCAGGAGTGCATTGTTATTGAATAAGGGAGTATGATTATGCCATTTATGTGGATTCGAATATTTTTTTTGTGTTTCACGCCATATCCGGATCGCATGTGTAATTATGGGGCCAAATTTCAGTTCGCATTGCTTAATTGATATTTTGGTGTATACTATGTCCTGCAGTCTCTGTGGTGCTACTATATTTACTTCTAAATTTCTCCAGGATACTGATGCTTGGGGTTCAAACCAGGTTGTCAGTGGTCTTAAAGTGTACGCCTTAAAATAGTGGAAAAAATTTGGGATTGCCATCCCTCCGTCGGCTTTGTTTCTCTGTGCGGTGGATCTTTTTATACGTGGTGGTTTGTTATTCCAAATAAATTTATATGCGGAAGAGTGTAATTTTTTCCAGTAACCATCTGGAGGGGGTAACGGAAGCATTGAGCTGATGAAGTTGATTCTAGGTAAGACATCCATCTTAACTATTGAAACCCGTGCCTGTACTGAGTTTTTAAGTTTTGACCACCTGTCAAGGTCGCATTTGATTTTATTTTGGATTTCTGTGTAATTGTGTTTCACGTTTGGCTTATGGTAGGGAATATTTCAACTCCCAAGCATCTAAAGTGTTTAACCATTGGTATTTCCCCTGGAAGACTTGTATTCTCTGCAGGGGCGTTCAGTGGAAGGAAAGCCGACTTTGGCCAGTTTATTTTAAATCCTGATAGGTCGCCAAAGTCATTAATCAACTTGAGAAGATAAGGCATTGCGGTGTTAGGGTTTTGCATGAACAGTATTACGTCGTCCGCATATAGACAAATTTTGTGTTGTGTGCCCTTGATTACGATTGGTTCTATGAGTTGGGATTGTCTTATATATTGTGCTAAAGGTTCTAGTGATAAATCGAATAGTCCGGGACTAAGAGGGCAACCCTGTCTAGAAGAGCGTGATACCGGAAATATTCCGGAGGTGATTATACCTGTTGAAATCATGGCCGATGGGTCTTTGTATAATACTTTAATCATATCAATGAATCCTTTTCCTAACCCCATCCTTTCTAATACCGCCCATAGATACGACCATTCCAGCCTATCAAAAGCTTTCATTGCATCCAGGGACAGCATCGCCTTGGGTGTGGTGTCGTCCTTGCTGGCATCTAGTACGTATAGTAATCGTCTTATGTTGTCAGTGATCAAACGGTTTCTTATGAAGCCAGTTTGATCCGGATGAACTAAAGACGTCATATGCTTTTTTTTTTTTGATCAAATATTTTTATTTTCTTTTCTTTTTTCCAACATGAAACAAAACATATCACAATACAACAACAACAATACATAAAAAGACTTACTCAACACCACATGACAAGACAACTACTGATACAACTGTACAGTGATCATCCTAACATGGACACTCGCTCGTTCTCTTCCCCCCCCCCCCCTCCCCCCGCTCACCCCAGGACCTCAACATGAGTCACACTCATAATACATCACAATACATCACTCAGCAAAAAAAAAAAAAAAAAAAAAACAAGAATCTAAACAAACATTTCCAAACTTATATGCGTTCCCTCAACTTTGCCACTGTAGCCAACCAAATTACGATATCAGATTCCCTAACCCCTATAACACGTGCCGTGGATATCTCCAAATAGATCACGTCAAGGTAGGTGAGAAACCATACCTTTGGACAGAGTCTATCTGGATGAAACCAACGTGAGGCAATCAATTTTTTTGCGGCTGTGAGGCCGGCCAAAATTAGTTTTTTCACCTGTATAGAGGTCGGTAAATTATTTATCCTCACACAACCCAGATCACCAACAGATTCATCTGAATTTTATTCACAGGACTTATTTAACCCCTAGACGATTGAATTCAATGGGTCTCAGACCTGACTCTCTGTGTACCTTGTGTCCAAGTGGCGCCACAGGTACATTTATGCATATGTACTGGGAATGCCCTCCTGTTGTGATTTTTTGGGAAAATGTTACATATCAGCTCTCAGACATTTTCTCTCTAACCATACCTGTATCTCCTTCTGTACTATTACTGAATGATCTCTCTAAATTGACGTCATATGCTTTTGAAGTCTGATGGCTAATACCTTAGAGAACAGTTTGATATCGGTTCCGAGGAGGCTTACGGGTCTATAACTACCGCACTCGGTGGGGTCTTTGTCTTTTTTAAGGAGGACTGTTATGAGTGCAATATTGTCGTTCTTATGAAAATTCCCCTCCTTGACCGAGTATAAAATCATATTAAGTAATAGGGGTCCAATTATGTCCCAACATGAGAGGTACATTTCTGGTGGGATACCGTCTCTTCCAGGAGCCCTACCACTTTGCATTTCGGATATGGCCTTCCTGAGTTCCTCTAGTGCAGGGGTGGCCAACCCGCGGCTCGCGAGCCGCATGCGGCTCTTTGCCCGTCAATGTGCGGCTCTTTCATCCATTAAAAAAAATTAAAATAAAAAATGATAATCTTTTTTTTTTTTTTTTTAATGTCACTCATTCCATAAGGACGTAGAATAAACATTTACAAAAAAATGTAAATGGTCCATTTGCATGTTCTTGGTATATGAATCTAGGGACATATATGGATCAGTGTCAGAAATAGTGTGTCTGTTACTAGGCTTGAGTAAATTGTAATGAACCAAAGGAGAATATCAATTCTATTTAAAAAATATATATATATATCTTTGACTGTGAATAACACCATGCTAAAATTTACCAGACCTGAAAAATCTAAACAAATGAATGACGGGAAGATGATTAAACAGAAGGTTTTGTAGATACAGTACTGAATTCTGCCATCTTTTTTATAATGTAAATTTCTCCACCATTTTTCATCGTATTGCAACACAGTTTTTTGCAAGACGTTCACAGAAAGGTAGAGAAACGAATTGCGTTCCGTTTTATGGCAATAACATTCAGGTTTGTGGGAGATAATCCCAAAAAATAAGAGAAATAAAAAAGTTTATCCAGAAGTCAGACGATTGACAGGGGCTGGTGTGAGCTGGGTAGGGTAGTTTTTCGAAATTCGAAAGCCCTGAGTCTCTTCCTTCAAAAGACTACACTCACTTTTGGCTGTGCCACTTCCTCCTGTCAATATGCGCCGGTTTCTGACTCAATGCCCTGAGATTTCTATAATCTTATATTTCACTAATAACAATTAAAAGCATTGGTAAACAAACGTAATGCTGAAAATATACACTTTTACTGTATATCTCGGGCTTAAGAGGTTAACCCTGTGAGGCCCAAATTAAAAAGACATTAGCAACTTCAGAGGCCAGAGGGTGGGACATATAAACACATTTACTATCAAATAGCATTGTGAGGCTGAACAACAGGACCAATTTACTATACACGTGCTTAACATTTTTTAAATAAACATTCTTTTTTTAAATGGCTAAAAGTGATTTTGTAATTTTGCAACGGTGGGTCTCACAGGGTACTTTTAACCCTGTGAGGCCCAAATAAAAAAGACATTAGCAACTTCAGAGGCCAGAGGGTGAGACCTATAAACACATGAAGGGTACTGTGACTGAAAAAAAAGGTTGAGAAACGCTGGTATATGGTGTGGCTCTTTGTGGTACCACAGTCATTTTTGTGGCTCTTAGTCTCTGACTGGTTGGCCACCCCTGCTCTAGTGTGATTGGTGTTTCTAACTGTTTAGCATCATCCTCTGAAAGTTTGGGGAGGTTAATTTGATTAAGATATGTGTCCATTTTGTTTTGATCGAAGGTCGTTTCTGATTTATACAAGTTGGAGTAGAATTCTTTGAATGTCGTGTTTATTTCTTTGGTGTCTGTTACAAGTCCTTGTTGTGCTCTAATAGAGGTTATATCTGCAAATTTTGCGTTAACTCTTAATCGCGTAGCTAGTAGGTGACTTGGTTTGGAACCTTGAGTAATGCTGTTGTCTTGTGCTACGTATTTGTACTTCAGATTGTTGTCTGTAAATGGCGTTAATCTCTATTTTTAGTAAATTAACTTGAGATTCCAGTCGAGCCGAGTCGTTATATTGTAAAGAAGTAAATAATGTAGAGTAGAGCGTTTCTAATTCCGCCAGTTTTGAGCATCGATTCTTGCGTATTTTGGATGAAAAGCTATCCGTGAAATCCTTGATCATTCCCTTTACCGACATCCATAATATTCTAGGGTCCGGCACCGAGTTCACATTCTCTGGTAGGAATACTGAAAGAGCTTCTTTGAGTTGTGTAATAATTCCTTGTTATTCAGCAGTGTTGTGTTAAAGGGCCATCTTGGGGCTCGGGATGATAGTACACCAAATGATCCTTTTAGGAGTAAATAACAATGATCTGATAATGCATTGGGTACCATCTCCACTTCATAGTTATCAAATAGTCTCGGTGTTGCGAAAACATAATCTATTCTGGATAGTGTTTTATGTCTTGCTGATCGACAAGAGTACTTCCGGGTCGTGGGGTTGAGTGATCGCCATAGATCGTTTACACCTGTATTCTTTGCCCAATCCTTTAACGCATTAGATAACTTTTTTTGTTCGTTGGAAAAGTTGGGATTAGATTTATCCAACCCACGGTCCCAAATGGCATTAAAATCAGCACCAATTATAAATGAGTATTCTGGAAGGTTTAACATTTCCCTAGTGAGTGCAGTGTAGAAATTATTTTCGTATAGATTTGGGGCATATACCGCTACCAACGCTATTTTCCTATTCTTGTGTATAATCTTAGCTATGGTTATCCGACCATCTGCATCAGACCATACTCCCTTCAATTCAATATTCAATTTCTGTTTCACGACTATAGCAACTCCACGGGTTCTCGTTCCAAAAGAAGAGTGACTAATGTTATGGTATGTGTTGTCCGCTAACGTAGCTTTGTCTCCCACTAAAATGTGTGTTTCGCTTAAGAGAGCCACATCAACCTGTTTGTTTTTCATCAATGTGAGCACGCTTTTTTTTCCCATGGTGAAATCTGCTATTTGAAACGTAATCCACGGTACAAGATGCTGATTCAGAATCCGGGTACTGAAAATCTCCATTGAAAGAAAAAAAAATAAAGTCATCCGTTCGCCCACAGGGCACATTGCAGTGGAGCGATGGCGCCCCTAAGAGGATCTGGCAGGTATTGCACATCCTCGAATTCACAGACTAGGGAATATATGCAGTGCCGCTCCGCAACCTTGACCCGTTATTAAAATGATATAAAAGCAATAACAACTTGCCACAGCTTTATACGTGATTCTGTCCACAACGCATGGATTCGAAACCCATATTAACTCGTGGTCGGGCAAAGTGTTAAAGGGGCACAGATCTATTTTGCACATAATGTCACACACATCCAAAAACAGTTTTGCACACATTCACTTAATTTTTTTTTGTGATCAAATCTTTTTATTTTATTTTTTTCAAACATGCAACAAAGACATATCACAATACAATAATAATAATACATAAAAGACAATAATTGAGAGATTGCACAGTGACCAACCCGAGCCCCCCCCATCAACCACGATCCCCAACCCTCGAAGACCCAGAGTCCGGTGCCCCAGCGAGTCAAAGCATCAGCCTCTTTAACACCACGACCCGCCGAGGCCCAGAACCAGGGCCCCCCCCCCACCCCGCGACCATCCGACCCAAATCCAAAGGGGCCCAGGACATATACATAACCAACCATACAAAAAATTTAAAACACACAAAAAAAATAAATAAAAAGCGAAAAACAATATACATGGACACTCGCTCGGAATGTTGTTATACACAATATCCTGAAGTCTATGTGGGGACACGGCTGCTTGAGCATCAAACCAAGTGATCAGAGGTCTCAGAGAGAAAGCTTGAAAATAATATTTAAAGTCTGGAAATGCTAAGCCTCCATCGAGTTTATTTCTTTGGGCAGTTGATCTCTTCAAGCGCGGGCGTTTGTTGTTCCAAACGAATTTATATGAGGCAGAGTGCAATTTCTGCCAGTAACCAACAGGAGGAGGCAACGGGAGCATTGAACTGATCAAATAAATTCTGGGTAAAATATTAATTTTAATTATTGACGCACGGGCCTGTAATGATTTTTTTTATTTGGACCATCTGTTGAAGTCATTCGTAATCCTGTCACCCAAGCTGGTGTAATTATACCTTACCGTCTGGCTAATAGTGGGGAATATTTCAATCCCGACATTTAAAGTGCTCCACCATAAGTATGTTTGCAGGTAGGATGGTAGCCTTCGCAGGCTCATTAAGTGGAAGAAAGGCAGATTTTGGCCAGTTGATCTTAAAGCCGGACAGGCTGCCAAATTCATCTATCACGCTGAGCAGGTGAGGTAAAGAGACGGAGGGATTCTGCATAAACAGGAGTACATCATCTGCGTATAAGCTGATATGGTGATGCGTGTCCTGAATTGAAACAGGAGATATAATTTGGGATTGTCTTATGTATTGAGCTAGAGGTTCGAGGGATAAGGCAAAAAGTCCGGGACTAAGAGGACAACCCTATCTAGACGAGCACGAGACAGAGAAGAGTGGCGAGCAGAGCTTCCCCGTTAAGATTATGGCCGAAGGCCCTGTGTAGAGAACGTTGATCATATGAATGAAACCCTCACCCAACCCCATCCTTCTAAGAACGTCCCACAAGTAAGACCACTCCAATCTCTCAAATGCCTTCATTGCGTCCAAGGACATGACCGCTGTAGGGACTGCAACATCCTTGCTGGCATCAATCACGTGCAGTAACTGTCTGATGTCGTCAGTAACCAGGCGGCCTCTTATGAAGCCGGTCTGATCGGGGTGAACTAGAGATGTCATATGCTTTTGAAGTCGGGAGGCTAGAACCTTGGCATATATAGCTTTAGATCGGCTCCGAGGAGACTTAGGGGCCTGTAGCTGCCACATTCGGTGGGGTCCTTATCCTTCTGGAGTAAAACAGATATCAGTGCCATATTGACATCTCTGGAAAAATTGCCCTCTTTGATTGCGTGTAAAATCATTGAGAGTAATAAGGGACCGAGTACATCCCAGAATGCAAGATAGAGTTCCGGTGGAATACCGTCCCATCCGGGAGCCTTGCCCCGTTGCATATCCGCAATCGCCTCTCTAAGTTCAACTAGCATGATAGGTGCAGCTAGCAGCTTAGCACCATCTTCCGAGATCTGTGGTAGGTTGATTTGATCAAGGAAATCCTCCAGCTCACTTAGTTTGAGAGTTATTGAGAGTAATTTTTTTTGAATATGGCCACCAGTGATGTCATCAGGAACATTGAATCACTGTGTTGTGTTAATTACAGCTCAATGAAATGATGTAGATGAAAAAATAACGATACCTTGTCTTATTCGGTTGTTAAGTCTGATGCCACGCATGTCTGGGGCCAAACGCTCCTCTTCAGACAGCGGGAGATACTAGGAGCACCTACTCCAAACAAGGGACACAGCACTGAGGCGTGTTGGAAAGACCAGAGCCTCAGCTAATGCAGGAAGCTTGGCCCCGGAAACTGTTTAATGGAAGGTGGATAAGTCACAACTTAACAACCGTATAGGGACTGCTACCTTATCATTTCATTGAGCTGTAATTAACACAACACAAGGATCCAATGTCCCAGGTGACATCACTGGTGGCCATATCCAAACTCAGTAGTCATAGTCGAATATAGTGATATTACTGTATGTGCAAAATAAATCGTTTTTTGGTGAAGTGCCCCTTTAATGTAACAAAAGTTGCAGTGAGATAAAGGTTTAGGTTCCATATATTTTCATGCCACTGATGCTGAAAAGGACCGGCATTAGGCCACAGAACCCCAGCTGAAAAGGACCGGCATTAGGCCACAGAACCCCAGCTGAAAAGGACCGGCATTAGGCCACAGACCCCCAGCTGAAAAGGACCGGCATTAGGCCACAGAACCCCAGCTGAAAAGGACTGGCATTAGGCCACAGAACCCCAGCTGAAAAGACTTGTCGTTTGCTATCAAGTGCAGAAGTACATAACTGTCCACTGTAGGTGGGAGGCAACAGAAGAGAGAGCGGAACCCATGATGACGTTGAGGGCCCTTGGGGATTAACCACACCCCACTTTGAGAACCACTGAGATATACAATAGAGAGAAGAGGCAAGATAGGTGGTGGTGGTAGTGGAGGTAGAGGTGGAGGTGGTGGTAGAGGTAGAGGGGGTGGAGGTAGAGGTGGTAGAGGTGGTGGTAGAGGTGGTGGTGGTAAAGGTGGTGGAGGTAGAGGAGGTGGTAGAGGTAGAGGAGGTGGTGGTGGTGGTAGAGGTGGTGGAGGTAGAGGAGGTGGTAGAGGTAGAGGTAGAGGATGTGGAGGTAGAGGTGGTGGTAGAGGTAGAGGAGGTGGTGGTGGTAGAGGTGGTGGTAGAGGTGGTGGTGGTGGTAGAGGTAGAGGTGGTAGAGGTGGTGGTAGAGGTGGTGGTGGTGGAGGTGGTGGTGGAGGTAGAGGTGGTGGTGGTAGAGGTGGTAGAGGTGGTGGTAGAGGTAGAGGTGGTGGTAGAGGTGGTAGAGGAGGTGGTGGTGGTAGAGGTGGTGGTAGAGGTAGAGGTGGTGGTGGTAGAGGTAGAGGTGGTAGAGGTGGTGGTAGAGGTGGTGGTGGTGGAGGTGGTGGTGGAGGTAGAGGTGGTGGTGGTAGAGGTGGTAGAGGTAGAGGTGGTGGTAGAGGTAGAGGTGGTGGTAGAGGTAGAGGTGGTGGTAGAGGTGGTGGAGGAGGTGGTAGAGGTAGAGGAGGTGGTGGTGGTGGTGGTAGAGGAGGTGGTGGTGGTAGTAGTGGTGGTGGTAGTGGTGGTGGTGGTGGTAGTGGTGGTGGTAGAAGTGGTGGAGAAGTAGTTCTAAGGGTTTAGTGTCAGAGAAGTCAGGGGAACAGAGAGCAGGAGAGGAGGAGAGGAGGGGAGGAGAGCAAACACAGCTGTGAGGCCGGCACTGAGGCTTCCACGGGGGGATCAAAGGCATCGGTCTCTCTCTGCCAATAACTGCAGCCACCATCTACTTCCACACAAGAATACCACTCAATTTAAGAATTCTTATTCGCCTCATTCGCCTCACACGCTTTGCCTTTGTCCTTTGTGCTCTCATGTCCGGTGGCTGAACTTTGCGGGGAAAGAAATACTAGACTTGTCTGCTCGTGTGGATATTGCAAAACCAAATTTAAAAACATCCAGTACATACTGGATGTTTTTTTATTTGGTTTTACGTACACACGACTTCTTAGATAGTTAATTCTCTGTAAAAAAATTTATAAATAAAAGGGGACTTTCGTCACGAGAGCTATATTATATAGGGATGCACCGATATGAAAGTTTGCCGCCGATACCGATAGTTCAACTAACACAATCGACCGATACCGATATTTGTGGCAAAAAAAGAATATAATATATATATATATATTATTTTTTTATGAAACTACTGTATATTTGTATGTCTCTAAATGTTTTGATGAATTGAAAATGGAGGACCCTTATGTAAAAAAGCCGAAATTGTTGTTGTATTGAGCTGTACTGTATTGTACCCATTCTGCAATCTGTTAATAAAGTTTTTAATCAATCAATCAGACAAATGTATAGAAAAGCTTTTATTAGAACCATATAACAATTTTTTTTATTATTGTTTATGAAAATGTTTTAGCCCTATGCTTGACTATTATTTTAGGCATGGCAACAAATAAAATAATAATAATAAAATTAATAAATAAAATATTAAATAAATAAATAGGCTACACGTCTCTCTTTTTGTGTTACAAATTGTGCTCACCAATATGAACATAGGCCTCTTTACTTACTTATGGTACTTTATGGTATTCCACCATGCCATGTGTGTTTTTATTTTATAATGCTCATGAGTCATGATTATTGCTGAAGTCTGAGTCAATACTCACTGGCTTTCATAACCTTCATAACAGACTAACTTGTCTTGCTCAAGATTTGTTTATGAGTTTTAATAAGAGAGCACTATCTCTCTCAACCAAAGCAATGCAGGTAGACGGCAACAGAACAATTTTGATTGACAGTCGATTCTGCCAATTACGTCACACCGCTTGCACCCGCCTCTGCTGTTCTTACCACCAATCGGCAAGCGCTTATTCGTTTTTTTTTTTTTACTTCCGGGAAGTCCACCATTGATTTACACGAGAGAATCAATAACAAACATACCGTAGCTAATAACGTTAGCTCCCCGCCACCCACGAGTAGACTACCAGCGCTCCGCAGGAGTACCAAACGAGGCATGATGATTTTACTGCAACAAATGTTATAATAAAAGCTTTTCTATACATTTGTCAGATTGAAAACTTTATTAACAGATTGCAGAATGGGTACAATTCAGTACGGGCTCTCTGAGCAAAGGAAGGAACTGAGATATGAATGACCAACAACAATGCTATATGGTCGGGTAAATATGCTGATGTTATTGAACGTGTAACTATAACGTTAATGCCACAAAACTAATGCCTTTGTTAATCATAAGTAACTTTGATGCAGTAGCGTGTGTGTGTGTGGGGGCGGGGTTGTGCAGGTCGCTTGACTGAAACTTTTTTCAAAGTTTGAACGTGTGGACCAGATTGAGGCGACACAAATTGACGGATACATTTTATCGGCCACTGCCATCGGCAAATTTTTGCTTATCGGCCGACAGGCCGATGGCAGTCAACAAGGCACTTATCGGCCGATACCGATACCCGACCGATATATCGGTGCACCCCTAATATTATACAGTATAACAGCACCAGCACTTGAACTTACTTGAACTGGCGCTGCACTGATGGCTGCCTTTCTGATCGCTCCGTCGAGACTGTGCTTTCTTTTGTGAACACTGTGACCTCTTTTTTTTTACTTCTAATTTTACTATGTTTTATTTCATACTTATCTTGTCTTGCACAGTCTCTGGAGCGCAACAGTAAGAAGCATTTTGTACAAAAGTATTCTGTACTTCTGTATGACAACTATTAAAGAAACTTGAAGCCGTGAATGTATCCTTCGGCTTTGTTTATGTCAGATTTGGTACTTTAACTCGTTCTCTCTCTAAGGAGCAGCTTCAGGTTTTACATCTTGATGACATCACAAGTTCAAGTGTTCCTTGAGAGAGTTGTTCATGTTAAATACTGATTGGGCTCCCAACAGACCATAATTGAGGGGACGTATTCTCCTTTAAGACGGGCCCCAGGGCCGTGGAGGAAGAGCCCTTCACAATGGCATTTTCACTTGCAATGGAATGACAATCGTTGAACATCAACTATGCACGATATATCGGCCGATATGGTAATTTCTTTACACATCGGTATCGGTCCGATATCAAGATAGGGCCGATATAAAAAATAAACGATTTTAAATAATTTTTATTTTTTTTGTACTTTCAAAATATCAGTCATTTCTGAAAATAAGTTACAAAAGTTATAAAAAAAAGAAAAAAAATGCGTTTTGGAATGTATTATTATTTATTATGCGCATTTATTTGATTATCATAAAAAAGTGTTTTCTATCGACATCGGTAAATATCGGTATCGACCAGAACAGCAATATTAATATCGGCTATCGGTATCGGCCACAATTCTCACATCGTTGCATCACTAACATCAACATTTACACAAGAAAACAGGCCGTCGACCAGACCAGACACCAGACCAGACACCAGACCTGACACCAGACCAGACACCAGACCAGACACCAGACCAGGCACCAGACCAGACACCAGACCAGACACCAGACCAGGCACCAGACCAGGTACCAGACCAGACACCAGACCAGACACCAGACCAGGCACCAGACCAGGCACCAGACCAGGCACCAGACCAGACACCAGACCAGACACCAGACCAGACACCAGACCAGACAAGACACCAGACCAGACCAGGCACCAGACCAGGTACCAGACCAGACACCAGACCAGGCACCAGACCAGGCACCAGACCAGACACCAGACCAGACACCAGACCAGACACCAGACCAGACAAGACACCAGACCAGACCAGACCAGGCACCAGACCAGGCACCAGACCAGGTTCCAGACCAGACACCAGACCAGGCACCAGACCAGACAAGACACCAGACAAGACACCAGACCAGGCACCAGACCAGGTACCAGACCAGACACCAGACCAGGCACCAGACCAGGCACCAGACCAGACACCAGACCAGACACCAGACCAGACAAGACACCAGACCAGACCAGACCAGGCACCAGACCAGGTTCCAGACCAGACACCAGACCAGGCACCAGACCAGACCAGACACCAGACCATCTCTCCCTCAGGGAGGTGTCATCTCGGCCGGGCCTTTTTTTTGTCCTGAACTCTGGCCCCTCACACCCCGGGGGCAGCTGTCACTGCTGTGGGACAACGGCCAGACAAGGCCAGACAAGGCCAAGGCACACATGGCAACACTCTCGGGGGCCATTATGCCTCCAATACCCCATCTCTGTGTTCTTCATCTTCAGAGGACGGGGGTTAAAGAGGGGGCCTTGTTTAAAACTTTCACAGTGAAGACCCATCAGTGCGTCACCATACACTGAGGGTGACATGCTGAAATGTTCTCCGTTTGATGTTGCTAAGACAGAGGGAAAGAGTTAAGACGAATTTGTTTAAATTCCTACCAGCTTGAATACACAGCCCAAAAAAATTATGCTTTTGAGTGCATTTAACAACTGCCTGTATGAATGCTGTATCGTTTTAACACTTTGAGTGCTGCGCTGTTTTCGGGGCCCCATCTATTCAATGCCATGCTTTAAAAGATAGGAGTCCGTCACCTTGTTTGTAGAGCTATAACTATATTCTATATTATAGCTATGGATACAATACTATGGTCATTTGACAGTGACTTTCTTCCGGTCAAGATGCAAAAAAGAGATAGTTTTTCCATGCATACATTTGTGCGTTATACCGTGGTGAATATAAGTATGTTTTTAGATTGGTCTGGGGTAATTCCTGAAATGCTGAGGAATAGCCTTATTCCTGTATTATACTATAACCGTTGCCGTTTCTTGCCTGGACCCGCTATTATTCTCAAATCAAATCTATATCATAGGTAGGCCTGCCACGATAACACATTTTGCTGGGTGATTCATTGCCCCCGAAAATATCGCGATAAGCGATATTATTGCGACCGGTTAGAGAATTTTTTTTGAGAAATGTATTTCCCAAAACTTTTATTTTGAAGCCCACCGCTCCGTCTTTTCCGGTGTTTTAGACTTTTATTTTGAAGCCCACCGACCGGACCGGAAGTATTGTTGTGATTATCCTAAGCAGAACCTATTAGCCGACAACTTGTCTCGTCCGGTTCTGTTTTTGAGCTAATGATAAAACAAATTGTTGGTGAACTAACTTTAGGTTAGTTTTAACGTTAGCTACTAACGTTAGATGCAGCTACTACAGGCAATCAACGATGAGGAGGAAGCGTCAAAGCAGTATATAATAGAATAGCTGTGGTGCGTAAGCACTGCAGCACGACTCGAAACTACCGGAGTGTTATAATAAATTTATTCATGTTTAACTTGTCCCCGTGTCCAGTCCTTTGACTAGCCCCACCCGTTCATTGTAAACAATGATGCATGTAATTGTATTAACGTTATTCTGTGTTGTACTTGTAGCTATGCTATACGTTGTATTTCGTTTGTTAGCTATTTAGCTAATGTTGTTAGCATGGAATGAGAATCAAAGCTCTATCTTTCATCTTTATTTAGCAGTCCAGTTTCTCCGGGCAGTAGCGAGTAACTACTTGGGTCTAAAAATAGCTAACGTTACACTACAAATAATGCTACTTGGTTAAAAGGAGCAACACTATTGAGAAATGTAGTTAAGCTATGTGGCATTACCCCACGGAGCTCCCGTGCTGTACTCTAGTAACGTCAGCGGCCCGCCTCCCAACACGGACAGTGACTGACAAGGGGCACTGGTTCCGCCTCATTAAAACAAACGCGCAAATAGCAATTAATCGCGCCCGTCAAAATCATTGCATTCATTTTAATTATCGCAGCAATTAATCGATTTATTGCTTATCGCGGCAGGCCTAATCATAGGTATTATGTTTCATCATGAATGCATGAAAGGGGGGGGGGGGGAGGGGGGTCGTTTTTTTTATGCTTTGATCGCCACCAACGGCATACGTTTGTGGACTAACGTTACACACACATACGTTCGGATCGAGGTGAAGGCATGCTTGGATCAACGCAAGATTGATACCATATAGCCCTTACCTTGACTAGGATGTACCCCAAAAAGAATATTCCAATTATCTGATCGCGATTCCAAGTATTGATAAGTCCATCGTGTCGCCCACATAATCCACCACACATCATGCGTCGGGAGCATTTGATTCTTCTCAATCCGACTGTTATAACCGTTCAGCTTGAGTAAAAAAAATAAACGACCCGGACCCATTAGATCGATGCACAGGCCAAGATACAAGGTTTCAAAGGGTGCTCGATACCGCTGTCTAGCTGGATGCGGCCGGTATTGCACTTTGGCGACCTCAGACTCATTCCCTATGGAAACAACAGGCTCCCTGGGTGGATAATGAATAAAAATATTTAAAAAAAGGAAAAACTACCCAGAAATGAAAGTGGTAAAGGGGCAGTTCACCAAAAAACAATGCCAATTTATTTTTAACATATTCTCACAAATAACCAAATGTCTTGCATCGGAATGTCCCACATTAATTTAGTTTGGCAGTTATCGAGAATGAATGAGTTTGAATATGGCCACCAGTGATGTCATCAGAGGACACTGAATCCTCAGTGGAATGTGGTAATGAAAGAATAGAGATAAGGATCGCAATAGGGATTGCCATTTATTGTGTTCGGGAGACTGCATAAAAACCTGATTATGATCATGTCTCTACTAGGGATGCACCGATCCGACTTTTTCAGTCCCGATGACGTTACGATACCTGGGCTTTGGGTATCAGCCGATACCGAGTACCGATCCGATACCCATTGTTCAATTAATAAACTGTATGCCTCACTGTGTGGAAGAGACTGTTATCATTATTTTGTGCAAGGCAACATCATTACTTTCCTAACTTAGTCCAAGGCCAACAGTGTCGAGCCAAGGCAAACAGTGTGTGCCAAGGCTAACAGTGTGTCCCAAGGCAAACAGTGTGTGCCAAGGCCAACAGTGTGTCCCAAGGCCAACAGTGTGTCCCAAGGCCAACAGTGTGTCCCAAGGCCAACAGTGTCCGCCAAGGCAAACAGTGTGTCCCAAGGCAAACAGTGTGTCCCAAGGCTAACAGTGTGTCCCAAGGCTAACAGTGTGTCCCAAGGCTAACAGTGTGTCCTGATACCGTTACGATACCTGGGCTTTGGGTATCAGCCGATACCGAGTACCGATCCGATACCAATTGTTCAATTAATAAACTGTATGCCTCACTGTGTGGAAGAGACTGGGATCATTCTTTTGTGCAAGGCAACATCATTACTTTCCTAACTTAGTGAAACTAAATGTAACAAATTAACACAGATATAAATGTACTGAATTGTTATTTTATTTATTAGTATATTCTATTATTATAATTTCTTTTATTTCTTTTTAATCCAAGATTTTTTATTTTGTATACCCGATCCAGCTATTTTAGTCATATCGAGGCCGATATCCGATATCAATATCGGATCGGTGCATCCCTAGTCTCTACCACAACCACAGCCCGAGCATTGTGGCAGGAGACATATTTTACGAAAAAGAGTGAGGCGCGGGCGGGAGTGGCAATTAAAAGTAAAAAGAAAAATACCTGGAAGACTAATGAAAATAAAATATATTTCCTTTTAAACAACTTTATTCTTTCTTTGCAGCCCGGTACCAAATGATCCACGGCCAGGTACCGGTCCGGGACCTGATGGTTGGGGATCTCTGCTATAGAGCCTTCTCTCTGTACTCTATTATGCACAAGCTTACAGACTTGCGGAGCGAGTACTGGAGTAGATTATTCTATGCGACTGCCAGCTTTTATGCGATGTCTGCGTTGTTTTTCGGTGAAGTGCCCCTTTACTTTCTGCCCCTTTACTTTCTAACTGGCGGTAGAAAAGGAGAAGAATGAAGACACGTCAGATGTTCACAGCAGACCAAGAGAGACAGGCTACCTCCTCCAGATGTTGCTATGATTCCTACCATCTTAAATACACAGGTGAACATATTATCAGAAATGATGATTAAGATTACTATACTGTATATGATGCATAATTTAGCAACTAGTTGTATAAGCTTTGGGAGAGTAGAATAATTAGATAACAACAACAACAACAACAATAATCCAAATAAACCAAGCTAAACAACATGCCAAAAATCATTTCCTTTTGATGCTGGTATGACAAAGGAAAACAGTTTTGGTTTTTAAATCCCTACCAGCCCGAGTTGTAAATACTACTGTGCACATTTAGCTTGTGGCTGTATAAATTCAGAAGAAGTTAATATATCTTTTGTTAGGGTCGTGTTTCTGGTGACTCAAGCCAAAGCGTGTCTTCTCCCCCCCCCCCTCCCCCCCCCCCCCAGACGCAGCCCTCACGCCTCACCACCGTCTCAACTTCTGTCTCAACCCCACATCACACAGGATTGAGTTAGCGAGCAGGAAGACTCAAGGGTTTTCTTAACCAAACATGAGAGTAATTATCCAACCGCAGTGCTACGGGCAGCACGTGTCCCCGCTGCGCCGCTAGCTTCTATCCCAGAAAAATGAGGGTAAACTAACTCTTTAGTCGACTGGATCGTCACCAGGCAATTTATATTTCCTAGTTGTCAAAATGCCGTTTTTCAGAATATAGAAAGAACGATGAAACTTGTAGAATTAACAAAGCCGGGGTGCCCTTGTGGCGCACCACGTAAGTGCATCGCACACCTACGCGGCCGTCCCGGGTTCGCTTGTCTTCCCCGCCTCTTCTCCCGTTCATCCTCTCCTCATCTAACAGTGTCCCAAGGCAAACAGTGTGTCCCAAGGCTAACAGTGTGTCCCCAAGGCTAACAGTGTGTACCCAAGGCTAACACCCCAAGGCAAACAGTGTGTCCCAAGGCTAACAGTGCCCCCCAAGGCTAACAGTGTCCCCCGAGGCTAACAGTGTGTCCCGAGGCTAACAGTGTGTCCCGAGGCTAACAGTGTGTCCCGAGGCTAACAGTGTGTCCCAAGGCTAACAGTGTGTCCCGAGGCTAACAGTGTGTCCCAAGGCTAACAGTGTGTCCCGAGGCTAACAGTGTGTCCCGAGGCTAACAGTGTGTCCCAAGGCTAACAGTGTGTCCCCAAGGCTAACACCCCAAGGCAAACAGTGTCCAACAAGGCAAACAGTGTTTCCCAAGGCCAACAGTGTCCACCAAGGCAAACAGTGTTTCCCGAGGCTAACAGTGTGTCCCAAGGCTAACAGTGTGTCCCAAGGCCAACAGTGTCCCCAAAGGCTAACAGTGTTTCCCAAGGCTAACAGTGTGTCCCAAGGCCAACAGTGTGTCAAGTTTTCAAGTTTCAAGTTTTGATTGATTGATTGATTGATTTTATTGTGGATTAGAGACATCATCCAAGGGATAAAAACATGATAAAATCCAAGCACTTATTTCCATCATGGTCCCTGGTATTAAAAAACAGGACATACATCAACATAAAACAACATCATGAAACATTAAGATACAATATGCATAGGAGGGCGGTTAGGTGGCGTAGCGGAGATTGCGTTCGTCACCAACCCCGGAGCTGTGAGCTGGATTTGCCAGCTCACAGCTCTGGGGTTGTCACCAGCTTGGCTGGCCGTTCACACTAATACAATTGGCTGTATTAGAGGGTGGGAGAAGCTGGCGGGGCGGGTCCGGGTCGTTGTAAACAGCGACTCCTACAGTTCGGTCGGGGCACCTGCTAAGCGCGGATAGGACCTGAGTGGGATAGTGTGATCCTTCCACACGCTACGCCCTCTCAGGGAGGATCCGCACTGCCAGGTGAAAAGAAGCGGTTGATTGGCTGGACGTGTGTCGGAGGAAGCACGTGATAGCCTCCACTCTCCCAGATGATCTGACTGTGGGGGGTAAGTGCGCAGCGACCAGGAAGGGGATTGGGAATTGGCATACGACTAACATTGGGATGGGAGAAAATCGGAGGAAAATGGAGAGGGGAAAAAGATAAAAAAAAAAAAAAAAGATACAATATGCATATACAGTTGAAGATAAAAGAATAATAAATAAATATGCTACCCTCTCTTTCCTATGCCTTTTGAAGCCAGTTAACCTGGGGGCCTGTTTAATGCTGCTGGGCAGGCTGTTCCACAGAACTGCAGCTGAGTAAAGGAAGGTCTGCTGGCCGTACGAAATGAGTTTAAATCTAAATGGAACTATGTTTGTGTCTCTACCTCTGGTTTCATGGCTATGGTTGTTTTTTACATATTGAAAGTAATTTTGAAGGTAGCTTGGCACCTCCCCTTTATAAATTCTATATACTAGGCATAGCTTTATCATTGATACTCTTTTGTCCACCCTGAGCCACCCCAGGCTGTTGAAGTGTGGCTGGTCTAAGTGAGTACGAGTGGGGAGCTGCAGGACTATCCTAACTAGCTTGTTCTGGGCAGTTTGAAGTCTATTTCTCAAGTTTCTCAAAATGACACTGAACCAGTGCCCCTGCAAGTGCTCTAAGAGCTTTCCTGTCCAAGTTCAAGTCCCAAGGCCAACAGTGTGTCCCAAGGCTGAATGAATGAATGAATGAAAACTTTATTTAACAGATTGCAGAATGGGTACAATACAGTACGGCTCAATACATACAATTGTAACAGTGTTTCCCAAGGCTAACAGTGCCAAACTCAAGTGTTTCACTTGGAGTGCATAATAGCCATAGACAACAACAAGAGTTAAGACTTGTAAGCTTTTTCTTTTTTAATTATTATAATACATGAGATACAGTTTGCATATCTGTGTTTTTAGCGCTCAGAGCATTAGACGTTGAAGATATACTGTATAAAATAGTAGCCTAGCAACAACAGAATCCATGACCAGTGCTGCTAAATGGTAAATGGCTGCATTTTTATATAGCGCTTTTATCCAAAGCGCTTTACAATTTGTTCCTCACATTTTTACCCATTCACTCACACACCGATGGCGGAGGCAACCATGCAAGGAGCCAACCTGCTCATCGGGAGCAATTAGGGGTTAAGTGTCTTGCTCAAGGACACTTCGACATGCTGCCCGGGAATCGAACCGGGAACCTCCGGATTACCAGACGACTGCTCTACCTCCTGAGCCACTGTCGCCCCGTTTGCGCCTAAGCTTTTGCGCCAAGCGCTGCCAGCTGAAAAAGAGGCTTCCTCGGGACTCACCACCTCAAAGGCTCTATAGATGGTTTCCTAAGGACTCCTGAAGACTCTGGCAGGAGCACTCATTCAAGGGTACTACGACTATGCTTGCACCTCATGGTACCAAAGCACCTCAAAGGCGCTAAAAACAAAATTACAAACATCTCAAAACAAACTGGTCAGACTACTGCTAGACCTTACTCCTAGAACCCACCTCACCCCTGCCCACTTTGACAACCTTGCAATGGGCCTGGTAAGATACACTACACGACCAAGGTACCCATGTACATGTCAAAATACTTCCCAAAGGTCAGTGAATACCACGATCACAACACCAGAGGGAGCTCCACAAATCATGTTAAACCCAGATTCGGCTCAAACAAGGGACTAAACACGTTTCGCAATTATGCCACATCAATGTGGAACGCCCTACCCAAAGCTGTAAAGGAATGTGAATCACTACCCACTTTCAAAACCACTCAAAGAACACCTACGGGAGACTGCAATTAGAAACTGGCCCCTGTAAATGTCCTAACCCAACCCCCTCCAATGTACAGTAAATTACCAAGTATGGTTGTCAATATTCCAATGTACAGTTTTGCTTGTACAGTTGTACAGTGTTCCCCCCCACCCCTCCTAGCCAACCTCCCCCCACCCCACCCACCCAACCACCTCCAATGTACAGCCCCCCCCCCCCCACCCCACCTCCTCCAATGTAGTTTTTACGTCAAATGTATATACTCTCTTTTTTAGACTCTTTTTGTATCACAAACAGTACTGTATTTGTAAATCAGGTAGGTCAAAAATGTATAGATGTAGCAGTACTATCTATCTGTATGTCATATATGTCCTGATGAATTGAAAATGATGTAAACAAGACGAAAGTCTTTCTCTGGTCTGCATCCCCTTAACAGTTTTCAATCAATCAATCAAAACCACCTCAAAGGCTCTATAGATAGTTTCCTAATGACTCACCATCTCAAAGGCTCTATAGATAGTTTCCTAAGGACTCACCAACTCAAAGGCTCTATTTTCAACAGACCCTGGAGTCAGACCACAACTAGACCCTAGAGTCAGACAGACCACAGCTAGACCCTGGAGTCAGACCACAGCTAGACCCTGGAGTCAGACCACAGCTAGACCCTGGAGTCAGACCACAGCTAGACCCTGGAGTCAGACCACAGCTAGACCCTGTAGTCAGACCACAGCTAGACCCTGGAGTCAGACCACAGCTAGACCCTGGAGTCAGACCACAGCTAGACCCTGGAGTCAGACCACAGCTAGACCCTGGAGTCAGACCACAACTAGACCCTAGAGTCAGACAGACCACAGCTAGACCCTGTAGTCAGACCACAGCTAGACCCTGGAGTCAGACCACAACTAGACCCTGTAGTCAGACCACAGCTAGACCCTGGAGTCAGACCACAGCTAGACCCTGGAGTCAGACCACAGCTAGACCCTGGAGTCAGACCACAGCTAGACCCTGGAGTCAGACCACAGCTAGACCCTGGAGTCAGACCACAGCTAGACCCTGGAGTCAGACCACAGCTAGACCCTGGAGTCAGACCACAGCTAGACCCTGGAGTCAGACCACAGCTAGCTGAAAGCCCAATCAAAGCAAGGGGTTGACAGAGTGGGGAGAGGGGATGGAGGGAGGAATTAGCATGGTTATGTGACCAAACATAGAGTCAGACACGAGAGACAGAGTCTGTTGTCAGCTTGTTACCCCGAGACTGAAGAAACCACATGACAGAACTCTGGTAGAGTCAAAACAGAACTTGGGAAAAAACACAATGTTCCTTTGTATCTGTTTGCAAAAGAAGACCCAACACACTTTGGTGATATGACTGTGTTTAAGAGCTGAAAAAGCCTAACATTAACACCACAGAGGCGTCCAGTGGGTAAATATAGCTTGATGACAACGATGCCGCTTTTATGTTGTGGGTTCCCACATTCTATTCTAAAAACCCCCCCAAAAAAATAAACAATCATATGCCATTTGTTCTTCACGCAAGATGGAAAATAAAAACAACACAGCCTATAATAAAAGACATTTTGTCATGTAACAGACAAAGCAGACAATGGCCAGGAGGCCCTGAATAGCAAGCTATTTCAATGTCTCTGGTCTCTTACAATTTTGCGGCGCCACAGGCTTTATAGTGGTAATAATGTCTAGGGGGGGGGGGGGACTGAACAGACAGAACTAGAACTGTTCGTGCTGTGGATCCTTCTCTTTCAGTCACAAGACAACAGCTGGCCTTCCTGCGGTGGCCCTGCCAGGGCTGTCCACACACCTCTGTGGAGATGTGGAAAGCACCCACGCTTCTGTTCCTATGCAAACACAGGTGAGTGCTTGAACGAAGCCAGGCGTCCTCGTTTCGCCGCGTGATCCCGTGCCAGACGGATTAGGATACGGGCTGCACTTTCTCCCAGAAGCAAAACAAAAAAACACCTTCCACATTCTTATTGCGGGAGGGGGGGGGGGGCAGAGGGACTGGCCAGTCAGCTGCATCTAGCAGGATCATGCCAGCTGGAGTGGGAGGACTGTAGCTAGGACTTTAGCTAGGGACTGTAGCTAGGACTGTAGCTAGGACTGTAGCTAGGGACTGTAGCTAGGACTGTAGCTAGGGAGTGTAGCTAGGGACTGTAGCTAGGACTGTAGCTAGGGACTGTAGCTAGGACTGTAGCTAGGACTGTAGCTAGGGACTGTAGCTAGGACTGTAGCTAGGGACTGTAGCTAGGGACTGTAGCTAGGGACTGTAGCTAGGACTGTAGCTAGGGACTGTAGCTAGGGACTGTAGCTAGGACTGTAGCTAGGGACTGTAGCTAGGACTGTAGCTAGGGACTGTAGCTAGGGACTGTAGCTAGGACTGTAGCTAGGACTGTAGCTAGGGACTGTAGCTAGGACTGTAGCTAGGGACTGTAGCTAGGGACTGTAGCTAGGACTGTAGCTAGGGAGTGTAGCTAGGACTGTAGCTGGGACTGTAGCTAGGGACTGTAGCTAGGACTGTAGCTAGGGACTGTAGCTAGGACTGTAGCTAGGGACTGTAGCTAGGACTGTAGTTAGGACTGTAGCTAGGGAGTGTAGCTAGGACTGTAGCTAGGGAGTGTAGCTAGGGAGTGTAGCTAGGACTGTAGCTAGGGACTGTAGCTAGGGACTGTAGCTAGGGAGTGTAGCTAGGGACTGTAGCTAGGGAGTGTAGCTAGGGACTGTAGCTAGGGACTGTAGGTAGGACTGTAGCTAGGGACTGTAGGTAGGACTGTAGCTAGGGACTGTAGCTAGGGAGTGTAGCTAGGACTGTAGCTAGGGAGTGTAGCTAGGGAGTGTAGCTAGGACAGTAGCTAGGGACTGTAGCTAGGGAATGTAGCTAGGGACTGTAGCTAGGACTGTAGCTAGGGAGTGTAGCTAGGGAGTGTAGCTAGGACAGTAGCTAGGGACTGTAGCTAGGGACTGTAGCTAGGGAATGTAGCTAGGGACTGTAGCTAGGACTGTAGCTAGGGACTGTAGCTAGGGACTGTAGCTAGGGAATGTAGCTAGGGACTGTAGCTAGGACTGTAGCTAGGGACTGTAGCTAGGGACTGTAGCTAGGACTGTAGCTAGGGACTGTAGCTAGGGACTGTAGCTAGGACTGTAGCTAGGGACTGTAGCTAGGGACTGTAGCTAGGACTGTAGCTAGGACTGTAGCTAGGGACTGTAGCTAGGGACTGTAGCTAGGGACTGTAGCTAGGACTGTAGCTAGGGACTGTAGCTAGGACTGTAGCTAGGGACTGTAGCTAGGGACTGTAGCTAGGGAGTGTAGCTAGGACAGTAGCTAGGGACTGTAGCTAGGGACTGTAGCTAGGAATGTAGCTAGGGACTGTAGCTAGGACTGTAGCTAGGACTGTAGCTAGGGACTGTAGCTAGGACTGTAGCTAGGGAGTGTAGCTAGGGACTGTAGTTAGGACTGTAGCTAGGGACTGTAGCTAGGACTGTAGCTAGGGAGTGTAGCTAGGACTGTAGTTAGGACTGTAGCTAGGGACTGTAGCTAGGACTGTAGCTAGGGAGTGTAGCTAGGACTGTAGTTAGGACTGTAGCTAGGGAGTGTAGCTAGGGAGTGTAGCTAGGACTGTAGTTAGGGAGTGTAGCTAGGGAGTGTAGCTAGGGAGTGTAGCTAGGACTGTAGCTAGGACTGTAGCTAGGGAGTGTAGCTAGGACTGTAGTTAGGACTGTAGCTAGGGAGTGTAGCTAGGGAGTGTAGCTAGGACTGTAGTTAGGGAGTGTAGCTAGGGAGTGTAGCTAGGGAGTGTAGTTAGGACTGTAGCTAGGGAGTGTAGCTAGGACTGTAGCTAGGACTGTAGCTAGGGAGTGTAGCTAGGACTGTAGCTAGGACTGTAGCTAGGGAGTGTAGCTAGGACTGTAGTTAGGACTGTAGCTAGGACTGTAGCTAGGACTGTAGTTAGGACTGTAGCTAGGACTGTAGCTAGGGACTGTAGCTAGGACTGTAGTTAGGACTGTAGCTAGGGAGTGTAGCCAGGACTGTAGTTAGGGAGTGTAGCTAGGGAGTGTAGCTAGGACTGTAGTTAGGGACTGTAGCTAGGGAGTGTAGCTAGGACTGTAGTTAGGGAGTGTAGCTAGGGAGTGTAGCTAGGACTGTAGTTAGGGAGTGTAGCTAGGGAGTGTAGCTAGGACTGTAGCTAGGGAGTGTAGCTAGGGAGTGTAGCTAGGACTGTAGTTAGGACTGTAGCTAGGACTGTAGTTAGGGACTATAGCTAGGGAGTGTAGCTAGGACTGTAGTTAGGACTGTAGCTAGGACTGTAGTTAGGGACTATAGCTAGGACTGTAGCTAGGACTGTAGCTAGGGACTATAGCTAGGACTGTAGCTAGGACTGTAGTTAGGGACTATAGCTAGGACTGTAGCTAGGACTGTAGCTAGGGACTATAGCTAGGACTGTAGCTAGGACTGTAGCTAGGGAGTGTAGCTAGGACTGTAGCTAGGGCTGCTGGTATAGCTTGCGGGTCACACACACCCCCTCAAACCCCTACAACCTGGCCACCAGTGTTAATTTTGGCAGCTATTTTCATTTTCATTTTAGTCTTAGTCATGTGTCAAGTGCTCCTTTTTCGTTTTCATCATATTTAGTCATCTGCATTTATTTTTCGTTTAGTCAGTTTTAGTCAACTAAATGTCTGAGCATTTTAGTCTTAGTCAGTGTTAGTCTCGATTTTGTCTTTTTTGTTTTTGTCTAGATTTAGTCGCAGAAAACTGATGATTTTTGTCTAGTTTTCGCTAATGAAAAAAAGGCATTTTATATTTTTATATTGTAAATAATGCAATTCTATTTATTAAGTATAGTCTAGCCCAAACCCTATCAGCTGATTCACAATAAGTTCAGTAGAAGGCTAGAAGCCCAATAGTAACCAAACATTCCTTGAAATGGTCAATAGATTCAGAAATAGTCAGACATGGAATGGAACATATTCTGATTTAAATTGCTTAATTTTTTTACCAACAATGGAACATTAGGATAGTGTAAATACACAGTACACACTGATTGCAATTCTTACTGGGACCTACTGTACAAATTTCACACACATTCCCTTTGAGTCGTACCGTAGATCGCTGACGTCACTTTAAATCAGGGCTGTACACTGCGATGATCTCGTCGCAAATTGCCCCTTAATTTGGCCGTTGCGAGTTGGAAATATTATTTGGGAGCAACGTTGCGAGTTGTGATTTCAACCCTTCATTCGCATTTCACTCCTAAATTAATCCATACAAATTGGATAATTTTTTTTAAAAACATTAGCCTACAACCAGGGCTGTACAGTGCGACACAATGTCGTGGTGCTATGAAAGAATCTGTCGGCAATGAATGAACTTACTGCGATCACCGATAGCCTGAGTGAAAAAAAAGATTTGCGTGTGGAGTGAATCTGGGTCACGCTATATACAGTACTTGGTACTTGTAGTCTATCGTGCGATTAAAGACCATGTCCCTATCTGCGTAGTCTATACATCCAACACCAAATCCCATAATTCCTAGCAAAACGAAACTGAATGTGGGCTCTCTTCCTTTCAATATGGGCTATTGCATCGCCAAAGAAGCACCTCATTTCAATACATTTAAGACGCAAAAAAGAACAACGGAGTGGATATCAGTCCATCTTATGACAACCACGTCCGATGTGGAGAGATGATAAGATGATGATGATTGACGTGATGATGTGATGATTGATTGACGGGGACACTTCTAACGTTCAGGTTCAGCTATGCATTAGGTGAGTAGTCCTACCGTAAGAGCCTCATACGGGTCAATTAAACCTTTTTGATTAGTCTTTCCTTCCAGCTAAGTTGGACTGAACATTTCACTGTCAAAAGCGCAAATGTAAATAAGGTTGCGTCGCAACACGGTTTTCAAAATAAAGGTCACATATACAAATACCTCTCAATTCTTATTAAAAAAAGTCCCGGATATACATAAACATTAATTGGCATAGATCTCTATAAACGGCCCAACACATTGATCACTTTAGGCACACACTGAAACCAGTAACATCACAAATATGAAGCAGGTAATTACCCATACAAATAAACCTTTCATGGGGTTATTTACAATAATAATTAATTTGATTTCTAAAGCACTTTTCATTGTGAAACAAATGTATGCAGAGTTTCTTGTCCTCCTGATTAATGCAATGGACCACAGTAATGAGGCAGGAGGAACATATTTTTTTAATAATGGTAACATTTTTATTTAAAAATTTGCACCTAAAAAATATTTTTTGCCCCTAAATTTCTCATTTAGGGGCAAGTGTGCCCCTAGTGAAAAAGCTTAGCGTACAGCCCTGCTTTAAATGGCGGCCCCCATCAGAGCATTCGGCTAATAACATTAGCTTAGCGACCCTGCCACCGCACTTCTATGTGCATAAAGTGTGGTAACAAAATATCACAGACCCTAAGACTGGGAGCGTTCTAACTCTACTGAGCATGTACCCAACATTATATGAAAAATAAAAAGTCATTACGACGTTTTAGTGCACTTCAAGCGCTAAAGGGATTCATAACTTATAGCGGGGTCAATCTCAGTGTTAGTACTCGTCTGTTTCTTTTCTTTTCATACCAACATTACCTTTTTAAGTGAACGTGGTCTTGTCCTTGTTGTATCCATGTGTAATGTTGATAGTAGTCTGGGATATAGGTCCCGACTCCCAGCCTATTAGCTATTAGCTCTTCTGGCAGCCTAGCCAGCCTCTCAGCCTCCATCGTCTTAAATGCTATGTTATTTTGGTAGAACTGTTCTGCTGCCGCAGGAGTGTTGAGAGAGTAGCAGATTCCGTTCATGGTTATTGGTATAAGCTGTAGTCACGAGAGACCCGGGACACGGTTTTTAGCCTCACGTATGTTATGTAGCTTGGCTTTTAGCCATAAACGCTGCTGAGCTTAACCCGGAAACGGAAATGGGAAATGCTGAAATAATAACGTGACTTATTCTAAAAGTTATAATTATTTTGTCTCATCTTGTTTTAGTCAACATAAATTAAGGGAGAATTCGTCATGGTTTTTGTAAACTACATTTTTGTGTGCTCAGTTGTGGTCAACGATATGTACCGTAATTTTCGGACTATAAGCTGCACCTTTTCCCCCCATTTTTCGACCCTGCGGCTTATATAACGGTGCGGCTTATATGTGACTCGACGTGACTAAACCCGAAAATGTAAAAATCGAAATATAGCTTTTTTAACTGCATTGAAATGTTATTTATCTGTTCCCTTATTTGCTAAACTTAATACAACTTGTAAATGAGTTAATTCTTGTTATTTGTCCGACAGTATTGTGTCCCAATGCTAATTACATATGGTAATTAAACATTAAAACACCTGCGGCTTATAGTCCAGTGCGGCTTATATATGTACACATCATTCAATTTAGCTGCTGCGGCTTATATTCAGGTGCGGCTTATAGTGCGAAAAGTACGGTAATTAACTATTTAGTCGCGTTGGCGTCACGTGGTCTTCAATAACGTGACGTCACGTCTCGTTGTCGTCATGAAAAAAACCTTCGTTGACGAACATCTTTCGTCATCAATTTAGTCAACAAAATTAACACTGCTGGCCACCTGGAGGGTAACGTATGTGCCAGTACTGACACTGTTTACACCAAGTGTCTGGTGAAGAAGATAATAATAATAATAATAATAATAATAATAATAATAATAATAATAATAATAATAATAATAATAATAATAATAATAATAATAATAATAATAATAATAATAATAATAATAGATCAAATTTCTATAGCGCCTTTCATGAAACCCAAGGTCACTTCGCAATCACAACAAAAAATATGGCTAGGGAAGTAGGAAAAAAAGAAAAAGGGGGGGGGGGGGGGTGAGGGCAGGTAAGGGATAATTAACCTAATCTAATCTAAACTAACTAATGGGGAAAAGCCTTGGTGAAGAGGTGTGTTTTCAGGGGGAAGAGAGTTCCAGAGGGTAGGGGACGCCACGCTGAAAGGCTCTGTCACCGAAAGTCTGCAACCTGGTGCGAGGGATGGAGAGGAGACCCAGATCAGAGGATCGTAGGTAAATAGATCGTAGGTAAATAAGATAAATGATTAAGGCCACGTTCACACTGCACACATACACATTTATATTTTTATACCGCATAGGCCTATATATATATATATATATATATATATATACATATTTGTCTGAATATACCTGTATATAGCCCCTCTATATAGTTGCTTATACACCTGCATATAACCCATAGCTCTGTATGATAGCATGTACAATAATGCTGTATACCGTATATATATATTTATTATCACTGTATATATATCTAATCTATCCACACCTGCACTGTACTTACCTGCACATAATCCTACTATATCTATATTCTGTACATATCCTACTCATACTAGTTACGCTGCTGGCCAGTATAACTACTACCATACTGTCTTTATACCTGTATCACTGTATATATTATACTACAACTCTGTAGCACTACACTCAGTAGTACTAATTTGTATATTTTGTAACCAGTTTAATCACCTGTACATTGTATATTGCTGTTGCACTTTACTGTTACATTTGCACTCTGGTTGGATGCCAAACTTATTTTCATTGTACTGTACTTGTGCTGTATAATGACAATACATTTGAATCTAATCTAATATGTGACTCGGATCAGATTTTTTTCACAACAGTGTGAGCAGCACAAATCTTAGTTAGTTGCCGTTATCAAGACGGCGGCAGAATGAGCCGACTTCTCTTTGGACTGACTTTGATAGAACTCTGTTCCAGGGATACTAGTAGGGCTGACCTTCGAATATTTTTTTGGAATTCGAAGCTTCGGGGGCCGCGATTCGATTTTAATTCGAAGCTTCGAGATTAAAAAATAAATAGATTTTATAAAAGCAGCACAATGAACACAAATCTGTCAGTGCCGAGTCCGACCTCATCTTAAATAACAAACAGCATTGCTTGTTGTAGTTAACAAAGAGAGGCAGAGTTGATTTGGCAAAAAAAAATATATATATATATATATATATATATAATATATATATTACAATTTTATTTTCATATTCGAATCCCATGCCCATCGAACGAAGCTTCGAAGTATTTAAGACAGCCCTAGATACTAGGGATGTGAAGCCCTTTAGAAGAAGTTGATTTGAAGTTTACAGGACGGTCCTGTAAGGTTTACAGTAAGTACACGTGTGTGCACATTCACTAAAGACAACAGATACTGTAGAACATTCAGACTCCAAAAGCTTTGGATTGAGTGTAAAGAAATAAATACAAATAAATAAGTATGTTGACTGTCAATCAATCAATCAATATAAAAAAAAACTTGTAAAATATACAAAATAAAATATAGAAAAAGCTTTTCTTTCTTTCCAGCAAAAACGTATTGAACAGTCATGACTGAAGTTAAAATGATAAAATGATGAAGCTTCCAACTGAATAATCAAATCTTACTTTCAAGTTCTTTCAGGCACAGCTCCAAAGAATAAAGGTGTGGCCAGGAGGAGGTATGACTATGACATCACAGAGGTAAAGAATATTCAGATCCAAACAAATAACTGCCAATAGTAATGAGTGGATTAACATTTTTCACTATCCTATTTACTGGCTGACTAATTAATGTGTACGTGTGGAGAGTCACAGCCACGTGACCCCGCAATTGCCATCTCGTCCCCCCGTACAGACGCTATTAGGACAGTGGAAAGAGACGACCAGGATGACAGAGGCGGTGTTGAAGTGCCACGAAATGACCCTTTTTGTATTTTGACATCCTGTTCTCTCTCTCTGACTTGTGTCCCTTGTATGATGTAATATATTAAGCATTATAAAGGATTAAATATAACTATGTATTATAAGCTTGATAACAGGACGAGTAGGCCTCTGATATGACGGATGTCTTTTTGTATTCTTATATAACCTGTATAAATATATACACTGTTGTGAAGGGCCAGATTAAACCGAATATATATATTTATTATTATATATATATTTAATTGTATTTGTATATTCTCTAATATTCCTTGATATCCCTTGTATATTCCTTGTACAATATGCATTGAATATCCATTCTAGCCTACTGAACATCCCATAATAGTCTCCATTCTACTATTGGTCGAGACCTTGGTGCCAGGCTGCCATACCCCCCAGACCCAGTTCAAACGTACCGCTCAACATGTACGAACAAGTCCTAGTTCCGCGTAGGAATCTGGCTACCGCACCACTAACGGTACTATTTGTTCATAGTGCGTATATATACTGCGCTACTAAAGTAGGACTTCCTTTTTCAGTCCAGTTTCTTACCCTCCAATAGAGTGACAGACGTAAAGCCTCCCCGCGACGCCACGTGTGGGAGTAAGGCCAAGTTCGGCCTACCATCGGTATTGAGACATCGTGTATATTAATATTTGAATAGTCATATTTGGCACTATATCGTCGAGTTGGATGTAGTCTATTAAGCTAATAATAGTCTGTTAATATATAGTGCTTCGTGCGGTGAGAATACTACCGTAGCCAGCACCCCATCGTTTCGGGCAGAGAACTGGCTGCTTATCCAGGATGGTCGACCCCATGTGAGATTGCACCCGAGGAGCCCCAGAGCCGACGAGCGAGTGGACCTGCATACCGGATTATTCTACCGACGACAGCCCGCCTTCCCAGGCACGGATTATGCTTTGTATACAGTGATTATTCCATGGATAAAGACCCCCGACACTGCCGTGTGTTGGAACCCCCCCCCTGGAGAGGACGCAAGGTGAGGAGACGCTCTGCAAGACGAGGTCGCTTCACGTCTCTCCCCCGTGGACCGGAGAGAGCCGGCTCACAGAGAGTCCACCTGCTTTCATCTGTGGTCCAAGGATCGCTGGCGCACCGAGCTGCACAACTGTGGGTTCACCCAGGATACCCTTGGCCGGACGAGGCAGCCAGACTCTACCCCCCCCCCTCCTACTCCTGTTGTCTTACAAGCGACCGGATTAACCCCCCTAGTGTATCCAGTCTTATAATCATTAAAGTATCATTGCTGTTATTCCTTAACTATTCCAGGTCGTATATTTACCGCCTGCGCCACCAGAGATTGGACATTCTCTATTGATATACCGACGAATACTCTTTGCCATAAAAGTGCATACTATTTCAATTCATAAATGTAATTAAGTGATTAAGTGCTTGCTCTACACACCATTGCTGTGTAGGAATAAATACATACTTCGACTTCGTACATTTGTGTTGGATCCGTTTCATCTACGTGAGAGTGTTTATCATAATATATTTATGCCGAGTACTGGGTGGCCGAATATAAAGTACAAAGGTAGTGGTAGTAAGTATCATATCTAGTAATACAGTCAGGGAATTGTACCCCTCAGTTACAATTGGTCCTTCGAGCCGGAGGGTAATTAGTGTAATATTAATAGTGTTATTAATATTGAAATGGCCTATGATGAACACTCCACGAAACGATCCTCCTAACCAACGCCCGCAGCGCGAATGACGGCTCCCTCAGTACTTAGAGGCTTACGCTGTCAGTCAACAACCTAGTCTTCTACTAACAGTAAACGCGGTAAAACTAGAAAGTAAAAGTATGTCTAACCCCAACGCCCAGACTACCCCGACCATAGAGGCCCCTACGGGTTCTAATGTAACTGACCAAGTTCACGGTGGGGACCAGTGGGAACCAGACATGACTTCACACCCCGCCAGTACTGAAGAAGTAGTCCCCGATGAGTCCCGGGAGGAATACAACGCTACCGAGAGAGAACTCGGCACGGAAGAAGACGGGGAGAGCACCGTGGAGATAGAGCTCCAAGGCTCCGCAAGGAGTACCCCGAGGGAAGGCTCCCCTATACAACCGCCTTCTCCCAGCGAGGCAGATAGGACCCTACAGCAGGCCTTCCTCATCAGCCTGAACGCCGCTGCTGAACGCGACCGACTGCAGATCCAGCAGCGGAGCGAAGAAGAGCATATACGTCTAGAAATAAGACGCATTCAGATGGAAGAGAATGTGGCCCGAGACCGAGCAGACAGCCAGCGAGCAGCTGCTGGTGCTCTACGGGACGCAGAGCGCGACAGACAGCAAGCGCAACTAATAGAACAGCTGATCAGACGGACAACACCCTCTCCCTCCGCCAGAGGCTCCAGGAACTCGTCTAGACACACCTCCAGGGCGGCATCCCCTAGCCGAGTAAACAACCCTGAACTTGACCAACAGACGAGGTCTATACCCCCCACAGACCACCTCCCCCCACCGGTCCAAGCGAGACCTAGCAACCGGGAAGGAGCAGCATATCCTGTGGAGAGGCTAAACCAGAGACTACAAGCACTGGATGACCTAACTGAAGACGAAGAGGAAGAGGAGGAGAACCACGCCCGACGACAGCACAGTACTCTACCGGACCAGGAGGTCCGGTACAGCCCAGGCTATACTCCCGCGGAGCTGCGCTACAGACCCCCGACTCTATACCCGGGTGAGCACGACGCACGACCCGCACCGAGGAACAGCACCTGGACAAGCGGGCCATGGTACACTGCCGGTACCAGCCCATACAAAGGAGCGGGAGGAGACTCGCCTAGGAGGCCTCTCCCCCAACGCTCGCCGATGTATCCACAGTCAGCGTCATACATTGGCACGCCTATGGTACCCGACTTCACCCAAGAGAACCGGGCCCAGTATACAGAACTCCGCATGTGTCTGGAGACCATGTTGGTGGATGTATTGGATGAACGCCATAAATACGCCATCCTACTGAAGCACTTAAAGGTACCCCGCGCACATAATATAGCGCTCGCCTACGCGACTTCCACCACCCCATACACAGCAGCGCTGGTAGCATTGGACCAGAGGTATGGGCGCATATGGGATTACGTGATCCAGGAGATCCGACACATCGACCGCTTACCCCCAGCAATAGACAATCGAGCACTGGACGACCTGTCCATCAGAGTGCAGTCCCTGGTAGGGATGTTGGGAGCGCAGAGAGAGAAGGGGAGGCATGAACTTTACGCCAACTCAAATGTGGAAAGGATCTTGGAGAAGCTGCCGCCCGCTCGACAGGAGCGTTTTAGGCGGCAGAGAGACCACCGAGACCCGAATGGCCCCGAACCGAACCTCCTCGATCTAGCAGACTTCCTGGCGAGAGAAGTCAGCAGCCTACGGCTAGATACATTCGGACGGAGCACCCCTGGCTCCAGAGAAGGAACCAGACGACTAAATGATGGAAGAAGATCGGTGACTGTGATGCACCAATCGGAGTCAGTACCGAGCAGCAGGAGCCACAGTACCCCCTCCAGAACGGAGAAGTGGAAGATAGTGTGCCCCTACTGTGAGAAAGAACACTGGCTAGCGCAATGTGACTCCTTCCCCAAGCTGAACGCGGAGGAAGCAAGTCAATGGATAAAGTCCAACAAGCGCTGTTTTCGCTGTGCGCGCTCACACATGGCAGCCGAATGCCGCTTAAAGAAAAGGTGCACCAAGTGCGATGGAGCCCATCTGGACATACTTCACGACAGTAACAGACGGCGCCCTTCACCCGCACCATCCAGCAGCAAAGCGAGCGTCATGTACATCGATCCCGCCAGCAGCAGTGGAGCCCGAGTACTCCTAAAAGTAGTGCGTGTGACACTAAGCTACCAGAATAAAGTCCTGGACACTTACGCCGTCCTCGATGACGGGTCAGAGAAGACCCTTCTGCTCGCCTCCGCTGCGGCCCAGCTAGGGCTGCGGGGAAGCGAAACCCAAATGACAATTCGGACAATAAGACGAGATTTGAAGACGATAAAGGGCGAGAATGTCTCATTCTCTATCGCAGCAAGCGGCCAGCCTGAGCGACGGTACCAGATTACAGACGCTTTCACCAGCCAAGAAATAGGACTGTCGCGGTACACATACCCCGTCGCCAAGCTGATGGAGAAATATGCACATCTGCGCAAGTTACCGATCCCGCTCATAGACAATGCTATGCCGACCCTCTTGATAGGCTCCGACCATGCAGACCTCATTGTCCCGATAGACCGGGTTCATACCGGACCCCGAGGCTGTCCTGCAGCAGTCAAGACCCGTTTGGGATGGACTCTCCAAGGCCCGCTCGCCAAATCTCTCAACCGAAGTACAGCCACTAGATGTCTCCACTCCCGAGTCACAGAGGGAGAAACCGCACTCCTGCAACACGTAGAGCGGTTATGGACCTTGGAACAAATGCCCTTTAAGAACGGAAAGAAAGACATTCGCTCTAAAGATGACATTTACGCCATCCACCTCCTCGAGACAGGGACCAAGAGAGTCCCGGTCAACGGCGTGTTGAGATACGCCACGCCACTCCTGCGGCGAGAAGGAATGCCTACTTTCCACGCCAAGACAGACGCCACAGAACGGTACCTGCTGAACACGGAGCGGCGCTTAGCCAAGAACCCCGCCCAAGAGAGTGTATACCGCGCTGAGATTGAGAAGCTCATCACAGCGGGACACGTCACAAAGATGGACATTAAAGAGGCTGACCAGACCACTGAATCGTGGTACGTGCCTCACCACAAGGTCCATCACAACGGTAAAGACCGCATAGTATTTAACTGCAGCTACCAGATCGGATCCCAAAATCTGAATAAAGAGTTACTGCCCGGTCCCACACTCGGCCCCTCCCTACTCGGCTTTCTACTCCGCTTCCGCCAGGAAAAGGTGGCCATCAGCGGGGACATTAAAGGAATGTTCCTGCAGGTGAGATTAGTAGAGGAGGACAAGCCCCTGTTACGGTTCCTATGGAGAGAGAAGCCAGGAGATGAGCACCCAGCCATCTACCAATGGGAAGTCCTCCCCTTCGGAACGACGTGCAGCCCCTGCTGTGCTACATTTGCACTACAGAAACATGTAGCAGAGGACCCAGCAGCGGACGAAGAGGTCCGACACAGCGTAAAGAACAGCTTCTACGTAGACAACTGTCTACAAAGCCTTTCAACCCAGGAAGAAGCCGAGGCTCTCCTGATTAAACTCCGCGCCTCATTGATCAAAGGCGGCTTTGATCTCAGGCAGTGGGCCAGCAGCGATCCGCAAGTACTGCGCAGCCTCTCCTCCGAGGACAAGGCAGCCAGCAGCGAGACCTGGATGGCTACAATCCCGGGAGAAGCCCAGGAGATGACCCTGGGATTGGTGTGGCGATTCAAAACAGATTCGCTTCACTACAGACATAAGCCCCTGACTACGGAGCAGGGAAGGCCGGCGGCGGCGCCGACCACCAGACGGAGTGTGTACACAACACTCGCCCGACAATATGACCCGCTAGGATGTATTCTACCGTACACCACCAGGGCAAAAATTATTGTACGAGCATTGTGGGACAAGGACCAGGGCTGGGACGACCCCATTCCCGCACACCTTGCATCCACCTGGAGAGAGTGGGAGATGGAGCTCCACTCACTCCCAGGCGTTAATATGCGCCGAAGCTACTTCCCACCCACGGTGAGGCCAGAGACATGTAAAATGGACTTACACGTCTTCAGTGACGCCTCAGAGGTCGCATACGGATCAGTAGCCTACTTGCGGGCCCAAGAAGAGGGGGGAGAGATCTACACAGCATTTGTCCTCGCCCGCTCGAGAATAGCCCCACGCAAGCAACAATCTATCCCACGCCTAGAGCTCTGCGCAGCCCTAGCCGGAGCGCACCTAGCCACGCTCATCCAACGTGAGCTCACCATACCGGTGTCTAGAACAATCCTGTGGTCAGATTCCACGACAGTACTCGCCTGGATCAAATCGGACTCATGCAAGTACAAAGTCTTTGTGGGAGTCAGAGTCACCGAGATTCAAGACTTAACCGAAGAGTTAACCGGAGAAACAGAGTGGCGCTACGTTGATACAAAACAGAACCCAGCTGACGTCATCACCCGGGGAATGCCCCTAGATGACCTCACCCGTCGCAATGTCTACAGTGACGGCCCAGCATTCCTAAAGCTCCCGGAAGGAGAGTGGCCCACGCCTATCCCGAGGGAAGCCAGTCAGGAGGAGGCTGAGAATAAGAAGACTGTGTTCTGTGGATTGAGCACTGTTATCTCCGCAGACCCCAACATAGATGATTGCACTACCATAGAGAGTGCACAACAAAGGACATTCCTACTGCACTACCTACCGTCTCTACAGACCCGCCAGAAGTGGGTAAAGGAGAGAGACAATTTGACAGAAGGAACAGTCGTCATGATTATTGATCAATCACTGCCCAGAGCTATGTGGCCGGCCGGCCGCGTAAGCAAAGTGATCACCGGTGCCGACGGCAAGGTCCGAGCAGCTGAAGTGCTTGTCCAGGGTCGCACTTACACCCGTCCCGTGGCGAGGCTCATAGAACTGCCCCGACTCCCAGACACAATCGATGATGACCATGACCCTATAACCCTATGACTTTGTGAAGTTGACTGACCCCTACAGCAAACCCTTATGTGTAAATAGACAACGCGATTAATCTGTCTCTGCTTAACTGATTAGGTCTGGGACCAATCAGGGGGTGGCTGTTGTGAAGGGCCAGATTAAACCGAATATATATATTTATTATTATATATATATTTAATTGTATTTGTATATTCTCTAATATTCCTTGATATCCCTTGTATATTCCTTGTACAATATGCATTGAATATCCATTCTAGCCTACTGAACATCCCATAATAGTCTCCATTCTACTATTGGTCGAGACCTTGGTGCCAGGCTGCCATACCCCCCAGACCCAGTTCAAACGTACCGCTCAACATGTACGAACAAGTCCTAGTTCCGCGTAGGAATCTGGCTACCGCACCACTAACGGTACTATTTGTTCATAGTGCGTATATATACTGCGCTACTAAAGTAGGACTTCCTTTTTCAGTCCAGTTTCTTACCCTCCAATAGAGTGACAGACGTAAAGCCTCCCCGCGACGCCACGTGTGGGAGTAAGGCCAAGTTCGGCCTACCATCGGTATTGAGACATCGTGTATATTAATATTTGAATAGTCATATTTGGCACTATATCGTCGAGTTGGATGTAGTCTATTAAGCTAATAATAGTCTGTTAATATATAGTGCTTCGTGCGGTGAGAATACTACCGTAGCCAGCACCCCATCGTTTCGGGCAGAGAACTGGCTGCTTATCCAGGATGGTCGACCCCATGTGAGATTGCACCCGAGGAGCCCCAGAGCCGACGAGCGAGTGGACCTGCATACCGGATTATTCTACCGACGACAGCCCGCCTTCCCAGGCACGGATTATGCTTTGTATACAGTGATTATTCCATGGATAAAGACCCCCGACACTGCCGTGTGTTGGAACCCCCCCCCTGGAGAGGACGCAAGGTGAGGAGACGCTCTGCAAGACGAGGTCGCTTCACGTCTCTCCCCCGTGGACCGGAGAGAGCCGGCTCACAGAGAGTCCACCTGCTTTCATCTGTGGTCCAAGGATCGCTGGCGCACCGAGCTGCACAACTGTGGGTTCACCCAGGATACCCTTGGCCGGACGAGGCAGCCAGACTCTACCCCCCCCCCTCCTACTCCTGTTGTCTTACAAGCGACCGGATTAACCCCCCTAGTGTATCCAGTCTTATAATCATTAAAGTATCATTGCTGTTATTCCTTAACTATTCCAGGTCGTATATTTACCGCCTGCGCCACCAGAGATTGGACATTCTCTATTGATATACCGACGAATACTCTTTGCCATAAAAGTGCATACTATTTCAATTCATAAATGTAATTAAGTGATTAAGTGCTTGCTCTACACACCATTGCTGTGTAGGAATAAATACATACTTCGACTTCGTACATTTGTGTTGGATCCGTTTCATCTACGTGAGAGTGTTTATCATAATATATTTATGCCGAGTACTGGGTGGCCGAATATAAAGTACAAAGGTAGTGGTAGTAAGTATCATATCTAGTAATACAGTCAGGGAATTGTACCCCTCAGTTACAATTGGTCCTTCGAGCCGGAGGGTAATTAGTGTAATATTAATAGTGTTATTAATATTGAAATGGCCTATGATGAACACTCCACGAAACGATCCTCCTAACCAACGCCCGCAGCGCGAATGACGGCTCCCTCAGTACTTAGAGGCTTACGCTGTCAGTCAACAACCTAGTCTTCTACTAACAGTAAACGCGGTAAAACTAGAAAGTAAAAGTATGTCTAACCCCAACGCCCAGACTACCCCGACCATAGAGGCCCCTACGGGTTCTAATGTAACTGACCAAGTTCACGGTGGGGACCAGTGGGAACCAGACATGACTTCACACCCCGCCAGTACTGAAGAAGTAGTCCCCGATGAGTCCCGGGAGGAATACAACGCTACCGAGAGAGAACTCGGCACGGAAGAAGACGGGGAGAGCACCGTGGAGATAGAGCTCCAAGGCTCCGCAAGGAGTACCCCGAGGGAAGGCTCCCCTATACAACCGCCTTCTCCCAGCGAGGCAGATAGGACCCTACAGCAGGCCTTCCTCATCAGCCTGAACGCCGCTGCTGAACGCGACCGACTGCAGATCCAGCAGCGGAGCGAAGAAGAGCATATACGTCTAGAAATAAGACGCATTCAGATGGAAGAGAATGTGGCCCGAGACCGAGCAGACAGCCAGCGAGCAGCTGCTGGTGCTCTACGGGACGCAGAGCGCGACAGACAGCAAGCGCAACTAATAGAACAGCTGATCAGACGGACAACACCCTCTCCCTCCGCCAGAGGCTCCAGGAACTCGTCTAGACACACCTCCAGGGCGGCATCCCCTAGCCGAGTAAACAACCCTGAACTTGACCAACAGACGAGGTCTATACCCCCCACAGACCACCTCCCCCCACCGGTCCAAGCGAGACCTAGCAACCGGGAAGGAGCAGCATATCCTGTGGAGAGGCTAAACCAGAGACTACAAGCACTGGATGACCTAACTGAAGACGAAGAGGAAGAGGAGGAGAACCACGCCCGACGACAGCACAGTACTCTACCGGACCAGGAGGTCCGGTACAGCCCAGGCTATACTCCCGCGGAGCTGCGCTACAGACCCCCGACTCTATACCCGGGTGAGCACGACGCACGACCCGCACCGAGGAACAGCACCTGGACAAGCGGGCCATGGTACACTGCCGGTACCAGCCCATACAAAGGAGCGGGAGGAGACTCGCCTAGGAGGCCTCTCCCCCAACGCTCGCCGATGTATCCACAGTCAGCGTCATACATTGGCACGCCTATGGTACCCGACTTCACCCAAGAGAACCGGGCCCAGTATACAGAACTCCGCATGTGTCTGGAGACCATGTTGGTGGATGTATTGGATGAACGCCATAAATACGCCATCCTACTGAAGCACTTAAAGGTACCCCGCGCACATAATATAGCGCTCGCCTACGCGACTTCCACCACCCCATACACAGCAGCGCTGGTAGCATTGGACCAGAGGTATGGGCGCATATGGGATTACGTGATCCAGGAGATCCGACACATCGACCGCTTACCCCCAGCAATAGACAATCGAGCACTGGACGACCTGTCCATCAGAGTGCAGTCCCTGGTAGGGATGTTGGGAGCGCAGAGAGAGAAGGGGAGGCATGAACTTTACGCCAACTCAAATGTGGAAAGGATCTTGGAGAAGCTGCCGCCCGCTCGACAGGAGCGTTTTAGGCGGCAGAGAGACCACCGAGACCCGAATGGCCCCGAACCGAACCTCCTCGATCTAGCAGACTTCCTGGCGAGAGAAGTCAGCAGCCTACGGCTAGATACATTCGGACGGAGCACCCCTGGCTCCAGAGAAGGAACCAGACGACTAAATGATGGAAGAAGATCGGTGACTGTGATGCACCAATCGGAGTCAGTACCGAGCAGCAGGAGCCACAGTACCCCCTCCAGAACGGAGAAGTGGAAGATAGTGTGCCCCTACTGTGAGAAAGAACACTGGCTAGCGCAATGTGACTCCTTCCCCAAGCTGAACGCGGAGGAAGCAAGTCAATGGATAAAGTCCAACAAGCGCTGTTTTCGCTGTGCGCGCTCACACATGGCAGCCGAATGCCGCTTAAAGAAAAGGTGCACCAAGTGCGATGGAGCCCATCTGGACATACTTCACGACAGTAACAGACGGCGCCCTTCACCCGCACCATCCAGCAGCAAAGCGAGCGTCATGTACATCGATCCCGCCAGCAGCAGTGGAGCCCGAGTACTCCTAAAAGTAGTGCGTGTGACACTAAGCTACCAGAATAAAGTCCTGGACACTTACGCCGTCCTCGATGACGGGTCAGAGAAGACCCTTCTGCTCGCCTCCGCTGCGGCCCAGCTAGGGCTGCGGGGAAGCGAAACCCAAATGACAATTCGGACAATAAGACGAGATTTGAAGACGATAAAGGGCGAGAATGTCTCATTCTCTATCGCAGCAAGCGGCCAGCCTGAGCGACGGTACCAGATTACAGACGCTTTCACCAGCCAAGAAATAGGACTGTCGCGGTACACATACCCCGTCGCCAAGCTGATGGAGAAATATGCACATCTGCGCAAGTTACCGATCCCGCTCATAGACAATGCTATGCCGACCCTCTTGATAGGCTCCGACCATGCAGACCTCATTGTCCCGATAGACCGGGTTCATACCGGACCCCGAGGCTGTCCTGCAGCAGTCAAGACCCGTTTGGGATGGACTCTCCAAGGCCCGCTCGCCAAATCTCTCAACCGAAGTACAGCCACTAGATGTCTCCACTCCCGAGTCACAGAGGGAGAAACCGCACTCCTGCAACACGTAGAGCGGTTATGGACCTTGGAACAAATGCCCTTTAAGAACGGAAAGAAAGACATTCGCTCTAAAGATGACATTTACGCCATCCACCTCCTCGAGACAGGGACCAAGAGAGTCCCGGTCAACGGCGTGTTGAGATACGCCACGCCACTCCTGCGGCGAGAAGGAATGCCTACTTTCCACGCCAAGACAGACGCCACAGAACGGTACCTGCTGAACACGGAGCGGCGCTTAGCCAAGAACCCCGCCCAAGAGAGTGTATACCGCGCTGAGATTGAGAAGCTCATCACAGCGGGACACGTCACAAAGATGGACATTAAAGAGGCTGACCAGACCACTGAATCGTGGTACGTGCCTCACCACAAGGTCCATCACAACGGTAAAGACCGCATAGTATTTAACTGCAGCTACCAGATCGGATCCCAAAATCTGAATAAAGAGTTACTGCCCGGTCCCACACTCGGCCCCTCCCTACTCGGCTTTCTACTCCGCTTCCGCCAGGAAAAGGTGGCCATCAGCGGGGACATTAAAGGAATGTTCCTGCAGGTGAGATTAGTAGAGGAGGACAAGCCCCTGTTACGGTTCCTATGGAGAGAGAAGCCAGGAGATGAGCACCCAGCCATCTACCAATGGGAAGTCCTCCCCTTCGGAACGACGTGCAGCCCCTGCTGTGCTACATTTGCACTACAGAAACATGTAGCAGAGGACCCAGCAGCGGACGAAGAGGTCCGACACAGCGTAAAGAACAGCTTCTACGTAGACAACTGTCTACAAAGCCTTTCAACCCAGGAAGAAGCCGAGGCTCTCCTGATTAAACTCCGCGCCTCATTGATCAAAGGCGGCTTTGATCTCAGGCAGTGGGCCAGCAGCGATCCGCAAGTACTGCGCAGCCTCTCCTCCGAGGACAAGGCAGCCAGCAGCGAGACCTGGATGGCTACAATCCCGGGAGAAGCCCAGGAGATGACCCTGGGATTGGTGTGGCGATTCAAAACAGATTCGCTTCACTACAGACATAAGCCCCTGACTACGGAGCAGGGAAGGCCGGCGGCGGCGCCGACCACCAGACGGAGTGTGTACACAACACTCGCCCGACAATATGACCCGCTAGGATGTATTCTACCGTACACCACCAGGGCAAAAATTATTGTACGAGCATTGTGGGACAAGGACCAGGGCTGGGACGACCCCATTCCCGCACACCTTGCATCCACCTGGAGAGAGTGGGAGATGGAGCTCCACTCACTCCCAGGCGTTAATATGCGCCGAAGCTACTTCCCACCCACGGTGAGGCCAGAGACATGTAAAATGGACTTACACGTCTTCAGTGACGCCTCAGAGGTCGCATACGGATCAGTAGCCTACTTGCGGGCCCAAGAAGAGGGGGGAGAGATCTACACAGCATTTGTCCTCGCCCGCTCGAGAATAGCCCCACGCAAGCAACAATCTATCCCACGCCTAGAGCTCTGCGCAGCCCTAGCCGGAGCGCACCTAGCCACGCTCATCCAACGTGAGCTCACCATACCGGTGTCTAGAACAATCCTGTGGTCAGATTCCACGACAGTACTCGCCTGGATCAAATCGGACTCATGCAAGTACAAAGTCTTCGTGGGAGTCAGAGTCACCGAGATTCAAGACTTAACCGAAGAGTTAACCGGAGAAACAGAGTGGCGCTACGTTGATACAAAACAGAACCCAGCTGACGTCATCACCCGGGGAATGCCCCTAGATGACCTCACCCGTCGCAATGTCTACAGTGACGGCCCAGCATTCCTAAAGCTCCCGGAAGGAGAGTGGCCCACGCCTATCCCGAGGGAAGCCAGTCAGGAGGAGGCTGAGAATAAGAAGACTGTGTTCTGTGGATTGAGCACTGTTATCTCCGCAGACCCCAACATAGATGATTGCACTACCATAGAGAGTGCACAACAAAGGACATTCCTACTGCACTACCTACCGTCTCTACAGACCCGCCAGAAGTGGGTAAAGGAGAGAGACAATTTGACAGAAGGAACAGTCGTCATGATTATTGATCAATCACTGCCCAGAGCTATGTGGCCGGCCGGCCGCGTAAGCAAAGTGATCACCGGTGCCGACGGCAAGGTCCGAGCAGCTGAAGTGTTTGTCCAGGGTCGCACTTACACCCGTCCCGTGGCGAGGCTCATAGAACTGCCCCGACTCCCAGACACAATCGATGATGACCATGACCCTATAACCCTATGACTTTGTGAAGTTGACTGACCCCTACAGCAAACCCTTATGTGTAAATAGACAACGCGATTAATCTGTCTCTGCTTAACTGATTAGGTCTGGGACCAATCAGGGGGTGGCTGTTGTGAAGGGCCAGATTAAACCGAATATATATATTTATTATTATATATATATTTAATTGTATTTGTATATTCTCTAATATTCCTTGATATCCCTTGTATATTCCTTGTACAATATGCATTGAATATCCATTCTAGCCTACTGAACATCCCATAATAGTCTCCATTCTACTATTGGTCGAGACCTTGGTGCCAGGCTGCCATACCCCCCAGACCCAGTTCAAACGTACCGCTCAACATGTACGAACAAGTCCTAGTTCCGCGTAGGAATCTGGCTACCGCACCACTAACGGTACTATTTGTTCATAGTGCGTATATATACTGCGCTACTAAAGTAGGACTTCCTTTTTCAGTCCAGTTTCTTACCCTCCAATAGAGTGACAGACGTAAAGCCTCCCCGCGACGCCACGTGTGGGAGTAAGGCCAAGTTCGGCCTACCATCGGTATTGAGACATCGTGTATATTAATATTTGAATAGTCATATTTGGCACTATATCGTCGAGTTGGATGTAGTCTATTAAGCTAATAATAGTCTGTTAATATATAGTGCTTCGTGCGGTGAGAATACTACCGTAGCCAGCACCCCATCGTTTCGGGCAGAGAACTGGCTGCTTATCCAGGATGGTCGACCCCATGTGAGATTGCACCCGAGGAGCCCCAGAGCCGACGAGCGAGTGGACCTGCATACCGGATTATTCTACCGACGACAGCCCGCCTTCCCAGGCACGGATTATGCTTTGTATACAGTGATTATTCCATGGATAAAGACCCCCGACACTGCCGTGTGTTGGAACCCCCCCCCTGGAGAGGACGCAAGGTGAGGAGACGCTCTGCAAGACGAGGTCGCTTCACGTCTCTCCCCCGTGGACCGGAGAGAGCCGGCTCACAGAGAGTCCACCTGCTTTCATCTGTGGTCCAAGGATCGCTGGCGCACCGAGCTGCACAACTGTGGGTTCACCCAGGATACCCTTGGCCGGACGAGGCAGCCAGACTCTACCCCCCCCCCTCCTACTCCTGTTGTCTTACAAGCGACCGGATTAACCCCCCTAGTGTATCCAGTCTTATAATCATTAAAGTATCATTGCTGTTATTCCTTAACTATTCCAGGTCGTATATTTACCGCCTGCGCCACCAGAGATTGGACATTCTCTATTGATATACCGACGAATACTCTTTGCCATAAAAGTGCATACTATTTCAATTCATAAATGTAATTAAGTGATTAAGTGCTTGCTCTACACACCATTGCTGTGTAGGAATAAATACATACTTCGACTTCGTACATTTGTGTTGGATCCGTTTCATCTACGTGAGAGTGTTTATCATAATATATTTATGCCGAGTACTGGGTGGCCGAATATAAAGTACAAAGGTAGTGGTAGTAAGTATCATATCTAGTAATACAGTCAGGGAATTGTACCCCTCAGTTACATACACTATAAACTATACTACAGTTAATGGAATATGTACAGTCAGAATGGAATGGGCCTCTTCTCTTGCTGCTAGTGAAGACAGGAATGTGGTCACAGAGCGCTGACCTTGAGAGGAGCAGAAGAGAGAATCACTGCCTTACAGTTATGAGGCAGAGAACTATTGTACACTGTAGACTACAGGATACATGTATTATGTTTGGGCATGTCAATCAGTGTTTAAGTATATGAGTATTGAATAGTACAGGTATATATATATATCTGTATATATATATATAAGCGTATAGGCTATTCATGCTAGAAGGACCATGTATTGTATATTACACAGGGCAATTGCTTCATTCAATACTGCTGGACGCCCTTAGGAATGTGCCTATGACCTTGTGGGCCTCTGCTAGCCTGCTAGAAACAGATAAGAGACCTAGGGATTTTCCACAATATCGTACTCTGTTCCAGTAAAACTGTTACAATTACTTTTTTAAGTTACAACCCAGTGGAGTAGACAGGAGCCAATGGCAAAGATACAAGTTGGAAGGAGGAGTGTTTTACTGTGCCTACTATATGACGCTACGGACCTGTGTATAAAACTCACAGCTCCAGTCTCGTCGAGCAGATTTTGATTTTTGACTTCAGTTCAGACACCATTCATATTCGATGCTATGCTAGATAAGAGATGTTTTGTTTTATACTTCTTTTAACTGAATTGGACATTTCCAATGAAGTCTCTTTTGTAACTTGCTTTTTCTAATTAAAACAACTTTTTTATAATATCTATTGAATTCGTGGACTGTTTTCTATCGCAATGTGTCACGACGCTGGCCTCGCCCTTCTCTCGTCTGAGGTAACGGTATAGCTATATCCTGGAAGCCATGCAGATTGAATCAATTGCTGGTTACTGCTTTTCAGCTAAAGTTATATAGAGGATATTATATATATATATATATATATATATATATATATATATATATATATATATATATATATATATATATATATATATATATATGGCACTGTTTGTTGTTTGCAGGCTCCGGTATCTCTGTGTTCGACGGGTTCCATCGGGTTTGTGGGGAACTGAGAGTCTAGTCACTGCAGGACCGGACGATCGGTACCACGGATCGATGGATCTGTCGAATTGATAAGGGGTATGGGGCTTGCAAATGATTGTTAGTACGCTAATATTACACTATTAGCAGTAGTAATACTTATTAAAAGAGTAGTAATATCATCAGGCTGTCAAATGAGTAGCATTACAGGCCTTCCCTCACAAATGAGGATAGTGGTGACGGTGATAGTGGTGACGGTGAAGTAATATCATCAGTGGTGACGGTGATAGTGGTGACGGTGAAGTAATATCATCAGACTGTCAAATGAGTAGCATTACAGGCCTTTCGTAAAATGATGATAATAATGATGGTAATGATAATAATAATATTATTATAGGCAATAAGAGTTCTCCCAGACATACATTTGGTTTATTACAAACAAAGAAGAGGTTAACAACTCTTCTATGCTTATATTTCATATCAACGGGATATAACTAAACGAGTGACTATGAAGTAAGCTTGATAGAAATAGTAATTGACCCGAGAACTTAGCGAGTTTAGCACCTCGCTGGGGGATATCGGGCGGCCACAGGGTTATATCTCGAGTAAGTGAACTGAGATAGATAGAGACAAACCCATCGGCTCTCAACAGTAGGATAACGAGTAATTGAAAATGTCATGTGCATAATTTACCAGTGTTTGGCTTTTCTTAATTAAAATGTATTCATTAGTCGATTTCAAGCCCTGGTTCACGCTTATGTGAACAAACACACCAGCGGCAGTTGTAAAAAGCCAGTGTTTGCTTGTTGGATGTGCTCCTGAACAGTATTGAGTTCAGTGCCTTCTGCTCTCCTCGTTAAGAAAGGAGAGCCGACACGCTCACATTCTGCCCCACAAGGCCCAATACACACATTCACACTGATATACCGACTAGTGCGTGACTTTGTGTTTGCAAACTCTGTATTTGGCTTGGCTACTGCACAAGCAGGTAAGGCTAGAGATGGAATGGAGAGAGGGGGAGAGAGAGGGGGGGGAGGGAGAGCGAAAGAGAGGGGGGAGAGAAAGAGAGATAGAGGGGAGAGAAGGGGGAGCACTTGAATGGAGTGAGATAGAGAGAAGGGGGAGAGCGCTTGAATGGAGTGAGATAGAGGAGGCAGAGAGAGATTGAATGGAAAGAGAAGTGAGTGAGAGAGAGAGTGAGGAGTGAGTAAGAGTGAGTGAGTAAGAGTGAGTGAGTAAGAGTGAGTGAGTGAGTGAGTGAGTGAGTGAGTGAGTGAGTGAGTGAGTGAGTGAGTGAGTGAGAGAGCGAGAGAGAGATAGAGGGTGGTGGTAAACACTTTGAAATGTGAGCCAGGCTTGAACAACAGTGCCCTCTCTTCATGCAGAGTGACACTGAGCTACATCAGCAGAGGAGTCTGAATCTCTGAACCAGTCCACTGCTCAGCAGGGCACAACAACAACGCCGCTGACCGCTTCATCAGCCTTGCCAGGCCAGAGGACTCACAGCCTCACCAGGGCCATTGTATTTCCTAGCAGGCCAAAGCAGCCGCGATGCTCAGTGGCTGTGGTTTTAGTTGGCAGCTCCCAGGTGTGACTGTGTGTGAAGAGAGTGTGGAGCAGGGGCAGTGCTGCTGAAACAGAACCAAAAACCTACCCAGCCATCGCTGGACAAATAAATGGTTTAAAATGTGTTTTTAGAATAAAGGACTCAGTGAGAGCAAGCTGGCCACCGGCCAAAGCAGCTATAGAACTGACAAGACTGACGAGCCACAACGAAAATGTACCTGCATGTGGCTGTTGGCTAGCGTTACTTTAAAGCCTCTGAAAACAGACAAATCTATATATCATATATCAAACTTGCGTGTCATATTAAGCATCCACAACCATGTCAATAAAAAAAATATGTTTATAACTATTATAAAACACAGCTAAAAAGGAACAGCTCATTTGGATGCCCAGACCTTTTCTCATGATGGTCTTGGCGGTGTGATCAGATCACGGTTGATTGACAGCTCCCTTTCAGGTCAAGTGCCATTTTATTTATTTAAAAACGCTTTGCTGCTATTGAATAAACTACCAAAAATCTATAAAATGGACCCTTCTGGTTAGAAATCTTGACTAAAGCTTTTTTTAATCTACTTTTTCTCCCCATTTTTCTATTTTTCTCCCGTCCCCAATTTCGTATTGTCCAATTCTACCCTCCCCTGTCTCGAACGTTGTTAGGCCATGCCTCCCACAAGCTGGCTGCAATGTGGACAAAGCCTTGTATCACGTGTACCCTCTGGTACTTGAGGAAGCAGCCGTCGCATCTTTTCACCTGCACAGCGCAATCTCTCAGCGGCGAGGGTCTGCGTGGGAGGGACACGCCGCCCTCGTCGCTTCCTGATTCTACTGCGCAGGCGCACCAACCGACCTGTAGGAGTCGCTGTCCACAACGTCCGATCCCCACCCACCAGCTTCCCTCCCCCTAATACTGCCAATTGTATTAGTATGAATGACCAGCCAAGCTGATAGCAATGCGGAGAGCTGGGCTCGAACCCATCTTGACTAAAGCTTCACCCAAATCTGTGTTTTTATTTAACTATAGCTTGCGGAGTATGGCGCTAATAGTTCTAGCATTTTTCATTCACATACATGAAACGGTTAGCATTAGCTTAAACGTTTCGTTATAACCTACCAGATCTATCAAATGGACCCCACTGGTTTGAAAGTTTGACTAATCTACTAAATAGCAAACTATGTGTTTTTATTTAACTATACCTCCCAGAGTAAGATGTTATGTGTAGCATCTTCCATTAATTTACAGTGAAGAACATTTTATTTGAATGGAAACAAATTCCTAATACTTTTTAGATGCTTACTATTATGTACATAAGACCCTAAATTACAGTTAGAAGGGTATTGGTTTCCAGTGGCTTTAAATCCCAGTGCCTCCCTGCCTCTCATTCAAACACCATTGTCTTGCATTAATGACCAACGCTAGCTATGTCACCATTTCACTATGTCATTCAATTAGGAAAGCAAATGTATCTTTTGATTGGCAAATGGCAACGTTATGGTGGACATGGAGGGTCTTTCATTACAGGTCCGGAAAAAGTACAGCGAAAAACATCACAATACTGGGCGGTACGTATCGATATACGGTAATACTGTGGACTCAGATATCGTGATACACCAATGTGCAATACACACTTTTGAACTTTAGTTCTGACTTTATTGTTTGTCCGCCTCATTTCTTTGCTCCTTTCTTAACATTTGCCTCCAGAGGAGCTCATGTCTGTGTCTGTGTCTGTGGACATGTTGCCTCCAGAGGAGCTCACGTCTGTGTCTGTGGACATGTTGCCTCCAGAGGAGCTCACGTCTGTGTCTGTGGACATGTTGTCTCCAGAGGAGCTCACGTCTGTGTCTGTGGACATGTTGTCTCCAGAGGAGCTCACGTCTGTGTCTGTGGACATGTTGCCTCCAGAGGAACTCACGTCTGTGTCTGTGGACATGTTGTCTCCAGAGGAGCTCACGTCTGTGTCTGTGGACATGTTGCCTCCAGAGGAGCTCACGTCTGTGTCTGTGGATCTGTGTCTGTGGACATGTTGTCTCCAGAGGAGCTCACGTCTGTGTCTGTGGATCTGTGTCTGTGGACATGTTGTCTCCAGAGGAGCTCACGTCTGTGTCTGTGGACATGTTGTCTCCAGAGGAGCTCACGTCTGTGTCGGTGGACATGTTGCCTCCAGAGGAGCTCACGTCTGTGTCTGTGGACATGTTGTCTCCAGAGGAGCTCACGTCTGTGTCTGTGGACATGTTGTCTCCAGAGGAGCTCACGTCTGTGTCTGTGGACATGTTGCCTCCAGAGGAGCTCACGTCTGTGTCTGTGGACATGTTGCCTCCAGAGGAGCTCACGTCTGTGTCTGTGGACATGTTGCCTCCAGAGGAGCTCACGTCTGTGTCTGTGGACATGTTGCCTCCAGAGGAGCTCACGTCTGTGTCTGTGGACATGTTGCCTCCAGAGGAGCTCATGTCTGTGTCCTCAGGAGGAATATGCAGACGGCAGGAGGAGAAGGAAGAGGAGGAGGCCTGGCCGCCGTCCGGCTCATTTTACGCAATTACATTTCCTACTCTGCGGTCCGACACGTCCCACAAACCCACCCGATCCCCGGGAACGAACAGATCTTTCCAGAACACTTAATTTGTTTCTCCAGTCACATTCTTCTAATAAACAGTCATACACTCTGGAAAACCTGATGTAAAACAACCTTCAACGGGCCGGAGGCTAATCTATGACTCAAACCGAGAGTCATAAAAAAAAAAGCACTCATAAATTATGAAAACAACATGTCTTAAGCAACTTGGAGCCATTGGCACCGCTCAGTGAGAGGTAATTATGTTCCATTTTGTTTGTAGTAATTACCACATCAACGTGAAAATGGCAGTTAGTGAGGGATTATGTCTCTATCCTGCTTCGCAGACAGTGAGGCTGGATCCTCCACCCCAACACACGCCCCCCCCCCCCCCCCCCCCCCCCCCTTCCAAACGCATCGGACCATGCCTTTAATGTGGAGTCGGGGTTGGTTTATGTTCACGACCTTGTGCCTGGAGAACTATAGTGGTGCTGTGGGATCAGCTCGCTGGGCAGAGCATTTAACCCACTCTGCCAGGGTTAGGGGTTCCGGGGCCACCCATCCTATACAGAGCAGCACGGTGGTGTAGTGGTTAACACTGTCGCCTCACAGCTAGAAGGTCCAGGGTTCGATTCCCGCTTGGGGACCAGGTTTTACGCGTTGCGAGGTACCCAGGTGGGGTATCACTATCTCCCATGTCTTTCTGTCTGGAGTTTGCATGTTCTCCCCGTGCCCAATGGAAAAATTTAACAGAACGCTAACCCTGTCGCGTTCCGTGACGAAGACGGACAGGAGCACATGGATTGGTCCCCGGGGCGCGGCCCCACGCCACAGCCCCTATCTGCTCCCGGCTGCCCTTGGGAAGGAGGGACGACGGGATGGGTCAAGCGCAGAGACTCGATTTCATTGGCGACCCAAAGAAAAATTGCATGTGTGTGTTCCTGTGTGTGCCGCCCATCGCATGTGTGTGTGTCACTGCATGATGATTAAAGACTTCTTCAAAAGTCCAGTTATTATACAGTATGTACAGTATGCACTCGTGGAACCGTGAGGCACTTTGGAAAACTGTGTCCACCAATGGGAATACAGTGCCTTTCCAAAAGCACGTGCAACCGGGGTAAAATATGAATAAAAAGGCAGTGAAAACATTTGAAATAATCTCATAATGGACTAGACTTGGGGCGTTTCTAGGGGTGTTCCTGATTTCAGGCTGGTTGGAACAGATTATTTGCTCGATTGTTCTGTAGTCCGAGGTGTTGACAGACTCGATCTGAAGCCAAACGATCAGCTCAAGCCAGCCGCAAGCCAGCGGGGAATATCAAACATGTTGAATATTTATGACCCAAATTCCTGTAGTGTGAAATTCCTGTAGCAGAACCGAACCAATGTTCTCCGTGATCCGCGGTCATAGACGGGCCAGTCCCAGTGTCAAAAATGTAGGCGAGACCTTGCTGGTCACGGAGCACCCAGGGGTGGCTTTGCAACTCACACGCAGATATAGTTATAAATTAAGTCATATTTGATTTAGGGTGCAAATACTTGTGGAAGGCACTGAATAATATGTCAAGTATCTTCTAAGCTCTTAATGGGGTCTTGTTTGTTTGTGAAGCTGACCTAGAGAACCTAATATATAAAAAAAAATGCCTGTATCTTATTTAAGGTCATGTACGGCCTAGCACCGCCCCCCATTAGATGACCTGTACTGCCTACCACCGCCCCCATTAGATGACCTACCACCGCCCCCATTAGATGACCTAGCACCGCCCCCATTAGATGACCTAGCACCGCCCCCATTAGATGACCTAGCACCGCCCCCATTAGATGACCTAGCACCGCCCCCATTAGATGCCTAGCACCACCCCCATTAGATGACCTAGCACCGCCCCCATTAGATGACCTAGCACCGCCCCATTAGATGACCTAGCACCGCCCCCATTAGATGACCTAGCACCGCCCCCATTAGATGACCATAATAGATGGTTAGTCAACAGTATGGCCAGGGCCACCAGGGCCTCTGCTAGAGGGGGCTGCATTCTCCCCTACAGGTTGGGATCCCTACAGGCTGGGATCCCTACAGGCTGTGATCCCCTACAGGCTGTGATGCCCTACAGGCTGTGATTCCTACAGGCTGTGATTCCTACAGGCTGTGATCCCTACAGGCTGATCCCCTACAGGCTGTGATCCCCTACAGCAGTGGTGCCCAACCAGTCGATCGCGGGCTGATTTCAAGTAGATCTCGATTAATAAAATTCGATTCAAATTTTTATTTTTTTTAAAAAAAATTGCAAAATCAACTCTGCCTCTCCTTGTTAACTACAACAAGCAATGCTGTTTGTTATTTAAGATGAGGTCGGACTCGGCACTGACAGATTTGTGTTCATTATGCTTTTATAAAGCCTTAAATGACGGCTTACAATATACAATTTTGGCTGGTAGCTCTCGGCTAGGTGGTAAATTAAAAAGTAGATCTTGGTTCAAAAAAGGTTGGGCACCCCTGCCCTACAGGCTGTGATCCCCTACAGGCTGTGATCCCTACAGGCTGTGATCCCTACAGGCTGTGATCCCTACAGGTTGGGATCCCCTACAGGCTGTGATCCCTACAGGCTGTGATCCCCTACAGGCTGTGATCCCCTACATGCTGAGATCCCCTACATGCTGAGATCCCCTACAGGCTGTGATCCCCTACAGGTTGGGATCCCCTACATGCTGTGATCCTCTCCTAGAACATTGCGATCATCTACTACTGGTCTATTGAAGGTTACAAGCCACAGTCTAAAGAAAATCGGGGATGCAGCCTTTTGCAAATTATGTTATGGAACATACTACCTATGGACATTAGGGAAGCTAGATCTCTTAATATTTTCAAAAATAAGCTAAAAACATACCTCTTCACCATATAGCCTTCTAATACACTCCGCTGTTGATTGTACTGTAGCACTATTTTACTCTGTCCATTCTATTGCATACTTTTACTATCTATTCTATAATTTTATTATTTCACTGTATTATTTTACTCTGTCTATTACTTTTTATTACAGGTTCAAAACTGTCAGGTATTAAACTGTGTGGGTATCAAACAAGAAAGACTGTCAGGCTTTAAACCTGTGTAGGACCCAGGGCCCTCATTTATCAAATTGACGTACGCACAGATATGTGCTTAAGCCGTGCGTACGACCATTCCTAAGCAAAGTGTGGGATTTATCTATTTGAACTTGTGCTTGACTTTGTGCGTATATTTAAGCACAGGTCGGACCATGCGTAGGTGGCGCCGGTGGTAGAATATTTTCACAACGCGGAAATAAGCACTGACTGTGCTCTGCGTAACTCAACTTGTTATTATTTTGCGCATATATTGCAGAAATACGGGAACGTTTTGATTATATTTAAAAGGCTTTGCCATTGTTAAACGTAATAAGTGGAACCCCGAAGCTGTAAGCAGAATACAAGTCATATGAACACTCACAATATAAACGCGCATTGCAACGAGAACAGACAGAGGTTATTTGTTGAGTGTATGTGTATACAAAACCCTTGCAATAAATGTGTCTTAAATGAATGAAAAGCATACCTGCTCTGGACACAGAGCATATATCGTGTGGGTGATATCATGACTTGTATTCTGTGTCAAAGCCTAAATCAAAACGTCCCCGTATTTCTGCAATCTATGCGCAAAATAATAACGAGTTGAGTTCTAACAAAGAACGTATTACATGCTGGTAGGCTGATAGAGTAAACTATGATATGAATATGAATATGATATGATATAAAGGTATACTGGTCCGTCCGCGAGGATATCGAGGACTCGAGTTGGGGGACAAAAGTCTTTCTCTGGTCTGCATCCCCTTAACAATTGTGTGTATTGAGCCGTACTGTATTGTACCCATTCTGCAATCTGTTAAATAAAGTTTTCATTCATTCATTCATTCACCCACCTCCAAATGCCATTAAATATTGTTCCAAATAAAAAGCGACATACTATTATTTTGTGTCATGTTTCCAAATAAGATTGGCCACAACGGAATGCTTTCTACTTCAATTTGTTGATTAGAATACTCGCTCCGTTGAAACTTCACTGAGCTCAGCACACAGACATGATAATAATAATAACAACAACAATAATAATAATAATAATAATAATAATAGCTTCATTTTACATAGCGCCTTTCAAGAGACCCATGCAAGGTCGCTTTACATAGATGGGGGGGGGGGGAATAACAAAGTAATAAAGATAGTGGACAGACTATGTAAATATGATGATGGGATTCAAGTTCGCGTTTTTATTGATCATAGGCATGCTGTCATAATCAAACATTCTAGAACATTTGTCGTCACAGATCATGTCATAATAGAACATAGGCTACATGGCATGGTCCATCGTGATATTGTGTAGACTGTTATTACTGTACCACTACCACCCATTGTGACAACAGCCTTGTGAGCTCCCGCACACAAACATGATGGAATTCAGTTTGTATTGATCACATAGGCAGGCTACATCATACATGGCAGTGAGATTCATTGTTCTTGTATATGCTCTCGTATTATTGTTTATATAGGCTACCCAATACTGACATCAAAATGGATTGTATGCCTCTAGAAATCATATGCAGCAGGTAGAAAATTGACGGAAAATCCGTCGCGATTTGGAATAAAATTGAGGAGAACTTTAATCCCTGGGTATTAATCAAACAAAACGGAAAAAGGCAGTCATATTCCAGCACGGTCTTTATTAGTGTTTGCGCTGCCCAGGCAGCAATGGTTAATAGATATCATATCCGACATCACCGTACGTGTACACGTCTGTCAGCCTGTCTCATAACACGCTTCCCTCGGTTTAGTCCATTTTTCCACATTTCATGGGGGTGTGCCATTACCGTATATGGTTAATCGGGGCGGTTTTGGTATGCAAATACGTGAAAGTGTGCACGAGCCTCGGCGTAGGACCAAGGTGATATTTATCATGACAGGTGTGCGTAGGACCTGTGTACGCACGTGTGATAAATCCCGTTTTCTTTGTGCGTGCACACATTCTAAATTCTGTGCTTAAGTATGGAAATAGAACATTTTCTACGTCACGTTGATGAATGAGGGCCCAGGCCTAGAACTGCACCCTGAGAGAGGGAACTGCGCCCTGAAAGGGAGGTTTGCCCTGGGTGGGAGGTTCGAAGGGTCAAAGTGGGTATCAAACAGCAGGGAAGACTGTCAAGTTTTAAACTGTGGATACCAAACAGAGAAGGTAAAGATTACTTTGAACTGTTGAACAGTAATCCAGAACTATTGTAAAAAAACGACTGTACATATTTTTTTCTTAATCTACCGTAATTCCTCTAATAGTGACCTGTATTCAATTAAAAACCGACTCTCTATTAATGTCCGGGTGTGCTGTTGAGCTAAGCAATTATAAGCCGACCTCCTAATACAAACCGGGTTACTAATATACGCGTGAGCGAACCTCTCCTTACTTCCGTATGGAACACGGGTCACGCGCAGCACGTAACACAACAACAACAGAGCTGAAAGCAGCTGACGGTAAAAGAGCTAACGTTGCTACCTACTGTAGCCGGAGGCTACCCGGAGCTGCTAACTGGCTAACGTTATGAGAGCTAACGTTGCTACCTACAGTACCCGGAGCTGCTAACTGGCTAACGTTATGAGAGCTAACGTTGCTACCTACAGTACCCGGAGCTGCTAACTGGCTAACGTTATGAGAGCTAACGTTGCTACCTACAGTACCCGGAGCTGCTAACTGGCTAAGGTTATGAGAGCTAACGTTGCTACCTAAAGTACCCGGAGCTGCTAACTGGCTAACGTTATGAGAGCTAACGTTGCTACCTACAGTACCCGGAGCTGCTAACTAGCTAACGTTATGAGAGCTAACGTTGCTACCTACAGTACCCGGAGCTGCTAAGGTAAAGTTACTTGATTTCACTTTGAAAACGTTGAAATGACCAGTGACCACCTGTAATTGCACTGTTTACTATTTCATACAGTACTTGGTTTCAATAAATGAACCCAGTACATTTTACTGGGTTCAAACTGACACAAAATGTTGATTTATTCATTATGATCTGTTTGAAAATTTGAAATATAGGCCTCTCTCTTATACATGCCTCCTCCTAATAAAAGCCTGGTACCCGCTACAGTTGAAACAAATACAAGCCCGGGTCACTATTAGAGGAATTACGGTACTCTATTCTACTATTTTATTGCACTGCACTGTTTTAATCTGTCTATTTTATCTTACTCTTTTTATTATTGTCTATTTAAAACGGAATCAAACCATAAACAAGGTGGCCTGTTGGGATGTTAGATCCTAATGTGAAAAACTGATTTTATATGTCTGCACTTTATGTGCTCATTTTATGCCTGTCTTTTTTCTGTTGTGAAGCACTTTGAGCTGCAGTTTCTGTATGAAAGGTGATATACAAATAAAGTTTATTATTATTATTATTATTATTATTATTACAGGCTGTGATCCCCTACAGGCGCACACTCTTTGGTCTGACTGGAACAATCTGCCACCTGAAATCAGAGAACGCCCCACGCTCAGCACCTTTAAAACACAACTAAAGGAATGGCTGGTGACAAACCAAACCTGCACACACAAAGATAGCAGTGAATTATTAATTACTGTAATATTATGTATTTTATTATGTACTGTATTAAAGTGTTATTGTGATTTGTTGTACACACATGTGTTTATACTACTGTCATTGTTGTTATAATCAAATGTTTTTAGATGTTTTATGATTCCAGGTAACATCCTCTTAAAAGGGACAACAGATGGAAACTAGCCTTGGCTATAGTCTGGCTTGTTTACAAGCTTTTATTTTGTAATGCATTGGAGATTTTGTTCATTAACCTGCACTGTCCCATCGCAAATAAACAAATCAAATCAAATCAAATCAAGCTGTGAGGCTCACCTTGGCTTTGCTATCCTGGGCAGACATGTAGCCGACGCACATGCTCTCTGTGGTGTGGCTCCACAGGAACTCCACTGTGAAGGCAGACGAGACAGAACGGTTCAGAGCAACGTTTCCCATACACAGGGTTCCCACAGACATTGCAAAATTTAATTTAATTAGTTACACTTTAGATATATTAAAAAAATGCAATTTCTTGATTCAGAACAATTTTATCATGGATGAACAAAACTTTCAATGAGAATGGTTGATTTCAAGGACCTTTTAAGCACAAACAAATGGGCTGTTTTCAAGGAATTCCAGGCCTTGACTTTTTGTTGTAAAAAATAAAGCACTTTAAGCACTTCAAGGACCTTGTGCGAACCCTGCTTCCATAGCTTTATTTGTAACGGCTCACCACAACACCATGCAGGCCCGCAGCAAAGAAGATAACGGCTCACCACAACACCATGCAGGCCCGCAGCAAAGAAGATAACGGCTCACCACAACACCATGCAGGCCCGCAACAAAGAAGATAGCGGCTCACCACAACACCATGCAGGCCCGCAGCAAAGAAGATAACGGCTCACCACAACACCATGCAGGCCCGCAACAAAGAAGATAGCGGCTCACCACAACACCATGCAGGCCCGCAACAAAGAAGATAACGGCTCACCACAACACCATGCAGGCCCGCAGCAAAGAAGATAACGGCTCACCACAACACCATGCAGGCCCGCAGCAAAGAAGATAGCGGCTCACCACAACACCATGCAGGCCCGCAGCAAAGAAGATAGCGGCTCACCACAACACCATGCAGGCCCGCAACAAAGAAGATAGCGGCTCACCACAACACCATGCAGGCCCGCAACAAAGAAGATAGCGGCTCACCACAACACCATGCAGGCCCGCAACAAAGAAGATAGCGGCTCACCACAACACCATGCAGGCCCGCAACAAAGAAGATAGCGGCTCACCACAACACCATGCAGGCCCGCAACAAAGAAGATAGCGGCTCACCACAACACCATGCAGGCCCGCAGCAAAGAACATTTCCACAAATTGATATAACAACTCCTTAATGGATGTCTCATCTCGTCATCCCACTGCTCGCCTGTGTGTACTGCCTGTCTCAACTCGCTACCACAACTAACCTGTGGAAGGAACACCGCAGAGAGGAGGAGGAAGAGAGATGTTTCGATTAGGCCCTTACTTCCTGCCATTGCAGCATCACTGTGAGGTGTTTGTAAGAGGTGGTGGGGGAATGTCTGCTGAAGATCAGAACAACTGAAATGTCACAGTTTTAACACAGAAGTGTTTGTTATAAGGGTTGCATTTGCTAATGGGTTCATAATCGATCAAGTTGTCGATTAAGTCTTCCCCCAGGCCATCAGAACACTGATCTCTCCACACACAAGCACACATGAACACACACACACACACTACAGGTCACTTTAGGAAAAAGCAACGGTCACTTTAAAAAACACAACTGTATGTTTTTGTATAGTATAGTATAGTTATATAGCATAACTGTATAGTATATTGTATAGTAGTGTATATAGGACTCATTACCTTTAAATTCGTAAGCTTAGCATTGTATTGTATCTTAGTCCCTTTTATCATGTCAATCTATTATATATTCTATTATTATTTGTATTTTATTTATTTTTTGCACAATCAAGCCGGGCATGGCCACCTTCATTTCACTACATGTCTCATGTATGTGACTAATAAACCTCTTGAATCTTGTAGTTGGCTTACAATAACACACACACACAGAGAGAGAGAGAGAGAGCGAGAGCGAGAGAGAGAGAGAGAGAGAGAGAGAGAGCGAGAGCGAGAGCGAGAGAGAGAGAGAGAGAGAGAGAGAGAGAGAGAGATAGAGAGAGAGAGAATGCCCAGTGATGGAGATGGCCTTGCACAAGCAACATTATTATTTGTATTGTGTTTGATCATTTTAGATGATGTCTGTCAACAAACACAGCTGGCTCCAACACTGGATTGGAATTTGGTCAACAAGCACACAGTGTAACTAACCTAGGACTGACCCAAATTATTTGGATATATTTCAACTTTCAGTTATACTCTCTTTATTGAGTATCCGATTATGTTAATAGATGATGTATATATCTGAGTCAGGAGGTGGGGGGGGGGGGGGGAGGTAGTTTGAGTCCTGCAATGTGCTTAATTTCATTTGTAGGTTAGGTCAGTTTGTGTATAGAACTGAAACAGGAGCCTGACTGTGAAAACACATGAATGATTCACAGGGCTGGATCAGGGCTGAACAGGGCTGGATGAAGACAATACAAACAAGGGAGGGATACGAAGAAAGGATAGAGAGAGAGAGGAGAGAGAGAGAGAGAGAGAGAGAGAGAGAGAGAGAGAGAGAGAGAAACTCAAAGTTGGTCATTCGGATGAAGCCCAGGCCCAGAGGTTGCTCAGTCAATACATTTCTCGTCTCCGCTGGGGACGTTCTGTTTGACAGCTGGCAGGGCTCCCTCAGATGTGTCAAGCTCGAGCACACGCCCCCCCCCCCCCCCCCCCCCCCCCCCCCCCGGAGATCATGGAAAAAATAATGGCATACGGTTGCAGAACTCGCGAGCTGATGTGAAACTTAATTACAGCGCCAAAGGATGTGGCGGGGATTCAGCGGGACTGTTTAGTCTTGTAAATCAACAGAATGTTTCCCTGTCCACTCCAATCGGGCCCGCGGTGGTGGAGGCAGTCCACGCTGTGAACGATGAAGAGCGCTCTCCGACTCCAGGCGGCAAGTGCAAGACCCCCCCGCCAAGCGCCCGGAGAGGTAGTCAGTGGGTCGGTCGGTCCGTGCCAGTGGGATCTTGGGACGTGTCGTCGACTGAGATGACGGATGACACAATAGATCTTTGCCGGATGTCAGCGTTGCTTCTAAATGAAGACGTCTTGTCCTCCTGTTACACAGAACGCCGGCTCCTCTCGTCCTTCAACGATACCATGTTACTCAGTGGCTTCATATATACGGGGGCCATTTAATCACACTGTATGTTGTTAACCCTTTCACTACACCACTATCAAAGGGTTAACCCTTTCACTGCAACAAAACAGAAGGTTAACCCTTTCACTGCCACACGACAAAGGTTAATGCACTTTACGGTTACCTTGCACTCTGGTTGGGTGCCAGCCTCTTCTTACGGTTACCTTGCACTCTGGTTGGGTGCCAGCCTCTTCTTTAGTTACCTTGCACTCTGGTTGGGTGCCAGCCTCTTCTTTAGTTACCTTGCACTCTGGTTGGGTGCCAGCCTCTCTTTACGGTTACCTTGCACTCTGGTTGGGTGCCAGCCTCTTCTTTACGGTTACCTTGCACTCTGGTTGGGTGCCAGCCTCTTCTTTAGTTACCTTGCACTCTGGTTGGGTGCCAGCCTCTTCTTTACGGTTACCTTGCACTCTGGTTGGGTGCCAGCCTCTTCTCGTTGTGCTGTGCGGTTACCTTGTACTCTGGTTGGGTGCCAGCCTCTTCTTTATGGTTAGCTTGCACTCTGGTTGGGTGCCAGTCTCTTCTTTATGGTTAGCTTGCATTCTGGTTGGGTGGCCAGCCTCTTCTTTATGGTTAGCTTGCACTCTGGTTGGGTGCCAGTCTCTTCTTTATGGTTAGCTTGCATTCTGGTTGGGTGGGCAGGCTCTTCTTTATGGTTAGCTTGCACTCTGGTTGGGTGGCAGCCTCTTCTTATGGTTAGCTTGCACTCTGGTTGGGTGCCAGTCTCTTCTTTATGGTTAGCTTGCATTCTGTTGGGTGGCAGCCTCTTCTTTATGGTTAGCTTGCACTCTGGTTGGGTGCCAGTCTCTTCTTTATGGTTAGCTTGCATTCTGGTGGGTGGCAGGCTCTTCTTTATGGTTAGCTTGCACTCTGGTTGGGTGGCAGCCTCTTCTTTATGGTTAGCTTGCACTCTGGTTGGGTGGCAGGCTCTTCTCGTTGTACTGTACGAGGACAATACATTTCAATCTAATCTAACGGCGGCAGCACTGTTTTCTCTGTGGCCAGGCCTCACTTAAAATACACGTTTACAATCAACGTCAGCGTCTTACAAAACCAGGACGTTCTCTCCGAAAGCACCTGTATGAGCGAAGATTATCCTGCATCTGGCTCCTGCTGCATCCATTAAAATGATGATACAATCATTCTTGGCGTAGGTCCAATGTCATTCTTGGCTCAGTAGGATTTAATACAGTAGTGTTGTTGTTTGGTTCTTTTTGGGGGGGGGGGGGGGGTATTGTGCTGGTTGAACACTACCATAGACCTCCTGGGTGGGAGGTGTAGTCTGACGTCACTGGTTGTTCCACCCGTATAGGGATTTATCCTTGGGAAAATGGATTATCAGCTATTGTAACAGTTCTGCCGCATGGAAATTGAAAAGCTTTCCATTTTTGCATAAAATGAGTTCCTTCTATCACTAACATAATTTCTTAAGCATTTTTTGGTTGAAATAAAATTTGGCGATTTTTTTTATGATTAGTTGCGAATATTTTAATGTGAGCTACAGTATAGCTTGTGGATGAATACGCACAGAAAGGTACACCATGCAAATGTTAATGCTTTATTTGTTTTAAACGAGACAATTTATAAATGGGCAATGGGGAAATGCATTGGGTGGACAGAGGGTGGCACACGAAAAACGGCAATGACATAACCACTACACATCCAATTAGGGTCCTTCTTTTACTGCCGATCCAGATGTATTTTCCAGAACACGGGCCACAGCACAGAGGCACCGTGCGGAGGGAGGCAGTGTTCCCAGGGGGGGGGGGGGGGGGGGGCAGGGAACCAGACACAGGACGGCACAGAGGCACCCGGTGGTAGCCGCGCGGAGGGAAGGCAGTGTTCCAGGTAGGGAAACCAGATCCGCGGACGGCAGCAGCCAGGGTGGGCGGAGGGAGAAGATTAGAGGCTGGCTCTGTAGTGGAGGTCTCGTTTTGAACCTCCGACCAAGGGTGTGAAACCAGAGCCTGATTGTGCTGGTTAAAGCCGGGACCACCCGCTAGGAAAGCCACAGCCCAAACCCGCTGACCAGACTATCGGATGATGGATTTGTAAAGATGCCCACCGCCTACTCTCCACCTGCCACCAGCTGGGGGCAGTCGGATGGGGGGGGGTTGTGTGGTTAGATTTCAATCAGGCTTTGCGATCCTTGCGGTAGGACCCCGTGCGGTGGGATACCCTTAATATGAAATGGGGTCCTAGAGGAAATAAAAGCCCTGTAATAACCTGTATGACTGTAATAACATCCAATTTCAAATTTCGAAATGAAAACAAGTGTTGCGGGCTGGTTCTGGTCAGCACAGAAGCCTCCGTGAAGAGCCTCACAAGCGGCTCCATTTCCACCCAACGGAGAATGAAACCATGTTTATGCGTTTTGCACGACGTTCAAAAACACATTTCTAATATGCGTTTTAAACGCTGAGCCGCTGGAATCTTGGACATTTGGCCGTGGGTCACCTGCCAACAAAAGGGCCGGGAAGCCCTAGTTTATTTTATACTACACCGCCGTATGTGCCTTACCCAGCAGAGCTTGGATGTCTTGAGACGGCTGGGCCTCCACACATCTGCAGCAGCGTACGGACGATGACCCCACCCAGGGACACAGTCCTCGCTGGCCAGGAGGGGTGAGCCTGGATACATGAGAGAAGAACACACAGACAAAAGACAGTGAGAACAGTATTTTGTTTAACGGATTCATATGTTTATTAATATAGGACAGTTCCGTGAGTACTAAATAAACGTACCTAAAGAACAGTTCTGTGAGTATGTGGTCTCTGTGAGTACGCTGTCTCTGCCTGTACTAAATAAACGTACCTGAAGAACAGTTCTGTGAGTATGCGGTCTCTGTGAGTACACAGTCTCTGTGAGTATGCTGTCTCTGTGAGTATGTGGTCTCTGTGAGTACACAGTCTCTGTGAGTACACAGTCTCTGTGAGTATGCTGTCTCTGTGAGTATGTGGTCTCTGTGAGTACACAGTCTCTGTGAGTACACAGTCTCTGTGAGTATGCGGTCTCTGTGAGTACACAGTCTCTGTGAGTATGCTGTCTCTGTGAGTATGTGGTCTCTGTGAGTACACAGTCTCTGTGAGTACACAGTCTCTGTGAGTATGCGGTCTCTGTGAGTACACAGTCTCTGTGAGTATGCGGTCTCTGTGAGTATGCGGTCTCTGTGAGTACACAGTCTCTCTGTGAGTATGCGGTCTCTGTGAGTACACAGTCTCTGTGAGTATGCTGTCTCTGAGTATGCAGTCTCTGTGAGTACACAGTCTCTGGAGTATGCGGTCTCTGTGAGTACACAGTCTCTGTGAGTATGCTGTCTCTGTGAGTATGTGGTCTCTGTGAGTACACAGTCTCTGTGAGTACACAGTCTCTGTGAGTATGCGGTCTCTGTGAGTACACAGTCTCTGTGAGTATGCTGTCTCTGTGAGAATGTGGTCTCTGTGAGTACACAGTCTCTGTGAGTACACAGTCTCTGTGAGTATGCGGTCTCTGTGAGTACACAGTCTCTGTGAGTATGCGGTCTCTGTGAGTATGCGGTCTCTGTGAGTACACAGTCTCTGTGAGTATGCTGTCTCTGAGTATGCAGTCTCTGTGAGTACACAGTCTCTGTGAGTATGCGGTCTCTGTGAGTACACAGTCTCTGTGAGTATGCGGTCTCTGTGAGTACACAGTCTCTGTGAGTACGCTTGTCTCTGCCTGTACTAAATAAACGTACCTAAAGAAAAGTTCTGGGAGTACGCCGTCTAAAGATAAGATATTCCTTTATTGATCCCCTTGTGGAAATTCAGGTGTCATAGTGGTAGGGATGGGTACCGAATTCGGTTCTTTTGAGGTACCGAACCGAAACACGTCGGTACTACCGAGTATCGATTCAAGTGAGATACCGTTTTTTTTTTTTTTTTTAACTTTTTTCTTTCATGTCAACGTTCACACGCACAATATATGCTTACCTAGGATTTGACTTGATCAACAACAAAGCAGTTGGAGCAATGGCAAGCCGAAAACGGTCGAAATTGTAGTTATTTGAAGTTTGAATTTTTTTTTCACGACTGAGGTAGGTAAATAATTTTTTTTTTAGACTAAAGTACCGAAAAAAGGTACCGTTGAGTACCGGTATCGATTCACAGGTACAGGTACCGTATCGGTTCAAATGTGAAAGGTACCCATCCCTACATAGTGGCATGGGGGAGGGGAAGTACAGGTATGGGCAGGGCAATAGTAGAAATACATAAATATAGGCAATAAAGTATCTGAATATAAAAATATGAATATAAGAATATGAGCAAGTAAACCGTGTAATCAAAGGTGCAGATGAGGGTCTGTATGCACTATCAGTTATATTATACGTTATATTATATATTAGTTATATTAACACTTAGAATCTGAACTATGAGTGAGTAAAAAAGTTTCGCGAGTATGGCGTCTCTGCCCGTAGTGAATGAATCGTACCTAACTAGTGCTGTCTCTCTCGGTAAGTCAAGTCAATTTGTAACCATGAACGCAACTCTCTCCCAAGGCCAGACATTAAAGGGGAACTATCTATAAATTACCTTTTCAGTGTTTAGGGTCATTTTCTAGCTATGTGGACTTTATAGTCATAGGATCTATGTCTCTAATTCTCGATTTGGCGCATTCTTCCAATTCTCATCTCACAATAATGTCCCTCCCTCAAGTGAGTCATCTGAAAATTAGCGTATTCGGGACGTCAGGTTTTTGATTGATTGATTGAAAAGTTTATTAACAGATTGCAGAATGGGTACAGTACAGTACATCTCAATACATACAATTGTTAAGGGGATGCAGACCAGAGAAAGACTTTCGTCTTGTTTCCACCAGGGTCCCCCATTTTCAATTCATCATAACATATATGACATACATGACATACAGATAGACAGTACTGCTACATCTATACATTTATGACATATCAGATTTGCAAATACAGTACTGTTTGTGATACAAAAGTGTCCAGAAAGGAGTGTATATACATTTGGCGTAGAAACTGTACATTGGAGGAGGTTGGTGGGGTGGGGTTGGGTGGGTTGGGTGAGGGCTGTACATTGGAGGTGGGGGGGGGGGGGGGGGGGGGGGGGTTGGGTAGGGGACACACACACATTTTACACTGTACATTGGAATGTGACAAAGCCTTACTTGGTCATTTACTGTACAACTAGGTTAGGACATTTGTAGGGGCCAGTTTCGAATTGCAGTCTCACGTAGGTGTTTTTTGAGAGTGTTTTTGAAGGTGGGTAGTGATTCACATTCCTTTACAGCTTTAGGCAGGGCGTTCCACATTGATGTGGCATAATTGCGAAACGTGTTTAGTCCCTTGTTTGAGCCGAATCTGGGTTTTACATGATTTGTGGAGCTCCCTCTGGTGTTGTGATCGTGGTATTCACTGACCTTTGGGAAGTATTTTGACATGTACATGGGTACCTTGGTCGCGTAGTGTATCTTGTAGACCAGGCCCATTGCAAGTTGCTGTACTCTGTCGTCTACTCTAAGCCATCCTAGGTTGTCAAAGTGGGCAGGGGTGAGGTGGGTTCTAGGAGTCAGGTCAAGTAGTAGTCTGACTAGCTTGTTTTGAGATGTTTGTAATTTGTTTTTTAGTGCCTTTGAGGTGCTTTGGTACCATGAGGTGCAAGCATAGTCGTAGTACCCTTGAATGAGTGCTCCTGCTAGAGTCTTCAGGGTATTCTTGTTTACCAGGTGGTCCTCATTTGCATAATAACGCCCGCCCCCCTCTAGCTGCCAGCCGAGCGAGAGCGAGCAAGAGAGAGATAGACCCACGGTGGTGGATCAACTGGACCTCGGTGTCTGTATTCGACAAAACATGTCGGCGCGCGCGGACCAACTGGACCTCAGTGTCTGTATTCGACAGGCTTTTGTCCCAATCGGCGCACCAACTGGCCCTCTCTCGCGGACCAACTGGATAGGCTGTGTCCTGTATTAGCCAGGCTTTTGTCCCAAACGGCGCCTCATAGTCCACCACCGCGCTGCGCCACAGCGCATGCTCCCGAACCGAGAGAACGAACTGTAAACACTGCGTGTCTCCCGGCTCCCTCTCCCGGGAGACACGCAGTGTTTACACAGTGTGTTTTTTTTTTTTCTCTCTCTCTCTCTCTCTCTCTCTCTCTCATTATTATCCGAGGGGGGGAATTGCGCCGTAATAAACTGCACTACGTGGCACCGGTTGGCAAATAAGGCCATACATATATATTTTTTTAAAGGATAATAAAACAATTAAATAAAAATATGTAATAAAACAAGGTAGAAAGTTCAAGCAATCTGGAGGCATTCCAAAAGGAATGATTTAGTAGCTGTGAGATAGAGTACCCTGGAAGACTTAACCCTTTCACTGCCACACGACAGAAGGTTAACCCTTTACTATCACACAACCGACGGCATTAGTGATGGACTAATGATGGAGCATCGCCGTCGGTTGTGTGATAGTAAAGGGCTAACCTTCTGTATTGTCACAGTGAAAGGGTTAACCGGCTGTCGTGTGGCAGTGAAATGGTTAACGAGTTTCACATGAATCATTTCGAGTCCCATCCATCCACTTGTAAGCAATGAGCCAGCGCTACATGCACGTTGCTGTGCACATACGTGTGAAGAGTGCACATGCAAGGCACAGCCTCTTTTGAACTAAATGAAGGTGATCTATCGAGAATGTCTCGTTTCAAATTCCACCGTACAAGGTCCTCTGCCTCTCCGGCGGCCAAGGGACACAACTGAAAGCAATTATTCCATCTGGGGCCATTATTTTATCAAACAAGGGGGGAAAAAACAACATTGTTAAATCCATTGGAATCTGCAGGTTTTAGCACATAATAGGTTAATAATAGAGCAGTGTAATTATTGTTCTGCAGACGGAATACGCTACACCACGTCGCTCACAGAGAAACTTGTTCCGCAGACGGGATACGCTACGCCACGTCGCTCACAGAGAAACTTGTTCCGCAGACGGGATACGCTACGCCACGTCGCTCACAGAGAAACTTGTTCCGCAGACGGGATACGCTACGTCGCTCACAGAGAAACTTGTTCTGCAGACGGGATACGCTACGCCACGTCGCTCACAGAGAAACTTGTTCTGCAGACGGGATACGCTACGCCACGTCGCTCACAGAGAAACTTGTTCCGCAGACGGGATACGCTACGCCACGTCGCTCACAGAGAAACTTGTTCTGCAGACGGGATACGCTACGCCACTTCGCTCACAGAGAAACTTGTTCTGCAGACGGGATACGCTACGCCACGTCGCTCACAGAGACACTTGTTCTGCAGACGGGATACGCTACGCCACGTCACTCAGAGAAACTTGTTCTGCAGACGGGATACGCTACGCCACGTCGCTCAGAGAAACTTGTTCTGCAGACGGGATACGCTACGCCACTTCACTCACAGAGAAACTTGTTCCGCAGACGGGATACGCTACGCCACGTCGCTCACAGAGACACTTGTTCTGCAGACGGGATACGCTACGCCACGTCGCTCAGAGAAACTTGTTCCGCAGACGGGATACGCTACGCCACGTCGCTCACAGAGACACTTGTTCTGCAGACGGGATACGCTACGCCACGTCGCTCAGAGAAACTTGTTCTGCAGACGGGATACGCTACGCCACGTCGCTCACAGAGACACTTGTTCCGCAGACGGGATACGCTACGCCACGTCGCTCACAGAGACACTTGTTCTGCAGACGGGATACGCTACGCCACGTCGCTCAGAGAAACTTGTTCTGCAGACGGGATACGCTACGCCACGTCGCTCAGAGAAACTTGTTCTGCAGACGGGATACGCTACGCCACGTCGTTCACAGAGAAACTTGTTCTGCAGACGGGATACGCTACGCCACGTCGCTCAGAGAAACTTGTTCTGCAGACGGGATACGCTACGCCACGTCGCTCACAGAGAAACTCGTTCCGCAGACGGGATACGCTACGCCACGTCGCTCACAGAGAAACTCGTTCCGCAGACGGGATACGCTACGCCACGTCGCTCACAGAGACACTTGTTCTGCAGACGGGATACGCTACGCCACTTCACTCACAGAGAAACTTGTTCCGCAGACGGGATACGCTACGCCACGTCGCTCACAGAGAAACTTGTTCCGCAGACGGGATACGCTACGCCACGTCGCTCACAGAGACACTTGTTCTGCATACGGGATACGCTACGCCACGTCGCTCACAGAGACACTTGTTCTGCAGACGGGATACGCTACGCCACGTCGCTCACAGAGACACTTGTTCTGCAGACGGGATACGCTACGCCACGTCGCTCACAGAGAAACTTGTTCCGCAGACGGGATACGCTACGCCACGTCGCTCACAGAGAAACTTGTTCCGCAGACGGGATACGCTACGCCACGTCGCTCACAGAGAAACTTGTTCTGCAGACGGGATACGCTACGCCACGTCGCTCACAGAGACACTTGTTCTGCAGACAGGATACGCTACGCCACGTCGCTCACAGAGAAACTCGTTCCGCAGACGGGATACGCTACGCCACGTCGCTCACAGAGACACTTGTTCCGCAGACGGGATACGCTACGCCACTTCACTCACAGAGAAACTTGTTCTGCAGACGGGATACGCTACGCCACGTCGCTCACAGAGAAACTTGTTCCGCAGACGGGATACGCTACGCCACGTCGCTCACAGAGACACTTGTTCTGCAGACGGGATACGCTACACCACGTCGCTCACAGAGACACTTGTTCTGCAGACAGGGATACGCTACGCCACGTCGCTCACAGAGAAACTTGTTCCGCAGACGGGATACGCTACGCCACGTCGCTCACAGAGAAACTTGTTCTGCAGACGGGATACGCTACGCCACGTCGCTCACAGAGACACTTGTTCTGCAGACAGGATACGCTACGCCACGTCGCTCACAGAGACACTTGTTCTGCAGACGGGATACGCTACGCCACGTCGCTCACAGAGAAACTTGTTCTGCAGACAGGATACGCTACGCCACGTCGCTCACAGAGACACTTGTTCTGCAGACGGGATACGCTACGCCACGTCGCTCACAGAGAAACTTGTTCTGCAGACGGGATACGCTACGCCACGTCGCTCACAGAGACACTTGTTCTGCAGACAGGATACGCTACGCCACGTCGCTCACAGAGACACTTGTTCCGCAGACGGGATACGCTACGCCACGTCGCTCAGAGAAACTTGTTCTGCAGACGGGATACGCTACACCACGTCGCTCAGAGAAACTTGTTCTGCAGACGGGATACGCTACACCACGTCGCTCAGAGAAACTTGTTCTGCAGACGGGATACGCTACACCACGTCGCTCACAGAGACACTTGTTCCGCAGACGGGATACGCTACGCCACGTCGCTCAGAGAAACTTGTTCTGCAGACGGGATACGCTACACCACGTCGCTCACAGAGACACTTGTTCCGCAGACGGGATACGCTACGCCACGTCGCTCAGAGAAACTTGTTCTGCAGACGGGATACGCTACGCCACGTCGCTCAGAGAAACTTGTTCTGCAGACGGGATACGCTACGCCACGTCGCTCACAGAGAAACTTGTTACGCAGACGGGATACGCTACGCCACGTCGCTCACAGAGACACTTGTTCCGCAGACGGGATACGCTACGCCACGTCGCTCAGAGAAACTTGTTCTGCAGACGGGATACGCTACGCCACGTCGCTCAGAGAAACTTGTTCTGCAGATGGGATACGCTACGCCACGTCGCTCACAGAGAAACTTGTTCTGCAGACGGGATACTCTACGCCACGTCGCTCACAGAGACACTTGTTCTGCAGACGGGATACGCTACGCCACGTCGCTCAGAGAAACTTGTTCTGCAGACGGGATACGCTACGCCACGTCGCTCACAGAGACACTTGTTCTGCAGACGGGATACGCTACGCCACGTCGCTCACAGAGAAACTTGTTCTGCAGACGGGATACGCTACGCCACGTCGCTCACAGAGAAACTTGTTCCGCAGACGGGATACGCTACGCCACGTCGCTCACAGAGACACTTGTTCTGCAGACGGGATACGCTACGCCACGTCGCTCAGAGAAACTTGTTCTGCAGACGGGATACGCTACGCCACGTCGCTCAGAGAAACTTGTTCTGCAGACGGGATACTCTACGCCACGTCGCTCAGAGAAACTTGTTCTGCAGACGGGATACGCTACGCCACGTCGCTCACAGAGAAACTTGTTCTGCAGACGGGATACGCTACGCCACGTCGCTCAGAGAAACTTGTTCTGCAGACGGGATACGCTACGCCACGTCGCTCACAGAGACACTTGTTCTGCAGACGGGATACGCTACGCCACGTCGCTCACAGAGACACTTGTTCTGCAGACGGGATACGCTACGCCACGTCGCTCACAGAGACACTTGTTCTGCAGACGGGATACGCTACGCCACGTCGCTCAGAGAAACTTGTTCTGCAGACGGGATACGCTACGCCACGTCGCTCAGAGAAACTTCCGTCCCCATTACAGGTAGCAGCTCTAAACCAGAAACCTCCCAGACAAGACAAAAGCCATGGCTTTCAGTGAGGATGAGTTCTCTTCAGTGAGGATGAAGAGTGAGGATGAGTTCTCTTCAGTGAGGATGAAGAGTGAGGATGAGTTCTCTTCAGTGAGGATGAGTTCTCTTCAGTGAGGATGAGTTCTCTTCAGTGAGTTCTCTTCGGTGAGGATGAGTTCTCTTCAGTGAGGATGAGTTCTCTTCAGTGAGGATGAGTTCTCTTCAGTGAGTTCTCTTCAGTGAGGATGAGTTCTCTTCAGTGAGGATGAATTCTCTTCAGTGAGGATGAGTTCTCTTCAGTGAGGATGAGTTATCTTCAGTGAGTTCTCTTCAGTGAGGATGAGTTCTCTTCAGTGAGGATGAGTTCTCTTCAGTGAGGATGAGTTCTCTTCAGTGAGTTCTCTTCAGTGAGGATGAGTTCTCTTCAGTGAGGATGAGTTATCTTCAGTGAGTTCTCTTCAGTGAGGATGAGTTCTCTTCAGTGAGGATGAGTTCTCTTCAGTGAGGATGAGTTCTCTTCAGTGCCTTGCTAGTAGGGATGGGTGTGAGTAATCGATTACTCGCAGCTATGAGAAAAATCTATCTTAAATTATTAATATTTTTTATGAAAAAAAATATACCGGTATATATATATTTTTTTTTACATATTTGTTTCACATGTATGTGTAAGATTATAACTGTTTGTTGGTTTCCTTAAACATATACGTGAATGAACAAAATTCAGTTTAAAAAAAATATATATATATTATTTTTTCCCCTTACGAGTAATACATGATCACTCGAGTATAGCATGCGATCAATCGATCTGTATTTTTCTTAAAAATGCCCATCCCTACTCGCTAGGCCTCTGAAGTCGTGCACTTGAGCGAGCCGTCACATACGGAAGGTAGATTATATGTTTATAATAAATGTAATGTGTATATAATGCTAAATATCTTGATGTTCTTTTTTATTCAACGTTTTAACTAGAGCTGGGCCGTTAACGGCGTTAACGTGCTGCGTTAACGCTATACTAGTATCGCGCGATAATATAATTAACGCATTAATCTAACATTTTTTTTTTTTTACCTTTATTTACCCAGGGTAGGTTCGCTGAGCACAGATGCTCTTTTTCAGGAACGCCCTGCTTCACATTCACACAGTTCCATTCACACCTGGGAGCTGCCCAGTACAACCACAGTTGACACCATTGGCCACTGAGCAACTCCACTGGAGCAGTTGATTCAAGCCATGTCACATAGTTCAAGTTTGAAATGATTCTTTCTGTTTTGCTCCTGAGAGTGCTAGATACTATACTGTACTGTACTGGTAATATTATTTATTTGTGTTAACTTCTGAATAAAACAACTTATTAAACACAAGTACATCTTATTGAACATTATTTTGATATTGCATTACCAATTATCATAGCAAAACAGCTTTTTCAAACAGTCTAATGCATTTTGGAAACGGGAGATGGGCTCATGGTGTAATGGGCCACCTGGCCTGAGAAACATAAGGAGGAAAGAAAAAGTAAGGACTTACTTCTGGTCATTATTTGGGTAGAACACACATATTTTGAATGCCTTCGGCAGTTTTTTTTTTTTTTTTTTGCCATTTTAATCTAGATTAATCTAGATTAAATCCAGGATTGCAGATAGATTAATCTAGATTAAAAAAAGTAATCTATGCCCACCTCTAGTTTTAACACATACTGTATAGAGACAAAACAGACAAAGAATAGACCCAGTCAGCCAAAAAATGGCGATTGGTATTAATTCCCCACCGTGCTTACTAAGGGGGAATGAAGATTATTTTTGACAGAAATGGACTTAAAACACAGCGTGGAGTTACAGTGAAACAGACTCGAAAGTGTTAAAGGTGACATGCATTATAAATGACTTTTTTCAGTGTCTAGCATTGTATTATAGTAATAGTAGTTAGTATCAATGTGTCTGTGTCTCTAAATACCATATTGGCGGATTGCTCTCATTCAGCTCAGACCATTTCCTGCCCGAGTTAATTAGGGCATTCTGATTTGACTCGCATTGTGACTAGGGGTGCACCGATGTATAGGTCGGGTATCGGCCGATAAGTGCCTTGTTGACTGCAATCGGCCTATCGGCCGATAAGCTTGAATGTGCCGATGGCAGTAGCCGATAAATATCCATCAATTTGTGTAGCGTCAAGACAAAAAAAAGTTCACTTGCGACCTGCACAACGCCGTCCCCAGTCCCCCCCACACACACACACACACACACACAAGCTACTGCATCAAAGTTACTACTTATGATTAACAAGGTATTCGTTTTGTGGCATTAACGTTATATAGTTAGTGTTACACGTTCAATAACATCAGCATATTATTTACCCGAACATAGCAAGCGTTCATACTAGCTCAGTTCCTTCCGTTGCTCACAGAGCCCTGAGTTTTACCCATTCTGCAATCTGTTAATAACGTTTTCAATCAGACACATGTATAGAAAGGCTTTGTTTTATTATAACATTAGTTGCAGTAAAATCATTATGCCTCATTTAAGTCATCCTGCGGAGCTAAAAGCTAAACGTCAGCCGCGCCGCCATTGTTGTTGTTGTAGAAAAGCTCTCGTCAACTCAAAATCAATGGCGGACAAAAGCCGAAGTAAAAAATTTATACGCGCTTGCCGATTGGTGGTAACAGCAGAGGCGGGTGCAAGCGGTGTGTGACGTAATTGGCAGAATCGACTGTCAATCAAAATTTCATTGGTTGAGACAATAGTATCTAGCTGCAGCCCAGCAGGTAGACCATGCTGGGAGAACTAGTATCTAGCTGCAGCCCTGCAGAACATACTGGGAGAGAGATAGTGCTATTTCTTGATGTTTCCTTTTTTAAGTAAGTAAAGAGGCCTATGTTCATATCGGTGAGCACAATTTGTAACACAAATATACAGTTGTTTCATAAAAAAATATATATATATTACAAAAAAAAAAAGAAAAAAAAAAAAATTGCCACAAATATCTGAATCGGTATCGGACGATTGTGTTAGTTGAACAATCGGTATCGGTGGCAAATTTTCATATCGGTGCATCCCTAATTGTGACGTAACGAGGATGGAGCGGATAGTGATCCTATTGGCTCTGTGGTTGTAGCACGCATAGTGAACCCGACACTTCCTCCCTCTCTCTCTCTCTCTCTCTCTCTCTCTCTCTCTCTCTCTCTCTCTCTCTCTCTCTCTCTCTCTCTCTCTCTCTCTCTCTCTCTCTCTCTCTCTCTCTCTATCTTGCGTATAGCTTGGAACACATTCACACAAAGTCACAGTATTTATGCTACAATTTAAAAGGCACTTAAATTTCTGCTTTGTTAAATATTCCATAACACATTTCAAATATCTGTATGTTGCAACGTGCCAGAGGTTCAATTGTTGTCTGAATGTTGAAACATTATTTCGCCCGTAAATAACTAGTTCAAACGAGAATAGATTTAGAGTTTAGATTACTGTACTTTTCGGACTATAAGCCGCGGCTTTTTCCCCCATTTTTCGACCCTGCGGCTTATATAACGGTGCGGCTTATATGTGACTCGACGTGACCAAACCCGAAAATGTAAAAATCAAAATATTGCTTTTTTGACTGCATTGAAATGTTATTTATCTGTTCCCTTATTTGCTAAACTTAATACAACTTGTAAATGAGTTAATTCTTGTTATTTGTCCGACAGTATTGTATCCCAATGCCAATTACATATGGTAATTAAACATTAAAACACCTGCGGCTTATAGTCCAGTGCGGTTTATATATGTACACATCATTTAATTTAGCTGCTGCGGCTTATAGTCAGGTGCGGCTTATAGTGTGAAAAGTACGGTATTTGTGGGAATGTGGGTATTTGTGTGAATATTATTGAGGTTGGGAGAGTTGCATCTATGTCATAGGATACAGTGTAAAGTGATCCCTGTTAAATACTAGGGATGGGCATTTTTAAGAAAAATCCAGATCGATTGATCGCATGCTATACTCAAGTGATCGTGTATTACTCGTAAAGGGGGAAAAAACTCAAAAAAATTATTTGTTTTACTTAATTTAGTTCATTCACTTATATGTTTAAGGAAACCAACCAACAGTTATAATCTTACACATACATGTGAAAGAAATAGGGGAAAAAAAATCATAAAAATTCATAATAATTTAAGATTGATTTTTCTCATAGCTGCGAGTAATCGATAAATCGATTACTCACGCCCACCCCTATTAAATACGATTACTTATAGTAAACTTATATTAATTCCTTAACACATTGGACGCCAGACCCGAGTATAGTCGGGTTAACTCGCCGACGCTTGAGCGCCAATCACGAGTATAGTCAGGTTTTAATCGGTATTTCTTTTATTAGCGATATCCATTCATTTTCATCCATCCAACCTGATGTTATCATTGGGAATGGGTCTGAGCTCGCAAAAGGGCAAATACCGCCGCCTATCGTCTCCCGGATGGTATTGCACATCATTGGATTGGATTGGCTGGGACTGTGCATCAAAAAAAAAGTCCGGTCCAGGTTTTCCTTCTCGGGCATGCAGTATCGTTATACCACATTGACTGGCGAGGCTGGGAGCCGCGTGGATGATGTGTTTTGGATATATAACATTGGATCAATAAACACAATCAATATTTGGAATGGCGATCAGGAATTGGATTAATCTTTTTGCAGGACATCAGATGCGAGGTAAGGGCTCTATGTTACCAATCTTGGGTTAATCAGATGTTTCTTTCACAGCGATCACAACGTGTGTGTGTGTGTGTGCGTGCCGTTGGCCCGCTTCTGTATCGTGCATGAGGACACATATACTATCGATAATCTAGCGTTGATTTGAAAACTATTCATAAATCAGCCGAAAAATTACGTGTTTTGTGTATTCCACTAAAGGGCTATTATCGCGTCTTTCTCTGGAATTACTAGAAATCACCAAAACTATACTCGTATTCAAAACGGTATAAAGCGGAAATGTACCGATGACAAAACAATCCGTTTTGTACATGTTGACTGCAAGCAACTCATTGATTAGCGACGGGTGTATTAGACCCATAGCCATAATTTAAGATATATTTTAAGCACTCGCAAATCTCCCCGTCCTCCCATTGATTAAAGCGGTGGCCATCTAGACCTATATTCGCCATATAGCTCCGGCACTGAATGTGTTAAAGAAGACTACTATAGTATCATAGTGAGGGCCAGATTCACAAAGCTATCGGTGGATCATTTCTGGTGCAGATCGGGCATCATGTACTAAAGGGGCTGATTGGCACGTGGGCTCCTTGGGTCTTCTTTAAAAGGCTTTACTCTCACATTACCCTACTCATCGGTGATGACGGACGGAGAGGCGCAGCAAACACTGGTATTTGTTCATTCTTAAGGCCCTTATTGGTAAACAACGTCCTCATTGGAATGGAATTATGTTATGTTTTAATTTTCTTTGCTAATTCCTATATGTACACTTGACGTGTAAATGAGGGAAACCCCAGTTGCCTTTCGAGTTCAAGGTATGATTATTTTAGAAGAAGTTACCTACTGCGAGTTTAACTACTACTAGAGGTTGTTGTTCAGTTACAGACGCAAGCAGAACTAGTGCAAGCAACCAACTAGTGCACCTTGCTTCATGCGCAGTGCGGACCGGAGGAAGGTTGCGTAATTAGTTGCATGTTTTGTAAATTAGATGCAACCACAGCGCATTCTCCCTCTCTCTCTTTTCATCTGGCCTTCAGTATGCATTCTGTATCGTTATGCTGTAATTATGTAGAAGCCCATTATGTAAGTGAGCCCATTATCAACGAGTAGGTGTGCCTTAAAGCGGTTTTAAGATGGAGCCTTAGAGCCGTTTATCACACACAGGCAAATTGATTATCCCGCTTATACCATGGTAATTTGCTAACAATATAAAATAAAAGCATTTGCAAATCTTTGGTGAAAGGTTTGCACTCAAAATCAAAAGAATCAAAAAAGTCTCTCAGTATATTAACTGGCCATTATGTTGCCTTTTGTGTATTAATCTCATCCTTTTCTTCGGGGGTCACTTCCTTGTGCTGTTTTTTCCCCCTCTCTATTGTTTTTCCTTCTGTTGGAAAAAGTGTTAAAATTAGCCATTGCTGTGTTTTCCTTCCTGGTCGTTAGTTTATCAAGTTGATAAGTCAGCTGTGCTTCGCCGTAGCTGATAACGAACAAAGCTTTGACAGCCGTGTTCTTTAATGTTGCTATGGTTACAGGTTGGGTAGCGGATTAATTTAGAATGGTGATTGAATGTTGACGCACACCTGCCCGGCCAATCGGAAAAGGTTTTTTCACTCGGTGGTATAATTTGAATTAAATTCAAACCTTTATTTAAACTCAATAGGCAACTGAGGTTTCCCTAATTTACAGTCACTTTGAGTATAGTGTATAGAAAGAAACAAAGAAAAAAGGCAAAAAGCAAGGATAATGAATTAAATAACGTACAACTTGACAAAGGTTGTCAAGGTTTTAAACTCTGCAACAGAGGGGAGAAGGTATGCATCTCTTTCCAACCGTTGTGCCCAATACATGTTCTACTTGATCAATTACAGTATAAGCTAAAAGGCTCCATGGTAGGATTATTACTGACACATTCTATTTACAGAGTATGACTTAAATGTTAAACGTGCAACTTTAACGAGTGAGAGCAAGAAATCCACATCACAGATCCCGTCATCATCGCCCCTCGCAGAGGCAGGCTTCACAAAGCTTTGTTTTAACTTAATTTGTGGCCCCGGGACACAAGAACAACAGAAGAATTAAATTCTAAACGACTCGGTCCATCGAGCCAGTCTCGGAGTCACATCTGTCCACGTCAGTGCCAATCAACGGGGGTACAGACTTCTAAAGGAGGCCGAGTCGGGGCTCTTAACCGCCACATGTTTCCAAACAGCTGCTCCTCTCTCCCGGCAAATCTCAGTGGCCAAATCACGGACCCGGAGGAACCGAGAGCCAAACACAGTTAACAAGACTCTCTGCCTTCTACAACTGACCACTTCTGAAAACAGAAAAGACAAAAAAAAAACTCTTGACATCTTCAAATGGAACCGTCAACAAAACATTTATGCTGCCTGAAATAACTGCAGCTGTCAACAATATGAATGTGTGGAAGATTTGCGGGTCCCCATTTAAAAAACACACAAAAATGATCCATAAATCAAAAACCGACCACTTTGATCCCTTTTGCTTTCCAGCGTTTTCCAGTTGTTAGCTAATTTCTTATTTCGTTTCACTTTGTGTAGTTTAATTTCCTTCCATGCGTAGCCCTGTGTCTGTACAAACAGGGTCTGGTGTTTACCGACAGGTGTAGGGGAAGGGCAGAGGGCAGGAAGCCGGAGGGGAAAGTTTAGCTTGGCAAAATTATTTTGTTCCCATACCTGTGCTACTGGGTGATTTGCCTGTTAAAAGGTGGAGGCAATTTTGGAGAAATGAGTGAGCTTGCAGTGAGGTCCAGCTGAAATAGAGAATGCTCTGTATCCCTTTTCATGCCAGTCGCTATGCACTATGCACGTGCAGCAAAGGTTTTCTACAGACTCAGAGAGGCACATGCAGCTTCAAGCTGGATTTAACAAGATTTTTTTCCCCCCTGCCTCTGATCGGCAGACGATTTTGCAGACAATGTGTACTTTTTGGACAAGCAACACGATGGCGGTGTACGTTTTCCCCGGGAACACCACTTGACAGGCCACCCTGAGATTTTCGAATGTCTGATTACAGGGCCTGGGAGAGTTTTTTTCACCTCAGAGCAGTTCATTTATTGGTAGCTGTTGGGACGTAAAAAGAATCACCAAGATCACCAAATTATTACCAAAATGGTTCTTAAAATATTGCCTACCATACCTGTAATGATACATTACAGAAGACAGAGGAATGGGGGCGGCTGAGTGGCGCAGTGGGCAAGGCGCTCGCCACTAACGCAGGATATGCTGGTATCGAGCCCAGCTCTCTGCGTTGCTACCGGCTTAGTCGGCCGTCATACTAACACAATTGGCAGTGTTAGAGGGTGGGAAAGCCGGTGGGTGGGGATTGGACGTTGTGGACAGCGACACCTACAGGTCGGTTGGGTGACGCCGGTGCGGCGGAAACAGGAAGTATCGGGGGCAGCGTGAGCCTCGCACGCGTTATTCCTCGCCACTGAGAGTTCGAGCTGCTGCGGTGAAAAGATGCCACAGGCTGCCTTCTCATGTACCGGAGTGGACACGTGATGCAAGGCTTCTATCCTCACTACAGCCAACCAGTGGGAGGCATAGTCTAGCAACGTTCAAGACAGGGGAGGGAAGAATTGGAAATACGAAATTGGGATGGGAGAAAAATAGAAGATGGAGAGAAAAAATGGATAAATAAATATAAAAAAATACAGAATCGTCCCGTAATTGGAAACTAAAAGACGCGTTCCGTATTGAACTGATACGGGACGCACTTTGTCCCGTATTTTAAGGTTGGGAATGTGAGAGCTCCGCTGTCCGCAAGTCAGTCAGTGTTGCCAGTATTGTGAGAGAAATGAGCCAACCGACCTACAAAAACAAGCCAAAAACAAGCAAAATTGTGTCCAAAAGTTGCGGAAAATAAACAGACTTGGCAACTCTGGTATGATGGGAGTGCGCTCAGCAGCTCACGACCAATGAGAATTAGCGCTTTCACGTTGCTAAGATACGTTCTGTGCCGTTGTGCCAATCCTCTGTCTGTGCGCTGCCTGTCGTGGTTGCTGTTTGAAAATGTCTCCACCACGTCCTAAAAGGACAAAACACCTCCAGAAGTACAGACCTGAGGAAGAGGCAAACCCCTGGCTTGATAGCGTCAGTGGAGATGTTTATAAAGCAAACTGCAAAGTATGTAGGCGTGTGTTTTCTGTGGCACATGGTGGACTGACTGACATCAGACAGCATGCCTCAGGAGAACAACATTCCCGAAATACAAGAACGCAAAGGACCCAAACACAGGTTTCACAGTTCTTCATGACTGAAACATCTCCTGAGATTGATTCGGTATGGGATATTACATCTTATTTATCTGGTTGTGTTTTTAACTAGATGTCAGTATTTCTATTTACCTGCCCTGGCAGCCAGGAGCTTACATATTGGCTGCTGATGTGGGCATAGTCTAGGCTAGTGGTTCTCAAACTTTTTACACCAAGTACCACCTGAGAACGTAGCTGGCTCTCCAAGTACCACCATATGACCGATGTTAAAATACAGTCTATTCAGCTATGCACAGTTCACGCAGGAGGCAAATGTACCATTATTTATTGTTAACTTTTGTCAGACACAGCCACAATGTACAAAGGGATAGCACTAGAACTAGCAAACGCTTCCACACAACTCATACAATGCAAGGGGCATTGAGAACATAATAACTAACATTCTCACATAGCAAGTGAGAAAATTAAGAACAACTGTATTTCAGCAAATGTACTTAATTCTCTCTCTCTCTCTCTCTCTCTCTCTCTCTCTCTCTCACACAGCAAGCAATTGTCCGTCATTTTCTCTCACACTTAAATTATTTGTAGAATTTTTTTATTCTTTCGAAGACCAGAGACACGCACGCACGCACGCACACACACACACACACACACACACACACACACACACACACACACACACACACACACACACACACACACACACACACACACACACACACACACACACACACACACACACACACACACACACACACACACACACACACACACACACACACACACACACACACACACACACACACACACACACACACACACACACACACACACACACACACACACACACACATTTGGTTACAAAAACTTAATTTCCTGCATTCTGGTGCAGGAATTTTTTAATTTTTACCCTTTAAATGCCAGTGTTTGTGATGGGCATCACAAATTATTGTAAAAAAGAAAAGAAAACACATATTCAATACATTTTTGAATGTTTACCCTTTAAATGCCAGTTTGTGTGATGGCATCGCAAATTATTGTTAAAAAAAACACACAAAAATAAAATATTTACAATATATCAAATGCAAAGTACATTTTTCTGGGGGGGATTATTACAGGCTAGGCATGTGTCAATGATTAGCAGCAACACATATTTTGATGGATTTTTTGTAATGTCAGATTTAATACCAACTTTTTTCAGAAAAGTGGGAGTATTTCATTTTTTTATCTGACATTACAAGAAATCTAAAAATAAATGGTTATGATCAGGGCTGAAGTTGAATTAAAGATTTATGACTGTTTAGACTGCATTACTCTCCGTCACAGTGATCTCCTGGTTGTTCCCCACTTAGATTATCTAACCATCGCGCTGCCTCAACCAGAAACACTGGCCTGGCCGCGTGAATATTTTAGGCAACCAACTTGTGTTTAGCGTTTTTCTGATTGGCCAATACGCCCATGTGACCACGGCAGCGCGAGAGAGCGGCAGCGCGGAAATAGGCTGTCTATTGCCTCGCGCTGCAGCGCGGAAATAGGCTGTCTATTGCCATTCTCTAAGTCAAACTCTAACCTTAACCAGCTCCTTAACAGCGCCTAAACTTAACCCTTCTAACCTTAAGCAACTCCGAAACAATGCCTAACCTTAACCAACTCCGAAACAATGCCTAAACTTAACCGGCGAAATGAATGCATGTTAAAAAATATTGCCATTCTCTAAGTCAAACTCTAACCTTAACCAGCTCCTTAACAGCGCCTAAACTTAACCCTTCTAACCTTAAGCAACTCCGAAACAATGCCTAACCTTAACCAACTCCGAAACAATGCTTAAAGTTATGCCTAAACTTAACGGCGAAAGAATGCGAATGCACGTTAAAAAAAAAAAACAAAAAAAAAATTGAAGGGAATCGAACTAGGCAGCAACGAGCCGTAGGATCCACAGCCATGCAGCGTTGCCAATTGAGCTATTTCTGGATACTGAATAAGGGGCGGTTACTGGCATATAATGCTGCCGCGACGGAGCTCCGCGGCAGAGCGGAGCTGCCGCGTCGCCGCGGGGGCGTGGCTAGTCGCAAGTTGGGCGTGGTTAGACACAAGTTGGTTGCCTTTAATATTTAGGCGGCCTGGCCTGCTTCTAAGTTCAGTGGCCTGACTGCAAAAAAAATAAAAAATTAAAATCTTTTAATTTTTTTTTGCTTTTTTGGAAATGTTTTCAAGTACCACCAGCAGTACCACCAAGTACCACTAGTGGTACACGTACCACAGTTTGAGAACCACTGGTCTAGGCTATTTCAGTTGACTAATATGGTTGATTGTTCATTAACCATTTCAGTGCCACGGACGACATATCTCGTTTTATCAGCCCGCCCATTGAATGCCCACAACGACAAATATCGTTTTATTCTTTTATTAGCGATCTGAATTCATATTTCATCAACAGAGTCTCCCGTTGGTACACCAGCCCCTACAGGAGCTCAGATTGGGATCTGCTCGCGGGACGGGAATCAGCCTGGAATATATATTCACAGCAGCCAATAATCAATCAATAAGCGTGATCGATATTTGGAATGGCGATCAGGAATTGGAATAATCTTTTTGGAGAACATCTGATCTGAGGTAAGGAATCTATTTTACCAGTCTTGGGATAATCAGAGTTGTATTCGCTGAGATCTCAGCGTTTGCCCTATGTGTGATGTGTCTGTGTGTGCACGATCGCTGATGAGGAAATAAGAGAATCGATTTTTCAGCTCGCGTCTATAGCGTGCATACGTACACATATACTATCGATAATCTAGCGTTTATTTGAAAACGATTAATAAATAGGCCGACAAATGACAACGTGTCTAGTGTATTCGAGAATATTCCAATAAATGCCGTTTATGAGGGAATCTTTCTATCTTCCCGGAAATTTTCGAGAGAACAATAGCTTTTCGAAATGCTATAAAAAGGATATGAACCGATTAAAATACAATCCGTTTCGACAATGTTGACTGCAAACGAGTCATTGATAAGCGACGGGCAGATTAGACACATAGCCATAATTTAAAACATAGATTAGGCGTTTTTTAACGCTAACATTGAAGTGGATGTCAGACCTTGCAATACACTGTAAGGCACTGTAAGGCTACTGTCCTGCCTCACTTCCAGTGATGAAGCTAAGCTATGCTAACAGAGCGTCTATTCCCAAAGCTAAAATGCACGCACAGAGACAAAAAAGGTATGTATCTTCTTGTCTAACTCCAGGGAAGATGTTAAATAAGCTAATTTCCCAAAATGTTGGAGTTCCCCTTTAAACACAACCTCAGCTACAACAGTGCTGACTGTTTGTTTTCTATGCATTTCAGGAGTTTGGGGGGCTGGCTCCCCAAAAGAATTAAATAACATAACCCTAACCCTAAAACCGAAATAAAGTAAAAAAATTTAAAAAATTACAAAATCCGCCCATTTTCACCAAAAAAACACCCAAAACCGCCAAAAAGAAATTCTCGCACGCTCGGTGACAGGTGTCCCTTATTTCTATTAGTGAAAGGTGGCAACCCTAGTATTGAAGGAGGGGAGAGGGTCACTCGTTCTTCCCGGTCCGGTGACCTTCCGGTTAGATATAAGCAGTGTTCATTTCGTCAGCTATTTTTAGTTTTAGTCTTAGTCATGTGTCAAATGCTCTTTTTCGTTTTCATCATATTTGGTAACCTTCATTTATTTTTAGTTTAGTCAGTTTTAGTCAACTACAGGTCTGAGCATTTTAGTCTTAGTTTAGTCTCGATTTAGTATTTTTTGTTTAGTCTCGCCACTCAATTACAGCCTCATAAATTGGCGTGAGCAAAAAAAGCTAACGTTAGTGCTAGCTGGTTAGACTTATGTAAGCTATTTAATGTGTTCTATTGTGGTGGATCAACATTGTTGTGAAGGGCCAGATTAAACCGAATATATATATTTATTTATATATATATATTTAATTGTATTTGTATATTCTCTAATATTCCCTGATATCCCTTGTATATTCCTTGTACAATATGCATTGAATATCCATTCTAGCCTACTGAACATCCCATAATAGTCTCCATTCTACTATTGGTCGAGACCTTGGTGCCAGGCTGCCATACCCCTCAGACCCAGTTCAAACGTACCGCTCCACATGTACGAACAAGTCCTAGTTCCGCGTAGGAATCTGGCTACCGCACCACTAATGGGACTATTTGTTCATAGTGCGTATATATACTGCGCTACTAAAGTAGGACTTTCTTTTCAGTCCAGTTTCTTACCCTCCAATAGAGTCACAGACGTAAAGCCTCCCCGCGACGCCACGTGTGGGAGTAAGGCCAAGTTCGCCTACCATCGGTATCGAGACATCGTGTATATTAATATTTGAATAGTCATATTTGGCACTATATCGTCGAGTTGGACGTAGTCTATTACGCTAATAATAGTCTGTTAATATATAGTGCTTCGTGCGGAGAATACTACCGTAGTCAGTACCCCATCGTTTCGGGCAGAGAACTGGCTGCTTACCCAGGGTGGTTGACCCCACGTGAAGCTGCACCCGAGGAGCCCCAGAGCCGACGAGCGAGTGGACCTGTATACCGGATTATTCTACCGACGACAGCCCGCCTTCCCAGGCACGGATTATGCTTTGTATACTTTGATTATTCCATGGATAAAGACCCCCGACACTGCCGTGTGTTGGAACCCCCCCCCCTGGAGAGGACGCAAGGTGAGGAGACGCTCTGCAAGACGAGGTCGCTTCACGTCTCTCCCCCGTGGACCGGAGAGAGCCGGCCCACAAAGAGTCCACCTGCTTTCATCTGTGGTCCAAGGATCGCCGGCGCATTGAACGGCACTACAGTGGGTTCACCTGGGATACCCTTGGCCGGATGAGGCAGTCGGATTCTACCCCCCCCCCCCCTTCCTACTCCTGTCGGCTTACAAGCGACCGGATTAACCCCCTCTAGTGTATCCAGTATATAATCATTAAAGTATCATTGCTGTTATTCCTTAAACTATTCCAGGTCGTATATGTACCACCTGCGCCTTCAGAGATTGGACATTCTCTATTGATATACCGACGAATACTCTTGCCATAAAAGTGCATACTATTTCCATTCATAAATGTGATTGATTTGATTAAGTGCTTGCTCTACACACCATCGCTGTGTAGAAATAAAGACCTATTTCTAATTCGTACATTTGTGTTGGATCCGTTTCATCTACGTGACAGTGTTCATCATAATATATTTATGCCGTGTACTGGGTGGCCGAATATTAAGTACAAAGGTAGTGGTAGTAAGTATCATATCTAGTAATACAGTCAGGGAATTGTACCCCTCAGTTACAAACATCATGTAGCGATCCATCATGCAGTAATGTAGGGAAGAAAGAGGAGTTTCCTTTTCTGTATGGTGCTGTATTTCCAGCTCAATATGGGGTTTTACAGGTTGAAAATTCCCTTCTCATACACAACACAGCTGCCTACCTGCTAATACGTTAGCTTCACAACAACAATGTAACATGCAGTCCGTCCTCCCATATCTCCCGGGGGGAAACAACACCCCCAGCATAACAGTGGTGCCCCTAAGACCATACAACTAGAGCGACACACACCCACGGAACGATGTGTTGGGGACAAGGGTTCCGCACGGACAATTCTTTTTTGTTTGTTTGTTACTTTCCTGTTGGCAAACGAGTTCCTGTTAGCTAGCAAGTAGCAAGTAAAATTGAAGTTGATGTTGAATAAACATTTAGCAAATTTTATTTTGCAAACTACATTTTGTCGTTGTTTTTAGTCAACGACATTGCATGAATAATTTCGTCACGTTAGTGTCACATGATCTCCATTAACGTGACGTCTCGTCTCGTTTTCGTCGGGGGGGGGGGGGCTTAGTTGACGACCATATTTATTTAGTCATAATTTTCGTTGACTAAATTAACACTGGTTACTACAAGCCCACTCCTCTAACCACGAGACCACCGCCATCCCCCACCAGAGAGATGTGAAGGTTTACTCACCGATGAACTTGTTCTGCATAGCGTCCAGCAGTGCTTGGTGGGCGTCTTCAGCCTGCATGGCGGTAGAGCACTCCCGTGCCAGCATGGTCCGAATCAGATGCTCCCCACAGCCTGTCAACACGGAAATCCAATCCAATCCAACTTTATTTATAAAGCGTGTTAACAGCCACAGGGGCACAAAGTGCTGTACAGAGGGAGCATATTAAAAAACTATAAGCAGCACAAAAAAATAGATAAAAGAACAAGAGTACTAAAAAGAAAAAGAAAAAAAGGTAAACATAGGCAACAATAAAAATGTAAATAGATGAGTACTTAAAAATATTTAAAAGCAAAGGACACAGTAACAAAACGATACAACAATAACAATAAGATCATAAAATCAACAAGCTACATGGTGTCGAAAGCCAGAGAGAAACGATTTATCGCTTGGATGCCACCACGTTAATCAATGGGAGGACAAGCACATTTGCGAACGCATAAACTATATCTTAAATTATGGCTATGTGTCTAATACACTCGTCGCTCAGCAATCACTTGCTTACAGTCAACATGTACGAAACAGATTGTTTTTTTCATCAGTACATTTCCATTTTATACCGTTTTGAATACAAGTATAGTTTCGGAGAGTTCTAGTAATTTCAGAGAAATTCCGCGAAAATAGCCATTTACTGGAATACACAAAACACGTTGTCATTTTCCGGCTGATTTATGAATCGTTTTCAAATAAACGCTATATTATCGTCGGTATTTGTGTTCTTATGCACAATACAAAAGCGGGCTGAAAAATCATTTATTCGTGCCGCGCTCAGCGCCTAACGCCACACACACACGTTGTGAAATCTGTGAAAAACAACTCTGATTAACCCAAAACTGGTAACATAGATTCCTTACCTCAGATCAGATGTTCTGCAAAAAGATGAATCCAATTCCTGATCGCCATTCCAAATATTGATTGCGTTTATTGATCCAACGTTATAGTCCGAAACGCATAATCCAAGCTGCTCCCAGCCTCGCCAGTGAATCTGGTAACACGACACTGCTTGCCAGAGATGGAAAAACCCTGGACCGGAGTTTTTCTCTGATGCACTTTTTCACTCAATCCAATCCAATGATGTGCATTACCATCCGGGAGACGATAGGGGCGGTATTTGCCCTTTTCAAGCTCAGAGCCATTCCCAATGATAATGTCAGGCTGGATGGATGAAACATTTATGGATACCGCTAACCAACGCATGGCGGCCAATAACGAGAAATCTCGTTGTTGGCAACCAATGTGTTAAGGAGGCCTTTAAGGCCATGGTTAGACTAGTGTATTTGTGGCGTTTTTTTATACGTTTTTGAATACGTTTCATGTCCCTATTACACAGAAATGCGTTTTTTGGCGTTTTTTGTGGATACGGCTGAAACGCAAAATAGTTTTGCGTTTTGGAGAAACGCTAAAAAACGCGCCACCAACAGCGTGTAGTCTGCACGGAGCGAAAACGCCCATGCGCAGTAGATACCATCTGCGTGCCCTTCCGGTGACAACAGTGTGTGTGTTTGGGACATAGCTCCGTGTCCCAAATAGCTTCAGCTACCATGTGTTGTCAAGTTATTGTTATAAGGACCCCAGTCCAAGCTACAACAGTCTGCATTCCCTTAACAATTGTTTGTATTGAGCCGTATTGTATTGTACCCATATGCAATATGTTAAATAAAGTTTACATCCATTCATTCTGCTAGCATTACCGATTGCATGAGCAGCTGGCTAACGTGAGCTATCAGGATTCAGACCCTGTTAGCTCAGAGCTCCTCTTTCAACTTAACAAGCATTAAACAAAATGGCCCAGTCATCTATTCACCTTTGTTTAATACACACAGCGTTGTCTCTAATGTTATCTAACTACTGATAGCTCGCGATATCATCAGTTTTGGTGCTGGCTAAGTAGCGTGAGCTAACGTTAGCTTCTAGCCACAATGCTATATTGTTATAATGGCATACTCCATTGACGTTAGCATGCAGCTAACAATGCTACCGATCTTTTTTTAGACTAAACTATCCGCTCTTGGTGGTCACTTGTGTTGATGTTAGTTTTGTTTCATCAACAAATGACAGGCAGAACACACAGTGAATGTATCCGTTTTGTTTATTGCACTTTTATTAGGCTTTGCTGAAAAAGAATTGCTGCATTGGGTAACTAGGCAAAAGATGGTGGCCGCCTTGTTGACATTTGCTTTGCAGGCACATTCAAGTTCTGATTGGTTGAAATTGCCTTCATGTTTGCCACCTACTGCCACCTACTGCTTTGGCAGTGTACTACATCAGTGGGCTCGGGTGACAAAAACGAAAAAAAAAGCGAAAGTGTGACTCGAGGCGCACGACGTCGCGGCGAAACGCATATGTCAACAATACGAAGATGAAACGAAAGGTGTAACCGCACCCTAAAATGGGACAGTGATGAGGCCTGCCTAATCTGCAGCGGCAGCTCGTTTCACATTTTGGGGGCAACAACGGAGAAAGCACGGTCCCCACCGTCGGAAACACACTGACGCGAGTGAGAAGGACAAAGGCTAATAGCTCGGTTTGGTTGTTTATTGCACTTTAATCAAAGCCATACAACGTTCTAAAAAGGCAGAATCTGTGACGCTGTCAAACAGTGACCTCTAGGGCAAAAGAGCCCTGCTTGGTATTGCACTTTTGTTGACATTGTTTGTCTGCTGTGTAGGTTGGAGTTGATTAGGGGATATAAGGGGAGTGTTGCAAATGCTGGCCACACCTCAGGCTCTGCCAAGAGAGGTCTGGAGAAATCCTTGAATATGTTTCGATGTTCCTCAGGTCTGTTGCCTAAGCAATTTGTTGAGGACTTATTAAGCAAAAGTCATAAACATTTAAATGTGCAGCCTGTGCAAGAGTCTCACCTGACCCTCCACATCTCCCAACTATAAACAGTGCAGGTGTGGGATTATATTTTTGGTAATAAAAGTATGCACTAACAAAAGGCCTATAGTTCAGGAATAAATACTAACGCGTGGGTAGTGTTTGAAAGCTAGTAAGAATTTACTGTACTAGCAGAGAGAGCATTTACTATACTAGCAGAGAGAGCATTTACTATACTAGCAGAGAGAGCATTCAGATTTTATCACCAGTAAAATGGCGGAAGAATTAACCAATTGCAGAACACGCCGTACTTTGCGAGGGGACCGGCGCGGTGATACGTTTCAGTATATTTCTGTTACATACAGTATGAAATATATACAGTAATACAGAGTTACATATGCACTCTTTAGAAGATAGCATGCCGCTTGAGCTTTGAAACGTTGCAGCAGAGGAAGAAACACCCAGTAGAATGTGCACAGCGCTCCTCATCGTAACACAATGGCAGGGCCGTTTCTAGCTTTTTGGGGGCCCTATGCGAAATGTTGTTTGGGGGCCCCTATTTTGTGAAACTATGGTGGGGGGATTCAGAACCCTTTAAGATGGGCATGCATTTAACATTTAAATGCATCAATCTGGTGCACTTTAAGAGGAAATCTTTTTTTCTCACAAATTCAAATCAAACATCTCAAGTTGACCCCAGCAATGACAGAAAATTATAATAAATAGGAAACACTGGGGCTCCCCTACATCAAGAAACAAATACTGCATTTTCCTTAAATTTCTGACTTACAATATTGAAATTTAAATGAAACTATTTAAGATAAAAGTTAAAGTTAAATAAAGTTTGAAAATGCAACTACATTTTTGTCAGTAAGCTACTTATGTTTATTTTTTGTTATAAAGAAACGCCAACTTGCGGTCATAAGCAGTAACCTAGTTAGGGATGGGAATCGAAAACCGGTTCCCATTGGGAGCCGGTTCCTAATTGTCCGATTCCTGGAATTGCATATCTCTGTGACTATCGATTCCTCTTATCGCTGCCAGGCTTTTTCTGACAGTTGCGCATTTCAAAACAATAACGTTAGCGCCACGCATGTAGCCATGGCAGACTATTTGATTCCTTAAGGGCTCGAAATTGCCTGGGTTTTGGTCATATGCTCCCGAAATGCTCCCGCTGTTTGACTGTGCAGTGATTGAAAACAACTCGAATGCTTTAGAACCGAGTCATTCATTTAATTCGGGGGAACCTAACAGCCACGGAGCTAATGCTAGCTAATCAAGCTCATACAGACATACAGAGAGATAACAGCTGACAGCAGGTAGTACAGGTACAAATACAAAAAAAAAGTGGTGGGGGCTGTTGTGTAAACCTTGTACTCTTTAGTTCACATATAATAAGAGACAGAGTCAGACAGGTAAGTCAGGAAGTACCGTGCAACATACAAACATGTCCGTGTAGCAACACAAGCCAATACCTTACAGGACAGGGGCGAGCGGGGACCGGGGAGGGAGCTCTGTGTGTGTGTGTGTGTGTGTGTGTGTGTGTGTGTGTGTGTGTGTGTGTGTGTGTGTGTGTGTGTGTGTGCGTGCGTGCGTGCGTGCGTGCCTGCTGGTCTTCGAAAGACCAGAGACAGAGAAGTCAGAGGAATAACGACCTGTTGAATGAAACTACGGTTCAATAGATTAAATTAGTTTAAGACATTGAACTACTTTTCTAAGAGAATCTCAAATACATTCTTTTATTCAAGTGTAGGGTATAGTTAATTTTTTTTGTTTACAGTTTTTGTATTTTTCTGACATGGGGGCTCAACAATAAATGACAATCAGAAATGTCAAGTTGCATGTTGTTATTCTAACCAGCTTAGTTCGGTTGCATTTCCAATGTATTTATTTAAATTATAAATGTATCAGGGATCGATAAGGGAAGTGATAAAGAATCGGATCGATAAGCAGAATCGATAATGGAATCGTATCGATAAAATCTTATCAATTCCCATCCTTAAACCTAGTACAGGTTACTTGAAAGATGACATTCTGAAGTTTCTGATACAATAAAGAAAACTCACTTTTAGTGCTAATGAAATAGAGTAACATAGGTCTGAACTTGAGTTGTAGAAAAACGTTTTTCTGTAGTAGTTAGTAGTCCAAGTAGTATTTCCAAAAACATTGGTATGGCTGAAAAGACACCCTGGGCCCATAGCCTGAAGTCGGTTTTGGTAAAAGGTGAGAGGGCTCAGAAAACTATTTTCTCATAGACTTCAATGCATTCGACAGAGATTTTCTTCCTGTTTTGGCTCGTGACTTTTCACCTAGATCCCTGATTCGCTCATTCCCACGTGGGGTACCATTGGAAAGCCCTACTAATTGGTTACAAGTTCCAACCCTGTCCAATAATTTTCGAGATCGCCAAATGATTGACGGAGGTAGAGGCTCGAGAGTCGGCAGTGGTATTTGAAATGTTTTTAAGTCTGCCGTGTACTTCGGCACGTGCCTCACATATCGGCATGTAACTCGAGAACCGCTGAACGGATTTTGTCAACTGAAATGGCTATCGACAGGCAACAAATAGGGCTTTAATTCGCCGGTGGGAAAATCGTCCTCAAGAGGGCCCACATGTGGGCCGTTGCATGTTAAGAGGTTTAAGCTGATGATTAGTTACATCCCTACAGGATATATACAGTACACAGTGTATTGAGTGAATAAAACAAATATATATATATATATATATATATTTTTTTGCATTTCAGGGGTGCCCCTGGTGGCCCTATGCAACCGCATAGTCCGCATATGGCAAGAAACTGGCCTGTCTCTCGGACTCAGAGCCAGCCAGTGCGTTTGGAAACAGAAGAGAAAGCTGGAGAGCGAAAACAAAACGCCGCCTGGCAGAAGCTCAAGAGAAAACCCATAAAGCCCTGTTGTTTCTGTAAACACAAATGGAGGCCCCGTAAAATATCAGGTAACTACAACAGAACCGTACGCAGGTTGGTTACCGGGGCAACCGGATGCCTGGAGTAATTTGGAGGTATTTTTTATGAGAGCACAGCGGCGGATTGGCCCGGGTTACCTCGCCTTCTTTGTACTGTGTTTACCGTAAAACGCTCTTTCCCGGGGGGATATTGTGGCTGCACGGCCCAGAGTCGGGGTCTCGACTACGGGGGTAGACTGAGGGGAAGAGGAACGCAAATAAGCGTTGTGGTGGAAGATCAAACTATAAGCGGTTATGAAATGTACTTAAAGATACATGCATGTTGAGGTTTAAATAATAATGATATAGTTTGGGTGTTTATGTAGGCCTGATGACATGTTTAGCCGTAGACGTGGATGTTTGAAAGTCCATGCATTAATATGACAGACAGTCAGGATGGTCTGACAAGAAAGCTTAATGTGACTTAAGTAGAATTACTATGTACACAATCAAGGGAGATGGGGTGAGTATTGATTATTATTAGTGAGCCTTTTAACCAACAGTAGAGAGGGTGGTAATGTCTGTTGACACAGATCAATATGTATAAAACATGTAATGACTCAGTGATTTGCCAGTTCTTCCTTGAAAGAAACAACTCGAACAACCTTTCGTCTGAAATCGTATTTCCCACTACAGTGTATAGAGCAAACCGAGGTCGCAGTGTGTGATGATGGCCAACTACAGCGCTAAGAAACGCTGCTGACTTCTGAACGGCACGCACGTCGACCGCAGCGACGGAGAGGCCAGGGGCCAAGAGACCAACGAGTATATAAAGAAAAACAGAAGAAGAAGAAAACTAAACGCTCCATATGAACTGAATGTTGTATGAAGTGGACTTGGGGTCGGGATGGAGGGGGTGGAGGGGGGGGGGGCATGACATGGGGTGAGGACCGAACTCCCCGTGTCAGAACCGAAATGATTGTTTTCTGTGTTCTTTTTTTGATGGGTATGCCTTTCATGTTAGGAAATGAAGAGCAGGTGTTGTACTGGAACACACATTATGCTGCAATCCCCCATAAGGAACGCGTTTTTCCAATTTTGACTCACATGAAAGGCATACCCACCCTATAAGAAGATGGGGGGGGGGGGGGGGGGGGGGCGGGGGTGACAAAATATAAAAGAGGGCAAGCGGACAAGGCCGGACTGTGGGGATTAGAGGTGTGCTGGTCTAAACGAGACACTCTACTAAAGATGTTTCTGAGTGATTCATACGGGCCTCGTGGAAGATGGTCCAGGTTGTACAGATCTTCTGTCTGGTGGGCTGCGTTTTAAAAAAGGGATACTCCACTAACTTTAAGAAGCCCGTCTGATTTGTTACATAGCGGTCGGTCTAAAAAGCACTTGAAGAGATGTTTTGGTTTTTGAGCTTCAGATTCAGATTCTTTTATAATTTGTCACAGCTTTTTAAAATGTACATATTCAGAAAAACGTGAGATGCTTGTTTTTTTTTGTAGATTTGTAAACACAGTATACAACGTATATTCTATCTATACAAATTATAACTATAGGCTATAACTATAAACTATAACTATAAACTAGGGATGTCCGATATTATCGGCCGATATCGGCAGTAAAATGTGATATCGGAAAATATCGGTATCGGGATTTTTTTTTTTACATTTATTTAACCTTTATTTACCCAGGCAAGCAAGTAAGAACCAATTCTTATTTTATTTATTGTCAAAAGTATGCATGTTGGTTTAATTCAACAACAAGAGATATGTAATGTTAATTTTTACTTTTTTAATTATCATATTTTGCACAGATAATGCTTACATTTAGAAAGCCTTTTGAATGCATCCAGTGAAATTATTAATTACCTGAAATTACTCAGTTTTTTTGGGGGGAAACCCTGCATATATCGGTATCGGTTGATATCGGTATCGGTATCGGTATCGAAATTAAGAGTTGGACAATATCGGAATATCGGTATCGGTAAAAAAGCCAATATCGAGCATCCCTACTATAAACTAAATAAGCTATAAATAAACTATAAACGAAACATAATACACAACGTATATTCTATCTATACAAACTATACTATGCTAACTGTATGAATGGAATACGATATTGGAATACGAAACTACAGAGTTTGTGTATATCAGTGGAAGTCAATGGTGGTCCAAACCATATCTCAGAAAAAACTAATTTAAATCCCTGTATGTAGTTAATTAATATAGGGGGCAGGTAACCATAAGATTTATTCTTCTTCCTGCTCCTTTTGCCCATGGTAGAACTGTATTTATGATTTTGTATGAAAACTGTATGATTGTATTGCTTCCATGTGGCAAATAAAACTCTGAATCTTGAATCTTCATTTTTTAATCTTAAAATTAAGCATGTTGTCCTGTTTTCCTTTAGTTTTTAAGAAATGGTTTGGGCTCCCACTGACTTTGCGACTCCCAGTAGCTCAAAATGTGCATGTTATGGGTTCAAATCCAGCTCACAATCTTTGTTGCATAAATACCGTCTCCCTCTATCTACTGTGCACTATACAGCAGAAATGCCACATAATATTTATAAAAAAAAAAAAAAAAAAAAAAAAGGGGGGGATTTATTGTTTCCCCCTCCTGGTCCCATGTGTCTGGGTCACAGAAGAACGCCTCGTGGCATCCCGAGAGCGGAGCGGCTCGTTCACCAGCAGCGTGGAGCTCAGCTGCCTGTTTTGGGTTTCTCATGGGCCGTTCCCTTTGATTACAGCATGAGGAAGCATATTAACTTCACGGTGAAAAAGGCTTTTTAAGCTTTTCCTCATGTACATAATGTTACGTCTGTAGTGGTTTTACAGGGTGTCTAATTGTTAAAGTCGCCTCCTTGCCCCTAAGAATCATTTCAATAACATAACATGCACCACATAATATATATGTATATATATCTTTTTTTTTGTTAGGTTTTCCTGTGCTTTCTGGCACAATTACCTGGCTAGATGACTCACTGAATGCTGGGTGTGACATACTAGTATGATGATTTTGAGATTTTGGCTGCGTCAGTGGGGATGCGTCAGACCCATGGAACGTACGTACGCACTAGGCTGCAGTAAAAAACTTAAAACCAGATTCTCAAACATAAACATAAAGACGGACAACACGCTCATCACAGACAAGCTGGATGTAGCCAATTACTTAAACATTTTCTTCACAAACATAGCCACAACACTGGTAAACAAACTACCCTCCCACTCAGGGCATTATGGGGTAGAACACATAGTAGCTTACTACAAAAACCTAGGGGTCCGCAAAGACGACTTCAAGCTGGAAATAGTAACAACAGATGAGGTACTCAAAAAACTGAGCGCCCTCCAACCAAACAAGGCCACTGGCCATGACAACATCCCCTCCAAATTCCTCAGAGACTCAGCAGCCGCCATCACCCCAGTCATCACACACATAATAAACCTCTCCATAAAACAGGGACACGTCCCCAAGGACTTCAAAATTGCCAGGGTGACCCCTCTGCACAAAAAGGGCAGCAAATTAGACCCAGGCAACTACCGCCCTGTTTCTTTTTTTTTTTTTTTTTTTTTACTTTATTTTTTAGCGTTTATCGCTTTTCTGGTCAAGCATGACCGACAGTTGTAGGGTGAAACGGGAGAGAGAGCAGGGGGAGACATTCGGCAAATGACGGCGAGTCCGGGAATCGAACTCGGAGTCAACCAGATCCGTGACGCAGCACGGAGTCCCGCGACGCAGCGCGGTAACATGGTGTGCTACTGGAGCACCCCCTGTTTCTATTCTTACCTCGATCTCGAAAGTCATGGAAAAAATTGTCTACGAACAGGTCGAAAAGTACCTAGCGAAAAAAAATCGAATCTACGAATTCCAATCCGGCTTCAGAACATCCCACTCCACTGACACATGCCTTCTCTATTTGAACAACCACATCAAACAAGAGGTGTATGCGGGCAAATACTGCGGCATGGTCATGCTGGACCTACAAAAGGCCTTCGACACTGTCAATCACTCCATTCTGATTGACAAGCTAAAAGCAATTGGTTTTGATAGTCTATCAGTGAGCTGGATGCAATCCTACCTTGAGGAGGGAACAGATGGTGGAGGTAAACGGTACCCTACCCCCCCCCCCCCCACCCAGTGAGCTGTGGTGTTCCACAAGGAAGCATAGTAGGACCGCTACTGTTCCTAATTTATGCAAATGACATGTCGTCAGCTTGTGACTGCAACTTGTTCCTGTTTGTGGACGACTCAGCCCTGCTGGTCTCTGACAAGAACAAGTTACAGGTTGAAAAAACCCTCAGCTCGGAACTAGGCAAAATCTGCATATGGCTCGCTGATAACAAACTATCATTACACCTGGGTAAAACGGAGTCCATTCTCTTCGGATAAAATAACAAACTCAACAAGACCGACGGCTTCTCAGTTACAGTGGGTGACAATATTGTCACAAGGAAAGATGAAATTACCTACCTGGGCTCCATCCTAGAGGCAAATCTTTCCTGTGACAAAATGGCATCCAATGTAATAAAAAAAAGTCAACCAACGAACTCGATTCTTGTACCGGATCTCCTCTCTGGTAAAGAATACCCTGAAGACTCTGGCAGGAGCACTCATTCAAGGGTACTACGACTATGCTTGCACCTCATGGTACCAAAGCACCTCAAAGGCGCTAAAAACAAAATTACAAACATCTCAAAACAAACTGGTCAGACTACTGCTTGACCTTACTCCTAGAACCCACCTCACCCCTGCACACTTTGACAACCTAGGATGGCTTAGAGTAGACGACAGAGTACAGCAACTTGCAATAGGCTTGGTATACAAGATACACTACACGACCAAGGTACCCATGTACATGTCAAAATACTTCCCAAAGGTCAGTGAATACCACGATCACAACACCAGAGGGAGCTCCACAAATCATGTTAAACCAGATTCGGCGCAAACAAGGGACTAAACACGTTTCGCAATTATGCCACATCAATGTGGAACGCCCTACCCACAGCTGTAAAGGAATGTGAATCACTACCCACTTTCAAAACCACTCTCAAAGAACACCTACGGGAGACTGCAATTCGAAACTGGCCCCTGTAAATGTCCTAACCCAACCAACTCCAATGTACAGTAAATGACCAAGTATGGTTGTCAATATTCCAATGTACAGTTTTGCTTGTACAGGTGTACAGTGTTCCCCACCCACCCCTCCTACCCAACCACGTCCAATGTACAGCCCCCCCCACCCCCCCCCCCCCCCAACCCCACCCCACCTACCCAACCTCCTCCAATGTAGTTTATGTCAAATGTATATACTCTCTTTTCTGGACTCTTTTTGTATCACAAACAGTACTGTATTTGCAAATCTGGTATGTCATAAATGTATAGATGTAGCAGTACTGTCTATCTGTATGTCATGATGAATTGAAAATGGGGGACCCTGATGTAAACAAGACGAAAGTCTTTCTCTGGTCTGCATCCCCTTAACAATTGTGTGTATTGAGCTGTACTGTAATGTATTGTACCCATTCTGCAATCTGTTAATAAAGTTTTCAATCAATCAATCAATCACGCTAGCTCGCATACGTTCCATAGGTCTGACACGGCAAGCTGTCAGTAGGGGGGGGCTAGCTCGCATATACGTTCCATAGGTCTGACGCGTCGTGGCTGACAGTGGGGGGGGGGGGGGGGGGGGTGAGGGCTAGCTCGCATACGTTCCATAGGTCTGACACGGCAAGCTGTCAGTAGGGGGGGGCTAGCTCGCATATACGTTCCATAGGTCTGACGCGTCAAGCTGTCAGTGGGGGGGGGGGGGGGGGGGGGGGGCTAGCTTGCATACGTTCCATAGGTCTGACGCGTCAAGCTGTCAGTGGAGGGGCTAGCTCGCATACGTTCCATAGGTCTGACACATCGTGGCTGTCAGTGGAGGGGCTAGCTCGCATACGTTCCATAGGTCTGACACATCGTGGCTGTCAGTGGAGGGGCTAGCTCGCATACGTTCCATAGGTCTGACGCGTCGTGGCTGTCAGTGGAGGGGCTAGCTCGCATACGTTCCATAGGTCTGACGCGTCGTGGCTGTCAGTGGCCCAAATAGACACGACTCCAGCTTCGGCCTGTCTGATCAAATCAGCTCCTCCGCCCCTGAGATGCATTTGTGCTTAAGATCCACATCAAAAGACGTAATATTCCCCAGGAGCTACGTGTGGACTGGCTTCTTACACATCTTAAAGGAAGTGGGACAATATAGCCCTCTATTCACAAACATATCTCACACACAAACCCCCATACATGCGTATGAATGGGGACGTCGCCTTCAGCTCTTAAGAGGCATACATTCTTTTTTCTTTTGTTTGAAGACCAGAGACACACGCACATACTGTATATATACAGTGCATTGTACACATATGTGGGAAATAATGGCGTTGGCTTTGTCTAAGATGGCGGATCAGATGTGAAAGGAGAGTATCTTTATTCATGCGACGGGCTGCGTTAAACTCAAAACCTAAAGCCCAGCGCTTCAGGGCTGAAACAAGAGGCAGAGCAGAAAATCTGATTTAGCTTCAAAAGATACCTACTTACTATGCACACGGTGGTGGAAATATTTCAACATGTCGCCAATGATCGGACTCGGACTTCTGCACAGAGGGCTTAGAGTAGAGCCATATGAAATCCACGTTCACGGAATCGCGGAATTGAGCAATACAAATGGAATCAACTGTAAAAAATTTATAAAAAAATAATAAAAAATGTATACATATTTTTTTTTTATATTTTTTTTATGTTGTGGGACTTGTACAGCACTTTGTTCAACTTTGTCAGGGCTGTAAAGTTTAAACCTTTTTAAATCTTAGACAAACAAAACACTTTGCTTACATGAAATATTGTAAGTCGTCATTTGAGGCTTTATAAAAGCAGCACAATGAACACAAATCTGTCAGTGCCGAGTCCGACCTCATCTTAAATAACAAACAGCATTGCTTGTTGTAATTAACAAAGAGAGGCAGAGTTGATTTAGCAAAAAAAATATATATATATAATTTTTTTTTTAATATAATCAAATCTTATTTTCATATTCGAATCCCATGCCCATCGAACGAAGCTTCGAAGCTTCGAAGTATTTAAGACAGCCCTATTAAATGGACTGTTATATCTTATTAAATTGTGGACATTTATTTATTCCCACTTATTAGACACTATTTCTGATGGTAAAATGCGCGTACAAAGCAAAATACAGAATTCTGAAATATTAAAACGGAAAAAATGGAATTTGGAAAAAAAAATTATGGAATTTGGAAAAAAAATTAAATGGATTTCATATGGCTCTAGCTTAGAGAAGGGAGCAACTTTGAGGAAATTTTTTTCATAAACCTAAAATGTAAACTATGAGCCATGTACCTGAATACTGTAAAGAACATATTCCATAACTGGCACCCCTTTGAATTCCTGTGTTTTATAATACATTCATCGTGAAAACACGAGTGAAAACATGAGTCAGCTCATAGCACATTCCTGAATACTGATATCATTCTTATGTCAGCTTTAATTAGGTGTGTAATGTGTATGTAATAACATACCTATATAATGACTTATATAGTATTTAATCTTTTTACAATATCCTTTTATTATATGTTTTTTATAATATTATTTTTGACGCAACAGGGGAAGTGTCAATGAGTAGTGTGGTGGTGAAAGGGTTAAGTAGTGTGGCAGTGAAAGGGTTAACCGTCTGTAGCGTGGTAGTGAAAGGGTTAACATTCTGTAGTGTGGTAGTGAAAGTGTTAACCCTTCTGCAGTGTGGTAGTGAAAGGGTTAACCCTTCTGCAGTGGTAGTGAAAGGGTTAACTGTGTCTGTATGTAGTGTGGGAATTAAAAGGTTAACCGTCGGTAGTGCGATAGTAAAGGGTTAACCTTCGGCAGTGAAAGGGTTAAACCATATGGGGGGGGGGTCAGTGTCCTGCAAATCCTTCCCACCGAGTTGAAGCAGTTTGTCGGTTTGAGAGGGGTCCTGCACAGAGGCTGAGAAGCCCGAGCTGTAGAAGGGTAATACGCCATATTATCCAGCAGGTGTCCCATGTCACCCCTCACTCGCTAACCAACGCACCTGGCATGCAGCCGACTTCACGGTCGATTTATATGCCAAGTACCAAGAAGTAATTTTGTCAGAAGAGAGATAACGTGATTAAACTCTATTCACCTGTTCATAGTTCACACTATACTTTTCCTTTGTGGGTTGAAATTAATTCATTGGAAGCGGGTGAATGGGTTATACAAAAGAAAACGCAGTGTGCTGCAAATTACCCAAATCACTTATTCACAAATCAAGCGGCTGAATAAAGAAGCGGGCCACGGTTCCTCTCCCTCAGAAACAACAGCTGCTCGAAGGAGTCTGAACACATAAAGGACCGGGCTGTAACATAAGGGGCCAGGCTGTAGCTGTAAACGGGGGCTAGAGACGCCATCGTTTCCACAGCAGGTGTCCCCCTGTCAAACCTCGCCACAAAAACCAGCGAGCCCCGCGGTACACCTGGCACGCAGCTGAGTAACAAAGGAACCCCGCCGCAATGACCCAATCAGGCGTCGGAGGAAGTGACTGATGAAGATCACTCGAGTCGGCAGGAAACGTTTGGAAGGTCGCTGGAAAGTATTATCTGTCATCTTGGAAGCTTTGACTCACCAAAAAAAAAAGATAACCCATCTGATTCACTGTTGTCGTCTCCCCAAACTACATGCAGGCTGATGTTAGGTAAGCGAGTAAGTAAGTAAGTAAGTAAGTAAGTAAGTAAGTAAGTAAGTAAGTAAGTAAGTAAGTAAGTAAGTAAGTAAGTAAGTAAGTAAGTAAGTAAGTAAGTAAGTAAGTAAGTAAGTAAGTAAGTAAGTAAGTAAGTAAGTAAGTAAGTAAGTAAGTAAGTAAGTAAGTAAGTACGTAAGTAAGTAAGTAAGTAAGTAAGTAAGTAAGTAAGTAAGTAAGTAAGTAAGTAAGTAAGTAAGTAAGTAATAAGTAAGTAAGTAAGTAAGTAAGTAAGTAAGTAAGTAAGTAAGTAAATGAGTGAGTAAGTAAGTGAGTGAGTGAGTGAGTGAGTGAGTGAGTGAGTGAGTGAGTGAGTGAGTGAGTGAGTGAGTGAGTGAGTGAGTGAGTGAGTGAGTGAGTAATTAATTAATTAACTGCAGCTTGAGTGCCAAAAACGACTTACCGGTAAGTCGTTTCTGGGCCTAAGTCGTTTAGTGCCAAAAACAACTTAAAGGGGAACTATTTTACTATTTCTTTCACTATTTGGGCACTTTTACACAATTCCTGTGAGTTTATGGAACACCTCTGTAATTTTTTCTTTTTTTTAATTCATTGTTTTGTATTTCTAATCAAGTCCTCAAAAACAACATTTTTCTACCTCAAGATCTTAAGCCGTTTTGAGCCTGGGCTCCAACCACAATGGTAAACCACTGCCCCGCCTGATGATTATCATGCAGCGGTGTCTCTCTGACATCACAAATCAGCACATTTTCAGATGACTCAGTTCAGTGAGGGTGAATATTGTGAGAGGAGAATTGGAAGAATGCGCCAATATGAGAATTAGAGACATAGATCATATTAATATAAGTCCACATAGCTAGGAAACAATGCTAAACACTGAAAAAGGCCATTTATAAGATAGTTCCCCTTTAGTTTCTGGGTCGTTTTTCCCTGATATTTTTATTCATTATCCACCAGGAAGCCTGTTGTTACCATAGGGCAGTGCTTCTCAAACTTTTTCTGTCAGGCCCCCCTTTGGCGGACCAAAATATTTTGGGCCCCCCTCGCCCCAACAAAATAGTCATGAAATGGGCCATGTTTAAATTTATTGAAATAACACCAATATCGTGACCTTTCAAATTGGCCCTATATTTTGTTTTCAGATCTGTTATGGATGAAAAGCCAGCTTCACACAGATATGTGGTGCTGAATGGTATCAACACCTTAACTGCTGCATCATGAGATACTTGGTGGGCCATGAGATGAGATACTTGGTACTCAGCACCACACTCTGAAATTAGCTCTCTAGGTGGTATCAGATGAGATTTCAAAGAGTTCTTCCAAGAGTGTGGATGGAGATGTGTCAGGAAGCTTTGTCTCAATGTTGTCTGTAAAGGTTTTTTTTATCCAGAGTAACTTGGTGATCCTTTTCTGTGTTTTATTAAATAATGATTTTCAGATTTTGAGAAATGGTATTTTCATGGAGAACAGTGCAGCTGCAACAGATAGCACTTTAGTGATAATTTTCTGTAATCCAAAAAAAAAAAAAAAAAAAAATATATATATATATAAATCTCAAGGCCCCCCCTGTCATGCCTCTGCGCCCCCCACTTTGAGAAACACTGCCATAGGGAATGAGTCTGAGGTCACCAAGGTGCAATACCGGCCGCATCCAGCTAGACGGCGGTATTGAGCACCCTTTGAAACCTTGTATCCTGGCCGCGTCTATGCTTTTACCAAACGGTTCGTGTTTCCGCGTTCCCGTTTTGCGCTCTGATTGGCCACTGACCTACGCTAGTACGCCCCCCTCGCTATGAGCGTAGAATAATGCGTAGAATAATGCGTGGACACTACCTCCAGGAACAGCTGTTTCCGCGTGACTTTATGTGCGCTAATGTTCTGGTAAGTTTAAAGTGCTTAGAAATGCAGGTAAATGCCGGTTCATTCATGCTTTGAGGCACGCTTCCTGACAGGATTTTATAATATTTTATTGACAGGATTTTATAATATACAATTTTAAGAAACGACATTCTCAGCTGAGTCGCGAAACGCCGCTCTCTCAGCTGCGTCGGTCAGTAGTGTGAAGCACCTCTGTATTCATGGGACTATGAATGCGACAGTAGAGGTTGAGTACTTTATTATCTAAAGATGGTAAGTTAGTGTTGTGTTTATTCATAGTTAAAGACAGTAGAGGTTGAGTACTTTATTAGCTAAAGATGTTAAGTTAGAGTGTTGTGTTCATTCATAGTTAGACATTAGAGGTTGAGTAAATATCTAAAGATAAGTTAGATGTCAATGTTTTGGTTTGTTAAATGATAAATGTTAAATGTTACACACTGAAATCTACACTCTCTCATCCTGCTTTCCGCAACTCCTATACTTCCTGAGTAACTTGCCCAACACTGCTTAAGGGGAGACACTGCAGGTGAATAGGGTAAAAAAATTAACTAATAGATATCACAATGAAACTTCCCCAGTTGATTACTTATATTAAGACAAGACTTTTTTGTATTACAAGTTTTCTGAAATTGTATGTTTAAATATGCAAATGAGGCACGATCTACTTAAATATGCACTAATTTGCATATAATTCCAGGACAGAAATCTGAACATTGGATAAAGCCATTTTCAAAATTATAGTTTCATTTTGTTGACATATTAGAGCCAAAGGTTATTACAGAGGGGATTTTGGATATCTCTTTTTATCACTCCATAAATCTGAAAATACTCCATTCAGTCCATTTTTATGGTAAAATTCCATATTTCGCCATGTTTTTAGGAATAAAATGTGATATAAATCAGGGTATGAATGCGATATTAACAAACCCTTCTGTAAATACCTTCAGAACATAGATATGAATAGAACTGGAAAGTTTGGTGTATGTGAGTGCTACTGAAGTGGAGATTTCTGGCTCAGAGTATGAGGAAAAACTCTTAAAACTCATTTTTGGGAAAACGCCTTCAAAGTTCTGTATTGTAAAATGCCATACTTTTTTTTTAAACAGATATTTACAAACACAATACCTAATCAAACCATTAGTAATAGACAACCTAAACACATGCCTGATAACTGAATAATAATAATAATAATAATAATGATGTTATTGAACTGAACAGAACTACACACAGGCTACAAACAGTGTAGTACAGTGTAGTACCCCCTAATAGGCCAAAAATATTTGAATAGATATCACTATGAAACTCTCCCAATTTGTTATGTACATATAAACTAAGAAAAAATATATTGCAAGTTTTCTGAAATGTATGTTTATATATGCAAATGAGGCACTTCCCCATTAAATATGTGCACATTAATGGATGCAATAAGGCAAAATGATGTAAACTAAATGTGTGTTATTGACGTTTTATTGTCACTAGTTTCATAGAAGACATGTTTAGGAAGCAAAATATAACAAAATCAACTAAAAAAGTATATTTGACTATTCACCTGCAGTGTCTCGCCTTAAAAAAAAGTGATGCTGCATAAGGGGACTGCTGAGAGCGTTGTTTCTTGACTCTCAGCTGAGAGCGTAGTGACTGCTGAGAGCGTCGTTTCTTAAAATTGTCAAGCTACAATATTATAAAATACAATATTATAAAATCCTGTCAGGAAGCGTGCCTCAAAGCATGAATGAACCGGCATTTACCGGCATTTCTAAGCACTTTAAACTTGAACTTTAGCGCACATAAGTCACGAGGAAACAGCTGTTCCTGGAGGCAGTAGGGGCGTACTACTGTGATACCCATTTCAAGTGTCCACGCATTATTCCTACGTTCATAGCGAGGGGGCGTACTAGCGTAGGTCAGTGGCCAATCAGAGCGCAAAACGGGAACGCGGAAACACGAACCGTTTGGTAAAAGCATAGACGCATCCTGGCCTGTGGGTCGATCTAATGGGTCCGGGTCTTTTTTTTTGTCGCAAAACCCACCGTGCCATCTTAAAGGCACAGTCCGTTTTTTTTTACTTTTTTATTTTATTTCTCCGATCATGTTCGAATCTGGTGTTTTTATGTAAATTTGAAATAAAATTCGATATTCGAATATAATGTGACGTCCTTTGTGTGTGGTGGTGGTGGTGGTATACCTGAGGTGCTCACTGCTGTAGAGTAAGGGTTCAGATCACAAGCGTTCTCAGCCCAGCAGCCACATCCATAATGAGACGCCTGGGATCAGAGGAAACAGAGACAACAGTGAGACAGTGAAGGGGTTAAAAGCATCTCATTGGTCTCGTTACCTTGGTGCAGCTAAGCGTCAGAATGACAATCGTAGGTGAAAATTGGACGTAGAAAACGACAGGGTTCCCATTCTTGTGTGGTTTGTTCTTAAAGACTTTGTTCTTAAAGTCTCATTCCCATTTTGCGAAATACATTTATTTTCCCCCAGAGACAGAAGAGAAGATCATTATCAATTTCATCTGTGTGTCAGTCTTGGAGTTGTTAGAAGTATTACTTTTGACAGAGCAGGGCTAGCTGCTACATACCGCTTCCAGTCCTTGTGCTAAGCTAGGCTAGCATGCACTTGCACTAGCATGACCTCTCTCTGGGGCTACTAGATAACACAGAGATGAAATCAATCTTCTTGTCTGACTCTGGGGGGAAATGGCAAATAAGTGTATATCCCAAAATGTTGGGAATGTTCCTTTTTGACGTAACAAACTTGATCATCATTAGTAGTAGAGGGGTCTGGGAGTATGCAGCCTCGCCTTGGGGGGAAGAGATTCGCTTTTTGTTTGTTTTGAGAAATACAGTGACTTCTAATTAACCTACTTATTTCTGATTAGTTTTGGGTGGAAGGGTATTCCAGGACTTAGCTGAAGTTTTCCCTGCCTACCTTCACCATTACCTTTTATTATTTCTGGATGCTAAACTTTGTGGTAAAAATAATACTCTCTGTATTATATTCCAAAACTGAATAAACAATACATCTATATGCAGAAAACAACTTGGCTAACTTCAGTGCCTAGAAGCTAGGCTACCTGGCCTTAGAAGTTAGGCTACCTGGCCTTAGAAGTTAGGCTACCTGGCCTTAGAAGCTAGGCTACCTGGCCTTAGAAGTTAGGCTACCTGGCCTTAGAAGTTAGGCTACCTGGCCTTAGAAGTTAGGCTACCTGGCCTTATAAGCTAGGCTACCTGGCCTTAGAAGTTAGGCTACCTGGCCTTAGAAGTTAGGCTACCTGGCCTTAGAAGTTAGGCTACCTGGCCAATCCTGCCGGGGTGTTTCATGGCAAGGCCCCCGCTGGACACTGCGGCTGCCACATTCCCGTCCTGGTCCACCACAATGGCCCCCACCGTGTCCAGACACCCAGAGCCGTGCCCGTCCTGGTCCACCACGATGGCCCCCGGTGTGTCCAGACTCGCAGAGCCGTTCTCCTACAAAACAAACAGACAAGACATGGCAATTCACAAAGGAGTCGAATAGAGGGGAAAAACAACTTTCAAAACAAATACTGTGATGTTAGCAGGGATGCAGTGATACTAGGCTACATGTGTGTTGGGAAGCTGACATCAGGATCACTCCCATTGACGTCCAGTGTGTAGGGCAAGCAGCCAGATGCAGAGGATCACTCCCATTGTAGTCCAGTGTGTAGGGCAAGCAGCCAGATGCAGAGGATCACTCCCATTGACGTGCAGTGTGTAGGGCAAGCAGCCAGATGCAGAGGATCACTCCCATTGACGTCCAGTGTGTAGGGCAAGCAGCCAGATGCAGAGGATCACTCCCATTGACGTCCAGTGTGTAGAGCAAGCAGCCAGATGCAGAGGATCACTCCCATTGACGTCCAGTGTGTAGAGCAAGCAGCCAGATGCAGAGGATCACTCCCATTGACGTCCAGTGTGTAGGGCAAGCAGCCAGATGCAGAGGATCACTCCCATTGACGTCCAGTGTGTAGGGCAAGCAGCCAGATGCAGAGGATCACTCCCATTGACGTCCAGTGTGTAGAGCAAGCAGCCAGATGCAGAGGATCACTCCCATTGACGTCCAGTGTGTAGAGCAAGCAGCCAGATGCAGAGGATCACTCCCATTGACGTCCAGTGTGTAGAGCAAGCAGCCAGATGCAGAGGATCACTCCCATTGACGTCCAGTGTGTAGAGCAAGCAGCCAGATGCAGAGGACCATCACTCCCATTGACGCTGTGTCGACAGGCGGGTTCTGGGGTTACTTAAAACATCCCCCAGTTCCGCGTCCAGTCTGCATTTCTGGATGTTCTGCAATGCTATCTTAACTTGCCGAGCACGATACTGAAATCCAATACCAAGAGATGTGTGATACGTCAAGAGAAAATTATTGGGTTTATGCCTTTTCATCTAACCTATAGATCTGTTTCTCGTCCACGTCAGTCTCAGTGTGCGCGCACATCAAGGCGGCAAAAGGGAACGTAATCCTGGTCAGAACAACGGGGCGGACTACAATATATTTGCATTTGTTAGCCATGCTAGCGATCTAAAAACAATCAATCCATGCCAAAGCTAGACGTGTAAAATGTGAAAGACTCACACTCACGCAAATGCTGATTTTGGCTAAATGACATACAGCCGTTTTCGTTTGAAACTACTTTTAGTCAGGGGAGTGTCATGGTTTCTCCATAGAGCCCCGTCGTACTTCTTTTGGCGCAGCAGCTCGCGCAGGTCCGAGGTGACTCAGTTGGTATTGCTGATTGGCTCGAAACAGGTCTATAGTTGGATGTTACACCGGTCTAACGGAGAGAAAATGTGATTATATTAGTGGTCGAAGTGTACATGTATATTGTTCAACAACAGTAACTGGGTTTGATTTTGTACAGTTTAGTACTCAGTATCTACAGTATATCAGCAGTGAAAAGGTGGTACTGTACTGGCATATCCCTTCATTCTTTTATTGTCTTTGGAGTGCGTACTGAGTTAACATAAACTCAGGAGACTCTTGAGGAGAAGCCTGAGCCAATATCGCGGGATGGCTCCGTGTCCCAAGGCGCTGGGGTTTCTTTGAAATGGGCCATTTCCAACATTAACAAGGGCACACTGTATGAACAATCCATTAATCATCCTTTCATCTCCTCCATATTTCACATCGGAAAACGTGCTGTTCGAACATTTGTTTTCCTTCCCTGATTGCAGTTTGCTTTGGAAGTCGCTTGTTTGCGAAGCACTGGGGAGTCAGACGGCATGATAAATCATCCTCCACGGGGTAATTGTGCAGAATGGCACTGTGATACACGACTGGACCTCTCTTCCAACTCTTTCCAGGGGCAAGAACATCTCCTATGAACCTGGACTAGGAGGTCCTGGGTAAAAAACAGGATCGTTGAAACTGGGAGTCTTCACGGTTTCCCATGAAAAGCACTTGCACCAGTGGTTTGGCTTTAAGACATCGGAAGCAGAAAAGTGTGATTTGTCTGTGTCGCAATAAGCGTGCTCGTAAAAGTCTAAACAATGTGCAAAACATTCTAAAATCTGTTGCTAAGCAATGTCCATACAGTACATTAATGCCCTGTTTTCTGAAGAGTACTCAGTAATTCATCATCTCATTTATCAAGATGATTTAATTGTATTTATCGCATTTATTTCCTCCATCCGGCCTTCATCAGAGTGTGGTCGAAATGGCCGAAGACATTTTGTGCAGTAGACAGATGAACTATCTAAGGAAATATGATGAACTTCAATGTAAAAAAAAACTGTACGCACATTGACAGCCTGTTGGTAATGTGCAGAGAAACTGAGAAATATTTAATATAATACTTTAATGAGATGATATTGCCAGGAATTGACTGCAGGATGAGAGACAAGACCCCAACACACCAGCACAGTATTTTCTGCAACAATGGAAAACAAATTACGAGCCACGTCAATCATCAAGAAACCAAGGATTTGTTCTGCAGAAAGTCTGTGTATTGAAAACCCAGAGGCAGTACCGCTGATGGCCAGCAGGTGCCACAATTACACATTATCGCTTTAACATTAGGAAAGAGGATTTTCTGTTTTCGCTAACAGCTCTCCCCACTGTAAAGAAAACAACATGTAATTCGAAACTGGCCCCTGTAAATGTCCTAACCCAACCCCCTCCAATGTACAGTAAATGTCCTAACCCAATAATACACAAGACCCTCTTCTTGGAACCAAGTAAGGTTTCGTCGATAATCCCATGTACAGTTACCCCCCCACCCCGCCTACCCCCCCCCCACCCCACCCACCTCCTATGTACAGTCCCCCCCCCCACCTACCCAATTGCCCCTCTCTTTTTTAAACTCTTTTTGTATCACAAACAGTACTGTATTTGTAAATCTGGTATGTCATAAATGTATAGATGTAGCAGTACTGTCTATCTGTATGTCATGTATGTCATATATGTTATGATGAATTGAAAATGGGGGACCCTGATGTAAACAAGACGAAAGTCTTTCTCTGGTCTGCATCCCCTTAACAATTGTGTGTATTGAGCTGTACTGTATTGTACCCATTCTGCAATCTGTTAATACAATTTTCAATCAATCAATCAATATGGAGCTAAACATCAATATTGTCGTCTTATGCTCCACTAAGGTACTATAATTTTTCATATACTTTTTTTTTTTTTTTTTTTTTTTTTTTATATCTTTTCCCCCCTCCTTTTTCCTCAGTTTTTCTCCCATCCCAATGTTAGTCGTGTTGCCAATTCCCAATCCCCTTCCTGGTCGCTGCGCACCTACCCCCCACAGTCGGTCTGGGAGAGTGGAGGCTATCACGTGCTTCCTCCGACACACGTGTAGCCAATCAACTGCTTCTTTTCACCTGGCAGCGCGGACTCTCACTGAGAGGGTGTAACATGTGGAAGGATCACACTACCCCCCTTAGATCCTTTCCTCGCTGAGCAGGCGCCCCGACCGAACTGTAGGAGTCGCTGTTTACAACAACCAGGACCCACCCACCAGCTTTCCCACCCCTAACACTGCCAATTGTGTTAGTATGAACGACCAGCCAAGCTGGTAGCAATGCCGAGAGCTGGGCTCGAACCCAGCGTCTCCTGCATTGGTGGCGAGCGCCTTGCCCACTACACCACCTAGCCGCATATACTTTCTTTTCTACTTTTTATATTGTATGTTGGATATTAATTACTATTTGAATTCTTTGCACATTTGAGCTCTTTCACACCATCCTCGCCTTCTCATCTGGTCTTTCCTTACTTTTCCTCCCTAGAGCCTAAAACTGCCTCATTAAGCAGATCATCAGATTATAAAAGCTTTCTTTTTGTATGCATGTATCTGCAGATAATACCAGTGATTTACAACAACCCTACGCAGCATCACTTCTGATGATATCGCCAGGAATTCATTATGGGATAAGAGACTAGACTCTAACACACCACCACGGTAAGTCGAAGTGACTTCGTAAACAAACATTTTGGCCTTTTGTTTATTTCTCTGGGGAGAGTTAGCTTGTGTAGCGCTCTGTGGGTCTGACGTGTCACAGACTCCTCCTCCTTTCCACATACTGTGGACAGTGGATATACTAGCAAACAACACAGAAAGCAACTATTGGCCAACATTGATTTGCTTTATATGCCTAATAATTGTGGTATTCGAACATTTGCAGCTCAACCCCGTCTCGAGTATTTTTTTCACATCTGAAACAGGTGCCTGTATCTCTATCAGAACAAAACGTGAACAGGAACATTTTATGACTTGGCAAGCAAGAGAGGCGTAGCAAAAATACATTCTCAGTGAAAATCGGAACCAGACCTGCTGCAATCAACATTTTTTCATCCACACAAGTCTCTGATATAGTCCTTACACTTACTCAAAAACGGAGGTTAGTTCATATTGATATCTTAACTTTTATGGAGGATGGCGCTAGAAGAACAATAGCAAAACAGATAATTCCAGCCCAACCCAAGACAAGGTTTCGTATTTGGATCTATCTTAGGGGAGTAAAAAAATAAAGTAATTAGTGGAACGTAGCCATTCTTACAGCCTGGAGTCTAAGAGGTAAGTCCAAGTCAAATTAACAAAAGGCCTGCATATTAATCATTAATAGGTCAAGTAGGTTGAGCGCTGTACAAATGGCAGCAGGAAAGGGCAAGGCAACCCTTTATAATCCGCATTAGGCTAACTAGCCGACTGACACCAAAATCCATCAAATTAGACGTTAACGGGCCAAACTAAACAAACAGTTAGGCACGGTTGTTATTCGTCCTTCTCCTTAATGAATATCTACCTCAAGTGGTGAGGATTAATCAAATTAAGTGGGCAATCCTTTAGCAGTGTTCAAAAACAAATCAAGTGCACTGCCTCAGGCAAAGATTCAGATCCAAACCCATTTAACCTCCCGTTCTTATTACGGAGTAAAAGCAAAATGTATGTCGTCAGGGCCGTCCTGGCTCTGCGGGCCGAGCTGCCCCGTGTGCTCCCAGGGTCCGTGTCCAACTCATGATCGCCTTGTCCGCCCCCGTACTTGGCAACGTAAAAGAAAGGTAACCACAAGAAATACGGCCAAATCCCCTAATAAACCACAGGTTAGATAGAAGTTAGCTTGGACTCCTGTACTGCCATGTTCACATGCCTTAGCAATTCTGCAGTGGAACGACTCCAGTTGGTTCAAAACCGTTGCTGTGAGACATCCGACTAAAACTAGTTACAGGGGCCCAACATGACTCCGATTTTGGCTTCCTTGCATTAGGAGGATTGATTTGAAAACACTTTTAATTACATAGGCATTGCATGATCAGGATCCTCCTTATAACCCAGTTCTTATACCTCGAGGTCTTCTGACCAGGAACGGCTCCTCGTCCCCAGGTCTAGGCTTGTAACCAAAGGCAACCAAACTCTGCAACCTCCTCCCTCCACACATCAGCACTGCCCCTCAATACAAGCTTTTAAGACACTTTTAAAAACCTATAGTGTATTGAAAGCACTCTTAGATCTCATAGTTTTTATATTAAGTAGAAATACTTAAGTGTGTGAAATACTGTGACACAATAGCATATTCTATGTGAAAAGGAGAGTTCTCAAAGAAGAAAAATACATATTTACCCGTTATTGAAAACACCCACAGGATGGCGTCTAGAGCAGTGGTTCTCAACTGGTCTAGCCTCGGGACCCAACATTTTCCTTAGTCATTAAGTCGCGACCCAACATTTTTAACCACTATGATTATTTTATGTTAAAAGAAAATTTGCAGTAATACGCAATCTTTCAAAACATGAAATAAACACAAAAAAGTGCAACAAAAGTGCAACTATTGCTAAAAACCCAATGAAATCAAATAATAATAAATAATTATGCTTAGCAGATTTCTTAGCTTAACATAACAGACCTACGTTTGGGGGAACTAATGGGATAACTGGGGTTGCAACAAAAGTGCAACTAGGGCTAAAAACCCAATGAAATAATAATAATAATAATAATAATAATAATAATAATAATAATAATAATAATAATAATAATAATAATAATAATAATAATAATAATAATAATAATAATAATAATAATAATAATAAATAATTATGCTTCTTAGCAGACTTCTTAGCTTAACATAACAGACCTACAGTAAGTTTGGGGGAACTAATGGGATAACTGGGGTTGCAACAAAAGTGCAACTCAACTACTATGTTACCTGTTTATTGCACAATGTTGTTTTATTGGATTCTATTATATGTTGTACTACTGTATTGCACATCGTTGCGGGCAAGACCACCCGCATTTCATTGTATACTTGTATGCCGTGACAAATAAAACTCTTGACTCTTGACTTGACTAGGGCTAAAAACCCAACGAAATAAAATTATAATAAATCATATGCTTCTTAGCAGATTTCTTAGCTTAACATAACAGACCTAAGTTTGGGGGAACTAATGGGATAACTGGGGTTGCAACAAAAGTACAACTAGGGCTAAAAACACAATGAAATAAAATAATAATAATAATAATAATAATAATAATAATAATAATAATAATAATAATAATAATAATAATAATAATAATAATAAAATAATATATCCTTCTTAGCAGACTTCTTAGCTTAACATCCCAGGGAACTAATGGGATAACTGGGGATGTTGTTTGCTCCTGACAAGAGTCTTAAAGTCTGGGGTGATGGTAGACAAAGCAACTCTGAGGTCATGCTCAATGTCCAATCTGTTCCTCTGATTTGTCTTCAGCTGGACCAGAGCTGAGGAGGCCACTTTCACAAAGATAGGTAGTAAAAAAAAAAATTATATATATATATAAATTAACACTATGATCGCCGGGGACGAGTTAAGACGTCATTCCTAGCCATGCTCATTCTGCCGAAGACGCCGTAACTCGTCTTTGATGTCAATATTTAAAAAATCTGTGACCGAAATCATATTTCCCCTCCGGAGCCCTGAGACACACTGCAAAGCTCCACTCAACTCTCTAGCGGTTCAAGAGCGCCATCTGGTGACTAACTCGAAAAAACAACATGATTTGGACGTATATACTATTATACAACCTGGAAATGGATCGGGCATTTCTCCATCCCATAATAGAAAAAATTCTGTTCCACGCTCATCTGCCAGTGGCGCGAGGAAGCCACGGTAAGATTCAGCGTTATATTCTAACGTGTTCCATATAAACTGCTATGATGAACATATGACCCACTCTGGATGAATCATCTAACGCTGCCCACGGAATTATAAACGATCCCCCGCCCATCATCAGATGACATGTAGTAACTTCTAGAACCACGTCCAGTTGAAATTTTTTATCTCGCGCCGATTGCTATCAAACTGTATTTCATCATCAATATAATGCATTTGGACCTATAAATCAAGTTCTGGAGAAAGCTGCAGAAAACGATAAAAACATACTTATACTTTAGACCATATTTTAGTATGAATATGTGAATGAAAAAGTTTAACGTTGCTACACCCTGAACAATACATATAGGACATTGAATGGGCCATAATAATGGCAATTTAGCAATAGAATTTAAAAAGTTATAGCCCTGCAAAGAAGGGGAACTTCTCCATAGACAAATAGAGCTGGCGAGGGATGGTAAATTATGAATTTAACCCATGGCGATCAAAGTGTTAATAAAAAAAATATATATATATATTACACACATCCGCGACCCACTCAAGATGGCCCCGCGACCCACTTTTGGGTCGCGACCCACCAGTTGAGAAACACTGGTCTAGAGGGCACAGTACTGTAAAAGGATGCCATGAAGCACTAGAAGCAGTGCTTCTAGCACCACACCACATGGCTCCCTCTCCACTGGAAACTTACGTCCAGGAACTTCAGCATTGTGCCTATTTAGTTTCCACTGTGCATGTCTCGTGTAGTGCCCCCCCCCCCCCCCCCCCCCCCAGTGCTTTAGGCTCATCTCATACCATGGACCAAAATATAAGCCCTTGTGCTTAAACGGCCAAATATAGCGTTTTCCTCAAGAACGACATGCTACTCCCCCTGTTACTATACATACATCAGCCATAAAAACTCCACATGCTAACACAACCTAGCTCACTTAGCTTCTAACACTGTTAACTATAATAAAACTGGTACACCAAAATGTGGAAAACACAACAGAAATTAAGTTGTTATTCTAAAATCACACACAACACTGCACTTATTACATGTATACATTAAAAATCACCAACACACACACACACACACACACACACACACACACACACACACACACACACACACACACACACACACACACACACACACACACACACACACACACACACACACACACACACACACACACACACACACACACACACACACACACACACACACACACACACACACACACACACACACACACACAGGCTTATTTCCATTGCGGTGCTCTAGAATAACACTTAAAACACACCACAAGATGCAACAAGACAGCAAGTGACGACAGTACAATCAGCATATAAGTAGCAGATGGCGGCGAGGCTATGTCAACACGCTCATGCTTTCTTGGTCATAATAACAAAATTGAATATGTTACATGGTACTTTGCAACTATTTATTTAAAGCCAGTTTAAACGTACTCTGTGAAACACTCAATTTCAGATGCGTGTGCAGATTATTCCGTATTGCTGTGATTCTGATGTGTTACTTTTTGCCCATTAGGCTATTGAATCGAAAATGTATGAAGTCTATGGAGCTACGTGTAAAGCAGCTATGAGTGTCTCTTAGTAGTGAGAAATACTTTTTTCTAGGGATGTTCGATATTGGCTTTTTTACCGATATCCGATATACCGATATTGTCCAACTCTTAATTTCCGATACCGATATCAACCGATACGAAATAATTTCAGGTAACTAACATTACATATCTCTTGTCGTGGGAATTAACACAAAAGTATTATGCATACTTTTGACAATAAAAGTATGCATTGATGTGTTAATTTCACTGGATGCATTCAACAAGGCATTCTAAATGTAAACATTATCTGTGCATCTCCCTTTTTCTTCCCTCTCTCCCTCTGGTTCTCTCTCCCTTTCTCCCTCTCTCTTTCCTTCTCTCTCCCTTATTTATTGTAACTTTCCTTGTATACTATTGCTACAATATATATATTGCTGTAATATATATATATATTTTCTTACTTGTATGCATGTACATAACCTTGTTTTTGTTGCAGCCTCCGGCCCTCCCCCCTCCCCTCAAAAGGCTTTTGCTTTTGTATATACGAATTTGTTCTTACTTGCTTGCCTGGGTAGATAAAGGTTAAATAATTTTTTTTATAAAAATAAAAAATATATATATATATCTTTTTTTAACAGATACCGATAATTTCCAATATTACATTTTAATGCCAATATCGGCTGATAATATCGGACATCTCTACTTTCTTCCCACGTCAACCGTTTACCAGTGATGTTGTTGATCGGTTGTTGATTTACTCCAGTGCACACAAAGTAAATGTCAGCAAGCCTCAGACAGCGTGTAAAGGTGCGCGACCCCATTGACTTTGCATTGGTTTGTGGCTAACTATTCGGAGCTAGTATGAGGAACAGCATGGATTGTGCTGAGAAAGGATTCTACCAATCAACAACATCATTGGTAAACGAGAAATATGCCTAGTAGGAATCCAAAAATCTGAACATTAAATTCCTGAGGTCAAGTACCCCAATGGAAAAGGGGCCGGTGCATTGCATACAACTGGTTTGCTCTTCACCCTTGTGCGTCTGCCCGACTGTGACCAGGATATCTCAAAAAGGAATCGCCAGCTTGCAGTGAAATGTGCTGTGCACATTCAGAATCCCCATACGAAGAGACTTAATGAATTTGGAGCCCATGACCTTACCACTAGTGCCATCATCAGCGCCATCATGTTAGAATCTGGAATACCGTAGTTTTCGGACTATAAGCCGCGCCTTTTCCCCACATTTTTCGACCATGCGGCTTATATAACGGTGCGGCTTATATGTGACTCGACGTGACAAAACCCGAAAATGTAAAAATCTAAATATTGCTTTTTTGACTGCATTGAAATGTTATTTATCTGTTCCCTTATTTGCTAAACTTAATACAACTTGTAAATGAGTTAATTCTTGTTATTTGTCCGACAGTATTGTGTCCCAATGCTAATTACATATGGTAATTAAACATTAAAACACCTGCGGCTTATAGTCCAGTGCGGCTTATAGTGCGAAAAGTACGGTATCTTCCAAGACGTGCAGGGCTTTAGTCGTAGTCACAACATTTGCTGTGACACCCCCCCCCCCCCCCCCCCTGACCTTTCCTCTAGCGCACCACCATCAGGCCAAACGTTCTACTTTCAAATGAGTGCATCTTCTGACCCGTCACACAGTAAATTCACAAAAAAACTCGAACTCGTCACAGACGACACATTGGCCATAGGACTTGCGAAGAGTGGGGAGAGTGTCGAGCCTCGGTGGAGGTCTGTGCTCTACTGAGTGTTCTTCTCCTTTATGTGTCTAGTTGTTCTGTGCTCTACTGAGTGTTCTTCTCCTTTATGTGTCTAGTTGTTCTGTGCTCTACTGAGTGTTCTTCTCCTTTATGTGTCTAGTTGTTCTGTGCTCTACTGAGTGTTCTTCTCCTTTATGTGTCTAGTTGTGCTGTGCTCTACTGAGTGTTCTTCTCCTTTATGTGTCTAGTTGTTCTGTGCTCTACTCCTGAGTGCTTTCTTCTCCTTTATGTGTCTAGTTGTTCTGTGCTCTACTGAGTGCTTTCTTCTCCTTTATGTGTCTAGTTGTTCTGTGCTCTACTGAGTGTTCTTCTCCTTTATGTGTCTAGTTGTTCTCCTGAGTGTTCTTCTCCTTTGTGTCTAGTTGTTCTGTGCTCTACTGAGTGCTTTCTTCTCCTTTGTGTCTAGTTGTTCTGTGCTCTACTGAGTGTTCTTCTCCTTTATGTGTCTAGTTGTTCTGTGCTCTACTGAGTGTTCTTCTCCTTTATGTGTCTAGTTGTTCTGTGCTCTACTGAGTGTTCTTCTCCTTTGTGTCTAGTTGTTCTGTGCTCTACTGAGTGCTTTCTTCTCCTTTATGTGTCTAGTTGTTCTGTGCTCTACTGAGTGTTCTTCTCCTTTATGTGTCTAGTTGTTCTGTGCTCTACTGAGTGCTTTCTTCTCCTTTATGTGTCTAGTTGTTCTGTGCTCTACTGAGTGTTCTTCTCCTTTATGTGTCTAGTTGTTCTGTGCTCTACTGAGTGTTCTTCTCCTTTATGTGTCTAGTTGTTCTGTGCTAAACTGAGTGTTCTTCTTCTCCTTTATGTGTCTAGTTGTTCTGAGCTCTACTGAGTGCTTTCTTCTCCTTTATGTGTCTAGTTGTTCTGAGTTTGAGTTGTTTATGTTTGAGTTGTTTATGTTTGAGTTGGGGGGAGGCAGTCTGTAAATAATACAGCCACGATTACAGGCCACACACATCTGACAGAGATAACAAATGAACATGCTTTGGCAAACAAACATGCTTTAGCTCAGTGTGTGTGTGTGTGCGTATGTCTGTAGTGTGTATGTGCGTGTGTGTGTGTGTGTGTGAGTGATTTAGTCAGTGTGTGTGTGTTCGTGTGTGTGAGTGATTGAGTCAGTGTGTGTGTGTTCGTTGTGAGTGATTGAGTCAGTGTGTGTGTGTTTGTGTGAGTGATTGAGTCAGTGTGTGCGTGTGTGTGTGCGCGTGTGTGTGTGAGTGATTGAGTCGGTGTGTGTGTGTGTGTGTGTGTGAGTGATTGAGTCGGTGTGTGTGTGTGTGATTGAGTCAGTGTGTGTGCGTGTGTGATAGAGTCAGTGTGCCAGTGTGTGTGTGTGTGTGTGTGTGTGAGAGATTGAGTCAGTGTGTGTGTGTGTGTGTGTGTGTGTGTGTGTGTGTGTGTGTGTGTGTGTGTGTGATTGAGACTTCCACACCCCTGGTATCTCCAGGTCCTCATTATGTGGTGGTTTCCTCCGGTGACCATCTGACAGCCAGGATTACAGGACTATGCAGATGTTGGGCTCCTTTTATCGCAGACAAATCCCTCTGCTGCACTGCATTTAGACCTAATTAAAACGCATGGAGCGGACGAGGAGGTGGACGAGGAGGCGCAGGGCCCGGTGGGGAGAGTGCTGCTCCTTTGCTCCACTGAAAACCAAAGTCCTGGTCAAGTTCGACTTTATCGTCCGCAGGTTTCTCCCCGGCCCAGAATGTGGCTGAGTGGCGGTACCGTACCGACCAGAATTGGCACGAAGAATTTTTATTTAGCCTTTATTTAACCAGGTTTGTCCCGCTGAGATCCAGGATCTCTTTTTCAAAGGAGACCTGGCCAAGAACAGCAGCAACAGAGTTTCAAAATAAACACATACAGATAAAAGTAACATCACAAAATGATCAGATAAAACATTTGCACACAAAAAGCCTGGTTACAATAGGCTTCACTATAGCCTTAAATACAGGCTTACCAAGCTAGGGATTTTAAGGCCAGACTGATGATTGCTCCAAGCATGTAGGTGCGGAAAAACCTTAAAAGCTTTCTTTCCTGTTTCTGTTGGAACAACAAAGTGCAGAGAGTCCTTTGAACGGAGATTGTAATTTAATTTCCATCGTTCAAATTTAAAAAGAGACGATAAGTAAATCGGAAACATAGCCAAGAATGGCCCTGTGGATCGGAACATACCAGCGACTGAGCTGACGTGCGCATAAGGAAGTTCACTTTTAAATACAACACACAATGGTGAGTAAGAGATCCACGGTTTGTAATAAATCTCAGAGCCCCGTGATGCATGCTATCCAGCATCTGGAGACAGTGAGCAGAAGCGTTCATATAGAACACATCGCTATAATCAATCATAGGCAGAAACTTGTCTAATAAATGGTGTTCAAAATTATCTTCAATCCAAAAAATTTACACTTGTTTTCATACCGTCTTTACATGAAAAGAAAGATATATTAGTAAAAATAGTAAATAGCCTAAATAGAGACTGGCAGATTTGCCTGGGGGAACATGTGGGAGGGGACAGCCTTGGGAATTACTTTTAGTACTGTAGGTAACATTTATGTCTTGAATGGAGGATAGAGGATTGCCCTGTGATAGAACGGGAGAGGCTCAAGTATTGTTTATATTGTGTTTTGTTTTGTTTCAGATGTATGTCTTGTGAATTGTTTGTTGAATTGCATAATGGAACATTTGTAAAAAGAGCATAACCAAGAACTGTAAAATGAAAATAAAAACATTGTGGGGAAAAGAAATTGCCTAAATAACATATGTTTGTTCAGTGGCAGCAGCTTCAGGCTACTTCTGTTCTGGCTTCTTCGTCCTCTTTGATACCAGAGAGCGGTCTAGTCATATCAAGCTGCAGCACTGGGCTGGACTACTGCCATTCTTGCATGTTATTAAATCAAAGCAACACTGGTGGAGTTGTGCTGTGAATATATATACTACATATAGACATTTTGTTCATATATCTGTGTTTCGTTTTACCGAGGCGGCTGGGATTGGACCTGTGCGACAGCCTCGGAATCCTCTGTGCAGGAAAATCTCTGCTGTCAATTTACACCAGTGGTTCTCAACCTGGGGGGTCGGGATCCTACAGGGGGTCGTGAGATGGTTTTGGGGGCTCAAGAAAACCCATGCCATGACATTATCATGTCTTTGTCTTGTGAAATAATGAGTAGGGATTCCAGAAAATGGAAAAAATAAGAATACAAATAATTCTTTAGTGTCAAAGTTCACCCTTCCGTCTATGCCTGGCCATGTGTGGGGTACGACATGTTTACCGTTGCCTAGTTTGTAAAATACTACTCACATTTTCACTTGATTGTCTTCTCTTCTTTGTCTGATTATGCCCTGTATCAATTTTTTCAGCCAACTCCATCTTGCGCTTATTCCTCTTGTACGCCGATAAGCTGAACCCTGTGTGGGACGGAATATTGTCATTGAAAATACAATTAGTCTTCTATGGTATGAAGTGGAATCTCTGACTGAGGAGCAGTGGGTGTGCACTAAAGCATTACATCACGTGCAGGAGTGGGTTATGAGAATTAGACCATGCCTAGGGGTGGTAGTTAGGCCCGAGGCGCAGCCGAGGGTCGTTAGACCCCCTAGGCATGGTCTAATTCTCATAACCCACGACTGCGCGTGGTGTAATGGCTTTTATACAATGGCATGCAAATTTCTCGATTCTGATTGTCTGAAACAGTCAAGTTACACGTGGGTATTTGTCATAACCCCACGCTCTTGGTCCCAGGACCCGCCCACAACTGGATTACTATCAATCCGCTGTGCAAGTTTTTAGAAGTGAAAGCAAGATGGCGGACAGTAAACGTTACGAAAGGATATGTTGATAGGGTCATAAAGACTAAATGAAAAACGATTCTGTCACGGCGAATGTGTTAGTGTCTTACACAATGTTGGATTATGTAATTAGTGGGTCATGAGTCATTGTGGAACAAAATAAAAATCGTGCGAATTGATTGATTGCAAATTTGTATTTGTATTTTTTTTTACCTACTTTCTATAGAAGCAGCTGGGAGGTGCGCTGTTTTAAGTGAGCGTGGATTATTGAATTGATTGATTGCAAATGTTATTACTGTCCGCCTTGTTTCCAACTGGTTAAGCTTGGCGACTCTTTCAAAGTCGCTCTCTTTCGAAGTTGGTTAAAGTTAGTTTGTCTTTAGAGCAGGGCGATAGACCACCAGCCCTGATTCCAAACTCTAACCTTAACCAACTTCGAAAGAGAGCGACTTCGAAAGAGTCGCCAAGCTTAACCAGTTGGAAACAAGGCGGACAGTAATACAATTTGCAATCAATCAATCAATTCAATACTCCACGCTCACTTAAAACAGCGCACCTCCCAGCTGCTTCTATAGAAAGTAGGTTTTAAATATTTTTTATTCCCTCCTATAGGGCAAATAAAACTTATTTTACACACACACACACACACACACACACACACACACACACACACACACACACACACACACACACACACACACACACACACACACACACACACACACACACACACACACACACACACACACACACACACACACACACACACACACACACACACACACACACACACACACACACACACACACACACACACACTCCTGTCTGCAACGGCGGAGGAGAGTCAGACTGAGAGAGAGCTGGGTGTTGCGATGTTTTAAGTGAGCATGGCCTATTGAATTGGTCGATTGCTAATTTTATTACTGTACGCCTGGTTTCCAACTGGTTAAGTTTAGGCCCTCTAAAGTAGGTTTAAAAAAATAAATAAAAAAATAGGGCGAAGAAAACTTTTTTTTTCCTATAGGGCAAAGAAAACATTTTAATTTGTTTTACCTACTTTCTATAGAAGCATCTAAGAATGAAGTTATATAAAAAGTAGGTCTGCATCCCCTTAACAATTGTGTGTATTGAGCCGTACTGTATTGTACCCATTCTGCATCTGGTAATAAAATGTTCAATCAATCATTACAATAACACACAGTTGGATGTGTTAGTTTGTTGGATCCGTTGGATGCACTTCCGAGCTGCTTCCACATGGAGGCAACTTCTCTCAATCATTCCAATAACACACAGTTGGATGTGTTAGTTGGTTGGATGCACTTCCGAGCTGCTTCCACATGGAGGCAACTTCTCTCAATCATTCCAATAACACACAGTTGGATGTGTTAGTTGGTTGGATGCACTTCCGAGCTGCTTCCACATGGAGGCAACTTGTCTTTTTTGTTGTTGTGGGAACAACTTTTTCTGGCGGATGGTTTTTTCAATAAATCTTCGATTAATGTGTGTTTATTGTATAGCAATAAGGTTGGATGAATGTGGCAGTTGTATAAAAGCATTACACCACTTGCAGTCGTGATTTGTGAACAATAAACCATGCCTAGGGGGGTCTAACGACCCTCGGCTGCGCCTCGAGCCTAACGACCACCCCTAGGCATGGTTTATTGTTCACAAACCACTCCTGCGTGTGATGTAATGCTTAATTACACCACGTGCAGTCGTGGGTTATGAGAATTAGACCATGCCTAGGGGGTCTACCCCCCTAGGCATGGTCTAATAAAGCATTACACCACGCGCAGGAGTGGGTTGTGAGAATTAGACCATGCCTAGGGGTGGTCGTTAGGCCTGAGGCGCAGCCGAGGGTTGTTAGACCCCCCTAGGCATGGTCTAATTCTCACAACCCACGACTGCACGTGGTGTAATGGCTAAACTTAACCAGTTGGAAACAAGGTGGACAGTAATAAAATTAGCAATCAATCAATCAGCTAATTTTATTACTGTCCGCCTTGTTTCCAACTGGTTAAGTTTAGGCACTCTTTCGAAGTCGCTCTCTTTCGAAGTTGGTTAACACATCCACCGCCGGAAACGGCTTACGACGTGTTTCAAGTTCATGCGAATTCTGCCATTCCACGGCGTACAACGTTATTGAGATCATATTTAATTTTTTCGCCGTGTTATTCATAATTCCTGCAACGCTTCAATACTGCCGCCTGGTGGATGATCGGCGAGTTGCAACCGGAAATGGATCTCTTATGATCTCGGTGCACCGGGGAAATGCGTCCGGCACTCACATATTGTTGCGGGACTGTAGACACACATCGTGTATATGGATCACTGCCATAACTCAATAATCGAGATGATTTGGGCGTTTATTATTATTATACAAACCGGAAATGGATCGAGTCGATCGCCGTCAAATAAGTGGGATCTTTTTACTCCAGTCTCATCGGCTAACGGTAAGAGGACGCTGACATCATTTTCATCGCGTTTGTTTATTATTATTCATGCGAACTGCTCTGATCAATATATCACCCATACTACATAAAGCATTTACTGACGATCACGGAATTATAAAGGACCCCCCCCCGTTCATCCGCGCATGATAAGTCATAACGTTTAGGATCATGTACAGTTGAAATTTCTAATATAGCGTGTATCGCCAACAAACGGCAGTTGATAATCTATATATGCGTTTATGCCTATAAATCACGTTCTAGGAATTACTGCAGAAAACGATAAAAACATATTTATATTCTAGACAGTATTTTTGTATGAATCTATGAATGAAAAAGTATAACGTTCCCACATCCTGAACGATAGATAAGCGATGTTGAATGGGCCATAGTAATGTCAATTTAGCAATACAATTTAAAAAGTTATAGCCCTGCAAAGAAGATGAACATCTCCATAGGCTTAGACTGGTGGCAGTGATTATACATTGATGGATATAAGCGTGGCAGTTAATGTGTTAAGGTTAGAGTTTGGAATCAGGGCTGGTGGTCTATCGCCCTGCTCTAAAGACAAACTCTAACCTTAACCAACTTCGAAAGAGAGCGACTTCGAAAGAGTGCCTAAACTTAACCAGTTGGAAACAAGGCGGACAGTAATAAAATTAGCAATCAATCAATCAATTCAATAACCCACGCTCACTTAAAACAGCGCACCTCCCAGCTGCTTCTATAGATAGTAGGTTTAAAAAAATTAAATAAAAAACTCTTATAGGGCAAAGAAAACTCCCCCCCCCCCCCCCTATATAGGGCACAGAAAACTTTTTTTTATTTGTTTTACCTACTTTCTATAGAAGCATCTAAGAATGAAGTTCTATAGAAAGTAGGTTCAAAACAAAACAAAAGTTGGATGTGTTAGTTTGTTGGATGTCTAGTTGAAAGACAGTTGGATGTCGTAGTTTGTTGGATGTCTTAGTTGAGAGACAGTTGGATGTGTTAGTTTGTTGGATGTCTAGTTGAAAGAGAGTTGGATGACTTAGTTTGTTGGATGTCTTAGTTGAGAGACAGTTGGATGTCTTAGTTTGTTGGATGTCTTACTGAGAACAGTTGGATGCACTTCCGAGCTGCCTCCACATGGAGGCAACTTCTCTTTTTGGAAACTACTTTTTCTGCGGATGGTTTTTTCAATAAATCTTCAATTAATGTGTGTTTATTGTATAGCAATAAGGTTGGATGAATGCGCCAGTTGTATAAAAGCCATTACACCACGTGCAGTCGTGGGTTGTGAGAATTAGACCATGCCTAGGGGGGTCTAACGACCACCCCTAGGCATGGTCTAATTCTCACAACCCACTCCTGTTATGACGCTGTCAACATATACATTCGTAACGTTTATTGCCCGCCATCTTGCTTTCACTTCTAAAAACTCGCACGGCGGAGTGATAGTAATTCGGTTGTGGGCGGGTCCTGGGACCAAGAGCGCGGGGTTATGACAAATAACCACATGTAACTTGAAAGAATTGAAAAATTTGCATGCCATTGTATAATGTGGAAGAGATCATCGCAATGGAAAAACATATATACAAACCGAAATTACAAGAGACGCAAATTAACAAAAAATGGGGGGAAATGGACCGACTATAGAGCACAGGAGGACCCAATCGTCTCTACTGACTGTATTGTATCTTATGTTTCTGTATAGTATTTTATGTTTCTGTATAGTATTTTATGTTTCTCTTTTATTACCCGTGTGATTTTTTTATATTCCACTACTGCACCTTAAGTTTGAGTCCCAAATCTCGTTGTATGCCAATATAATGATAATAAAGTACAATCTAATCGAATCTGACTATAGAGCACAGGAGGACACCATCGTCTCTACTGACTATAGTAAAGACGACTTTAAACTGTTGAACAGTAATCCAGAACAGTAATCCAGAACTATTTTATTGCACTGTAAAAAATAATATTTGATCTATTCTACTATTTTATTGCACTGCACTATTTTACTCTGTCTATTTTATCTTACTATCATTGTCTATTTAAAACTGAATCAAACCATAAACAAGGTGGCCTGTTGGGATGTTAGATCCTAATATGAAAAACTGTGATTTTATATGTCTGCACTTTATGTGCTCATTTTATGCCTGTCTTTTTTCTGTTGTGAAGCACTTTGAGCTGCAGTTTCTGAATGAAAGGTGATATACAAATAAAGCTTATTATTACATGGCGTTTTCACATTCGCCGAAATGCTTGCTTGTGATTGGTCAATAGCGCTCGTCAGAGGTCCGATATTACTCGATAACGGACCTCTGCCGAACAATAATGACCGCTGTGTGCAGCTGGACCAATCAAGCCCACTACACACACTATCAGTGCTGCGTCTATACTTTCCGTAGCCGCATTTCTGCAGACCCCTCTCTGATTGGTTGAGCCCATTCCTGCAGACCCCTCTCTGATTGGTTGAGCGAAGCCCCTCTCTGATTGGTAAAATGAAGCTCGGGGGTAGACGCCGGCTCGTGTGGTGAGCACAGACCATCGCTGTTTCCTAACATAACAGGAGTAAAGTCCGTAGCAATCCAAAGTGACATTGACCACCAGACTCTTTCTCTTAAGGCATTAACTGGGTTAATTAATATAAATGTTATATTGTAACTGTCTAGTTACACATTGGTTCCGAAACATGTATGTTCCAGGTTGCAATTAAAACTTTGAATCTGAGAGTGCTGGTCCGGCTTTGATTGATTGATTGATTGATTGAAAAGTTTATTAACAGATTGCAGAATGGGTACAGTACAGTACAGCTCAATACATACAATTGTTAAGGGGATGCAGACCAGAGAAAGACTTTCGTCTCGTTTACATCAGGGTCCCCCATTTTCAATTCATCATAAGAATAATAGGATAATAATAATAATAATAATAATAATAATAATAATAATAATAATAATTATTATTATAATAATAATAATAATAATAATAATAATAATAATAATAATAATAATAATAATAATAGGAATAAGTCTCTCACGACAGAGTGGATGGCTCTTAAAAGAGCCTTTGGGTTAATCTTCAGTGAACAGCGTAGTTTACTTGGAGCTAGTGTACTTGGTCACAGCCTTGGTTCCCTCAGACACAGCGTGCTTCGCCAGCTCACCGGGGAGCAACAGACGCACAGGCTTCCTGCTTTCTTCTAACTGTCTAGTTAGGCATTAACTGTGTTAATCTAAATGTTACATTGTAACTGTCTAGTTAAGGCATTAACTGTGTTAATCTAAATGTTAGGTATTGTCACACCAGGATCAGTTGGTATGATGAAACACATGTTATTATATGTTTGATTGAAATGTTGTGTCTTACTAATAATAACTAATTCCTTGGTCAATAGAAGTCTCTGTGATACTTTCTGAATATGATGTTCCAAAAATGTTTGGGAACATCAAATGGGCAGGGTTATAATAGAAGAAAGACAGTGTAAACAATATAATTAACTCTGAATATAATAATGAGGAAAAATAAACAGGATACACAACAAGGTGCATGAGATGAACGCGAAATAACATAACGTTATGTTATATACCGTTACAATGTACAGTTTCTGACAGCTGGCTGTGTTGTCACGCGAAATAACGTTATACGCGAATCTGGTAGTCAATTTCTTTTTATCTTCTTGATATGATAACATTACGCTCGCCTTTTGCCGCGTGACGAGCTAAACCAATCAGAGAGGGGCTTCGCTCAACCAATCAGAGAGGGTCTGCAGAAATGGGCTCAACCAATCAGAGAGGGGTCTGCAGAAATGCGGCTACGGAAAGTATAGACGCATCAGTGCTGCTCAGCATATGCACAGCGTCATGCAATCAGACCACAGACCTGCCGATAATAATAATCACTTTATTTGGGCTGACAGAGCCACAGAACAACTGCGTCTGCATTTGATCTCGTCTTGTCGATGAATTAGGTATAGTAAGTTAGCCATGTAATAAGCGGGATAATGTATAGCCTATACTCGGTCATTGTCGCAAAATAATTGACCTTCACTGACGTTTAAAACACCTCGGCTGCGCCTCGGTGTTCTAAACTCCGTGTCGGTCAATTATTTTGCGACAATGACCTCGTAGCTATACATTATCCCTTACTTATTATTATATTATAGAGCACAGGAGGAGGACACCATCATCTCTACTGACGATAGAGCACAGGAGGACACCACCACTGGACAATAAAAACAGTGATGTTTTTACTCCCTGAATTTCCCCAAGGGGATCAATAAAGGAATATCTTATCTTATCTTATTAACTGCATTTGAAACTCATTGAAGATCTCATTGTATTTAAAAAGGAGCACTTCGTCGATTTTCAACCTTAATCCCAAATGACATTCCGATTATCGCATGTTCTCCTCACAACCGAACGATAGGTTTGAGGTTGAAAATCGGCAAAGTGCCCTTTGGACGTCAAGGAGGATACCGCTCAATCAATTTCACGGTCTGGAGCAGACTGTCAAAACAATATTGATGAATATGAACAACTCCGTCTCAAAGCCAGAAACCAGATGTCATAATGATGTAAAATCTGGAGCTGCTCAATAGACAATAAATAAGAGACTGATTTTATGGACCCACAGCATGTCCAAATGAGTTTTTAATGCTCAAATTAGCTCTTTTGTGTGGCAGTATTATTGCTTCTGATCTGAAACTAAATGTGTATCCTTATCCTTATAGAAGATTGCCCTGCGATCACCACTGGCCAGTGGGCAGTGAGCTAAAGACATGGTAGTTCTTATACTTATAGAAGATTGCCCTGAGATCACCACTTGCCAGTGGGCTAAAGACGTGGTCGTTCTTATACTTATAGAAAATTGCCCTGGGATCACCACTGGCCATGTAAACATGGTCTAGAAAATAAACTCAAATCAAGATCAGAGACATAAGGCAGACACTATAGCGAAAAAATTGAAGATTGACACGAGCTAATAACAAGCAATTATTTTTTGAAAAGGTACAAGGCAAAGGAGAGGAGAATAACATATGAACAGTATATAATGAAGACATACACATACATCCACATGTAAATATCCACAGACATCCTTGAAGAATTTGATCTGTAGATGGAAATCAATCTGCAATCTGATTGGTTCACAGCCGTGGTATAATGAGCGTACACCCACAGCTATGATTTTAATTCCTCAGTATAAAAAAAAAAGCTTGCTGTACAATATAACGCTAACCTGTGATGAAAGAACGCCAGCTAACCTCGCAGTGCAGGCAGCCAGGAGGGCCTATTTTATTTTGTATATTTATATTGAAGTGTGTCTTACTTTAATATTATCATAGCCTACTTGGTAACCGTTTGATAAAAGCAATAGATCACGACCGGCCGTGGCATATGGTTATTATTAGGGCTGTCAGTTTATTGCATTAATTAGATTAATTAATTACACAGCAAATTATCGCGTTATGAAAATGAACTCAAAATTAATTACAAATTGTTTTAATAACTTTTTTTTTAATCTCATTCATTCCATAATAATGTAGAATACACATTTACAGACTTTTTTTTTATATGGTCCATTTGCATGTTCTTGGTATCTGATTCTAGGGACATCTATGGATCACAGGGAATGTATTCCCAGTGTCAGAAATACTGTGTCTGTTACTAGGCTTGAGTAAATTGTAATGAACCAAATGAGAATATCAATACAAAAATGTTTTATCTTTGACTGTGAATAACACTATGCTCAAATTGACCAGACCTGAAAAATCTTAGCAAATTAATAGATGGAAGATGATTAAACAGAAGGTTTTGTAGATACAGTACTGAATTCTGCCATCCGGACACATGCAATTTGAAATATGATTATAGAATATCAGGCATAAAATGGTTATGCGATTAAAATGTGATTAATTAGATTAATTAATTACAAATCCTGTAATTAATTAGATGAATTTTTTTAATCGCCTGATAGCACTAGTTATTATATCACCGATTCGCATTGGGCCGACCTACGCCCCTTAGCCGTGATATAATAAACATATACCACGGCCTGTCGTGAGCTATAGTTTAAATATTTACCTCTCGACGGTTTTCTTTATAATGTTATTGTAAGTATTGATTGTTGATTGATTGATTGATTGATTGAAAACTTTATTAACAGATTGCAGAATGGGTACAGTACAGTACAGCTCAATACATACAATTGTTAAGGGGATGCAGACCAGAGAAAGACTTTCGTCTTGTTTACATCAGGGTCCCCCATTTTCAATTCATCGTAACATATATGACATACATGACATACAGATAGACAGTACTGCTACATCTATACATTTATGACATACCAGATTTGCAATTACAGTACTGTTTGTGATACAAAAAGAGTCCAGAAAAAAAAGTATATACATTTGACGTAGAAACTGTACATTGGATTGGGTAGGTGGGGGGGGGTGAACTGTACATTGGAGGTGGTTGGGTGGGGGGGGGGGGGGGGGTTGGGTAGGAGTGGGGGGGGGGGGGGAGGTTGGGTAGGAGGGGTGGGTGGGGGACACTGTACAACTGTACAAACAAAACTGTACATTGGAATATTGACAAGACCATACTTGGTAATTTACTGTACATTGGAGGGGGTTGTGTTCGGTTAAATATGTTAAATATGAGTAATTGACAGACCATGTATTTTCTATTGTTTATTTATTGTTTCTTCTCCCTGCTCCATTTCGCTCATGGAATGTGAAAATTGAGAGGTGCTTTGATTATGAAACACGTTTTTCTTTCTTTTGTGAAACTGTGCATTACCACAAACGGAAAAAAGATTGAAATTAAAGTGTTAGTCCTTGTATCAATCATCAATCAATCAATAAATTCTTTAAATTTTGAGAATCTCTAGGCACACCTGACCTAACTTCAAGGCACAGCGGTTGAGAACCACTGCTCTAACACATACCATGTACCTGCAACGTCGTGGGTTCAACTCCCACTTTGTCACATGTCAGCCACCCACTTTCTGTCTTTAGTCTTTCCTGCCATTCTCCATGTAAACCATCCAATCAAGCAGAGCGGACTCAGACATGATCTACAGTATATGACCCTATAGCTACCGGATTAGGGCTTAATGGCTTCCAGCAAATGAACGGGCCGCTTCAGGCTCACTATCAATGCCCTTGTTTGGAGAACCTTTGAGCTCTGCTCATTTAAAATCGTTTAATCAAAGAGGGAATTAAATCAGTGCAATTAAGGCATTTACCAAATTGACCGGAATGCAATCAGCTGATTGAAATGCAATCAGTGTCGGTAGGAAATTCAAGATGAGCAAAGGTATGTTAGTGCCTCTGAATCATTCATCAGTTTTAAAGAATAACCTAGAGCTTATTTTCTATTATCTGGCATTATGCAGACTCTAAACTCTCGTTAACTGGACCGTGAATGAGCGAATTGTGTTTTTCTGGGCGCCTAAGTTGACTGCATTCTGCATTCTCCCAATAGGGCAACAGTCAAAGGATCTCCTCAAAAGCAGCCCTTTTCTTTCTCTTGTGATGATGAACTTTCTGTTTTTAGTAACACTATTTTGTTGGTTGTGCAGTTGCCTCATTGGCAGTGTGCGACCCATAGCATGATCTTTGGGTGAGCCGCGTCGGGGGGGGGGGGGGGGGGGGGGGGGGGGGGTGCGCGGCGCGCCTCTCAGCGAGGAGTGCTCAGGAGTCGGACTGTGTAATCGCAGACGTTACTAGTCTGTACTCTGTAGCCTGTAGTAGGTAGAGTAGAGTTAGAGTAGACAACTCACTTACCGTCCGGCCGTCTGGACGGGGCTTCCACAGCACATTCCATGATAAAAAAAAGTATCTATTTAGTTAGATAGAGATGATTATCTCTCAGACTCCTGACTTACTAACAATATGAAATACTCCTGGTCCCAAGCATTATTTTCTCGACTGACGAGTCACTGAGCTTGCTTCGACCACTAGGAAACGCGCCCATATTTCATATCATATTTGAAGACCCTAATAGGCTACATTTATTTGCTTGCTGCATTTACATTGGCTGCGACGAATCGATACATTGGCTGCCTGCAGTGACGCTGACGCCCACCACAGTCACCACTGTGAGTGACGTGAATCTCAAAACAATGATTTATATTTAACTAATAATAGTCCCCACGGCCACCGGAGCAGCACCAGCCGCAGGTGTAATTGCGCCTGTAGATGATCCGATTCCCGCCTCCTGCTGCTCTGTCAGCTTCACTGTCAGTGAATAATATATAATAGTAATTTAGAGACCCCCCAAAAAATCGCAAATCAAGTTTGCAGGGGAGCTGATGTCTGATCTAGGGGAGCTATAGCGGTCCGGGCTCCCCTCGTGGATCGCACCCTGCTCATTGGATTGAAGAGCTGCAGCCAACGTGAGCGCAGAGAAAAACACAAATCGCTAATTTCTGATGCAGTTGATGAGATAATTTGGTCTGAATCAATCCATATGATACCGGACAATGGAACGATAAGGTATCGGTTGAAAATAAGTTAATGAGTCATCGTTAAACAGAGTGAAATTACAAGTTATTAAATCAATTATGTCAAATCAAAAACTGATGTTAGAGTTAATGAGTGGGCTGCATGTGGCACAGCAGTGCTTGAATGTCTCCAAGAACACAAGACAAAAGCGTGTAGATCAGTGGTTCCAGCTGTGTCCAAACTCACTGTCCCTACCTCTACCACAGCAATCATGTTCTATATTCAGAACGGTCATAGGCAGGGCTGCTTAATGTCTGCTCAGTGTCTAGTCTAGCAGGCTAATATAAAAAACAGAGAATTGTTTAAGGGAAGGTTCAGTGTTTTAGCCTCTTCTATCAATCACTAACCGGATGTTGTCATGGCCACTGGCCATGACAACATCCCCTCCAAATTCCTCAGAGACGCAGCAGCCGCCATCACCCCAGTCATCACACACATAATAAACCTCTCTATAAAACAGGGGCACGTCCCCAAGGACTTCAAAATTGCGAGAGTGACCCCTCTGCACAAAAAGGGCAGCAAATTAGACCCAGGCAACTACCGCCCTGTTTCTATTCTTACCTCCATCTCGAAAGTCATGGAGAAAATAGTCTACGAACAGGTCGAAAAGTACCTGGCGGAAAAAAATCTAATCTACGAATTCCAATCTGGCTTCAGAGCGTCCCACTCCACTGACACATGCCTCCTCTATTTGAACGACCACATCAAACAAGAGGTGGACGCGGGCAAATACTGCGGCATGGTCATGCTGGACCTACAAAAGGCCTTCGACACTGTCAATCACTCCATTCTGATGGACAAGCTAAAAGCAATTGGTTTTGATAGCTTATCAGTGAGCTGGATGCAATCCTACCTGGAGGGGAGAGAACAGATGGTAAAGGTAAACGGTACTCTATCCCCCCCCCCTCACAGTGAGCTGTGGTGTTCCACAAGGAAGCATACTAGGACCGCTACTCTTCCTAATTTATGCAAATGACATGTCGTCAGCCTGTGACTGCAACTTGTTCCTGTTTGCGGACGACTCAGCCCTGCTGGTCTCTGACAAGAACAAGTTGCAGGTTGAAAAAACCCTCAGCTCGGAACTAGGCAAAATCTGCATATGGCTCGCTGATAACAAACTATCATTACACATGGGCAAAACAGAGTCCATTCTCTTCGGTTCAAATAACAAACTCAGCAAGACCGACGGCTTTTCAGTTACAGTGGGTGACAATATTGTCACAAGGAAAGACGAAATTACCTACCTGGGTTCCATCCTAGAGGCAAATCTTTCCTGTGACAAAATGGCATCCAATGTAATAAAAAAAGTCAACCAACGAACTAGATTCTTGTACCGGATCTCCTCTCTGGTAAACAAGAATACCCTGAAGACTCTGGCAGGAGCACTCATTCAAGGGTACTATGACTATGCGTGCACCTCACTCATGGTACCAAAGCACCTCAAAAGGCGCTTAAAACAAAATTACAAACATCACAAAACAAACTGGTCAGACTACTACTTGACCTGAACCCCCCGAACCCACCTCACCCCTGCCCACTTTGACAACCTAGGATGGCTTAGAGTAGACGACAGAATACAGCAACTTGCAATGGGCCTGGTCTACAAGATACACTATACGACCGGGGTGCCCATGTACATGTCAAAATACTTCCCAAAGGTCAGTGAATACCACAACCACTACACCAGAGGAAGCTCAACAAATCATGTTAAACCCAGATTCGGCTCAAACAAGGGACTAAACATGTTTCGCAATTATGCCACAACAATGTGGAACGCCCTACCCAAAGCTGTAAAGGAATGTGAATCCCTGCCCACATTCAAAACCGCTCTTAAAGAGCACCTACGGGAGGCTGCAATTCGAAACTGGCCACCGTAAATGCCCAAAACCCCCACCCCCTCCTAATAGACAGTCTCCTCCCCACCGCATGTATATATTCCCTCCTCGCCGTATGTATATTTCTCTCCCACCCACCCACCCCCTCCTAATGTACAGTCCCCTCCCCATCATATGTATATACTCTGTCAGGATCTAGGGGTAACAGTACTGTATATTTGAATACCGTTTATGTCACAAATGTATCAGTACTAAATACCTATATGTCCCTATGCCAACCAGCTTGGCTGGTAGTTCATAATGTCATAAATGTCTATATGAATTGAAAATGGGGGACCCTGATGGAAACAAGACAAACGTCTTTCTCAGGTCTGCATCCCCTTAACAATTGTATGTATTGAGCCGTACTGTATTGTACCCATTCTGCAATCTGTTAAATAAAGTTTTCATTCATTCGTTCATCCCCTTTAGGACAAGCTAAATGTCTCCCATCTGCATGTCCAGCCGGGCCTCCCGTTAGCAGGATAGCAGCGCTATTGCAAGTACGAATCTAAACGAGGTGAATTTGCAAATAGCCTCCTAGTAGCATTTGTTAGCCAGTGCACAGCAAACAAATGGGGACTACACATTTTTGTCAACAATACTCACTGGTTGCCATCTTCTCTGAGGGACAGGATGGTATCCCGTGGGTCACAGCCCAGTCGTGTGCTCCTCGCCCCACTAGAAAGCTGGACAGATGGAAACACAATGATTTCAGGATGGTAAGCTAATCAGAGCCTCGCTAGAAAAGAATAAATCACCAAGATAATTACCAGGGAGGTATTCTGCCAGCTGAGAGCTTCCCTTTCTGTGCTTCACTCAGAAGACGATTTGCAACCAAGATTGGGTTCTTTATACCTGAAGACAAACACAGATTTGTTTTTCAGACAATGTTCACAATTCATGCCCGGTGGTTGGAGCACATTATGAAGGAAGAAGAAGCAAGAGGGTCAAACAATAAATCGATTGCAGCATAATTAATGCTATGGCGCAATCATTGATGGTACTGAAAAACTGATTATCAAAACCCATGTTGACAAAGATCTAATCAACCTTGGGCCAACTGGCCTTTTATAAATTTGAACAGGAAATGGGTAAAATGTCCAACCAACCTTTAATATAAGATACATTTGGTAAGTTTGGTCCATAACTCTTTCCGTTTTTTCACTCTGCACACAGCTGTTCATTACCAAGAATAGCTTCCACACACCAAAGGATCAATAGGTTTCTTCCTCGTCTAGAGGTCATGAATGTTCACAGCAAATGTTTGTATGGTGATACGGCCATAATGATTCAGCTTGACCTGATAGTGCTAGAGGAAAAGCCATGGGATCACCAAAATGAGTAGGTTTCTTCCTCTAGGGGTCATGAATGTTCACAGCAAATGCATGGCAATTCTGCCATTTTTTCCCTATGATATCTTGTTCACAAACGGGGGTGAAAACACAACCTCCTTGATAGAGGTAATAAGAGACTAGGCTAGTATTTACCAGCCAATGGCCGTCTAGAATTTCAATTGCCCGGCAAAAAATTTATCTTGACGGCCCTTGTAATATATATATATATTAGAGCTGGGCCGTTAACGGCGTTAACGGCGTTAACGTGCTGCATTAACGCTATACTAGTATCGCGCGATAATATAATTAATGCATTAATCTTAAAAAAAAAAAAAAAAAAAAATTACCTTTATTTACCCAGGGCAGGTTCGCTGAGCACAGATGCTCTTTTTCAGGAACGCCCTGCTTCACATTCACACAGTTCCATTCACACCTGGGAGCTGCCCAGTACAACCACAGTTGACACCATTGGCCACTGAGCAACTCCACTGGAGCAGTTGATTCAAGCCATGTCACATAGTTCAAGTTTGAAATGATTCTTTCTGTTTTGCTCCTGAGAGTGTGCTAGATACTGTACTGTACTGGTAATATTATTTATTTGTGTTAACTTCTGAATAAAACAACTTATTAAACACAAGTACATCTTATTGAACATTATTTTGATATTTCATTACCAATTATCATAGCAAAACAGCTTTTTCAAACAGTCTGTAATGCATTTTGGAAACGGGAGATGGGCTCATGGTGTAATGGGCCACCTGGCCTGAGAAACATAAGGAGGAAAGAAAAAGTAAGGACTTACTTCTGGTCATTATTTGGGTAGAACACACATATTTTGAATGCCTTCGGCAGGTTTTTTTTTTTTTTTTGAACCATTTTAATCTAGATTAAATCCAGGATTGCAGATAGATTAATCTAGATTAAAAAAAATAATCTATGCCCACCTCTAATATATACTGTATATATTACATTGACTGTGGTGAGTAAATATGTGTTAGCGTGTGGCAGCCGTGGCTTACTAAATGTACAGTAGACTACTGCCCTGTCCTGCGATGAGAGAGGGTGTGACCTTCAACAACAATCATAAAGCCCTCCGTTGCACCTACAGTAATGGCAAAACAGAAGCTCCTTTATAGGGAGGTGTCGTCTGACGTCACTTCAGTTTCCCGCGCGGTCCACCCGTATCACTAACATTATTGTTTAAGCATTATTGGTTGAAATAAAGTTAGTTAAAAGGTTGTTTAATTTGTCATTAAAAAATAACTACACTTCGCCTAACACACGTCACGGCCATTGTGTAGTTTCTCAGTGAACGAAAACATAAACGTTGTTATTTTGCTACTTTGTCGAGTAATTGTGAATTTTTTCATGTTGAGCTACAGATTGTGGATGAATACACAGAAAGGTACACCATGCCAATGTTAATGTTTTATTTGTTTTAAACGAGACAATTTAGAAATGTGTCCATTGAGAATACATTGCAATTTCAAGTGGGGTGGAACGTGCGGGAAACAACAATGCCGTAACCACTACATCTCCATGAAATTCCCCCACTACTAACATTAACAATAAAGAGGAGCGTGCGGGAAACATTGAGGCAGAACCAGAGAAGAAACTGAAAACAGGGTGACAAATATCAACGAGCTACACTATGCTTGTTAATTATGTTACCGTTAGGTAACGTAATGTTAGCAGTATTAACGTGAGATCGACTGGAGGAGTCATCTGCTAACAAAGATATTGTTACATCAGAGAATTTATTCACAAAATGGATCACGATTCAACGTTATTGGCCGATAAGTTTACTTCCCCTAACCATGTTTCCATGAGTTTCTTCACGACCGCACATGTATCACGTGACGTTCCCAGCGCCGTCACACAGCGCGCCACCCACCACCTCAACTGATTCTGAACCTGTGGGAAGCACCGTTACATGACATGGCCATTAACTTTTACATTTGGCCGGTAAATTAGAATCTTAACGGCCACGTTGGCCGGCCAAAGGGATTGCTAGCGGAAACCCTGCTGGGAAGCATAGGCTGGCAAACATACGAAGCCAAGAAACCTTCATTCATCATGTACAGATTTTATGGCTAGCTGTTACATCATGCAGGCATGGGTAACAAAAACAATGTGTTGTCTTTTCGACTAACTGTCAAATGCCCACTCTCACCTCCTCCAGAGTTTTGTTTGCAATCAATTACGAGGTCTTACACAGAAAAGGCCTTGTAAACAAAGCTATTTGCACGGCCGCTGATGTGAACACATGTACAGTAAGCCTCAGTTACCCTCAAGGTAAACACTGGGTGGTCTGGGGGCGAGCTCGTGGTTCAGAGCGCTGAGGCATGTACGCCACACAGACTACTTGCAAAGCTGGGAGCTCAAAACCCCACCACACTCCCTGCAACTTCCCCGTCTTTTATTATGGACTTTCAAATAAAGCATTACATTAATAGTCTTTAATGGTCCTGCTATATAAAACATTCATGGTGCTCTAAACTAATAGTATAATATGTTATACTAGCTGTGACGTACATGGGTTGGTCATTATCATTATTATCGTATTTGCAACACCATGTAAACATCAGGTTAGTATAGGTAAGTAATTCTGGTAATTGTTATTTGTATTGTATATGGTGTGTGTCACCTTTATATTGATCCCTTTTCTTTCTCCCTTTCCCAGGTGCCGCCCGTTTCTCTGATTGTGCTGATTGCCTGAGGAGTGGCAGCCGCAGACAATCAGCCCCAGTAGATGGGTGGTTAAAACCTTGCATGTGACACACATCCGGGCGCCTCATTGTGTAATTTGCCAGTGACCAGAGTAGAGTGAGGTTGCCTTTGTTTGCCACTGTTGTGGAGCGATACTGTGCCTTTATGCCATTTACCACTTTGTGTGGACAATTATATATATCAAGTCAAGTCAAGAGTTTTATTTGTCACGGCATACAAGTATACAATGAAATATATTATGTTGGCCTATCTATTGTCCACTGTGTGTGAGTATATATATATATATATTGTATTGGCCTTTGATGCCAATTGCCACTGTGTGGATTGGTACTGTGCTCATTTCCCAACTGTGTTTGGAGCAACTAGATTGTATTCGCCTTTTTGCCACTATTCGATACCTACTTTGTGCACGATTGCTGGGTGGTTCCCAGTACCAACCGGTTAATGTTTGTGTTTGTATTATTATTACCCTGTTTGTTCTCCCCTACCTTTTCCCTGATTGTCTATTGTTGTGGGTTTCATTCCTCTCATTTAAATAAATATCATTTACTTAAACACCTTATTATTTCCTCCTACCGAGACCTGTGCTTATGGCACGCACTGGACGGGCTGGCTTCACAACAGCCCGGCCCAGGTATTTTGGTTGGTCGTCAGACCTTTGGTTGTGACACTAGCTATAATATGCTATAAATATTTCACTACATATAAAAAATAATATAATATAGCTAGCTATATAGTAACTTATTATACAGTGAATTTCTGAAGAGTGGCCAGCAATAGTAACCCCTCCCCTATCAACTTCAACCGACATATCAGACCAAAATAAAAAGAATTAAGAAAGCGTAAACAAACACCAAGGGCTCTTTTGCCTAGAGGTCACTGTTTTTGATGGCATTACAGATTCTATCTTTAAAAAGAAACACATCAACATTATGGGAAATTCGCATACAGTAATCTCTCCCGGAGTTTAAGCTAAGCTACCGGTACTGTCCTCTTCCATTCATTGCGCTGAGCTAGGCTAGCATGCAGCCGGATAGCTTTCTTAAAAAAATTTATCTAATTAATTACAGGATTTGTAATTAATTAATCTAATTAATCGCATTTTAATCGCATAACCATTTTATGCCTGATATTCTATATTCTATAATCATATTTCAAATTGCATGTGTCCGGATGGCAGAATTCAGTACTGTATCTACAAAACCTTCTGTTTAATCATCTTCCATCTATTAATTTGCTTAGATTTTTCAGGTCTGGTCAATTTGAGCATGGTTGTTATTATTCACAGTCAAAGATAACAATAAATTAGGGATGCTCGATATTGGCTTTTTTACCGATACCGATATACCGATATTGTCCAACTCTTAATTTCCGATACCGATATCAACCGATATCGATATATGCAGGGTCCCCCCCCCCAAAAACTGAAAAATTTCAGGTAATTAACATTACATATCTCTTGTTGTGGAATTAACACAACAGTATGCATACTTTTGACAATAAATAAAATCAGAATTTGTTCTTACTTGCTTGCCTGGGTAAATAAAGGTTATAGAAATGTAAAAAAATAAAAATAAAAATTGAAAACCGATACCGATATTTTCCGATATCACATTTGAATGCCGATATCGGCCGATAATATCGGTAGGCCGATAATATCGGACATCCCTACAATAAATGTATTGATATTCTCATTTGGTTCATTACAATTTACTCAAAATAAAATGTTCAATCAATCACCGCTCAGATTGATTGAATGAAAATGTTATTAACAGATTGCAGAATGGGTTCAATACAGTACGGCTCAATACACACAATTGGGGGGGGGGGGGGATGCTTGCAGACCAGAGAAAGACTTTCGTCTTGTTTACATCAGGGTCCCCCATTTTCAATTCATAATGAATTGTAAGTAAGGGTGCAACTTGCACCGTGCAATCCATTCTTTGTGGATCTAGCCCACAGTATTTCTGACACTGGGAATACATTCCCTGAGATTCATAGATGTCCCTAGAATCAGATACCAAGAACATGCAAATAACCCATATTTAAAAATAAACGTCTGTAAATGTGTATTCTACATGAATGAGATTTAAAAAAAAAAATGTAAATAAAAAATAACGAATTTAGTAATACATTTTTTGGTAATTTTCATAACGCGATAATTTGCTGTGTAATTAATTAATCTAATTAACGTGATAAACTGACAGCCCTACCATTTAATAATAATAATAACTGGACTTTGGAGAAGTCTTTATTCGGCATGCAGGCAGACACACATGCGATGGGCAGCACACACACAGGGACACACACATGCAATTAGTTGGGTCGCCAATGCGATTGAGTCTCTGCACTTGACCCATCCCGTCGTCCTTCCCATTACATTTACATTTAATCATTTAGCTGACGCTTTTATCCAAAGCGACTTACAAGTTCTGTACGACAAGCCATCAGGAAGGGCACAACTCTATCAGCTGAGCAACAATGTTCATCAAAGTGTTGAGTGCTACAGTGTAGGTTACGGTAGTTTATTAGGACAAGTGCATGACAGTACGGTTAGTTAGGGTTAGATATTTTCTTTATTATTCAGATAATGGTTGAAGAAGTGCGTCTTTAGTCGACGGCGAAAGATTGGACGTGTTTCGGCTGTCCTAACTGGGGTTGGTAGTTCATTCCACCATTGTGGGGCAAGGACTGAGAATAGGCGACTTCTCTTTGATGACCCTCCCGGAGCTTGGATAGGAGTAGGTCTGAGGCGGCCAGAAGATGCAGAGCATAGGGGTCTTGAGGGTGTGTAGTTAGAGACCATTGACCGGAGGTAGGCGGGAGCGGTTCCCTTTGCCGCACGGTATGCTAGCTCGAGGGCCTTGAAGCGGATTCGTGCAGCACTGGGGAGCCAGTGCAGGTCCCTAAGAAGTGGGGTGACATCGGTAGGTTTGAGATCAGGCGGGCCGCTGCGTTCTGAATGAGTTGAAGAGGCTTAGTGGCAGTGGCCGGGAGGCCAGCGAGCAGTGCGTTGCAGTAGTCGAGGCGGGAGATGGCTGTTGGTTGGACGAGGATTTGGGTGGCTTCTTTTGTCAGGAAGGGGCGGATCCTTCTGACGTTGCTCAGGAGGAATCGGCAGGTTCTGGTTGTCGCTGCGATGTGAGCAGAGAAGTTCAACTGGTCGTCGAGGACAACACCAAGGTTCTTGGCGGTCGGGGACGCGGTCACAGCTGCATTCTCGACTGTGATGGAAAGGTCGGTCAGGGGGGAGGATTTGGCCGGCAGGTGGAGCAATTCTGTTTTGCTTAGGTTCAGTTTGAGGTGGTTGGTCGTCATCCAGGCGGAGATGTCGCACAGACAGGCCGAGATCCGCTCAGAGACGTGGATATCTGAGGGAGGGAAGGAGAGGAAGAGTTGAGTATCGTCGGCATAACAATGGTAGGAGAAGCCATGAGACGTGATAATGTTACCCAGTGATTTAGTGTAGAGGGAGAAGAGAAGGGGTCCTAAAACAGAGCCCTGGGGGACGGGTGGCCGACAGGGTCCCTCTCCATGACACTTGGTAGGAGCGGTCATTGAGGTATGATGACAGCTATGTCAGCGCAGAGCCAGCCACTCCCATTCCTGCGAGGCCGCGAGGAGGATCTGGTGGTTGACTGTGTCGAAGGCTGCAGATAGATCTAGGAGAATCAGGACAGAGGAGAGGCCTTTCGCTTTTGCTAAGTGAAGTGCCTCTGTGACCGCAATGAGGGCTGTCTCTGTGGAGTGACCAGTCCTGAAGCCTGACTGATTAGGGTCTAGGAGGTCATTCTGTAAGAGGGCAGCCGGGAGCAGATAGGGGCGTCGGCGTGGGGCCACGCCCCGGGGACCAATCCAAGTGCTCCTGTCCGTCTTCATCAGGGACGCGACAGCGTTAGCGATCTGTTCTGCATCCCTTGCGAGCACGGGAAGAACATGCAAACTCCACACAGAAAGGCCTGGGAGATACCCCACCCGGGTACCTGTGTATGCGTGTGTGTTATCAAAGCAGTGTTGTGTTTATAGATTAAGTACTTAAGGATGTCTGGAACTGTGTGTGGAGTGCTACAAAGCTTCAATCAGTGTCGTTTTCAGCTTGCTGCATTGTTGTTCCAGATGTAGAATAGTGATTTCATGTGCCTGTGTGTGGCATTTAGGGGTATAACGATAAACACATTTTCTATAAAAAAAAAATTATTTAGCTGATTTCTTTTATCTTTGTGTTAAAATTAGAGGCCCCACGATACGGTATTATCACGATAATAGTCACGATATTGTAATATCATGAAATTGCGATATTACGATATATTACCTTTTTTCAAATGCAAATTATGTCCACAACGGAAAACTTTGTTAACATCTGAAATAAACATATTATATACATAATCTGTTTTATCTAATAAGATAGTCTGTTCACCTCATTCCAATAATTTGTATTGCAGTAAAATGGGATTGTCAAGGAAAGAAAAAAAATATATATATAAATGTTTTAAATATATAAATTAATTTAAATATTGATACTTGGTGTCACTGTATCAATACAATATTGCGATTTATTGCTGTATTGATTTCTTTCGCCTCACCCCTAGTTAAAATGTATTCATACTATCAATACAGAAGGGCTGGGTGGGTCTGGGTTGGGCATGTGACATTTGAAGGGGACGGTAGTTGTGGTCTACTGCCACATGCCACAAGTGGCTTCCAAAGGGGCTCTCCGACACAGCGACACAGGCGATGATGGTGAAAACAGCAGACCAGTTTATTCAAGAGCAGTGGCAAGATCAGCAATATATTGCAATATTATCTTTTAAAACCCTTTAACAGGAACTCAAAAGGCTTGATTCAGTTCTACATCTCTCCGGTGTCTGTATTTCTGTGCCACAGCGATGACACCATAGCGGTTACATAAGAATATCAACACGCGTGCTGTAACCCACCGCTAATGGCGCCTACGGCTCCGTAATGCAGCGACTTCCCATCCATGATGCTGGCGTCACACTCGATCTCCCCCGACAGATTCAAGTTGGAGCCCATCCCCGCATTTGTAAAAGGAGAGTCCTGAGAAAGATCACAGCCAGTGAATCGGGAGTCATGAATTCAAATCACATCTGATCATCACACACTACCAGTCTTCTACCTGTTTTCACAGGCTCCGGGGCACTTCTACCGAAACAAAGAAACAAGAGGGCCCTAATCTGTCTTAACAAATTAAAGTGCTGGTGTAATGGTGATATTTCCAAACAATATATCTGAAGCGTTAATACAATGCTTATGTAACTGTAAGCAACTGCTTATTGCTCTATGCACTAATAGGGATGTGCAATTGTGCATTGCGACTAATTTCAGTGTGTGTGGAGTGCTTCACTGTTTGATTATGCACAGTAACTACATGACTAGTCAAAAACATTTGAATAAGATGCCTACATTTACAGTACTTAAATCTATTAGAAGTAACATGCTCAGCAAAAAGATTGGCTATAGCGAGGAACATTAAAAGGCTTAACGTCTAGTATGCCTAATGACCATATGAATATATCTATTTGAAATACTGAATACATTTGGCTAAATAGGGAAGCAGTAACACAGTAGAGGTACTGCTGCTGATGTTCCACTGTCCAGACTCAGTGTAGACATATGACTGAAGATATGTGCGATGGTGCAACACTTTAAACACTACACCATATTGTATCTATTTATTACTAAAAGATTTGCACTACATCCCTACCTCGTTTTTGCATTTTGTTTGCATTTTGTACTTTAGTCTGTATAGTGTTTGGTCTTTATTCTTTTTACTGCATGAAGCACAATCTCAGGGGGCTCATACAGAACCAAGCATTTCACTCCGAGCATGCACCTTATAATGTGACAAATAAAACAAAACTTGAAAACTTTAAACTTGTTTGCTTCAGTAGTATAATCGCTTTCCAAAATGCAAACGGTGCCATGGCCATTCAGCAGCAGGCGGCCCTGTCTCGGTTTACACTTGGGGAAAAGCTGCATATGTTCCTAGCTGTGAGCTAGTTTGAACGTGGACCGTCGTAGTGGACCGACACTTGCACTTTTGCTAAATCTACAGACAACAGTGTCCCTCTGCCGAATCTCGCCATGCAACGTTAAAACAGCGGACTCCAGATATTTTCCATCCTGGCTCTCGAAGGGATGGAAAGATACAGCTGTTTGCACATTCATAAACGTAAACATATGTCAAATAATTTCTTTTGTCTCCACTGAAAGCCCACCCCGCCAGTTTGTTACTTTGATCTGGGGCCCAAAAAAGGAATCAGGAATTCCAGAATTCAGGCCAGTGACTATTTACTGTGTAAAGTTCAAATAAACAAGACTGGTTCAAAAGTGACCAATAAATGGTGTGAATGGTGTGAGTTGGTCAACAGCCCCGTCTCTTGGATCACTAGCACCTTGAAACCAGAGCTGTGTCTCTTGTGTCTCCGCTATTCTACAGCCTTCAAACTGTGTCAAGAGTTCCAATATATTATTTCCATGGCCTTGGAAAGTTCCCTTGATATGTGTGAACGTGAGCTACTCTCCCAAAGCCAGAAACGTGGGAAATAAGATTCCAGCTCGTCTGGAGCTGTTCCATAAGGCTGATCAAGAGACTGATTTTGTGGACAGAAACAGACAATGTGCAGCCTGTATAATCAGAACGTTCCACCGGGTGCTCTCAGTGTCATCTACCACCTTTCCCAAGTCACCGTCTATCAAACAGCTGCAGACTTTATACCTGATGATGGGACAAACCAGAGTTTTAGAGTTGTTCATGTTCACTAATATTATTTAAACTTAGACCAGAGGACCATGGGAATAACGTGTATGAATGCTGAAATCGGGTGTAGTTCCCCTTTAAATGCGAGTAGACTGCCGAGCTGAACGATATGAGCAAAAATATTATGTATATTGCAACAATTTTTGCAAATATTTTGATTGCGATATAACTTGCAAAATATTTTTTCTAGTCTTCGTATCATCTGTGGTTTCTTTCATATTGCAATATAGATTTTTGTTCTTAAGCTTGAATATTTTTCAGCCCACAAAAAGGAAATGTAACTGACCTCAAGCTCAACCAGTGCTGCGGCCACCGCTTCCGCTGCCTGGGCACCGGCCTTGAGTTTGTCCACCGCCTGAAAGAAAAGACATGGACAGACGGGAATGAAGAGACAGTTCCAGCAAACACACCACCCCAACTCAAAGATTAATCATTGATAAACAGGGTGTGAACACAACACCAAGATGCATTGTTGGTAAACAGGGGTGAGCACAACACCAAGATTAATAATAATAATAATAATTCATTGTATTTGTAAAGCGCTTCTCAGGAACCCGAAGTCGCTGACATTAGGTGGGGAAAACAGAGAAAACGAAGAAACAAATGGAACATAAGACCATGGGGAAACAGGGAAAACAGCACGATACACAGAAAACATAAGGCCACAGTAACAAAGATCAAAACAGTTTGGAGGCTGGGGGGGGGGGGGGGGGGGGGGGTAAGTTTGGGGAAGGTTGAAGGCTAGGGCAAACAGGTGGGGTTGATGAGGCCCGCTGCAGACGGGAAGAAGCTGTTCTTGTGGCGTTTTTGTTCCTGATGGACCGCAGCCTCCTGCCAGAGAACGAGTGTTTCAAAGAGACAGGGTCCAGGGTGGGAGCGCAGCCTCCTGCCAGAGGACGAGTGTTTCAAAGAGACAGCGTTCAGGATGAGAGTGCTCGGCCGCAATCTTATCTGCACGCCTCAGGGCCAAACGGCTATGGTTCAAGAACATGTTGCCCCTCCTCCATGCGAGATGGGAACGGCATGCATAGACAGGAATGGTAGGTGTGAAGCTACTGATCACTGAAACCATGGGCATTGTGTTTGTCAGCAGGAAGGCGAATTGAGTTACTAGAGGTTTTTGCACAGCACGCCACAAAAACAACAGATGAAACTGTCCTGTGCAAAAAGAGGTACCGTAGCTCAAAACAAGCGCTTCTACAACCATGAATCAGGGTTAACCCCGCACTCACCCTTACCGATTTCACCACCGGGCCATGACATCAAGACAAGATGGAGACAGGGGCACAACTGGTCATGAAAATGTGTAAATGGGACAATATCATATGAAAGGCATGATCTGTAAACAAAAGGGTAGCCTTTTTTTTCAAACTGTTTCAAAGGATGACTTCCCAGATGGTTTAACACTTAACCCACCATCGATTGTCAATGGTATGGTGGTGGGGGGTAAATTATTATTATTATTATTTATTTAATTATTTTAAATCAACCTTTGTTACCAAGAGTATACATAAAATATATATATATATATATATATATATATATATATATATATATATATATATATATATATATATATATATATATATATATAGATAGATAGATAAATATTCTGTATTCTGCATCTATAAAATTGCCTTGTATTGTGAGGAATGACGGGTTCAGACCCCAAAAAGTCCCATTTTACATGTAGCAGTGAACCTCTTGTGAATGTGAATGTGAATACACTGTGTATAGTATACTAGCGTGCAGTATTACATGACTCTGGCCCACACTACACTGTATCACGGAAAGGAAAGTTCCCCAATATTCCACTTTAAGATGGTTATTATTTCCAGAATACTCTTTTGGATGGAGCCTGTATTTCCTATCATGAATAAGAGCATAAAAAAGCAACAAATACTACCAACAAATAATGTAAAGATGAAAAATGTGCCTAAAGTTTCATATTTTTTTGAGACCAAGAACCACAATCGATAGCAAACAACCACAACAACCAACCGACATGCAAACTTTATTCGTCGGAAAATAAAATAGAATGATCCAACATTTCTATGCCAGGAATAAAACAACCGCAACTAAAGCTTTCCATGTCAAATGCACAACTCTATCTCCCACTCCTTACAAGAGCTTGCCAAAGTATTTAGGTGAGACCAATCCACGATGAATTGAACGTGTCTCCTTTAACAACTGTTCAATTGCCAGGCATGCAAAGAATTTTTTCTTCCCTTTGGATGTTTTTCAAACTAACCTTATGTAGGGAGGATATACAGTAATATATACATTGCACAGATTTTGGAAAGAAAAACGGTTTTAAATGCCGACTACATTGGCACACTGTGTGTGTATAAACACACGTATATGGAAATAGCCAACTTACTCTCTGGCAAGCTCTTTTGCACACATGCTTGTACTCCTTGGCCTTAGATTCAGAATGGTATCCAGCTCCTGAAAACAAATGATTGGAAAAAGGGGATTTCAAGTAAAGGTTATTTGAAAAACGGGTGACAATAACACCATGGGTCTACTGGTGCACACGTCTTAGTGCAAGTCCACGCAAGTACTTGTCAATGATATACAAATCATAAAATTATAGGCTACAGCCTACATGTATCTTGAATCTAAAGTAAATTAAAAAAGAAAGTCATCCTTGCAGCAATATTATAAAGATAGCATATTTTAACTACATCACCCAGCCCTACATCCAACTAGGGATGGGTACCTTTCACATTTGAACCGATACCGGTACCGGTACCTGTGAATCGATACCGGTACCCAACGGTACCTTTTTTCGGTACTTTAGTCTCAAGAAATTTAATTTACCTACCTCAGTCGTGAAAAAAAAATCCAAACTTCAAATAACTACAATTTCGACAGTTTTCGGCTTGCCATTGCTCCGACTGCTTTGTTGTTGAATCAAGTCAAATCCTAGGTAAGCATATATTGTGCGTGTGAACGTTGACATGAAAAGAAAAAAGTAAAAAAAAACAAAAAAAAGCAAAAAATAAATAAAAAATAGGGTATTTTTTATTTTTATTTTTTTGTATCTCACTTGATTCGATACTCGGTAGTACCGACGTGTTTCGGTTCGGTACCTCAAAAGTAACGAATTCGGTACCCATCCCTACATCCAACATCAAAACATTGCAACATTTATTACAAATATTAGGCAAGGTTCTGGCACAAAAAAGAGTGCACCCAGTCTGAGGGGAAATGGCGCGAGTGTCTATAAAGCTTAGATAGCCTACTGTTTTATTTTTTTTGTATTTTATTTTTTTATTATTTTTTAAACAAACACATAAACAAACATGACAACACACGATAAGATATACAAGCATTAGTTGTCAGAGCACATCCAATGAAATCACATTTTAGTTAATTGTCTTATATAAGATATACCCCTAATACCCGTTATCTAAAAACCTACACACATATGCTCCAGCTCGAACCCCCCCCTCCCGGACCCCACCTTGGGTAGTACCTCCATTATCCCTCGCACCTAACCAGACACTACCATTAGAAGCTAGCTTTTATTCTCTCCACCACTTCTAACCACATTGACATTTTGGATTCATTGAGACCCAGAATTCTTGCTGTAGATATTTCTTGATAAATCACATCGAGATATGTAAGAAACCAAACTTTCCGGCAAATTTTTTCCGGTTGAAATCAGCGTGATGCGATCAGCTTTTTAGCTACTGTGATACCCGATAAAACCAATCTCTTTAGCTGTGGATTTACTGCAAACTCAAAAACATCATTCAATAGTAATACCGAGGGGTGTACAGGTATATTCCAAGATACAAGTTTTGATAATTGTTGGGTCACATCTTTCCAAAATGTCTTAACTGGTCCCAATACATGTGCATAAATGTCCCTTCGTCCCCATTTGTACATTGGGAGCATTTGGAGTCTTGTTTAAGACCCATTCTGCTCAGTCTTATAGGAGTCAAGTATGTCCTGTGAATATAGTTAAGATTGATTTGTTGATGGTCCGGGTTCCTTGATGTAAGTCGGACATTTGCCCAGGCTCCTTGCCAATCAAAGTCATTTTCCAGGTCTGGTATATCCCTCCTCCAGGCAGAGTCTAGTTGGAGGGTTTCATACGAGGACGTTAGTAATTGATGATAAAAATCTGAAACAAAACCTCTCGATGTCTCTCTTTCATAGAAGAATTTGTGGTATCTGTGGTGTTCAATTGGTATGTCTAATGGAACACCGTGAGACTTCAAACATAGCTGTAACTGTATGTAAAAAAGCCATGTGGACTTGGTGAGATAAAAATGTTTGCATATTTCTCCATAACTACAAAAACCCTGTTTGTTAAAAACATCCCCTAATGAGTGTATGCCTTGCTCTTCCATAATAGGGAATCTTATAGGTCGTTTTTCAATTAAGAGTGCATTGTTATTGAATAAGGGAGTATGATTGTGCCATTTATGTGGGTTAGGATTTTTTTTTTTTTTGTTTCACGCCATATCCGGATCGCATGAGTAATTATGGGGCCAAATTTCCGTTCACAGTGCTTGATTGGTAGTTTAGTGTATGCTATGTCCTTCAGTCTATGTGGGGCTACTATGTTTTCTTCTAATTTTCTCCAGGATACTAATGCTTGGGGGTCAAACCATGTTGTCAATGGTCTTAATGTGTACGCCTTAGAATATTGAAAAAAATCTGGAAATGCCATGCCACCATCTGCTTTATTTCTCTGTGCGGTGGATCTTTTTATACGTGGTGGTTTGTTATTCCAAATAAATTTGTATGTGGAGGAGTGTAATCTTTTCCAGTAACCCTCTGGAGGGGGTAACGGTAGCATTGAACTGAAGAAGTTGATTCTAGGTAGTACATCCATCTTAACTATTGATATCCATGCTTGTACTGTGTTTTTAAGTTTTGCCCACCTATCAAGGTCGTCTTTGATTTTGTTTTGGATTTTTGTGTAATTGTGCTTCACCGTTTGTCTTATGGTGGGGAATATTTCCACTCCCAAGCATCTAAAATGTTTTACCATAGGTATCTCTCCTGGAAGGGTTATATCTTTTTTTGCAGGGGTGTTAAGTGGAAGGAAAGCCGACTTCGGCCAATTTATCTTAAATCCCGATAAATCACCAAAGTTCTCAATCAACTTGAGCAGATGAGGCAATGTGGTGTTGGGGTTTTGCATGAACAATATTACGTCGTCCGCATATAAACTAATTTTATGTTGTGTGCCCTTGATTACGATTGGTTCTATGGATTGGGATTGTCTTATATATTGTGCTAAAGGCTCTAATGATAGATTGAATAGTCCGGGACTAAGAGGGCAACCCTGTCTGGCTGAGCGTGATACCGGAAAGATTTTGGAGATGATTGTACCTGTTGTAATCATGGCCGATGGGTCTTTGTATAATACTTTAATCATATCAATGAATCCTTTTCCTAACCCCATCCTTTCTAATACTGCCCATAGATACAACCAGTCCAGCCTGTCAAAGGCTTTCATAGCATCCAGGGACAGCATCGCCTTAGGTATGGTGTCATCCTTGTCGGCATCTAGTACGTGCAGTATTCGTCTTATGTTATCAGTGATCAGGCTGACCTTCGAAGCTTTTTTTGGCAATCGAAGCTTCGGGGCCGAGCTTCGATTTTAATTCGAAGCTTAAAAAAAAAAAAAAAAAAACAAAAAAAATTATTATTATTATTATTATTTTTTTAATCTTATGTTGTGGGACTTGTACAGCACTTTGGTCAACGTTGTTGTTTTTAAATGTGCTCTATAAATAAAGTGGATTGGATTAATTAATTAAGTAGCCCCTTTCGTGACTGTGACGCAGCTAACAAGGTTTCACTCGGCTGCGCTGCCTGGGTGCAGTGGGGCTGCTCTCACAGCCAACGACATGACATTACATAATTATGTTGCAACCTTCGTCTATCAAGCAAACAATTATATTATATTTAATTTATCATTTATAATTATATCAGACAATGCACCTACAAAAGCAGATGATTACAATTAAATTAGCCAACTTGGTAACATTAGTCATAGCAGCATAGGCATAGCCTTATTAATGTTTTGTGTGGCGTCGCCGTCGTGTACAACTCCAAGGGATATTCCCGAGATGCATTTCTTTTTTACTTTTTTTACCCCTCCCCCACCTGTCTCCGACTAGAGTCACTAAAGCCACATCCAGACCTAGGGGTGGACGGTATAAACGGTATACGGTATAAACGGTATTAATTTGCACTACGGTATGGATTTTGACTATACCGTGTAACCGGTAGAGCAGCTCTAAAATAGCAATGACGTCATGTAACCACAGCGCGACTATTTCAATCGCATTTGCCCCTAAAAATAGATAGAATTAGTCATAGATAATAGATATGTGCAAACTGGAAAAAGTTATTTAGGAGGCTTCGCGCAGTGGGCGTGTCAACACGCAATTGGCATTTCATAATAAACACATATCACCGCGGCGCACAGCAAGTTTCAATTTCAGTTCCTGGCATTTTTAACCAGTGGAGAAAGGTAAGAGATGTCCCTATCGTTTTTCTTATATGAATTATTCTACGTTAATAAAACATACCTGGTGATCAACTACAGTTTGCTGTAAACATTATGATATGCGTGTAGTGTTATGATAACGACGGCTGCAGCGGGAGCCGGGAGGACGGCTGCAGCAGTGGATTTGCGAATAGCATGCAGCTGCAGAGCCGCAGAGCCAGCGGCGCTTTCAGGTCAGGTCCGCTCAACAGCGCCCCCCCACCCAACGGCTGAAAGCTGTGACCAGACCTGAAAGCGCCGCTGGCTCTGCGGCTCTGCAGCTACATATGATTCTAGCAAAATCCAGCATCCAGCCCGGCTGTTTGCAATGGGAGCAGCACGGACTCGGGACTTATTTTATTTGGAATATAATGACTTTATACGCAAAAGTAGCCTAGTTTTAAGTTAAAATATTATAAATCTACATGCCTTGAGGATGTCATTCTTTATATAGCCTGCCTATCAGGCAAAAAAAAATATTCTAACGGAAACACTGATACCGTGATATATACCGTTACCGTCTATGCTTCAAATTATACCGTGATATACATTTTAGACCATACCGTCCACCCCTACCTCCCCCACCTGTCTCCGACTAGTCACTAAAGCCACATCCAGACCCCTCCCCCACCTGTCTCTGACTAGAGTCACTAAAGCCACACCCAGACCCCTCCCCCACCTGTCTCTGACTAGTCACTAAAGCCACACCCAGACCCCTCCCCCACTGTCTCTGACTAGTCACTAAAGCCACACCCAGACCCCTCCCCCACCTGTCTCTGACTAGTCACTAAAGCCACATCTAGACCCCTCCCCCACCTGTCTCCGACTAGTCACTAAAGCCACACCCAGACCCCTCCCCCACCTGTCTCCGACTAGTCACTAAAGCCACACCCAGACCCCTCCCCCACCTGTCTCCGACTAGATTCACTAAAGCCACATCCAGACCCCTCCCCCACCTGTCTCCAACTAGTCACTAAAGCCACACCCAGACCCCTCCGCCACCTGTCACTAAAGCAACACCCAGTCCCCTCCCCCACCTGTCACTAAAGCAACACCCAGACCCCTCCCCCACCTGTCACTAAAGCAACACCCAGACAATTCCGCACAGGGAAATTGTGAAAGTGTGGGTGATGCCTGTGCACCGCCGGCCAACGGGAGAGGGTCTCTCGCGAGTCTCTATGACAAACGGTTCAAAAGATACAAAAATGGGCGTGGCCTAATGATAGGGGCGTGGTCAATATAGACCAATGAAAGAGGATATCCCTACTGGGTAATGGCTCAACCCGCAAGTCTCTATGTCAAACGGTTCAAAAGATACAAAAAAAGGGTGTGGCCTAAGGATTGGGGGAGTGATCAACATAGACTAATGAAAGAGGATATCCCTACTGAGTACAATGGCATATTCTAACGGAAACACTGATACCGTGATATATACCGTTACCGTCTATGCTTCAAATTATACCGTGATATACATTTTAGACCATACCGTCCACCCCTACCTCCCCCACCTGTCTCCGACTAGTCACTAAAGCCACATCCAGACCCCTCCCCCACCTGTCTCTGACTAGAGTCACTAAAGCCACACCCAGACCCCTCCCCCACCTGTCTCTGACTAGTCACTAAAGCCACACCCAGACCCCTCCCCCACTGTCTCTGACTAGTCACTAAAGCCACACCCAGACCCCTCCCCCACCTGTCTCTGACTAGTCACTAAAGCCACATCTAGACCCCTCCCCCACCTGTCTCCGACTAGTCACTAAAGCCACACCCAGACCCCTCCCCCACCTGTCTCCGACTAGTCACTAAAGCCACACCCAGACCCCTCCCCCACCTGTCTCCGACTAGATTCACTAAAGCCACATCCAGACCCCTCCCCCACCTGTCTCCAACTAGTCACTAAAGCCACACCCAGACCCCTCCGCCACCTGTCACTAAAGCAACACCCAGTCCCCTCCCCCACCTGTCACTAAAGCAACACCCAGACCCCTCCCCCACCTGTCACTAAAGCAACACCCAGACAATTCCGCACAGGGAAATTGTGAAAGTGTGGGTGATGCCTGTGCACCGCCGGCCAACGGGAGAGGGTCTCTCGCGAGTCTCTATGACAAACGGTTCAAAAGATACAAAAATGGGCGTGGCCTAATGATAGGGGCGTGGTCAATATAGACCAATGAAAGAGGATATCCCTACTGGGTAATGGCTCAACCCGCAAGTCTCTATGTCAAACGGTTCAAAAGATACAAAAAAAGGGTGTGGCCTAAGGATTGGGGGAGTGATCAACATAGACTAATGAAAGAGGATATCCCTACTGAGTACAATGGCACAACCCGCAAGTCTCTACGACAAACGGTTCAAAAGATACAAAAAGGATGTGTGGCCTAAGGATCGGGGGAGTGGTCAACATAGACCAATGAAAGAGGATATCCCTACTGAGTACAATGGTACAACCCGCAAGTCTCTACGACAAACGGTTCAAAAGATACAAAAAGGGGGCGCGGCCTAAGGATCGGGGGAGTGGTCAACATAGACCAGGGGTCTCAAACTCGCGGCCTGCGGGCCAATTGCGGCCCGCTGGATGACATTTTGCGGCCCCCCAGATGATTTCCCAAAAAAAGAATTATTTAAAAAAAATAAAATCTTTTTTTGCAGTCATGTCATCACAAACACTAGTGTTTAAAGGGTACAAATAAAACAATTCCTGCACCATAATGCAGGAAATTAAGTCTTTGTAACACAAAATCTCCTGGTGGGGGACCCCCCGCTTAAAAGATTTGCCTGACTGGGGCTATATTTCGCACTATATTTTCTGGCCTGAATGATTTCCCCAGTCTGGCCCTGGTTAAAAGCCTCCAATGCTTAGTGTGTGTGTGCGTTTGAACGTTTGCATGTTTCAACCATACATTTCAATAAAAAAAAAAAAAAATACTTGAAACCCTTTTTGTGTGGAATATTTGATGCGGCCCAGCCTCACCCAGACTCTACCTCCAGCGGCCCCCAGGTAAATTGAGTCTGAGACCCCTGACATAGACCAATGAAAGAGGATATCCCTACTGAGTACAATGACACAACCCGCAAGTCTCTACGACAAACGGTTCAAAAGATACACAAAGGGGGAGGATCCAAACTATGGGCGTGGTCAACATAGACCAATGAAAGAGGACATCCCTACCGAGTACAATAGCACAACCCGCAAGTCTCTACGACAAACGGTTCAAAAGATACAAAAAGGGGGTGGGAACTAATGATAAGGGGGAGGAGCCTAATAATGGGGGCGTGGTCAACATATAACAATGAAAGAGGATATCCCTACTGAGTACAATGACACAACCCGCAAGTCTCTAAGACAAACGGTTCAAAAGATACACAAAGGGGGAGGAGCCACACTATGGGCATGGTCAACATAGACCAATGAAAGAGGACATCCCTACTGAGTACAATAGCACAACCCGCAAGTCTCTACGACAAACGGTTCAAAATATACAAAAAGGGGGCAGGGCCTAAGGATCAAGGGGTAATCCCCTGAAGGGGGAGGAGCCGAACCATGCAGGCGTGGTCAACATAGACCAATGAAAGAGGATATCCCTACAGAGTACAATAGCACAACCCTCTAGCACAAGTCTCTACGACAAACGGTTCAAAAGATACAAAAAGGGGGCACGGCCTAGGGATAAAGGGTTAATCTAGAGCCATATGAAATCCGCGTTCACGGAATCGTGGACAGAATCGCGGAATTAACCTATAAAAATGGAATCAACTGCAAAACGTGGAATATTGCAGATTTTGGCCTAATCTGAACTGAAATTCCGTTTTTGGGTGGAACGTTTGGTGCACACGCGACCGGGGAGGCGGGGACGCTAGAGCGGGTTACACACAACACACCAGTGCTCAAGCGTCTCGCTGCTTCAGTCTTTTTTTTTTTTTTTTTTTTTTTGGTCTTTTTCCCCCTCCATTTTCCTCCGATTTTTCTCCCATCCCAATGTTAGTCGTATGCCAATTCCCAGTCCCTTCCTGGTCGCTGCGCACTTACGCCCCACAGTCAGATCATCTGGGAGAGTGGAGGCTACCACGTGCTTCCTCCGACACACGTCCAGCCAATCACCGCTTCTTTTCACCTGGCAGCGCGGATTCTCATCGAGAGGGCGTAGCGTGTGGGAGGACCACACTATCCCCCTCGAGTCCTATCCGCGCTTAGCAGGCGCCCCGACCGAACTGTAGGAGTCGCTGTTTACAACGACCCGGACCCACCCCGCCAGCTTCTCCCACCCTCTAATACAGCCAATTGTATTAGTGCAGACGGCCAGCCAAGCTGGTGACAACCCCGGAGCTGTGAGCTGGATTCGAACAGGCGAATCCAGCTCACAGCTCCGGGGCTGGTGACGAACGCAATCTCCGCTCGGCCACCTAACCGCCCTTCGCTGCTTCAGTCTTAACATCGTCAAGAAGCTAAGAAATTCCGCAATAAGTTTCAAGTTTCAAGTTTCTTTAATAGTTGTCATACAGAAGTACAGAATACTTTCATACAAAATGCTTCTTACTGTTACGCTCCAGAGACTGTGCTAGACAAGATAGTATCAAATAACATAGTATAGCATGTAATTTAGAAGAAGAAAATGAGGTCACAGTGTTCGGTATAGACATACAATGTTCTGAGTTACCATATAATATACAATACTATGCAGTGTACTAATGTACAGTACTATATAGTGCAAAGCAGAAATGGGATGAGGTACAATTTAGGTACAATTTACAGTAAGGTGTACGAGTTGTAGTGCAATCCTTCATCAATAAATATAAAGTGTGGGGAGTGGGTGCTACAATGTGTTTGTTTAAAGTGGGTGTGTGCTATAAAGTGTGTGGAGTGGGTGCTACAGTGTGTTGTGGTGGTTGTTGTTGTGTAGTGTTCATTGTTCGTTTAGCAGCCTGATGGCCTGGAGATAGAAGCTTCTTCTGAGTCTTTCTGTGCTCGCCTTGAGACTCCGGTATCGCTTGCCTGACCGCAGCAGTTCAAAGAGGCAGTTGTTCAGGTGACTGGAGTCTTTAATGATTCTCTTAGCCTTGCCCTTGCAACGCTTGTTGTAAATGTTCTGGATGGTGGGGAGCCCCCCTCCAATTGTGCGTTCGGCTGAACGTGTCACTCTTTGTAGTCTGCTTCGGTCTTGTGCAGTGCTATTCCCAAACCAGGAGGTGATGTTGCCGGTCAAGATGCTCTCTATTGTACATGAGTAGAAGTTCTTAAGGATCTTCTGACTGACTTGGAACTTCCTTAGGCGCCTGAGGAAGTAGAGGCGTTGTCGTGCCTTCTTCACAACACTGTCAATGTGTGTGGTCCATGTCAAGTCCTCGGATATGTAGGCTCCGAGGTACTTAAAGCTGTTGACTCTCTCAACCGGTGCCCCGTCGATGCTGAGGGGGCTGTAGTCCTTGACCCCCGACCTCCTGAAGTCCACAATCATCTCCTTTGTTTTGCTGACGTTCAGGGAGAGGCTGTTTTCCTGGCACCATCCCGCCAGGACCTTGACCTCTTCCAGGTAGGCCCTCTCGTCGTTGGCAGAGATCAGGCCCACCACCACTGTGTCGTCAGCAAATTTGATGATTGTATTGCTACTCCGCTGAGCCACACAGTCGTGTGTGTACAGGGAGTAGAGGAGGGGACTCAGAACACAGCCCTGGGGGGCCCCTATGTTGAGGGTGATGGATGAGGAGGTGCAGTTGCCTGCTCTCACCACCTGGGGTCTGCCAGTCAGGAAGTCCAAGACCCACTGGCAGAGGTCATAGTTCAAGCCCAGGTCCCTGAGCTTGGCTATGAGTATGGAGGGGACTATGGTATTGAATGCCGAGCTGTAGTCGATGAATAGCATTCTCACATAGTTCCCCTGCCTCTTGTCCAGGTGTGATGCTGCTGTGTGCAGCACATGGGCTATGGCGTCCTCCGTGGACCTGTTGGGGCGGTATGCAAATTGCAGGGGGTCCATGTTGATGGGGAGGGAGGAGCAGATGTAGCCCTTTACTAGCTTCTCAAAGCACTTCATGGCTATGGAGGTGAGAGCTACAGGGCGGTAGTCGTTGAGGCAAGCAGGCTTGGATTTTTTGGGTACAGGGATAATAGTGGACTTCTTCAGGCAGGTGGGGATGACAGCCTGTTCTAAGGACAGGTTAAATATGTCAGTGAATACTGGGGCCAGTTGGTCGGCACAGACTTTTAGGACGCGGCCGGGGATGCCGTCCGGACCTGCTGCCTTCCTGATATTCACTATTCTATTCACTATTCATAAGCCCTCAATTCAGAGCAGAACAGTATCCTAATGACTTTTATGCCTCCGGCGATAAGGTGTTTTGCTAATTCTGTCAACGTTCCGTGGACTGGACCCGCAAAAACACTTGCAACACTATTGTGATTAAATAGCTGTAACGTTAGGACATGATAGCTTCTAGCTAAATCTGGTGCACCCATCCATTTGTTTAATGCAAACGATTGTCATTACACACTGCCCTTTATAATCTAAATAAACTTAAATAGCTATGAAACGTTACAGTACATAGGACTATAGATGGAAATGATAGCTTCTAGCTAAATCTAGTGCACCCATCCATTTGTTTAATGCAAACGATTGTCATTATACACTGTCCTTTATAAACGAAATAAACTAAACTAAAGGTGCCTAAATTATGCATTACTATATTTCATCACAATATAATAGATATAGCTAGGCTACTGACATTGTCATTGTGATAATGTCAGTAGTAGCTAGCTGTATCTATTGTTTACACTTGAAATGTGTATTTTTATTTTGTCACAATATTATTTGAAAAATATTGTGTAAAATGTATTGTAAAAAAACTGTATTTCTGAGTTGCAGCACTTAAAAACATTAAATTTACTGTTATATCTTATTCAATTGTGGACATTTATTCATTCCCACTTATTAGACACTATTTCTGATGGTAAAATGAGCATAAAAAGCAAAATACAGAATTCTGAAATATTAAAACCGAAAAAACGGAATTTGGGAAAAAATAAACTGGAATTTGGAAAATAATAAAACGGATTTCATATGGCTCTAGGTTAATCCCCTGAGAGGTCATTGCTAGGTCATTGAGTTTATTGAGTTCCCTCTGAGTCATGCACACCTGCGTAGGGGTGGGAATCACCAGTTTCATCACGATACGATACGATATCGATTCTTTGGACAACGATACGATATTTGCAGATATCACAAAGTCTGCCACGATACGATACGATACGATTCGATTCAGGTGCCTGCGATCGATATGAGACGATATTATGTGCCCGTTTAACACAATAAGTCACATTTAAATCAACTAAAAAAAGGCTACGGAAACATCAATTGACGTTTTTATTTTTGAGCTCTTCCAGACATTTAAAGGAAAACTCCAACATTTTGGGAAATTAGCTTATTTAACATCTTCCCTGGAGTTAGACAAGAAGATACATACCTTTTTTGTCTCTGTGCATGCATTAGGCTTAGGGAACAGTCGCTCCGTTGGCATAGCTTAGCTTCATCACTGGAAGTGGGGCGGAGTTAGAGCCTGACGTTCCCTACAGTGCCCTACAGTCACGAAATACACTCCAAATACAACTCCAAAACGTTCCTGTAAACATGTTGTGACCTGTGTATTTACCACGTGGAGAAATAAAAAATAATTGAATTCGACAATTACGTTTTCTAAGCAAATATACTCTGAACAATTTTTTGCCTAACGACTCCTCTCTGAGCGCAGTCAGTGATTTCAACGTGTCGCCGTGATTGTTGACATTCTCATTCATTCAAAGGATCCGAACAGATTGAAGTTTATGGATACCATGACTTAAAATCCTCTTACCTTGACGATTAAAAGCCTCCCCAATTTAGAAAACAGTAATCCAATGGCTGGTATTGATATACTGCATGCTAACGGAGCTAACCGGACACTAAAGCTAACCGGACACTAAAGCTAATATAATGACTTCCTTTCTGGGGGGTTTCAAAATAAAAGAGCGACGTCTATAGCAGCGGAATACGTTTATTTTGTACATTATCTAACGTTAACACGAACCTAAACTAACGTTACAACTAACCTAAAGTTAGTTTAGGTACATTTCTTGCTGGGACATATTTGGACCCTTATTACTAAATATGATCTTATACTCAGTCAAAGAGGGAAGCTTCATTGAACACCAAAATACCGCACTCATTTCAGTTCTTCACAAAAAAGACAAAGACCCCACTGAGTGCGGTAGTTACCGTCCTTTAAGCCTCCTCGGAACCGATGTCAAACTGTACTCTAAGATATTAGCCATCAGATTGCAAAAGCATATGACGTCTTTAGTTCATCCGGACCAAACAGGCTTCATAAAAGGTCGCCTGATCAATGATAACATAAGGCGAATACTGCACGTACTAGATACAGACAAAGAGGACATCACACCTAAGGCGATACTATCCCTGGATGCTATGAAAGCATTTGACAGGTTGGAATGGTCGTTTCTATGGGCAGTATTGGAAAGGATGGGGTTAGGAAAAGGTTTCATTGATATGATTAAAGTACTATACAAGGACCCATCGGCCAGGATTACAACAGGCACATTCATCTCCGATATCTTTCCGGTATCACGCTCAGCCAGACAAGGTTGCCCTCTTAGTCCCGGACTATTCGATCTATCATTAGAACCTTTAGCACAATTTATAAGACAATCCCAACAAATAGAACCAATAGTAATCAAGGGCACACATCATAAAATTAGTTTATATGCGGACGACGTAATATTGTTCATGCAAAACCCCAACAACACATTGCCGCTTATACTCAAGTTGATAGAGAACTTTGGTGATTTATCGGGATTTAAAATAAATTGGCCTAAGTCGGCTTTTCTTCCGCTTAACACCAGTGCAAAAAAAGAGACAACCCTCCCAGGTGCGATACCCATGGTCAAACATTTCAGATGCTTGGGTGTGGAAATATTTCCCACCATAAGACAAACGGTGAAGCACAATTACACAAAAATACAGAACAAAATCAAAGACGACCTAGACAGGTGGGCAAAACTTAAAAACTCAGTACAGGCAAGGGTATCAATAGTTAAGATGGATGTATTACCAAGAATCAATTTCTTCAGCTCAATGCTTCCGTTACCTCCTCCAGAGGGCTACTGGAAAAGATTACAAACCTCCACATACAAATGTATTTGGAATAACAAACCACCTCGCATAAAAAGATCCACCGCACAGAGAAATAAAGCAGACGGTGGCATGGCAGTCCCAGATTTTTTACAATATTTTAATGCCTTCACATTAAGACCATTGAAGAAGATATGGTTTGACCCCGAGGCTTTGGTATCTTGGAGAAAATTAGAAGAAAACATAGTAGCCCCACAGAGATTGAAAGACATAGCATACACTAAACTTTCAATCAAGCATTGTGAGCGAGAATTTGGCCCAATAATTACCCATGCAATCAGGACATGGCGGGAAACACAAAGGAAATTTCCTAACCCTCAAGTATGGCATAATCACACTCCCATATTCAATAACAATGCTCTCTTAATGGGAAAACGACCTATAAGATTCCCTATATGGGAAGAGAGAGGCATACACTCATTAGGGGATATTTTTAATAACAAGGGCCTCTGTAGTTATGTCGAAATATGCATAAAGTTTAACCTCACAGAGTCCACATGGCTTTTTTACATACAGTTACGACTTTGTATGAGATCTCACGGTGTTCCATTACACATACCAATTGAACACCACAGATACCACAAATTTTTCTATGAAAGAGATACATTGGGAGGTTTTGTATCAGGTTTTTATTATCAATTACTAACGTCCTCGTATGAAACCCTTCAACTAGACAATGTCTGGAGGAGGGATATACCAGACCTGGAAAATGACTTTGATTGGCAAGGAGCCTGGGCAAATGTCCGACTTACATCAAGGAACCCGGATCATCAACAAATCAATCTGAACTATATTCACAGGACATACTTGACTCCTATAAGGCTGTGCAAAATGGGGCTTATACAAGACTCCAAATGCTCCCAATGTACAAATGGGGACGAAGGAACATTTATGCACATGTATTGGGACTGCCCACCAGTTAAGGCATTCTGGAAAGATGTGTCCCAACAATTATCAATACTCGTATTTTGGAATATACCTGTACACCCCGCGGTATTGCTATTGAATGATGTTTTTGAGTTTGCAGTGAATCCACAACTAAAAAGATTGGTTTTATCGGGTATCACAGTAGCTAAAAAACTGATCGCATCACGTTGGTTTCAACCGGAAAAAATGTGCCGGAAAGTGTGGTTTCTTACATATCTCGATGTGATATATCAAGAAATATCTACAGCAAGAATTCTGGGGCTCAATGAATCCAAAATGTCAATGTGGTTAGAAGTGGTGGAGAGAATAAAAGCTAGCCTATAATGGTAGTGTCTGGTTAGGAGTGAGGGATAATGGAGGTACTATCTAAGAGGGGGTCCGGGAGGGGGGGGTTTGAGCTGGAGCATATATGTGTAGGGTTTTAGAAAATAGGTATTAGGGGTATATTATATACTAACATTTATATAATTGTAACTTCGCTGGATATACACTGTATACGGTTAAAATGTTATTATTGACTATTTTTGTTTTATCCTGATTCTGTACTTGCATATATTTTAACCACCTTTACTGAAAGTTTCATTATACATTGTGTGTTGAGTACTGACTTTTAATAAGTTTTGTTTTGCAATAATAAAAAAAAAAAAAAAAGAAAAAAAAAAAGTTAGTTTAGGTTCGTGTTAACGTTAGATAATGTACAAAATAAACGTATTCCGCTGCTATAGACGTCGCTCTTTTATTTTGAAACCCCCCAGAAAGGAAGTCATTGCTCTCGTTATCTTCTTGAGTGTCCGGTTGCTGGTTAGCTCCGTTAGCGTGCAGTATATCAATACCAGCCATTGGATTACTGTTTTCTAAAATCTATTGTTTTTAATACAAATAGACCTCCTGTTCACTAAGTGCCACGTTTTTATATATTGAGCTTTAAACTTTAAGTAAAATGTTTTGGAACTCACAACACGCAAGCTAAAACCCCTCCCTCTCCCAAACTTTTCCTACAATTGTTTTATGTTGCATGATGATCATGAATACATTTATTATGTATTCATGTTTAAATATCAACATTATCTGTCCCCCACAGAAAGGTAGAATGCCCCACCCCCTCCTCCTTCCCCTCTCCTGTTCTCTCACGGTTAGCTGCTTAGCTTAGTTAGCTTAAGCAGCTAACGTAAGGTTAATTTAGATCTTCCCACGCGACGTGGGCATAAAGGAATGGCGACGATGCAAAGCATGTTAGATGCATTTGACCCGTTGCGGAGAAAAAACTGCACAGACTTATATCGGGTCGCAAAATAGACGCTCTGTAGCGCTGTTCTGCTGTAATGTCTACACAGAGTTTCAGACTACTGGGCGCGGGCGGATATGACGTGCCGGATTTTCAAAATAAGAGTATCGCAATATGAATCAATCTTTTTACGTTGCATCGATCCTATTTGATTATTGATAATAGATTGATATATCGATCTGGATCGATGTATCGTCCCACCCCTACCTGCTACCCTTAATTGATTCGAATTCTAACTGACGCAGACTATGGACCCAATGTATTTCAATGAGGGCTGAGGCGTCCTTCACTCTCACGATGATTAAAGCAAAACGATAAGAGATGAAGCTTAGTGACCTTAATATGAGCACTTGAAGGGTTATGTGAAGGGTTTTGTGCGATATTGTGTAATTCCGTCGACAATTGTGGTCTGTGTGGCGATCGGAAAACAAGGGAAGAAACAGTAAAATCACAGATTTCAGCTAGAGTGGAAACCCCATTTGTGTGTATGTGGAGCATGACTTTCAAAGAAATGGTCATAAGTTGAGATAGAAATGTCCAATTCCATTTATTTTTCTTTTGTGAGCGAGGGCACAGTCGTGTCATCGTTTTGATGTGTTCACTGTCGCAATTTACAAAAGGTGAAAACAAAGAAATGCAGCTTCTACACTCTAGTTAATTACATTACGCCATTCATTCCCTATGGACCGACATTTCCCGTTTAAAGTCGATTTGTAGCCAAACGGTGTGGTGTGAAAGCTCTGGCAGGAGTTACTTGACAAAGATCGGCGGAATAAAGAAATAAATAGTATAGATTATAATAGTGTGGTGTGGACCTGGCTAAATAACAATGGAAAGATGCACACATACATTTCCCAAGAAGCAATAAACCCGGTATCTATCCCACTCAACTCAAAAGGGGAAAATAAAAAAAAGTGGACCACCACGGATGAAGTGTCAATTTAAACATTAAATTACAAGTAGCGTAACAAGCCGGGTACTATTTTATGAATGTTTAACCACAATAGCCTGGTAATGGGCTTTGGCAATGCAAATCATGAGCGAAATGGGGGGAATTTAAGCGGCATTGAGCGGTTTGAGTGACTGATATTAAAATGCGCTCGCCACTCCACTCCTATCCACTACCCTACTCCGCCCGCCTCTTGGGAAATAGTTCATAGTTTCTAGTAGTTCATAAGAAAAGCATCTCCCACCACCATCCCACGATAGACTGCAAAGTAATACGAGCTTCAAGGAACACGCCAACTTTTGGGGAAATTAGCTTATTTGCTATCTACCCTGGAGTTAGACAAGCAGATACATACCCTTTTCTTCTCTGTGCATGCATTAGGCTTAGGGAACAGCCGCACCGTTAGCCTAGCTTAGCGCCATTCACTGGAAGTAGGTGTGCCAGTGTAGCCTAGTTCCCAATAGTCACCAAATACTCTCCAAATACAACTCCAAAACTTTCCTGTAAACATGTTGTGACCTGTGTATTTACCACGTGGAGAAAAAGATATTGACATTTTCATTTTCTAAGCAGATATACTCGCCCCGTTTTTCAAAAAACAACACTACTTCCCAAATGGACAGAATCGGAGGCCTGAACCGTTTTTGATGTGTGTGTGTGAATAAATGGTAAATGGTGCATCTATATAGAGTGTTTATCAAAAGCGCTTTGCTATTTTGTTCGTCACATTCACCCATTCACTCACACACCGACGGCGGAGGCAACCATGCAAGGTGCTAACCTGCTCATCGGGAGCAATTAGGGGCTAAGTGTCTTGCTCAAGGACACTTCGACACACTGCCCGGGAGGAGTGGGAATCGAACCGGGAAACTTCCAATTACCAGACGACTGCTCTACCTCCTGTGCCACTGGAGGCTTCAGGTTATGGTTTTGTGTAACACACCATCTGGTGGGTCAGGTTAAGCCCCACCATCGATTGTCAACTGGGTGTTGATATATAGTCTAGGTTTTTAAGGTTTGTTTTGGTTTATTTTAGTGAAGAAATGTATGCCAGGTTGATTTATAGATGTCATATAATGGATGGACAACTCAACTGAATCCCATCCATGCTTACCGGTAATAGTTTCATGTTGTGAAATGGCTTGAGAAGCTTTTAGGTCGCTCACAAATTTGCCGTTTCATGACAGGTTTGTGCCCTAAAGAGAATCGATTATTAACAGGAATATAAGCCCATTTGGAAAATTCTTTCAAATGTGTAGGGATGTACCGAATGTAATTTTTTAACATTCGAAGCTTCGATTAAAGTATTCGAACGAAGCTTCGAATGTCTATGAATTATTTATTTTTTAAATAAAAAAAGAAAAAAAAAATTTACTGAATCCTCAATTTGAATAAAGTGATTAATCTAATTAAATTAGTCTTTTTCTTTTATTAAATCAACTTTCTTTAATGAATATAACTCATCAGTTTCGTCAACATAAATAATCCAATAAGGGCACGGTTGGTATGAAAGTGATGGTGACGTCTTATAGTATAATATTATAATATTAGAGCGCGGCTAGGTGGTGCAGTGGGAAAGGCACTCACCACCAATGCTGGAGACGCTGGGTTCGAGCCCAGCTCTCCACATTGTTTTCAGTTTGGCTGGTCGTCCGTACTAATACAATTGGCAGTATTAGGGGGAGGGAAAACTGAGGGGTGGGGATCGGACGTTGTGGACAGCGACTCCTACAGGTCGGTTGGTGCGCCTGCGCAGTAGAATCAAGAAGCGATGGGGGCGGCGTCCCTCCAAAGCGCAGACCCCTGACGCTGAAAGATCGCGCCGCGCAGGTGAAAAGATGCGACGGCTGCTACCTCGAGTATCGGAGGGGACTTGTGCTATGTATGGCTTCGTCCACATTGCAGCCGGCTTGTGGCAGGCAAGAAACAGCGTTCGAGACAGGGGAGGGTTGAATTGGACGATACGAAATTGGGATGGGAGAAAAATAGAAAATGGGAGAAAAAGTGGATAAAAAAAATTATAATATTAGTGTAGCCTAATCTTTAACTGCAACTGTGAAGAAAACCCCAATTGGTTTAAACAGATTGAATAGACAAAAAAAAAGATTAAAAATACCTTCTCCTATTTGTACCTGGGTAACTTACCTGAGGAATTGGTAGGAGGAGACAGATATTGTGTTTTGTTATGTCTTGTTGTTTGTGATTGTTTGCTTATTGTGAAAAACAATAAAAAGAAAGCTATAAAAAAGTATATATTATTAAAAATAAAAAATTCGAATGTTGATTTAGAATTCGAATGTCAACATTATGATCGAAGCTTCGAAGCATTCGGTACAGCCCTACAAATGTGCATCCCTAATCATGTGTGAGAACAGTCAAATCTTCATTGAATCTATGTAGAATACAACTGTAGACATAAGCCTTTTAATTGTCTCAAACCGCAAAATGTCTCCCTATTAGGCTATGTATCGCTGCTGTCGGGACAAAACCTCATAACTCCAAAAACCCAACTTTTCAGCAGATGAAAAAAACTAACACAGATTTGAGGGTGAATAGAGTTAGGAGGTTTAGACAGATGATCGGTTTAATGCTTTCCCATTGTTTAAACTTTGTAAAACCCACACACACATATGGAGGATGATCTACGGAGTTGATTTATATAATAAAAAAAGAATTAAAAAAATGGAGTTATGAGGTTTTGTCCCGACAGCAGCGGTATGTAATAGCCAAATGATAAAAAAAAAAAAAAAAAAAAAAAAAACGTATTTACATAACTGGTTTAACACACCTGCTTGCTGTAATTTGAGAACTATTTTAACTACCTGTAGGGAAGTCATTACAAGCTTGTTTAACATCAGGGTAACTGAATGAAATTCCACCCCTGAATAAATTAATTGGCTTTGCATACAAGCAGGTCAGTGATTACTGCAGCCTCAAACAACCTTTTATCATTAACATAACTACATAAGTATCACATTCTCAAATAAACAGTCAAGTAAGACTTGGTTGCTGGGTCCCCATTTGATGCTCCAAAATCTAAACTAAACAAGTTCGGAATAGGAGCATGAGTGCTAAGGCAGTTTGAGCGCCACAAAGCGCTTTTAGTGCGTGTTCAGCCATTTAAAATTATTAGTGTACTTCAAAACACACACGTCAGACACTTGAAATGTGTTTGGGCCTTTATATATATATTCAACTGGAAAGAAAGTAAACCCGCAGTGACTGCTCGGCCGTGAACTGCTGTAAGTGTTTTGGACCAGCTTAGTAACATTATGTTAACCTTAGCTAGTTTGTTTTGGGCCAACTTAGTGACATTATGTTAACGTTAGCTAGTTTGTTTTGGGCCAGCTTAGTAACATTATGTTAACCTTAGCTAGTTTGTTTTGGGCCAACTTAGTGACATTATGTTAACGTTAGCTAGTTTGTTTTGGGCCAGCTTAGTAACATTATGTTAACCTTAGCTAGTTTGTTTTGGGCCAGCTTAGTAACATTATGTTAAACTTAGCTACCTCACGCACGCACAACCAAAGTGACTTGCGAAAGGTGTTTTCAAAGGGCAGTGTTGAACATAGGTCTGATTACTATAGCTAGATATCGTAGCTTCTAAAAATCCTTTTGAAACCGTGACATTTTCTAACCACGGTTATAGTGAAACTGCTTAACCCTGTCATCCCTACTGCTCATCAATCAAATCCTCTCACCTGCTCCCCCATTGGTTGAGCATAGGTGTGTCATGCAATTGCAAGCAGTGCTGAATAAGAGCCTAAAAAAACATTTGTGCAAATGTGACCGTGCCATTACACACTTTGCATTGTGGGGTAGATTAGGTGACCTCATTAACAGGGACTACCATACATCATGATACATGACACCCCAATTGTATTTTCTGTTCAACGCAACCCAACAAAAAGGAATAAGACAAGATATACTAATTGTCTGTAGGGAAATCCAGTTCAAGTACATGTTAGTCTAAATCAGGAATGGTTCTACGATACATCTATACAAAGTTATAGCACACTTGTAAACAATTGGAGAGCCTATGGTAGGCAAACCACTGTTTATTGTGTGCGCACTTACCTGCATGCACCAACACAAATCCACCAACAGCTTTGGACTTGTCATTCTTGCTCGACACTGTGTCCTGTTGAGTGGACCGTGAGTGGGCCGAGGGAGAGGGGGGGGGCTGCTGTTCTTCAGCAGAACTCATTACAGTCTCCATAACCCCCGCATAACTTCACATGCATCGTGGCCCATCAGACCCTGGTAAGAAACACAGCAGGACACCTGGTACAGAAATGAGAAGGCAGAGATTAGGCTTAGATGTACTGTGGCCTCGTTGAACTCGATCGACTGGCCAACAAGATGCAGTATATCCTCCTCAGTCTAAGCATAAATGGTGATGGCACTGAGCTTTTGTTGCAGAATCTTGTATTTTGTATTTCACATACTAAACAAACATTAGGTAAATGTACTTTCAGCTATTTCAAGGAGTTTTGTGCAATACCTGCATCCAGTTTGATAAAGATAATAATGAATAATAATTCATATGAATAATGAATATATGAGGATAAAATCAAAACCCAACAATGAAGACAAACAAAAAGCAATAAGTAGCTAGGTGATATAATAAAAGAGCAGCGCACTGTGAAGTAAAAAGCAGCATGCGTTTGTCATCTAAAAGGAATGATTAATCGAAATCGCGATTTGAAATGATGCAATTAGCAAAAGCGGAAGTCCCATTGAGATACAAGATCTCCTTTGCAAGTTGTTGTTATTGTTGTAGGAACGGTTTGGGAGAGGGAGGTAAGGGGTTTTAGATTGTGTGTTGTGAAGTTTAGACTTCAGAGAGGGAGAGTAAAGTACAAAAAAAAGGTACCGTTGGGTACCGGTATCGATTCCCAGGTAAAAAGAAATATTTTCAGGCTTGGTGTCCCGAACAGACCCACCGCGTAGGCCAGATGCAAGCCGCATTTTACAATAAACCTCTGTGGGGCTGCTTAATTTTTTTTAATTATTATAATCGCAAATGTAATCGCAATCGCAATATCTGTCAGCAATTAGATTATTTCCCAAAATCATGCAGCCCAGACTCTAGAGACACCTTCGCTGGAGGCGTGTATCGCTTCCGCAACGGAATTCGGTTTCCGGGTTCCCCTGATTGGCCGCGACGGCCACGTGACACGCGTGGCCCGCCCCCGCATCCAGCGCTCTGCCGCTGCCGCTACGCGCTGCTGTGTTGCCGCTCGCCTGCATAGTATATTGTATATTGTATGGTAACAGTCTCTGGAGCGCGCCAGTAAGAAGCATTTGCACTGCAACTCGTACACCTTACTGTAAATTGTACCTCATCCCATTTCTGCTTTGCACTATAGCGCATTGTATATTAGTACATTGCATAGTATATTGTATGGTAACAGTCTCTGGAGCGCAACAGTAAGAAGCATTTGCACTGCAACTCGTACACCTTACTGTAAATTGTACCTCATCCCATTTCTGCTTTGCACTATAGCGTATTGTATATTAGTACATTGCATAGTATATTGTATATTGTATGGTAACTCAGTTACTTCTATTCTGCATCGAACATTGTATATATGTCTATACTGAACACTGTGACCTCTATTTTTACTTCTATTTTACATGCTATACTATTTTATTTCATACTTATCTTGTCTAGCACAGTCTCTAACAGTAACAGTAAGAAGCATTTTGGATAAAAGTATTCTGTACTTCTGTATGACAACAATGTATGCCTTTCAAATGTTAAATGATAAATGATTAAATGATACACACTGAAATCTACGCTCTCTCATCCTGCTTTCCACAGCGCGACAATATTATTAAACAAGAGAGCTGCGTCATTGAAGTGGGAAAAGTGATTCTTGAATCAAGATGACTATGTGAAAAGCGACAATAGCATTAAACAGCAGCTCTGTCATTGAAGTGGGAAAAGTTATTCTTGACTCAAGATGACTATGTGAAAAGCGACAATAGCATTAAACAGCAGCTCTGTCATTGAAGTGGGAAAAGTGAGCATTAAACAGCAGCTCAGTCATTGAAGTGGGAAAAGTGATTCTTGACTCAAGATGACTATGTGAAAAGCGACAATAGCATTAAACAGCAGCGTTTCTGCACTCAGAAGATGGCGCGACAATATTATTAAACAAGCAAGCTCTGTCATTGAAGTGGGAAAAGTGATTCTTGACTCAAGATGACTATGTGAAAAGCGACAATAGCATTAAACAGCAGCTCTGTCATTGAAGTGGGAAAAGTTATTCTTGACTCAAGATGACTATGTGAAAAGCGACAATAGCATTAAACAGCAGCTCTGTCATTGAAGTGGGAAAAGTGAGCATTGAACAGCAGCTCTGTCATTGAAGTGGGAAAAGTGATTCTTGACTCAAGATGACTATGTGAAAAGCGACAATAGCATTAAACAGCAGCTCTGTCATTGAAGTGGGAAAAGTTATTCTTGACTCAAGTTGACTATGTGAAAAGCGACAGCAGCATTAAACAGCAGCGTTTCTGCACTCAGAAGATGACGCGACAATATTATTAAACAAGAGTGCTCTGGCGTTGAAGTGGGAAAGCGGCAGTGAAGTCCATGCCGTGCGCGCGTCAACACACAGGCAGCGGCAGAGGCAGAGAGGCGGATAGCGGCGTGGGTCACGTGGCCGTCGCGGCCAATCAGGGGAACCCGGAAACCGAATTCCGTTGCGGAAGCGATACACGCTCCCTGGAGATCATCTGCCAACTATAAATTGCAACATCTTGCCCTTCAACGCACGGCACAGGGGAGCGGCACTACTTCACATACTTGTCTTTTCAAATGATAAACCAAAAGTGGGCAACGTCTACACTTTATATACCACATTATAGCTTTATAAATGTGGCCAGCTGGGGGTATTGTGGGTGTGGCTCTGGCATCGGCGTGTATTTCCGCCTCGCCGGATGGCGGCTGAAACAAACATTTCTAGTTGGGAACGGGCGTTGACGGCAGCATTCATTTCCCCACGCATGTTACCAGACGAGAGAGAGTGTGGCGAGTAAATACTCAAGTGTCCTGGTGAGTAATTTAACTATAGTGTAAAGCGTTTATCATTATGGCATTGTCATGTCGCTAGGTTTAGGTGCACTGTCAAGTTGTTTATACCATGTTTGGTCTTCCCCAGGGAACGACAGACTGAACAGCGACGAGGCGGGCGTTGTGCTTGCTCCGTTTGTTTGTGGTTACACGCACAGACTGTTGGGTATGAATAGTATAATACAGACTGTCCTGATTTCCCTCAGGTTGGGGGAATAGTCGTACCGTTGCGGTCCCGGTGTGTGCTGGGTGTGGCGTTTACTACGCCGGGTGTTTCATTCATCGTGTAAGTTTAAGCTCTCTCTCTCGTTTGTGTCTATTGCCATGCATTCCATTGTATCGTTATGTGATTGTGTGTGTGTTTTATGATAAATGTGGTGAAGCTAAGTGGTGATTATAAGTGTTCACCTTTTATAGTGTGCAACAAGCAGCATGTTAAGTATGTTATATTATGAATATTATGCTTGGATATTCATTGTTCCATTTCCATGTCATAACAGGTGGTGGTCAACAGGTGGTCACTGCTTTGGCTATTTTAGGTTAGGGTGAGCAGTAGTGTGGATTCTGTCTCTCTTTTTATTACGTATTTCGTGACAACTATATTGTCACAAAAATGTTCAACCACTTGGCAGGCATTAGGGTTCAGGAGAACAGATGCCCGTAAATGGCAGCCGCGATACGATGCCTCAAGGCAGCCTATTTGTTTAAGTGTCAGAAAGCTGGCCATATCGTGTGTGGCCCCACGGCCTAGCCATAGTCAAGACCATTGGTCTCCTGCTTTGGCCGCAGGGAGGGATGGGGCAGCTCAGATATCGGAGCAGCATGCAGGGAAACTGTCTCCCTCTGTGGTGAAGAGCCAAACCACGGGTGGAGTACAGCCAGGCTCAGTAACAGTACCCGATATTGATCCACAGGTGTATGAGTGTTTATTAGGAGAGTGTGACACTGTGGAAGTTTCTATGGGGGGGGGTGAAGTTTCAATGTTTAATAGATTCCGGGTCAAATGTTTCAACGGTTACCGAAGGTTTTTTTCTTTAAACATCTACTGCCAAGATGGGGTGGGAATTTGGCTGACTGTGGGTGGCTGACATTGAGTGGGGTCCGTGGGTTGAATATCCCATATCTGGGCTACTTCACCGTTGATGTGGAGGCAGTGGCGTTGGGCAGGACTATACCGCAGAGGGGTATATTAGTGGTGAAAGACCCAGTCGGACAAGCCGCAAAAGAGCGTAAACAAGCAGTGCCGGGCTTGCTCGGGATGAATGTCATTAAGGAATGTTATCAGCTGTTGTGCCCTGCGCAGGGTCCTAGCCCACCACCGCTCCTCCTGGAGGCCCCAGGTTAGCAGACTGCTTTTGCAGCCTGTCAAAGTGAACAAACTGTCATATTGAAAAGGAACATGTTTGCTGCTGCCGTCTGCCCGTTCACGATCCCTGCAGGATCTGTGTGTTTTGTTCCAGCGGCCGGACCTGACAGTCTATGCCTGTCTAGGGCATCGGTACTTGTAGAGCCGTTGGGGTTGGAAGAGGGGAATTTGCCTGCAGGGTTGGTGGTCTCTAGTACCTCTGTAGAAGCTAACGATGGACATCTGGCTATTCCGGTCATTAAGGTGGGTTCCTCAGATGTTAGGGCGAAGCCACAGATATACCTCGCATCGCTACATCTGGTGGAGGTAGTGGCCGGGGAGGGTCCACACTCCACAGGAAGAGCAGGTTATGATTAGGGAGCAGCATGGGGTGCAAGGAGAGGAGAGTGAAGATGATAGTATGATTTGGATTGGTATTTGTAGTGGGTCAGAAGAAGGCTTGGGGGCGGATCCCAAGGAGGTGGGTCTGGAATGGAGCCAGCATGGTGGGGCACGATCTGAACCGGTGAAACCATGGCCCCACAGAGAACGGAGGGCACCGGAGGAGAAAACCATGCTCCCGGTGCAGGTGCGTCGGTCACACCGTAGCAATGCGGGTGTGCATTCTAATCCCTTTAATCTGCCGCGATCGGCCGTTCGTCATCTAGGGGGGAAGAGTGGGGCGCTAGTAGGGCTGTCTTAAATGCTTCGAAGCTTCGAACGTTCGATTCGATGGCACAAGCTTCGAACATTAAAAAAAAATCGAAGTTTAAAAAAAATAAAAAAAAATATAAATTTTTTTTTTCAAAAAAAATCTTTTCAAAAATTTTTTTTTTTTACTTCGATTTGTGTGTGTGTGTAGGTGTGTGTGTGTGTGTGTGCGTGTGTGCGTGTGTGCGTGTGTGCGTGTGTGCGTGTGTGTGTGTGTGTGTGTGTGTGTGTGTGTGAACTACCCATCCCAGTTAGGACAGCCGAATCCCGTCCAATCTTTCGCCGTCGACTAAAGACTCACTTCTTCAACCATTATCTGAAATGATAAAAAAAAATAAAAAAATCTAACCGTGACTAACCTTACTGTCATGCACTTGTCCTAATAAACTAACCTACACTGTAACACGCAACACTTTGATGAACATTGTTACTCAGCTGATAGAGTTGTACCCTTCTTGCTGTCTTGTCGTACAGAACTTGTAAGTCGCTTTGGATAAAAGCGTCAGCTAAATGACTAAATGTAAGTGTGTGTGTGTGTGTGTGTGTGTGTGTGTGTGTGTAGGTGTGTGTGTAGGTGTGTGTGTGTGTGTGTGTGTGTGTGTGTGTGTGCGCGCACCTTGTAGAATTCCACACATAAGAAAGAAAGATACTGGGATGAATAAACAAAATAGGAAATAAAATGTAGAAATGCATGCAATACATAAATAAATATGAATCTCCATATATGAAATATAACATTTAGATAAGGTGCTACTGAGATGTTTTGGTGAGTTCTTTGTTTTTTTGTGGAAGTTGCCCTTCTTAAAAATGCATGAACATTCACTGATAATTGGTCTGTAGTGGAGTCTACAAGGTCTACATTGCCGGACCATGTAGAATCCGGACCTTGTAGACTGACATAATTCTGTGCATAGTTTAGTCTACACAGGCCATATTTCAAATAATCAAAATCGTACTTCATTCATCTTAAACATTCTTGATTTGGGGGATTGGTAGTTCCCATGAAATCTGAAGTTGTTCAAACGACAACAGCGATCCACCTTGGATGCGTCAGTCACGAAAGGGGCTACTTAATTAATTAATCCAACCCACTTTATTTATAGAGCACATTTAAAAACAACAACGTTTACGAAAGTGCTGTACAAGTCCCACAACATAAGATAAAAAAAAAATTAAAAATTATTAAAAAAAAAATTAAAAACAAATATTTTTTTTTATTTTTTTTCGAAGCTTCGAATTAAAATCGAAGCTCGGCCCCGAAGCTTCGATTGCCAAAAAAAGCTTAGAAGGTCAGCCCTAGGCGCTAGGGGTTGGGGCATCGCAACTGAGGCGTTGTCGTACGGAGGAGGGGTCCTTCGGGGCCAAAGACGGACTTGGAGATCAGTGGGACCCTGATTAGTTTTCTAGGGGGGTGAGTGTGGCCAGCTGGGGGTATTGTGGGTGTGGCTCTGGCATCGGCGTGTATTTCCGCCTCGCCGGATGGCGGCTGAAACAAACACTTCTAGTTGGGAACGGGCGTTGACGGTAGCATTCATTTCCCCACGCATGTTACCAGATGAGAGAGAGTGTGGCGAGTAAATACTCAAGTGTCCTGGTGAGTAATTTAGCTATAGTGTAAAGCGTTTATCATTATGGCATTGTCATGTCGCTAGGTTTAGGTGCACTGTCAAGTTGTTTATACCATGTTTGGTCTTCCCCAGGGAACGACAGACTGTGAACAGCGACGAGGCGGGGCGTTGTGCTTGCTCCGTTTGTTTGTGGTTACACGCACAGACTGTTGGGTATAAATAGTCAAATACAGACTGTCCTGATTTCCCTCAGGTTGGGGGAATAGTCGTACCGTTGCGGTCCGGGTGTGTGCTGGGTGTGACGTTTACTACGCCGGGTGTTTCATTCAACATGTAAGTTTAAGCTCTCTCTCGTTTGTGTCTATTAGTGTTGTCAAAAATATCGAAGTATCGATACATATCGATACTGAATATTTAAAATGGTTTCGATACTCATTTCCCGAAATACCGATACTTTCTGCAGTATCGGTACCAGCTGGCGAGTGTTCTACCGCAAGTTGTTGACACGCTGTTCAGAGCACGCTTGCCCCTCCGGCTCCTCCAGCCCTCCCCCTCACAGAGCCGACAAACATTTTAGCTGAAGATGGCAAATGCAGAGCATCCGCAACTTGTGCTTGTGGATAAAGAAAACAGCAGAAGTGCTGTTTGGAGGTACTTCGGGTTTAAAGTAAACAACGAAGGACAAGCTAAAGAAGATGCCCCAATGCTATTTGCAAGCGGTGTTACAGATCAGTGCCAACGCGGATCTCCATAAAGAAATGAGAGGTTCGTGACAGCTGCTCTTTCAACGTCACTGTGACTGAAGCATTAAACCATTAACTCTAGTGTAATACATGATACGTTGTCTGATGTTGTACTGATGGCGCATAATATCAACAGCTGATAAGTTGTTAGTAACGTTACAGGCAGCTATCAGCTAACGTTAGCTACTCCTAGCCGTTAGCTCCCTTAGCTTAGCTGGCCACTTTTATAATTACTGCATGGAAACGGAGTAACGTTAACGTTTAAACGTTATGTTGAGGTCATACAATACTACAGTCGACATAAGGTTAACGTTACCCCGTTTCCATGAAGTGTTTAAATAGCAGCAATCTTGTTGAAAATGTAACGTTACTAAAATGCTCCGAGCATAGTCTCTCTCTCTCTCTCTCTAAAAATCGAAACTGTTACTAACTGTAATACAAACAGTTCAGTTTGTCAGGTACATGCAACACAGATTACAGTGTTTACATCTGTCGACTTGAGAAAATACCATGTTCTGCATCTGCAATAAAAATGATTGAAGTGAGATGAACAGTTATTTTTAAATGTGTGATCTAAAGATAAACAAAGGGTTTTAAAAGTGTTATATGTATCTTCTATTATAGTACCAGAGAGAAGCTGAGGAAAATCAACCAGCAACAAAAGCTAAATTTGTTTATAAAATTAAAAAAAATTATATATATATATATATATATTTTTTTTTTATCGAAATGGTATCGAAGTATCGATACTTTTCAAGGTATCGTATCGAAGTCGAAATTCCAGTATCGTGACAACACTAGTGTCTACTGTCTATTGCCATGCATTCCATTGTATTGTTATGTGATTGTGTGTGAGTGTTTTATGATAAATGTGGTGAAGCTAAGTGGTGATTATAAGTGTTCGCCTTTTATAGTGTGCAACAAGCAGCATGTTAAGTATGTTATATTATGAATATTATGCTTGGATATTCATTGTTCCATTTCTATGTCATAACAGGTGGTGGTCAACAGGTGGTCACTACTTTGGCTATTTTAGGTTAGGGTGAGCAGTAATGTGGATTCTGTCTCTCTTTTTAATTATGTATTTCATGACAACTATATTTGTATTAAAGTCAACGTATTCTTCTATTCCAATATTCAATAAAGATAATTATATTAAATATAATTGCTTTGTCTGTCTGGTATATACCCTAAGCCTCATGGTTACATAAAAGTAGTAACTTATTAAACTGTGAATTTCTCCAGACCTCTCTTGGTAGAATCTGAGGTGTGGCCAACAATAGCAACCCATCCCCTGTCCCCACTCAACTCCAACCCACACACCAGATCATTTATGATTAATTGAAAATGGGGGACCCTGATGTAAACAAGACGAAAGTCTTTCTCTGGTCTGCATCCACTTATCAATTGTGTGTATTGAGCCGTACTGTATTGTACCCATTCTGCAATCTGTTAATAACATTTTCAATCAATCAATCAAACCAGATCAAAGCAATAAATGTAAACTTTAAATGCAGTACCAAGAGGAACACTTTTGACTAGAATGTCGCTGTCTGTCGCTACAGATTATTTGCCTTTACTGTTACCTTATGTAGCCGCCTATTCTCGACTAACCTTTTAATGGCGTTACAATTTACAGACGCCACATACAAACTTACCAAAGTGATGGACTGTTGTTTTTTACGTTGCTATCAGCTCATGTTTGCAAATGGCAAACCATCGTTAGCTGTAAGACCTGTGTTTGCATCGTTAGCTTAGTTTGAAGGCTGGGCCACAACAACTCTCTCATTCGCTCGTCTTGCATGCACTGTTCGAAGCTGTTAGTACGTTAGCATACTTGCACATAATTATCTAATAACGACACGTCATTCCGTATACACTGAGCATGTTGTCGTTAAGTGTGTTAGCTAGCTAACATGGTAGTTACCGGCATAGATATATCTATAGATATCTATGGTTACCGGACAGACATATATCGTTAGCTAACGTGGCTAAGTAGCTAGCTAACGTTAGCTAACTTACAAACTCAACTTACGATCCTGCTGCTGACAAACCGCTTGGGTTGCAGGGGAACTAACAGGCGGTCACAACTTCACTTAACATGTTTTTTTTTTAGATATACAGTCCCAGGGTAAGGAGAGAGAACATCTAAATGTGTCCAAAACTTTGCATTCGTGTACTTTTTCTTTTCATCTGTGCTGCTGGATAATACAGGGTTCCCTAGGTAGCGCGTCAAAAGTGCTTCCTGGTTCAGATACACGTTGCTAAGGAAGTGTGCTCAGTGCTCACTCAAAACATTGCCCCACGTGTTCAAGTTCGAGTTTCTTTATTAGTTGGCATACAAAAATACAGAATACTTTTATATGAAATGCTTCTTTCTGTTTTGCTCCTGAGAGTGTGCTAGATAGAAATAGATAAGTATAATATAGAAGTCAAGTACGTAAACAAAAGTGATCGATATACACCGGCGGCGGTATACAATATACAATACAGAGTAGAAAAAGTAACTGAGTTACAATACAATACAATATACAGTACAATGCCGATATTGTTATGGGAAATATCATGCCACGAGAAAGCTCACACTCCTACACTCACAGCCTGCTATACATAATTTATGTTTGACAGTGGAACGTCGTCCCAAGTTTCTGTGTAGGAGTGTGGAGAAAGCTCTGAAGACTGAAGTGTTTTTGTAACGTGAAACAAATCTACACCATATGGGTGTGTTGATGCATTTCACCCTACACATTCTAAAAACAATTGAATTGCATTGTTTACAGCGAAAAGACTACATGCATATGTGGGAAATTAACGTCAGGCTTGAGAATGTTCAGGCTGACTTTAGACTTATGTCATATTAGTTAATTGGGAACATTGATTAAGTTAAAGGTCATTGGTAAATAGGATTACAGTACAATCATTATCATATATATTTGAGGACATATATAAGTCGGCTTTCTTTTGAATAGTACACTGAGAGGCTTTTAGGCCAAGGTTAAAGGGGCCCTCTCCAGAAAGGTGGCTGGTCCGTCCAGGGTTGGGACACCTGTGCATTTTCCTGTTACCCCCCCACCCAACCACCTCCAATGTACAGTTTCTTCGTCAAATGTATATACTCTCTTTTTTAGACTCTTTTTGTATCACAAACAGTACTGTATTTGTAAATCTGGTATGTCATAAATGTATAGATGTAGCAGTACTGTCTATCTGTATGTCATGTATGTCAATTATGTCCTGATGAATTGAAAATGGGGGACCCTGATGTAAACAAGATGAAAGTCTTTCTCTGGTCTGCATCCCCTTAACAATAGACCTATCTCAAACCCTGCCCTCTTTTCTTGATCCTCCAATCACAACTGTCGCTTACCTAGGAGCAACAGTTGTGATTTTTCTTGATCCTCCAATCACAACTGTTGCTAACAGTTTGTCCGAGGTAAGCGACAGTTGTGATTGGAGGATCAAGAAAAGAGGGCAGGGTTTGAGATTGAGCTGTACTGTATTGTACCCATTCTGCAATCTGTTAATAAAGTTTTCAATCAATCAATCAAACACTCCTACACTCACAGCCTGCTATACATCATTTATGTTTGACAGTGGAACGCAAGTGGACTGTTGTCCCAAGTTTCTGTGTAGGAGTGTGGAGAAAGCTCTGAAGTGTTTTTGTAACGTGAAACAAATCTACACCATATGGGTGTGTTGATGCATTTCATCCTACACATTCTAAAAACAATTGAATTGCATTGTTTACAGCGAAAAGACTACATGCATATGTGGGAAATTAACGTCAGGCTTGAATGAATTAATGAATGAAAATTGTATTTAACAGATTGCAGAATGGGTACAATACAGTACGGCTCAATACACACAATGTTAAGGGGATGCAGACCAGAGAAAGACGTTTATCTTGTTTACATCAGGGTCCCCCATTTTCAATTCATAGTGAGAATGTTCAGGCTGACTTTAGACTTATGTCATATTAGTTAATTGGGAACATTGATTAAGTTAAAGGTCATTGGTAAATAGGATTACAGTACAATCATTATCATATATATTTGAGGACATTATATAAGTCGGCTTTCTTTTGAATAGTACACTGAGAGGCTTTTAGGCCAAGGTTAAAGGGGCCCTTGTCTCCAGAAAGGTGGCTGGTCCGTCCGGGGTTGGGACACCTGTGCATTTTCCTGTTACATAACTCTATGCATCCTCGAGGACGCGGTCCGAGCTGGATCATATGGGAAAGGACACAGGTGTCTCACACTGGATTGGTCAGCAAGCGAAGACACCGACGAGTATATCAGACCATTAGAATAGAGGGGGGGGGAAGCTTCTTGCCCTCTCTGCTATATATGCTGCATTGCTGTCAACAAGCCTGTTGTGATCCATGGACCACCCGATGATTCATGTAATTATTCTTTCTGATTATTCAATAAATACAAGACTGTTACGATTCAAGGTAGGAAGTTGAGTCCAATAGTAGAAGGTAATAAGGAGGCGGAGATGGGTTTGCTCTTTCTCAAAATATGTGTTTCTTTTATTATCAGAATCACTAGAGCAAGAATAAAGTTACGAAAAAGCATAAGTAGCCAGGCTACAACTGGGAGAATATATAAGGGAAGAGAAACCGTACACACGACGGATAAAGAGGAACTAAATAATAACAACAAGACAAGATGTCCCACTTCTTGTCCGTGGCCGACTGCTTGCGGTATTTCTGTTGAAGATCCGACAACAGACGGAGAAACAAGGGATTACTATAAAGGCAAAACTCCCAGCAAACCACATGCAGTAATTAGTGACAACAAACCACAGGTGACAGTCAATCAGAGCTAATTACAGAGAACAGGGTGAAGTACTCCAGAATGGCAGTAGGGTTTCCACTCCTGCAAGAGGATAGAAACCCAGAACGTTACAGTACCTCCCCCAGACGAACGGCACCTGACGTTCACCTAGGGGCCTCGGGATGCAGCCGACGAAAATCGTCAAATAAGGCTGTGATCTAAGATATCCCTTTGAGGCACCCAGGAATGCTATTCTACCCCCCCGTACCCCTCCCAATCCACCAAGAACTGAAACCCCCTACCCCTCCGCCTACAACCCAGGATCCTCCGCACGGTGTAGACAGTTTGACCATCAAGGACGCGGGGCGGAGGAACCACGGGAAGTGGCGGGGACAAGGGCGATGAGAGTAATGGCTTCAACAGGGACACGTGGAACGTCGGATGAACCCGCATGGAAGCTGGAAGCAACAACCTGTAAGCCACAGGGTTCACCCGACGAACCACTTTAAAGGGTCCTATGAAGCGAGGAGCCAGCTTCCTGGATTCCACCCGGAGAGGGAGATCAAAGGTGGAAAGCCAGACCCGCTGCCCAGGACGGAAAACCGGAGCCGGACGACGCTTGCGGTTAGCCTGCCGCTGAGCCTTAACGGAGGCCTTCTGTAGTGCCGTCCGAACCCGGTTCCACGTCCCGCAACAGCTAGCCACGTGGGCCTGGACCGACGGCACCTCAGCCTCCCGCTCCTGTTCGGGGAAAAGGGGAGGTTGAAAACCATACTGACACTGAAAGGGAGACATACCTGTAGAGGTGGAGAGGAGGGTATTATGCGCATACTCTGCCCACGTCAACCTCCTACTCCACCTTGCCGGGCACGACCAGGTCAGCCGTCTCTCGAGCCGAGGGAAGTTTGGGAAGGGGAATGAAGTGAGCTGCCTTAGAGAAGCGATCCACTACCACCAAAATGGTAGTGAACCCATCTGACGGGGGAAGACCAGAAATAAAATCCAGGGATATGTGCGATCAGGGACGTTTGGGAATAGGAAGCGGGAGGAGAGGCCTTACTACGTGCGCACACCGGACAGGCCGCCACAAAGGAACGCGTATCCCCCTCCTCTGTAGGCCACCAGAACCTCCTACGGATAAACTCCAGGGTTCTGGCGGCCCCAGGGTGGCTGGTGAGGGAAGAGGTATGTGCCCACTGCAGCAGTCGTGAACGCGCAGCCTTGGGCACATACATCCGCCCCGGAGGACCCCCACCGGGATCGGGCTCCCGTGCCAAAGCCGATCTTACCACCCTATCTATGCCCCATGACACGGGAGCCAAAATAAGGGCCTGTGGAATAATAGGATGGGGCTTCTCCTCCCGGTCCGGCGGGTCAAACTGGTGTGACAGAGCGTCAGGCTTGACGTTCTTGGAACCGGGCCGGTAGGAAATGGAAAATCGAAATCGAGTGAAGAATAACGCCCACCTGGCCTGGCGAGCGTTAAGGCATTTATTTCCTGTCTCTGCTGTACAGGTGTCCCCCAACCAACCTGTAGGAGTTGCTGTCCACAACGTCCAGATTACCACCCATCGACTTCCACCCACTGGCTCTGCCAATTGAGCCTGTATGACGGCCGGCCCAAGCCGGAGGCAACGCCGACAGCCGGATTAGAACCCGGTGTCTCTTGCGTTGGTGACGAGCACAATGTCCGCTGCACCACCCAGCCGCCACACAATATAAAGTTTATTATTATTATTATTATTATTATTATTATTATTATTATTATTATTATTATTATTATTATTATTACTACATCATTGACATACTCTATACTAGGGCTGACCCCGATTAGTCGAATAGGCGATTAATTGATAGAAAGGAGGCGTAGTCGACTGCCAAGTAAACCTCTTAATCATTCTTTCCAAAAGAAAAGACGCCTGCTATAAGCATGGCTAACGCTAATGGCGCACATACCAGCAAGGCTAACTGCCTAAGAAAATGGGCACAGAGGCACTGAAAGAGGATTGCACCTGTCTAATGAACACACTATAGACTACTAGACAAATATCAAGATGTATCCATCAGTGGACCAATTGCATGCTTTTGCAGAGGACAAGAAGCCTTCAGTCGACTCCTTCAGACATTAAGCACCCCCCACAGCCCAAATGGAATAAAATAAAAATATATATATTTATAAAAAAAACGCGAGAGACACTGGCATCGAATCTGGCTGTCAGCGTTGCCTCCAGCTTGGCCGGCCGTCATACTGGCTCAATTGGCAGAGTCAGTGGGAGGGAAGCCGGTGGGTGGTAATCTGGTCGTTGTAAACAGCGACTCCTACAGGTCGGTCAGGGTGCCTGCACAGCGAGGAAGGGAGATGGTGAGGGTAGTGTGAGCCTCCCACATGTTACACCTCACCAATGAGAGTCCACGCTGGTAGGTGAAAAGAAGTGGCTGGCTGACTCCGCATGTATCGGAGGGGACATGTGATAGTATCTATCAACCCTCCCTAGACCGACCAGTGGGGGGCACATGCGAGCAACGACCAGGAAGGGGAGGGGGGAATTGGCATGACTAAAATTGAGATGGGAAAAAAACACAGAAAAACAGGAGGAGAAAAAGTGGATACAAAAAAAAATCGACTATCGGCAAATTTCGGCCAATCAAAGTCGACTATCCAAATCCTTAGTCGGGGACAGCCCTACTCTATACTCACATGGAATAGCCTACCCTTTCCACTTATCATCTTCTCCAGAGTCCATGTCCACTGTGCGTTCACTAGAAAGCTATCCAGCTGCATGCTAGCCTAGCACAATGAATGGAAGCGGATGCATAGTGGCTAACCTAGCTTAAAGGTGTTAGTTGGCCAATATCTAGCCAACTTGCAGCCGGATAGCTTTCTACTGAACGCACAGAGAGGAAATTGGTATCTATCTTCTTGTCTGACTCTGGAAAAGATAAAGTTGGCATGTTCCTTTTATCACCATCTTTTTTGTCTGCAATATGGGCTCTAATGTGCAGAAGGTTAAAAGAACACGCCAACATTTTGGGAAATTAGCTTATCGTCTTCTCCAGAGAGAGACAAGACGATAGATACCAGTTTTCTCTCTGTGCATTCAGTAGAAGGCTATCTGGCTGCGTGTTAGCCTAGCTTAGCACAATGAATAGAAGCGGACATGATCAGATAAGATATTCCTTTATTGATCCCCTTGGGGAAATTCAGGAAATCAAGGGAGAGCGCAAACGCAGTCCCCTATAACGACCCCCGGCTCAGCCCTTTGTGGGCCTGTTATGATCAGAAAGACATTGGACATTCCCTACCTCCTGTCAGTGGTCTCATGGCGCACTCAAGTGGGCACCATCAGACGGTGCAGGCGTCCATTTAGTCTGTTCTCACAAATGTGCTTAATGTAATTAATTGTTTGAGTAATGTAATTTCATTGTGTGTGTTGTGATGTGGTTCCCCTGTTTTGGTTTTGTGTTTGTGAGATTGCCTTGGTGTTTAGTTGGTTTCTATGTTTTAGACTGGCCTGCCAGGTGTTTTCAATCATGATTAGTCTAGGTATTTAAGTGTGTGTCCTTCTCTCCTCATCGTGGCGTCATTTCCTCCAGTTCCTCTGTGTTCCCCTGCTCGTCGTGTCTCCTGTCTTCTCCCTTGCCTTGCTGTCTTTGTTTTGAGTCATTGTAAGTAAGCTTAGTATTCCGTTTTGTGCTTCTTTGTTTTCTCGTTTTCCCACTTCGTTTTGTATTTTGTGCCAGCCCTTTGTTGCCCTTTGTTTTGTTTGTCCCGGTATTATTATTCATGCTCCAGTTATTCTCTAATACCGTAAATCCTCTAATAGTGGAGGGTACTTGAATAAAGGACGGGCCTCTTATAATGGACGGGAGTTTGATGCATGTTACTAAAACATCAATTTCACCATACCTTTAAAAAGAAAAGAAAAAAACACACAAAGTAATCAGAAGAAGTTTTGGATAACATGGCTGCAGCTACACTCATGCATGACATATATTAATTTCCTTCCGGATTATGGCTCCTTTGAGTTTCTTTTTGAAACTGTCCTTGTTTTCCGTCCGTATAATATGTAATGGGATCCTATTCCAGTATGTTATGGCTCTATACATTGCAGTTTTCTTTAGAGCGTTGGTTCTAGGCAGAGGTAGGATGACGTTGACTTCGTTTGCAAACGTTAACGTTCGCTATCTATATGGCGTTGGCAGGCGAGGCTGGCGTTGTCCAGTTGACACATTACAGATCATGATGCTATGATGATAGCTTTAGTAGCTAAAGCTATTGCCTGCATGTTATCAACAAGATAGTAGTCGAGAAGGTACAATATGCAAAATGGTCCGTGCGGACCCCGCAACCTATAGACAGTTCCAATTTCAGTGTTTCAAGTTTCAAGTTTCAAGTTTCTTTAATAGTTGTCATACAGAAGTACAGAATACTTTTGTACAAAATGCTTCTTACTGTTGCGCTCCAGAGACTGTGCAAGACAAGATAAGTATGAAATAAAAACATAGTAAAATTAGAAGTAAAAAAAAAGAGGTCACAGTGTTCAGTTTAGACATATGTACAATGTTCGATGCAGAATAGACGTAGTTACCATACAATATACAATACTGTGCAGTGTACTAATATACAATACTATATAGTGCAAGGCAGAAATGGAGAAATGGGACGAGGTGCAATTTAGGTACAATTCACAGTAGGTGTACGTGTGTGTGAATTACGTTAATCCCACAATTACTCAACTGCACTCAATATTTAAATACCAATGCTAGTCTAAATAAATGTAGACAGACAATGTACGTAATAATAATAATAATAATAATAATAATAATAATAATAATGCAATAAAAGTCTGAAAATGAAGAGATTATGTCCATGAGTGTCATTTTTTTTAAATTAAGGCCTGCCTCTTATATAAGCCTCTCTCTAATAAAGGCCTGGGCCCTCATTCATCAACGTGTTCTACGCACAGATCTGTGCTTACCCTGTGCGTACGATCATTTCTAAGCAAAGAGTGGGATTCATCAATTTCAACTTGAACTTGACTTCGTGCTTACATCTACGCACAGTTCAGACCTGGCGTACCTAGCGCCCAGTGGTAGAATATATTATTACAACAAGGAAATGAGCTTCTGTGCATAATAACACTGGCATGTTCTGTACGAACCGTAGTTCATTATAGTTCATTGTAAAATAGCAACAGTAGTGTAATTATGGTCAAAACCCTATAAATAGCATTTGGAATAATAGATCTTTCTCTCAGAATGAATGCAGCATGGTTTATATAGCGTTATCGGAATATACGGGGTGTAGGCTACTGACTGACTGCGCTCCGCGTAGCTTGATTGATTGATTGATTGAAAAGTTTATTAACAGATTGCAGAATGGGTACAGTACAGCTCAGTACATACAATTGTTAATTGGGGATGCAGACCAACTTTCGTCCTGTTTACATCAGGGTCCCCCATTTTCAATTCATCATAAATCATAAAGCTCAACTCGTTATTATTTTGCGCACAGACCGCCGAAACACGGGAACGTTTTGATTATATTTAAAAGGCTTTACGTTAAACGAAACAAGTGGAATTTCGAAGCTGTAAGCAGAATAAGTCATATGAATATAGTGTTCTTCCCCCTTTTTACTGTACAAGAAAGAATAGAAAACGCATTGCAATGACACCATGCAGATAGTGGACAGACTATATGATGGGATTCAAGTTCGCGTTTTTGTTGCTCATAGGCATGCTGTCAGAGTATGATATCTTAATCAAACATTCTAGAACATTTGTCGTCACAGATCATGTCCTAATGGAACATAGGCTATGGCATGGATCGTGATATTGTGTGGACTGTTATTATTACTGTACACCGGTACCACCCATTGTGACAACAGCCTTGTGAGTCCCGCACACAAACATGATGGAATTCAAGTTCATGTATTGAAAGGCAGGCTATCATACATGCAGTGAGATTCATTGTTCTTGTATATGCTCTCGTATTATATTGTTTATATAGGCTACCCAATACTGACATCAAAATAGATTGTAGTATGCCTCTAGAAATCATATGCAGCAGGTAGAAAATTGACGGGAGATCCATCGCGATTTGGAATAGAATTGAGGAGAACTTTAATCCGTGGGTATTAATCAAACAACACGGGAAAAGGCAGTCATATTCCAGCGCGGTCTTTATTAGCCGACAACAAAATAGATGCCTCTAAAAATCATATAGCCAATCGAACACAACTAATAAAGGCATTCATATTACAGCACGGTTATAATGACACACAACCAACGCCAAACAGTGGTCAACGAACGGTCTTTATTAGTATTTTGAGCTGTCCAGGCAGAATTGCAGCAATGGTCTTAGGGAGCCGTTGATATCTGACATCACCGTTTACAAGTCCGCCTTTTATTTATCCCATAAATCATAATACGCGATAGTGTCTTCTTGGTTCGACAGCAGTGAACAATCTTCGTAGAGTTTCTCAGAGTCCCGCTCGGGTCAGTCCATTATTTCACATCCCATGGGGGGTGTTTCCTCATTTTCATGACCATATATGGATAATCATGCACGAGCATTGACGGTAGAACAAAGTGGTATTCATCAACACGGAGGAGCATAGAGCCTGCTTACGCACCGTGTGATGAATCCCGACTTCCCTGTGCGTACACTAGTTCTACATTCCGTGCTTACGTGTGGAAATAGAAATGTTCTACGCACACTATTGATGAATGAGGGCCCTGGTGCTCTTTGCAGCTGAGGTAAATACAAGACCCGTCCTATATTTGAGGATTTACGGTAAATAGATTCCAGTATCTGAGAAGAGCAACTGCCGTCTCCGTTTCCTCCATTCATTAGGCATTGTCCGCAGTATTGGGTTCTCGCTCCTCTCCATCTCCACACTACCCCCATTCGTAACAGTCCCCCACTACCAGAAATTACCAGCTAATTTTCCAAAATGTTGGCATGTTCCTTTAAGGGGGATTGGATACTGTTTTGAGTGACTGTATATTATGGGTTCACCATGCTTTGCAAGTTCCCCCAGTGCAAGCCTGGAGTTGTTCCTAATGCTAGAGGAAGCAGCGGGCATTTCCAAAGTAGTGGTTGTTCAGAAAGCTCTGTACTGAGCCTGTCAATCAGCAGATCATTAAACCCTGTAGAAAAACATTCAATTAGTGCCCCCCCCCCTTATCCCAGCAGTGATTCAGTTGTGCTATAGCCATAGACAGACACAGAGGCCTCATGACTTAAGGTTAACCCTTTCACTGCCACACGACAGAAGGTTAACCCTTTACTATCACACAACCGACGGCGATGCTCCATCATTAGCATCATTAGCTCCGCGGGTTGTGTGATAGATAATTCATTAGCCGTACTGACCTACATCATGAGACAATTGAAACCGTATGGGTGGAGATTCTATTTGAAAGGGCTAAATCTGTTATAGTCGGCACAATCTACAGACCACCAGATCAAACTGGCTTTTATGATACTCTGGATGTGTGCTTAGCTGGAGCTGAGGATGCTGAAAAGATTCTTATTGGGGATTGGAACACGGATATGCAACAAAAAGATGCATCCGCCTTCAAATCCTTCAATAGGTTTTGTAATCTGCACGGCCTCAGCCAGCTAATCACACAACCCACAAGGGTATGTGAATCAACTCAGACTACCATTGACCTCATCCTGACCTCTGACAAGTCCAAGATCTCTAATAAAGGGGTTATAGCATGCGGGTTAAGTGATCATTATATGATATTCTGTACCCGCAAAAAGCTAAAACAAAAGGCTGGCTGTCACAAAACAGTCACATCTAGAGACCTCAAAACCTACTCTAGCGAGGCCTTTAACCTTGAACTGGAGAGTCTGGACTGGTCAGATGAACTCAATGGTACACTGGTTGAAGAAACCTGGCTTGGCTTCAAAACCAAATTTTCATCAATACTAAACAACATGGCCCCCCTAAGAACCACCAGGGTAAAAAATCGCGCTGAGCCATGGATGCACACAGAAATACTGACCGCTATGAAAGCCAGAGACAAAAAATGCTCTGAGTTTCGTAAAAGTCAGTCAAAGCTTGCCAAAAGCACGAGCAGTGAACTCCAAGACCACGTGACAGAACTCAAACTAGAAAGAAACAGACTAAGAAATGACGTAAACTCCATGATCAAAACTGCTAAAAAAAATTCATCAATGACAAAACTGAGGAAAACAAAAATAAACCATGTGAACTTTGGAAATTACTCAACAATCAACTAGGCTGCAGTAAAAAACTTAAACCCAGGTTCTCAAACATAAACATAAAGAAGGACAACACGCTCATCACAGACAAGCTGGATGTAGCCAATTACTTCTTCTTCACAAACATAGCCACAACACTGGTAAACAAACTACCCTCCCACTCAGGGCAGTATGGGGTAGAACACATAGTAGCATACTACAAGAAGCTAGGCATCCACAAAGACGACTTCAAACTGGAAATGGTAACTACAGATGAGGTACTCAAAAAACTGAGCGCCCTCCAACCGAACAAGGCCACTGGCCATGACAACATCCCCTCCAAATTCCTCAGAGACTCAGCAGCCGCCATCACCCCAGTCATCACACACATAATAAACCTCTCCATAAAACAGGGACACGTCCCCAAGGACTTCAAAATTGCGAGGGTAACAAAAAGGGCAGCAAACTAGACCCAGGCAACTACCGCCCTGTTTCTATCCTTACATCCATCTCGAAAGTCATGGAAAAAATAGTATACGAACAGATCGAAAAGTACCTCGCGGAAAAGAATCTAATCTACGAATTCCAATCTGGCTTCAGAACATCCCACTCCACTGACACATGCCTTCTCTATTTGAACGACCACATCAAACAAGAGGTGGATGCGGGCAAATACTGCGGCATGGTCATGCTGGACCTACAAAAGGCCTTCGACACTGTCAATCACACCATTCTGATTGACAAGCTAAAAGCAATAGGTTTTGATAGTTTATCAGTGAGCTGGATACAATCCTGGAGGGGAGAGAACAGATGGTGGAGGTAAACGGTACCATATCCTCCCCCTCACAGTGAGCTGTGGTGTTCCACAAGGAAGCATACTAGGACCGCTACTATTCCTAATTTATGCAAATGACATGTCGTCAGCTTGTGACTGCAACTTGTTCCTGTTTGCGGACGACTCAGCCCTGCTGGTCTCTGACAAGAACAAGTTACAGGTTGAAAAAGCCCTCAGCTCGGAACTAGGCAAAATCTGCATATGGCTCGCCGACAACAAACTATCATTACACATGGGCAAAATAGAGTCCATACTCTTCGGTTCAAATAACAAACTCAGCAAGACCAACGGCTTCTCGGTTACAGTGGGTGACAATATTGTCACAAGGAAAGATGAAATTACCTACCTAGGTTCCATCCTAGAGGCTAATCTTTGCTGTAACAAAATGGTATCCAATGTAATAAAAAAAGTCAACCAACGAATTCTTGTACCGGATCTCCTCTCTGGTAAACAAGAATACCCTGAAGACTCTGGCAGGAGCACTCATTCAAGGGTACTACGACTATGCGTGCATCTCATGGTACCAAAGCACCTCAAAGGCACTAAAAAAACAAATTACAAACATCTCAAAACAAGCTAGTCAGACTACTGCTTGACCTGACTCCTAGAACCCACCTCACCCCGGCCCACTTTGACCACCTAGGATGGCTTAGAGTAGACGACAGAGTACAGCAACTTGCAATGGGCCTGGTCTACAAGATACACTACGCGACCAAGGTACCCATGTACATGTCAAAATACTTCCCAAAGGTCAGTGAATACCACGATCACAACACCAGAGGGAGCTCCACAAATCATGTTAAACCCAGATTCGGCTCAAACAAGGGACTAAACACGTTTCGCAATTATGCCACATCAATGTGGAATGCCCTACCAAAAGCTGTAAAGGAATGTGAATCACTACCCACTTTCAAAAACACTCTCAAAGAACACCTACAGGAGACTGCAATTCGAAACTGGCCCCTACAAATGTCTTAACCCAGTTGTACAGTAAATTACCAAGTATGGCTTTGTCAGTATTCCAATGTACAGTGTACAGTGTCCCCTCCCCCCTACCCCAACCCCCCCCCCCCCTCCAATGTACAGCCCCCACCCACCCAACCCCACCCCACCCACCCAACCTCCTCCAATGTACAGTTTCTACATCAAATGTATATACACTCTTTTTCTGGACACTTTTTGTATCACAAACAGTACTGTATTTGCAAATCTGATATGTCATAAATGTATAGATGTAGCAGTACTGTAATAAATACGTGAGTTATACCAGTAGCAGGAGAAACTGCTATGTAGCAGGGAAACTGCTATTTATCCAAATGCCCTGAAATAACCAACTGCACAACCGGGTTACAAGGAATAACAACTTTATTTCATCAAGGTCCTATGCTAAACAATGATAGGAGATCTATTAATTAAAACCTATGAGCCATGAAGCCGATACGAATTTCCCCTCCGAGACATGACAGGGTTTAGCAGAACCAGAGAATGCAGCAGGTATAGCCAGGCGTCCCTTAGGTAAATTATATCACCTCTAAGTTAAGCACACTATAAATTACAGCACTTCTATATAGGTAAACCCTTCACCTCTAGGTAGAGCACATATCACAGCACACTTTTATATGGGCAACAACCCTTAGTTTGAATGAGGTACGGTACATACACAATGCACTTACAATAGTCACACACACACACTCTATCCGACCAGCTGGTCCATGTGAATATTTAGGGAATCACCTCCCGCTACCCGTCAACTCTCTCTCGCTGTAAATCCTCCGCCACCCCTCTCTCTTGGTACGGCCTCATGCCCAATAGGACACTTTATTACAACACATAAGTAATTCATGCAGGGGACTAGGGGTCTCTAATTGGGGGGAATAATCGGGCACCGTAAAGGTTGTCTGCAGACGTAACTCAGTCACCCTCTATATGAGGCACGCAATTGTGAATATGGTATGTCCTATCACACACGTAAAAACACCCTCCTTAAGAGCCACTGCGCGTTATACAAAGTAGATGCCTAATCACACACACAGCCCGCTAATCACCCTCTCAAATAGGCACTCATAGACAATAGATCAACTGTACACACTAATTATGGAAGACTCCCCAGGTCCTAATTTCCCCTCCCTCTTGCTTCCCCTGTTCCCCTTCAATTGGTCACACGATATAAATACAACATATACCAGCCTGGGCTATATAATAAATAGGGCATATAAAGGACTAGCCAATATGCAGGTTAATTAAGGGCACGATATAATACAGATAATGTAACTAGAAGATACACAAGATACCATATACAATATATATATACAGTAGGCCTATACAGTTATAAAAATAGATCATAATACAAAATCCTATACTAAGTGCAATGTGGGTAACAGTGGACTTAACTCGCCGCACGGCGCGACCCCCCCGAGGGTCGAAGCTTGGACCCCGTCCAACTCTCCGGGCGAATGCTCCGGCGCACGGTGGTCCTCCAGGTTGTAGTTGACTTGTAACCTGGCAATCGTACCCGGTGTCCGCGAGGACGTTCCAAGTATAATGTCTTTAGGAGCGAGGTAACTCAGTACCCTCTATGTCCCGTCCCTATCTGTCTCCAGGAGGGTAAGCCTCCCCTCCTCACGCTACCTGTGGACAGCTGGCTAAATTGTCTTCATCGCCGGTGGATAACTCTCCACGATCGACCCCACCCCCCGGGCCCTAACAGAGTCTGGTTACCGCTTGCGTGCTCCAACCCCGATATCTGAGTCCCACTGGCTTATCAATAGTCTCAGCGTCTCATCCCCGCACACAATCAGCAACACCTGAGTTCAATAATGAAGCCACTTGAGTCCCTGCTCCTGACGTCATTACTCGGCCCATTCACATCACAGTACTGTCTATCTGTATGTCATGTATGCAGGGGTGCAGTCGTGCACACACGCGGTTACACGGCGTGTTATTAGTAGTCACTCAGGGCAGAAGTGCGCTCAATGATAAGTACCCGGCCGTTGTAGAAAGCTACCCGGACGGCGGCCGGCACTTCTCACCTAGACTTTGCATAATAATAGGAACCTACGAGAAGGTGGGGGGCTGCTTGATCTCCATTGTTATGCATAATAATCATCTGTTCTGTGCGCAACTGAGGGAACATGTATGCGCGTGCGCGGGAGCGCGCGTGCACGTGGCGTGTAACCAGTTCCCATATTACGACTGCACCACTGCATGTATGTCATATATGTTATGATGAATTGAAAATGGGGGACCCTGATGTAAACAAGACGAAAGTCTTTCTCTGGTCTGCATCCCCTTAACAATTGTATGTATTGAGCTGTACTGTACTGTACCCATTCTGCAATCTGTTAATAAACTTTTCAATCAATCAATAGTAAAGGGCTAACCTTCTATATTGTCACAGTGAAAGGGTTAACCGGCTGTCGTGTGGCAATGAAAGGGTTAAAGCTACAATCCGTTTTTTTACGTGACGCTCCGAACATTCGCTCGTTTCATCGCATTTGACTTGTAGATGGAAAATAAGACTTCCTAAATCCATGACAACTCAAAATACTTGTCTAATTTACTCTAAAAAGTAATGTAAAAACTGCAAAACTGTCACATGATATCAGTATTTGTATCAAATGCTGAGACAAAAAGTTTAGAAACTCTTAAATCCACCTCGGTCCACCGATTCTCCATTGCTATACAGACCAGGGTCGGGATAAGTATTATTAACACACAAGTGATTTTTGATGCATACAAAAGTGATTTTAAAACAAGATAACGCTAAACTCAGGCCTATATCTTTTTACAGCTGGGTGTTACAGCTGGGTGTCGTCAGCTGGGTGTCGTCATCGTCACATTCAGGTGTACGACATTTTATCATCTACTTTATACATGCTTTATACATTCTGCTGCAAAGCCAATTACATGCAAATATTTACATGCTTATACAGTAATAAGTTATGTATGTACAAATATGTTTAAGATATTGCTCACCATCAACAAGTCAAACAAGACGTTCGGCTCATAGCTGTCAACCCTACCGTTTTCTCCGGGATTCTCCTGTTTTTTCGACCCTCTGCACGCCCTTTTCACGGTTCACGGATAGGCACGTTTGTGAAAAAAAATTAAAAAGAAAAATGATTTTTTTTTTTTTATATATGTGATTTTTTTTAAACTCATAAAATATATGTGATCAAGTCCAGCGTTTGTGCCGACATGTCTCCATTTTCATTTTCCAGATTTTTCCAGGTTGTGAAAGTACAGAATGTAAGCTTTCAAATGATGTGTCATACTTTGAAATCTGAGAATGTTTTGAATATCATGTATTCATTTAAATCTTGTAACTCAGTCTGTTGTCTAGAACGCTCAAGGGGAGGAAATGCCTCTGATTTTCACACTTCAGCTAGTTTGGGGGGGGGGGGGGGGGCGTGGACAACTACCCTCACCTGAATGCGTCCATTGTTAACGTTAATGACTCTCTCTGTGTGAATGCCTTTACCTGGCTCAGTTAATCTGAATCCCAACACGCAGGTCTATTCAGATGCAAAAATACCCCCCCCCCACCTCTCCTCTGTGGAGAGTACAAACTGTTTCAAAACAGTTTTAAACACAGAATTCTTACAATTAGTTATTATATCTGTTCGCTGTTATACTAAATATGTTCTTCATGTTCTAAGTGGTTGCCTAGTGGAGAGTAGTGGAGACAGGGGGCAGCGACAGCGACTGCTACCAGACATTGACCTGGGACTTATAGGAACCCAAGGAGGACAACCTACACTACCTTAGGCTTACTGCACCCTATGTGGATACTGTGATACTGTGAATAATGTATATTTCAGTGGATACCGTGATACTGTGAATAATGTATACTCAGTAGATAGTAAATTATAACACTACCTCATGCATACTGCACCTTATGTGACACTGTGAATAATGTGAATATTCCTCAGCTAGTCAGATAGTAAATTATATTGACCATATTGATCAAATTGTTTACACTGCCTGTGTTGTTTTTTTACTACCTGTATACTGTGTTGTTTTACTACCTGTACCCCTCCCCCCTCCCCCCCATGCTGCTATGATGCCTGAATTTCCCCAAGGGGATCAATAAAGGAATATCTTATCTTACCTTATTTAGGATTCACTGACTGTACACTGTAAGAAAAAAAGCTGCAAGAAAACTAAATGTCTGGCATCAATGGTTTCCAAATACTGTCAAATTACAGTAAAATCAAATACATTTACAGATTACAACCTTTATTTAATGGTTAATATTTTGATACAAGGTAATTTACTGTATTTTTATAGCATTTACACTTAAAGTAGGAAAACAAAAGTAATCTGTAAAATAATACAGTGAATTTCCTTAATACAGGTTTTGACCAGCAGCAGATGGCAGCGCCGAGGCAGCTCCATTGGAAGGGGGCGGGGCCGGGAGGGGCGGGGCCGGGAGGGGGCGGGGCTAAAATGTGCAAGTTTTTTCTCCTGCCAATGTCGGCTGCAGAATATTGTAGCTTGAAAACGAGTGGAAAAGGATTGTGGGTCATGCGCATGCGTGCGCAAGCGCAGGAGCGCTCGGCAGCAGAATTCAGCAGGGAGTAGGATTTTGCAGAACACCTGTTGTTTGTTCAGTCGTCCCTACTAACACAGTGTTAGTGGGTGGGAAGCCGGTGGGGTATGACTCTGAGTCCTCTGGTCTTTGTAAACTGCAACTCCTACTGGTCAGTCGGGGCGCCTGTTCTGCAGGGAGGCGATCTGGGGGAAATAGCACGAACCTCCGCACACATTACGTTCCCCCAGTGAAACTCCTCGCTGTCAGGTGAAAAGAAGGGGCTGGCTGGCGACTCCACATGTATTGGAGGAGGCATGTGGTAGTTCTACACCCTCCCCAGGCCGACAGTGGGGCAATGCGCGCAACGACCAGGAAGGGAATTAGCATAACGACTACATTGGGATGGGTGAAAAAATACAGAAAAAGCCCCAAAATAAATAGAATAAAGTCCAATAAATGACTATGTAAATAGAATCAGTAGTAGGGCGACAAGGTTTCAGCTTAGGACACCATACCACAGTCACGTATAGTGCCTTTAACTCTTAAACTCTGGAAAAGTGGAATGCCAATCATTAATAGCTGTACATTTAGAATTCTCTGGGCATTTTCCATTCTGTCTAGACATGAATAGATGTTTTATTGTTGGGCCCATTAATGAGAAATGAAAGTGAACAGCAGAGGATATGAGTCAGATATTAATCACTGCAGAGCACACACTGCACAGAGATTAGTTGCCTCCAGCAATCCTATAATTGAAAATAAACTCAGTTATGTCCTTGTAAACCGCTGCACATTGTCAGATATAATCAGCAACACCCTGACTTGTTATGGTGGCTATCATATCTATGGTTCTTAATTATCCTCTTCTTTCGTTGTTCTTGGCTTGAACCCTTGAAACAGTCATGACAAGGAGCCAGTTTCTCAGTTCTGTAAACTTTTAGGGTGTGTTGGCCCTACTGGGAATTAAATCCTCAGCCCCAGAGGCATGAGTTACCATTGACCTACATAGGACAGGACCACTAGGATGAGAGAGGATAACACTGGATACTAGGGATGTCCGATATTATTGGCCTACCGATATTATCGGCCTACCGATATTATCGGCCGATATTGGCATTAAAATGTGATATCGGATTTTTTTTTTTTTTTTTTTTTTACATTTCTATAACATTTATTTACCCAGGCAAGCAAGTAAGAAAAAATTCTGATTTTATTTATTGTCAAAAGTATGCATAATGTTATGTTAATTCCACAACAAGATATATGTAATGTTAACACTTTGGCTGCCGGGAACCGTCTTTAGACGTCTTTGCTGGCCATGCTAAAGTTGCCGGAGGACGCGTTACGTCGTCCTTATATCAATATTTCAAAAATCTGCGATCGGATTCATATGTCCCCTCCGCTGGCCTGAGATCCACCAGCAGGACCCACTGAGCTCTCTGGCGGTTCAGGAGCGCCATCTGGTGGCCGATCGGCCAATCGCCAAACAGGATGTGCCATAGAGGTTGTGCTAGACGTCCGTAGTACTTCCGGGCGCTCGCTATAGGTCATGGGACTCTGGCTCGTCACGCTACACAGTGATCGATTGGCAATAACTCGATAAACAACATGATTTGGACGTATATACCATTATACAAGCTGGAGATGGACCGGGTAAAAATATATCCCATAATGATAAGATTTCTACTCTACGATGATCGCCCAACGGCGCGCGGAGACTGGGGTGAGTTTCAGCGTGTAACGTTACCGTCTTCAATACTAACTGCTATTATCAACATTTGACCCACATTAGATGATTGGTATAACGCTGCCCACGGAATTATAAACGCCCCCTCGCCCATCCGGTCAACATCAGATGACGTGTAGTAACTTCTAGAAGTACGTCTAGTTGGAATTTTTTTATATCGCGCTGATTGCCATCAAACTGTATTTCATCATCAATATAATGCATTTGGGGCTATATATCACGTTCTGGAGAAAGCTGCAGAAAGAGATGAAAACATACTTATACATTAGACCATACTTTACTATGAATATGTGAATGAAAAAGTTTAACGTTGCTACACAATGAACAATACATATAGGACTTTGAATGGGCCCTAATAATGGCAATGTAGCAATAGAATTTAAAAAGTTATAGCCCTGCAAAGAAGGGGACTTTCTCCATAGACAAATATCGCTGGCAATCTATGGTATATCATGAATTTAACCTTAGGCAGCCAAAGTGTTAATTACCTGAAATTATTCAGTTTTTTGGGGGGGGGAAACCCTGCATATATCGGTATCGGTTGATATCGGTATCGGAAATTAAGAGTTGGACAATATATCGGTATATCGGTATTGGTAAAAAAGCCAATATCGAGCATCCCTACTCTATATTGCAGCTCGAATAACACATTATTTGTAATCTTTCTGTTCAAAGTGGTACAGAGCCTGTTGTCTGGAAGCCTGCACATATACAGTCACATAGAGGTAGTGATACAGTCACATAGAGGAGGAGATAGAAATCCCCATGAAACGGCTAGCAGAATGCTATTTGATTATGTGTTTCCTGTAAAAACAGGAAGCTAGGGAGGGACTTGTTGTGGATATTGATTGGCATTTATAGTAGCCAATAGTGCTGAATGTGCATGACCGTCCGCGTGTATATTTTCCCTAACGCACTTTCACTTCCGCGTTCGGGTTCCGCGATCTGATTCGCCACTGACGTTTCTCTCAGCACCTAGTTATGCCTCTAACAGCCTGCTAGCTAGCTAACGCCTAGTTCTATCACTGGTTAAGCTTGGCGACTCTTTCGAAGTTGGTTAAGGTTATAGAGTTTGGAATCAGGGCTGGTGGTCAATCACCCTGCTCTAAACCAAACTCTAACCATAACCAACTTCGAAAGAGTCGCCAAGCTTAACCAGTGATAGAACTAGGCGTAACGTGATTGGCGCTGAGAGAAACGTCAGTGGCCAATCAGATCGCGGAACCCGAACGCGGATGTGAAAGTGCGTTAGGGAAAATATACACGCTGACCGTCCACCCATTAGGATTAGCTAACAAGCTGATTGATTGATTGATTGAAAACTTTATTAACAGATTGCAGAATGGGTACAATACAGTACTGCTCAATACAAACAATTGTTAAGGGGATGCAGACCAGAGAAAGACTTTGTCTTGTTTACATCAGGGTCCCCCATTTTCAATTAATCAAGACATTTATGACATACAAATATACAGTACTCTTTAAGAGAAAGTGATAATAAAAAAAATATATATACATTCGAAGGGGAAGAAACTGTACATTGGAGGGGGTTGGGTGGGGCGGGGGGGTTTGGACATTTACCGGGGCCAATTTCTAATTGCAGTCTCCCGTAGGTGCTCTTTGAGAGCGGTTTTGAAGGAGGGTAGGGATTTACATTATTTTACGGCTGTGGGTAGGGCGTTCCACATTGTTGTGGCATAATTGCTAAATGTGTTTAGTCCCTTGTTTGAGCCGAATCTGGGTTGACCATGATTTGTGGAACTCCCTCTGGTGTTGTGGTCGTGGAATTCACTGACCGTTGGGAAATATTTCGACATGTACAGTACATGGGTATCTTAGTGGTGTAGTGTATCTTGTAGACCAGGCCCATTGCAAGTTGCTGTACTCTGTCGTCTACTCTAAGCCATCCTAGGTTGTCAAATGGGTAGGGGTAAGGTGGGTTTTAGGAGTAAGGTCAAGCAGTAGTCTGACCAGTTGGTTTTGTGATGTTTGTAGTCTTGTTTTTAGGGCCTTTGAGGTGCTTTGGTACCATGAGGTGCAAGCATAGTTGTAGTACTCTTGAATGAGTGTTCCTGTTAGACACTTGCTCTGAGTGGGAGGAGCTCCTGCAAAGCAATTGCTAGCAGATTTGCTTGCCTCAAAATCTATAGTGTCCCGTAAACACGTGTAATTACATGTATATAAACGAGTAATCACAAGGTAAGGACCCTGTAGCTAAGGGGCTACACGACCCTGACTGTATTTAAAGGATAGGTTAGACCAGTGTTTCTCAAAGTGGGGGGCGCGCCCCCCAGGGGGGGGCGCAGAGGCATGACAGGGGGGGCCTTGAGATTTATTAAAAAAAAAATATATATATATATATAAGATTAAGATTTTTTTTTTTTTTTTTTATTACAGAAAATTGTCACTAAAGTGCTATCTGTTGCAGCTGCACTGTTCTCCATGAAAATACCATTTCTCAAAATCTGAAAATCATTATTTAATAAAACACAGAAAAGGATCACCAAGTTATGGATAAAAAAAACCTTTACAGACAACATTGAGACAAAGCTTCCTGACACATCTCCATCCAAACTCTTAGAAGAACTCTTTGAAATCTCATCTGATACCACCTGGAGAGCTAGTTTCAGAGTGTGGTGCTGAGTACCAAGTATCTCATGATGCAGCAGTTAAGGTGTTGATACCATTCAGCACCACATACAGTATCTGTGTGAAGCTGGCTTTTCATCCATGACAGCTCTGAAAACAAAATATAGGGCCAAGTTGAGCCTTGAGGATGACATGCGTGTTGCCTTAACAGCAATAAAGACTGTTTGCTTATTTCCTATGTTCGCTTTGTAAATTCCCAGTCACTGAGTGAAGATCTGCTGTTTTGCAAATATGTCAAAAACAGAGCGACAGCTGATGAGCTCTTCAAAATGATTGACAGTTACCTGACAGAACATGGACTGAAATGGGGGAACTGTGTGGGCTTTTGCTCTGACGGTGCGCAGGCCATGGCAGGGAAAAGGAGGGGGCTACAGGCGCACATCAAGGGGGTCTCGACAAACGCGCAATGGACGCTCAGACACTGAGTGAATTCTGGCTTGGTGTGGAGAGGGAGCATCCACTCATAGGGCAGAGGGCTTTGGGCATCCTTCTTCCCTTCGCCACATCCTATCTCTGTGAGATTGGATTTTCAGCTGTTGCATCACTGAAGACAAAGCACAGGTCTAAGCTCAACATTGAGCATGACTTGAGAGTGGCAGTATCAAGCCTGCAACCTCGTTTTGAAAAGATGTGCAGCGCAAAACAGGCTCATTGCAGCCACTAATGCTGTGATGACTCACATAATTTACTTACATTTTCTCTTTTTTTGCACAAATTGCAAAGTTCTTTCACAAGTTTTCACAAGTTTTTCACAAAGTTTTCTATCTATTTTTTTTTAAAGCAGTGTCCTTGAATTGTATTGCAATGTTACAAGATGTCTCTATTTTTGAAAAAGCACAGTATTTGAGTGTGTATTGGACTGTATTGTTATGTTGTTGCACAATTCCACAGTTGTAAAGTGGTTGCACAATTTGAAAGGTCACGATATTGGTGTTATTTCAATAAATTTAAACATGGCCCATTTCATGATTATTTTGTTGGGGTGAGGGGGGGGGGGGGGGGGGGGGGGGGGGCAAAATATTTTGGTCCGCCAAAGGGGGGCCTGACAGAAAAAGTTAGACCACTACTAAATATTAATTAGCCAGACATTAAATGTACACAAAATGGTGGACACTCTATTAACTGCGAGGGGACAGTGATACAAAGTTGAATAATCACTTTAATGTTAAAGCCAAAACATACATAGCATATAAACACAGATCTCCGGTTACTACTATAATATCAATGCAACAATGTCCGAGGTAAGTATAGTCCTAAACTACTGGTACCCGACCGTTGGAGCTCTGAATGGAGTGAGACGGAGTGATCAGCACGGGGGAAGCAAGATGGCGGATGGAGACGATATTCTCTGGAGTTCCTACTCCAGAGAGCTGCAGACCAAAGTGGGATAATCCTGTCGTCGCTGGTTAGGGGGGGTCTCGTACGGACCTGGTTCCTGTATTCCAAGCGCCCGATGGCAGGATTAATAGCTAATATTCCAAACGCCCGTTGGCATGGCCGCTAGCTAGTTAGCCCTTTTATGCTAAGGCTAACCCGTATGTAGTCCGTAATAGGTAGTTGAATCCAGAACGCCGCTGGGTTCAGCTAGAAGTCTCTCCACGTTACTTCCTTATTTGCCCGTCTGCAAATACGTTGCTTGCTGTCTGTTTACTGCTGCGCCAAAACGTTTTCTCTCTCACACTCTCTGCCCGGGCATGTTCTAAACCCTGCGCATGCGCTCACGCTGTCTATGGCGTTAAGAATGGAACATATACAAATAAGCGAATGATAAATACTGTTAGGTAAATAGACGACGTGAAAATATATATCTTATATATATAAACAATATATAAGGTATACAAAATAATAAACGTGGACTTTATGTGTTAATCTGGACCTTCAGAACAGCCGCCCCCTAATTAGTCGGAACCTAATTAGCAAATAAAATTTGGGGCACAGATTAATATCAAAGGTCAAGTCAATTTCTCCATAAGGGGCTATGGGGAGTTGGAAGTAATCTATAAAGTCGATGGGTTATCGTCATCGTCAGGAGAGTCAGGGAACGCAGGAAGCTCTATCACCATAGCTACTGGTCGGGTATAAGTCCGCCCTTGGACGATGACCTCTGCAGCTCTGACCTTCCCATCCGAACCATTGATTACTCGGCTCACACGGCCGGCTGGCCACGTAGCTCGGGGTAGTGACTGGTCTATGATCATCACGACGGTCCCCACAGTCAGGTTGTCTCTGTCTTTCACCCATTTCTGGCGGGCTTGAAGGGAGGGTAAGTAGTGTAGGAGGAAGCGGGCCCAAAACTGGTCGGCCAGTACTTGGCTGTGTCTCCACATTCTCCGTCCGCTCATCTCGTCCTGTCTGTACACAGGACAAACGTAGCCGAGGGGCTTGGAGTTCAGAACTCCCTTAATCTCGGTGAGGACCGTAGCCAGGACTTCATCGCCCACTGTCTGGGCTCCAAGTACGGTGTACATAGCAGTCTTTATTGATCGGACCTCTCTCTCCCACGTTCCCCCGAAATGGGGAGCATTCGGTGGATTGAACTGGAAGGTGACCTGCGCCGGAGCAAGGCGAGTCTTGAGTTCTTCACCCATGTTCAGGAAGCTCGCTCTCAGTTCCGTGTCTCCTCCTCGGAAATTTGTCCCTTGGTCTGACAATAGCACTGAGGGGGTCCCTCTCCTCGCTTGATACCTCCGGAATGACATGAGGAACGAGTCGGTACTCATCGACTGAAGGAGCTCAATGTGGACAGCTCTGGTGGTCATGCATTTATACACGATACCCCACCTCTTCTCTGTTCCTCTTCCTCTCTTAACATTGAATGGGCCGAAGCAGTCCACGCCCATGGAATGGAAGGCCCGCTCGCCGACTCTGAGGCGGCAGGGAGGCAGGTCTGCCATCTTCGGGATAATAGGCTCTGCCCTCCACTTGCGACAGGTCGGGCAAGTTCGTTGGAATCGGCGTACAGCTTCTCTCCCTTGGAGTATCCAGAAGCGCCGCCGGATCTCCGCAAAGACTCGCTCAGTCCCCGCGTGGCACACCACCTCGTCGTATTTCTGAATGATCAGGTCGGTTACCCTGTGTCGGCTGCTTAGGACGATGGGATGCTTAACATCCTCGGCCAAGTCCGGGGCCCGTCTCAACCAACCACCCACCCTGATGAGGCCCTGGGCGTCGATTTCTGGGGCTAAGGTGAGGAGTCGACTGTCTGAGGGGACTGGCTTTGCCCTTATCAAACACTCCATTTCCTCTGGGAAAGAGTCCCTCTGCGCCCTCTGCAGCACAAGAAGTTCCGCTTCCTTGTAGGCAGATGCACTGAGGTCTGTGGTGGGGGGGAGCTCCGGGTGGTGCCATAGGAATGTCCTTTTTTGGGCACTCTCCAGAGTTTGACAGTCATCTAGGTCCGGGCCCGTTGGAGCCGGGGCTTGACTCAGCCCGCAGAACATGGACTTTTTTATTTCTGACTCGTCTTGGTTCGCATCCCGCGGTGTTGGGATAGGCCACTTCTCCTCCGGGAGTCTGAGGAACTCTGGGCCATCACTGTATGAGTTAGGACGGGTGAGGTCGGCTAGGGACATCCCCCGTGTGATGACATCCGCTGGGTTCTGCTTGGTGTCAACATATCTCCAACATTCCGCTCCTACCAGGTCTTGGATTTCCGATACTCGGACTCCTACGAACACTTTGTACCATTTTGGCGAGTTGCGTGCCTACCAGAGCTGCGCAGAGCTCTAGTCGCGGAATCGACTGCTGCTTGCGGGGAGCAATCCTCGAACGGGCCAGGACGAAGGCTACGTGGACTTCTCCTCCCTCTTCTCGAGCTCTCAGGTAGGCCACTGATCCGTACGCCACTTCAGAGGCGTCGCTGAAGACGTGCAGGTCTATCTGACACGTCTCCAGTCGCACGGTAGGGGGAAAGTAGCTCCGCGGGATGGCAACCTCACGAAGTAAGACAAGTTCATCCTCCCACTCTCTCCATGTGGTGGATAGGTGCTCGGGGTATGGGGTCATCCCAGCCCTGCTCCTTGGCCCACAATTCTCTCACCAGCATCTTCGCCCGGGTGGTGTAGGGGAGAATGCACCCCATAGGGTCGTACTGGCTGGCGAGTGTTCGGTACACACTCCGCCGAGTGGTCAGTCTAGTCGTGGACGTCTCCTGGTCCGTCCTCAGAGGTGTGTGCCGGTAGTGAAGTGAGTCCGTCTTGAAGCGCCAGACGAGACCCAGAGTCATCTCTTGCGCTTCGCCTGGGGTGTGCGCCATCCAGGTCTCGCTGCTAGCGGCCTTAGTCTCTGGAGGGAGGTGCCGGAGAACTTGAGGGTCGCTACTGGCCCACTGGCGGAGGTCGAATCCACCTTTGGCTAACGAAGCCCGTAGCTTCATCAGGATGCTCTCTGCTTCGTCTGGCGTGGATACGCTCTGTAGACAGTTGTCCACGTAGAAACTTCGTTCCACACTGTGTCGGACATCATCGTCAGCTCCGGGGTCTTCGGCCACGTGCTTCTGTAACGCGAAGGTGGCGCAGCACGGGCTGCAGGTGGTGCCAAAGGGGAGTACCTCCCATTGGTATATCGAGGGTTGTTCGTCGTCGAGCCTCTCCCTCCACAGAAACCTCAGTAAAGGCTTGTCTTCCTCCATCAGTCGAACTTGTAAGAACATCCCCTTGATGTCGCCGCTGATGGCCACTTTGTCCTGACGAAAGCGTATCAGGACGCCGAGGAGGGAGGGTCCAAGTGTAGGACCGGGCAGGAGTAGGCTATTCAGATTCTGCTGTCCAATCTGATGACTGCAATTGAACACAATACGTTTTTTTCCGTTGTGGGTTACCTTGTGGTGGGGCACGTACCAGGACTCTGTCGTCCCTTCTGCCTCGTGGTCATCGATTTTCTTTATGTGGCCGGCCGTTACCAGCTTCTCGATCTCGGCGCGATAGATCGTTGCTTGTGGGGGGTTCTTGGCGAGGCGCCGCTCAGTGCTCTGTAGGTAGTGGTGCGTCGCTCCCTTAGGCACGTGCAGAGTGGGCATCCCTTCTCGCCTCAAGCGTGGGGTCGCGTATCTTAGCACTCCGTCGACCTCGACCCTAGTAGTCTTCTGCTCTAGTAGAGCGATGGCATACTTGTCCTCCTTGGACTGAACCATCTTGCGTTCGTTCTTGAATGGCAGCGCATCTAGCGTCCATAACCTCTCAACGTGCTGTAGGAGAGTGGGGTCTGTGTCGCTCGCCTTGGTGTAAAGGCAGCGTGTGGACGTTGGTCGGCCTGAAGGCCCGGAGAGGGGGCCCTGGAGTGTCCACCCCAGCCGGGTCTTAACCGTGGCTGGGCATCCTCTGCGTCCGATGTGGACCGCATCAGTAAGGACAATGAGGTCCGCGTGGTCGGACCCAATGAGTAGGGTCGGTGTAGCGCCGCTGATAGGCGGTATGGGCAGTTGGCGTAGGTGGTCGTACTTTTCCCTCAGCTGTGGGATGGGGTAATCATAGCGTGACAAGCCTATGTCGTAGCTCGTGAACGCCTTGCTGATGGCGTACCGCTTCTCAGGCTGGTCGATCGCTGCAATGGTGAACGAGACGCTTTCACCTTTGATTGTCTTTAAGTCTCGACGAATGGTACGGAGAGTCATGGTCTCCTCGGGACCCCGCAGGTCCAACTGGGTCACGGCGGAGGCGAGGAGGAGTGTCTTCTCCGACCCGTCGTCGAGGACGGCGTAGGTGTCGAGTACCTTGTCCCCGTGACTGAGGAGTACTCGGACCACCTTGAGGAGCACTCTGGAGCTCCCACTCTTCGCGGGGTCGATGTAGAGTACGTCTGCTCCCGAGTTGATTGGTGGAGCTGGGTTCCGCTTGTTGCTCTCGTGCAGTGCTTCGAGGTGAGCGCCGTCACACTTGCCACACTTCTTCTTAAGGCGGCATTCTGCTGCCATGTGGCCGCGCGAGCAGCGGAAGCAGCGGCGGTTAGCCTTAATCCACTGACTTACTTCGGCGGTGGTCAGCTTCTTGAATGCGTCGCACTGTGACAGCCAGTGTTCGCTGTCGCAGTATTGACATGCGATCTTCCACTTCCCCTTGGAGGGGGGGGTTGTGACTCTTCTGCTGTGACACCGACTCGGCCTGGTGCATCACTGTGATGGGCCTGCTTTGGTCTTTAGCCCTCCTCTGTCCCTCTTTAAGGTTCGAGCCACCCCATGTGAAGGTGTCAATCCTTAGGCTGCTAACCTCCCTGGCGAGGAAGTCAGCAAGATCCAACAGTGACTGCTCTGGGGCATTCGGGTCACGGTAGTTTCGTTGCCGCCGAAAACGTTCTTGGCGGAATGGGGGGAGCTTCTCTAATATGCGCTCCACGTTGGAGTTGGCGTACAGCTCGTACATCCCCTTCTCTCGTTGGGACCCGAGCATCCCTACTAGGGACTGTACTTTGACGGATAGGTCATCCAGGGCTCAGTTGTCTTTAGCCGGGGGGAGGCGTTCAATCTCACGTATCTCCTGAATGACATAATCCCACGTACGTCCGTAACGTCCGTCGAGGGCAGCCAGGGTGTCAGAATAGGGAGTTTGTGAATTGGAGTATGCCAGCGCAATGTTGTGCACTCTAGTTACCTTGAGATGTTTAAGGAGGATGGCATACTTGTATGGCTCGTCCTGTACTCCTGACATGATTGTCTCTAGGCACATACGCAACTCGGTATACTGCGCTCGGTCTTCTCTTGTGAAGTCTGGGAATGTGGGTGTCCCAATGTAGGGTGCCATGGAGGGTTGTGGCACTGACACACGTTGGGGGAGGGGTGTTCTTGGCGAGTCTCCCGGTCCATTGGGGCGTTGGTTCGTGCTGGGCGGGAACCAGGGGCTGGGTTGCCAGGCGCTGGTCCTCAGTGCCGTCTGGTGCTCTAACTCCCCACTGGGACGTGTTGGGGGTTCACGATGCAGCGTGTCATGACTGAGACCGGGGCTGCGCTCGGCCTCCTGGTCTGAGATGGAGTAGTGCGGGTGGGCCCTCTGCCCTCCCTCGTCCTCAGTCAGGCTCTGTAGTCGCTCGGCTAGCTGCTCTGCAACGTAAGCAGGTTCTTCCCTGAGGCGGGGTCCCAAGTAGCTTCGTCGGGTCGGGGAGGGTGCCCTCGACCCTTGGCGTGATGATCTCCGGGAGCTCCGGGTGGAAGAATGGGGAGTTACATTCTGGAGCGCTTGCGCCATAATTTGTGCTTGTAGGCGGTCTCGTTCTGCCTTGCGCTGCGCATTGACGCGGTCTCGTTCTGCCTCGTGCTGCGCATTGACGCGTTCACGCTCCATGTTTTCTTCAGCCTGGAGGCGCCTCTCTTCCACTCTGAGATGTTCACGCTCACTCTCGCATTGCGCCTGGAGGCGGTCCCTTTCGGCCGAGGCGGTTATCGTGGCGATCAGGACTTGCGCTAGCCTCCTATCGGCCCCGCTTGGGGATGACGCTGATGACCTTGATTCGGAGCTGCCTGGGCTAGGCGGCGACCTGGTCTTCTCACGCACTCCGAGGTCCATCTCGGGGGCGCGGTACTCTGTGGGTCTAGTCAAGTCATGCCTCGCTTGTCCCCCCCGGTAAGCTAAGTTAGTTTCACTTAAACTAGCTTGGGTCTCTACATCTAGGGTTGACTCCTCTGTAAGGTTGGGCATGCTTGAGCTACCAATGTTATCCCTGCTTAGCATCCTCTTGGATAAGCTATGAGGTAAATCTACAGCCTAGCCCTCCAAGTAGGGAGGGGGCTGACGCTGGCGCCTAGGGCGCTCTAATGGGGAGATCTGGTTGGGGAATGTCCGCCGCTGGCCATATTATCACTGATATTATCACTGATACCCTCCGGCTCGAAGGACCAATTGTAGCTAAGGGGCTACACGACCCTGACTGTATTTAAAGGATAGGTTAGACCACTACTAAATATTAATTAGCCAGACATTAAATGTACACAAAATGGCGGACACTCTATTAACTGCGAGGGGACAGTGATACAAAGTTGAATAATCACTTTAATGTTAAAGCCAAAACATACATAGCATATAAACACAGATCTCCGGTTACTACTATAATATCAATGCAACAATGTCCGAGGTAAGTATAGTCCTAAACTACTGGTACCCGACCGTTGGAGCTCTGAATGGAGTGAGACGGAGTGATCAGCACGGGGGAAGCAAGATGGCGGATGGAGACGATATTCTCTGGAGTTCCTACTCCAGAGAGCTGCAGACCAAAGTGGGATAATCCTGTCGTCGCTGGTTAGGGGGGGTCTCGTACGGACCTGGTTCCTGTATTCCAAGCGCCCGATGGCAGGATTAATAGCTAATATTCCAAACGCCCGTTGGCATGGCCGCTAGCTAGTTAGCCCTTTTATGCTAAGGCTAACCCGTATGTAGTCCGTAATAGGTAGTTGAATCCAGAACGCCGCTGGGTTCAGCTAGAAGTCTCTCCACGTTACTTCCTTATTTGCCCGTCTGCAAATCTACAGAGATTGCTATTTACTTCACTTCGCTCGAACAAGTCACTCTGCTTTGCCAATGGTGGCTCGACCATATTATGGTTGTATCTAATTAGCCGTCCAGCTCTCTATCAAGATACGTTGCTTGCGGTCTGTTTACTGCTGCGCCAAAACGTTTTCTCTCTCACACTCTCTGCCCGGGCATGTTCTAAACCCTGCGCATGCGCTCACGCTGTCTACGGCGTTAAGAATGGAACATATACAAATAAGCGAATGATAAATACTGTTAGGTAAATAGACGACGTGAAAATATATATCTTATATATATAAACAATATATAAGGTATACAAAATAATAAACGTGGACTTTATGTGTTAATCTGGACCTTCAGAACAGACCCCCTATGTCTATTTTACTGTTTCTGTAACGATCACAGTGGATTACTTTACCGGATCACACACACTTCCGGCTCTCGACATGAACGGTCGCAGAATATCCAGCTCTTGCTGTTCCCATGATGGAAACCAACAACAAAGATCAGCAAAAATAAGATATACAGGAATATTTGCGCATTTCTTGCTCGCCATACTTTGGATTACAGACGTGTGCCTGAATTCAGCACAGAATCGTCAGGAAACGGCGGTGGAAGGCAACAAACGCGGAAATCTACAGTCCCATTGTGACTTTTACCTGTTGAATGGCTCGGAGAGTAAACATCCGGCTATTGGAGCGGCAACTATTCACAGACTGTTGACGGCGAATCCCGAAAGAAAGAGACTACCCCCGACAGGCAAGTTTGATAGAAAATCGATGTTTTTATTGTATTTGCTCCTGTCTGGAGACATTCATCAGAACCCAGGACCTGTTTTAACGCGCCAACAGGCGAAGAATCAACGGCTCATCCTCACACCGTCGCCGGCCGAGGACACAACGGCCAGCGGATGCACCAGCGGATGCACCAACCGACCAGCAGGCGGCGACATCCCCTCACCGAAGCCCAAGCAGAGGAGCCGAGAGACAAGAGGGAGAGAACTTGCAATCAGGGGACCAGGGGAGGAAATTAGGCCACTTTACTCGCCAAATGCGAGTATTTTTTACGTTTGGCGAGTGATTCATGAAGACCACTCGCCACTCTGGCGAGTATACAAAAAAATAAAACATTCTGCAATCACTGGACTGGCAAACGGTGCGCGTCTTCTGAGTGTTCGCTTTAGTTGACAGACAGTGCCACGAGAGCACTGCACAAGACCACCCGCGGACATATAATGTTTAATAAACGTTTGCGCAGTACTGGCCAACCCGCGGACATATAATAATAAAAGTCCCGCGGTACTACTAGGCTAGCCATCAGGAGCACTCGCAAACAGATAACGTTAAACACAGCAGAATATGGAAAACAGACACTGACCAACGGGGAACTGCATCCAACCCTAGTACAACCATCGAGTATAAGTTACTAAGGACACATTTAAATCAGAGGTGTAATGTTGTCTACTAGAACTGTATACAGTGGTTAGCTTCTAGTTAGCGTTATATAGCTGCTTGCTAGCTAACGTTAGCCCCGTGTGCTCAAAGCAGCCAGCTAGGTGTATCTGTTATGACTATAATGTTTCCGAAAAAGCACCGGACTACGACGTAAGGTTAGACATTTTATTTCATGCTCAAAAGCCCCTGGCTTGCACATCGCAGTCACGAAAGGGGCTAGCTCAACCAGTGCACTGTGTGCACAACCATAGATATCTATGTGCACAACGTCAACAGCACACCAACCCAACTGACGTTACCACAACACTTGACGGTACTTTCACAGCACTGTCGTAAGACCACCGTGCTGTCTTAAAGGCACAGTGTGCCTACCCAGATGCATACACAACATTGACGCGGCTTGACATACAAAGAAGTAATTATCACAATTAGCGATTTTTTTTGTCTGGTAAAAAATCTGTTTGTCTGGTAAAAAAAATCAGATACTCGCCAGTTGGCTGGTAAGCCAAAAAGTTAGTTTCCTCCCCTGCAGGGGACTTATATCAGCGCGGGACGTGAGCACCAGGGACCCGCCGTTTGACTCGGCTAGCCCCGCCAGGACAGCTAGTCTAACCGGGCCACCACGGATATGCTACGTAAAGCAGCACCCGTCTTCAAGGCCTTCAGTAGATTTTCTGATCTGCACGGTTTCAGCCAGCTAATCACCCAACCCACAACAGTGTGTGAATCAACCCAGACTACCATTGACCTCATCCTGACCTCCGACAAGTCCATGATCTCCAATAAAGGGGTGATAGCATGCGGGTTAAGTGATCATTATATGATATTCTGTTCCCGCAAAAAGCTAAAGCAAAAGGCTGGCTGTCACAAAACGGTCACATCTAGAGACCTTAAAACGTACTCTAGCGAGGCCTTTAACCTTGAACTGAAGAGCCTGGACTGGTCAGATGAACTCAATGGTACACTGGTTGAAGAAACCTGGCTTGGCTTCAAAACCAAATTCTCAACAATACTTTGGAAATTACTCAATAATCAACTAGGCTGCAGTAAAAAACTTAAAACCAGGTTCTCAAACATAAACATAAAGACGGACAACACGCTCATCACAGACAAACTGGATGTAGCCAATTACTTAAACACTTTCTTCACAAACATAGCCACAACACTGGTAAACAAACTATCCTCCCACTCAGGGCAGTATGGGGTAGAACACATAGTAGCATACTACAAGAACCTAGGCGTCCACAAAGATGATTTCAAACTGGAAATGGTAACTACAGATGAGGTACTCAATAAACTGAGCGCCCTCCAACCGAACAAGGCCACTGGCCATGACAACATCCCCTCCAAATTCCTCAGAGACTCAGCAGCCGCCATCACCCCAGTCATCACACACATAATAAACCTCTCCATAAAACAGGGACACGTCCCCAAGGACTTCAAAATAGCGAGAGTAACACCCCTGCACAAAAAGGGCAGCAAATTAGACCCAGGCAACTACCGCCCTGTTTCTATCCTTACATCCATCTCGAAAGTCATGGAAAAAATAGTATACGAACAGGTCGAAAAGTACCTTACGGATAAAAATCTAATCTACGAATTCCAATCTGGCTTCATAACATCACACTCCACTGACACATGCCTTCTCTATTTGAACGACCACATCAAGCAAGAGGTGGACGCGGGCAAATACTGCGGCATGGTCATGCTAGACCTACAAAAGGCCTTCGACACTGTCAATCACACCATTCTGATTGACAAGCTAAAAGCAATTGGTTTTGATAGTTTATCAGTGAGCTGGATACAATCCTACCTGGAGGGGAGAGAACAGATGGTGGAGGTAAACGGTACCCTATCCCCCCCCTCACAGTGAACTGTGGTGTTCCACAAGGAAGCATACTAGGACCACTACTGTTCCTAATTTATGCAAATGACATGTCGTCAGCTTGTGACTGCAACTTGTTCCTGTTTGCGGACGACTCAGCCCTGCTGGTCTCTGACAAGAACAAGTTACAGGTTGAAAAAACCCTCAGCTCGGAACTAGGCAAAATCTGCATATGGCTCGCCGACAACAAACTATCATTACACATGGGCAAAACAGAGTCCATTCTCTTCGGTTCAAATAACAAACTCAGCAAAACAGACGGCTTCTCAGTTACAGTGGGTGACAATATTGTCACAAGGAAAGATGAAATTACCTACCTGGGTTCCATCCTAGAGGCTAATCTTTCCTGTGACAAAATGGCATCCAATGTAATAAAAAAAAGTCAATCAACGAACTCGATTCTTGTACCGGATCTCCTCCCTGGTAAACAAGAATACCCTGAAGACTCTGGCAGGAGCACTCATTCAAGGGTACTACGACTATGCTTGCACCTCATGGTACCAAAGCACCTCAAAGGCACTAAAAACCAAATTACAAACATCTCAAAACAAACTAGTCAGACTACTGCTTGACCTGACTCCTAGAACCCACCTCACCCCTGCACACTTTGCCAACCTAGGATGGCTTAGAGTAGACGACCAGAGGGAGCTCCACAAATCATGTAAAACCCAGATTCGGCTCAAACAAGGGACTAAACACGTTTCGCAATTATGCCACAACAATGTGGAACGCCCTACCCAAAGCTGTAAAGGAATGTAAATCACTACCCACCTTCAAAAACACTCTCAAAGAACACCTACGGGAGACTGCAATTCAAAACTGGCCCCTACAAATGTCCTAACCCAGTTGTACAATAAAGACCAAGCATGGCTTTGTCAGTATTCCAATGTACAGCCCCACCCAACCCCACCCCACCCCACCTACCCAACCTCCTCCAATGTACAGTTTCTATGTCAAATGTATGTCAGTATTCCAATGTACAGTGTCCCCCCCCCTACCCAACCCCCCCCCCCCCCCCCACCTCCAATGTACAGCCCCACCCCACCTACCCAACCACCCCCAATGCACAGTTTCTATGTCAAATGTATATACTCTTCTTCTGGATTTTTTTTAGTATCACAAACAGTACTGTATTTGAAAATCTGGTATGTCATAAATGTATAGATGTAGCAGTACTGTCTATCTGTATGTCATGTGTGTCATATGATGAATTGAAAATGGGGGACCCTGATGGAAACAAGACGAAAGTCTTTCTCAGGTCTGCATCCTCTTAACAATTGTATGTATTGAGCTGTACTGTACTGTACCCATTCTGCAATCTGTTAATAAACTTTTCAATCAATCAATCAATCAATCAATCAATCAATCAATCAATCACATAAACCAAGCATTTTCGAACTATCGGATTTTCGGGGTAAGACTACCCCGCATTATTCCGAAAATGGGGCGCTGTTTAGCGTGTAGCGTGTAACAAACTACAGAAATGAGTGTGTGTAGAAATGAGCTGATTAGGCAGTAATGGACTATGAACAATGCCTGTAAAATGTAAAAAAAAAAAAACGATTGTCTCCATAGCTATAATACAGAACACATGATGGGTCTGCAAACATAGCTAAAATGGTCATTAACGCTGGCCCCAAACAGTGCAGATGGCTAGTGAAAAGAAAAAAAGCTAGTGGCTGTGAATGAGTTAACAATTATTGACCAATTATTGACCATCTCCCAAAATCCTGGAATCACTGTTTAATTGTCAACTCAAGATATCTCTATCAAAATACTCTGTATTGAGTCCTCGTCAATTCGGTTTCAGAGCTAAGCGTAGCACCATCGCTGCAAATATTTTTGTTGTACTTAAATGATATTGGATCTGCTATAGACAACTAGAAGCACTGTGCTGCTCTTTTTGTAGATTTTCAAAGGCATTTGACGCTGTCAATCTTTTCCCACTCATACAGTATTGGTTTTAATCTTAATGTTTGTAAATTATACCAATTGCAAAAGGAGTTCCACAAGGATCAATACTGGGTCCAGTCTTGTTTACAATTTATATTAACAATATTATTTAATATTGAGCTGGCATGTACACCTTTATGTGGATGACACAATATTTCGCGGATTCTGTCCAATCAGCTGTTTGCAACATTCCTTTGATGCTTCACAAAATTCACTTATCAATCTTAAATTGCTATTGAATGCAAATAAAACAAAGTTTATGTTGTTTTCTAGAGACAAAAATATTGATTACAGTAATCTACATCTATACACTGTTAATGGATTTAACATTGAGAGAGTTACAGAATATAAATAAGGTGTGATGACCCCTCCGCATTTGGCTTGATGAGATATTTACATTTAAAAATCATATGGAAAATCTTATAGGTAAAAAAATGTATTGGTTTCTCGTACAGAAATAGCTTTCCCATGTCTGGGAGGAAAAGGATTGTCAAAGGAATTTTGCTGTCAGTTCTGGATTATGGTTGATTTACTGAAACCCTTGGATTCAGTATCATTCCTCCCTAAGATTTATTTATGGTGATATTTATGGTAATCATTGTGTTCTGTGTGAAAAGGTTGGATCGTCTTCTCTGTCTGAGATAAGTGCTAATCATTGGTATTTGTGTATCTACAAAGCTCTCATTGGAAAATATTTATTCTGATTTGAAAGGAGACTTCGGAGAGAAAAAGGTAATTTTATACTGTATTTCAGCAGCGGCTTGTGTTTTCACCCCACTGGCCTTTGTGGAGACTCTTTGAGCTTTCTGTTGATCCCTTTGAAAACACAATGCAAACTTGCAATAATTACTTAAGACGTGTTTTGACAAGTTTGCATTGTGTTTTATATATATTTTATTTAGATTTGTATGGAAGTTGTATTGGTATTGCATGTATAATTAAACATTATAGTCCTTGTACATCTCTAGGAATAGATGCACTGTAACAGCAGGCCTGCATCCACACAACGGAGCTCTGGTTTGGGACACCAATGGCATCGCATTTCTACCGAGATACAGCACAGGGAGCCCTTACTAAAGTCATGGCACAGGAAGTCCTTCATTCCAACAGCCATCAGACTTTATAATGCATCACCGTGCCTCACTGCATCACTGAGCACAGGGTGACACTACTATCTTCCTGGACTTTTACTTTTACTTTTAGACCGACATAGTACAATTTTACACTTACTGTATATTCTGGATATTTTTACTGTATATTTTATATTAGAATGTAACGTAGGACATTTTATATTAGTATATCTTATATTAAAATGTAACATAGGAAATGTATATCCCGGACCATATTTTATTATTAGGCTTATTTTTATTCTTATTCGTGACTTTTTGTTTTTGTCTACCTAAATGTTTACTGTGAGCGATTTGTAGTGCCAAATGTCCCTCAGGATGAATGAAGTATTTCTATTCTATTCTATGGTCATGATATTTCATTGCCAAGCTACTTCGCTGAAATAGAATCCAAAACCACTTTCAAGAAAAGATTTAAATACCATCTACTAACGAGTATGTACTGAACCCTTATGGCATAGCGGTGAAAACCAATTGACTGTTAATTGTATTTATGTTGATGGCAGTGAGTGCTGCTCAGGAAGCACTATTTATTTGATTTTAATTATTTTATTTTAATACTTTTTTACTAATAAATATCTTGTACAATATCATCCTTAACTGAGGATGAGATTGTTAATGATGTTGATAATGATGTAATTGATGTTGATGTTGATAGTGATGTAATGTATTGAATATTGTTGTGTGTGCCGGACCCCAGGAAGAATAGCTTTTGTCAAGTGCAAAAGCTAATGGGGATCCTAAATAAACATAAACATAAACATGATATTTCCAAAAAGGTATAGTGGAATTTACACTTTGGTCACTACCATTGATATCATGGTTTCAACTGGATTATACACAATGATAGGCCAACTATTTAAACAGTGGTAGGTACCATGATACTTCTGGTTCCTTTCTCCCAGAACCGAGAAGACATTGTTTGCAGCTGTGCGGCAGAATAGCTTGATGTTTGACAGGACACAACAGATGATCTGGGCGGGCAAGTGTTTGACAGAGGAGGTTGAATAGAAGCCACGCAAACCACCAGACTGTGCCCCACGACCAGTCACTGACAAGTTTATGCTCAGCAGTGGTCATTGTGGCAAAGATAGGACCAGAATAGTAATGATAGATGATCAACATCTGTGTGTTTTCCTTAAAGAATATGCTTGGGTCTGCCAGAGTAATTTTACATGCTCTCCACAGGATTTTGCATGTCTGGTACAGATGGATGAGGCACCCGATCCACCAGTTAGTGCCTCATATTGATGTTATTGTACAGTATGTTCTTGTACACTTGTAACACAAATACATGCATATTCCCCTTCCCTTCATCTGACAAGGCACATGCGATAAACAAAGTTGTGTATCTTATTACAGCCTCCCATTGGAAACCATTAATTCATCAAACAATCCTAATGCTCGAGCGTCAATGCTCAGGCATTGGTTGAGAATGGACATGATCATATAATCCCTCTGAGGCTGATTACCGAACTAAATATGTACTGTTTCTACAGCGCTAATGTTAAAAGCTGCAATGAAAACCCCTCACAGGCTTACAGATGTTGACACAGGAAAAGCTGTTAAGTCCCACGAGGCCTGACCGTAAGTCAGAGATAATAGCATCATCTGGGGGTTTTCTTGTGTTTCTTCTTGGCAGATAATTGCGCTGTGTGCTGTAATTATGTTGCTGTGATCATAATTGGGATTCGAAAACAAAATCGAATCAACAAAGAGTCCCGTGGAGGGGTGTGATGTCGGCCGCTCTTTCCTCTTTGCACTTGTTTTTCAATGCTGTCGAATTTGAGGTGATTCAACAGACGGCCCATAATGGTAGAAATGATTGTGACAAGCCACGGAATGCGGTTTCCATCCAGTTCACGTTCCGTGTGCTGCTCTTCCTGTTGACTTTGAGGAGCTGCCATCACCGCCTGAGACATATTTTCCTAGCACTGTAACCATGACAATAACACTGACCTACGCAGTTATCTTTCTCTCACAGATCTGATCTCCTCGTCTATTGGGCTATTTGGAGTGGCCTTTGAAGGACTGCCCTTCTACACTTTGAAGCTTTCTTTGCCGTCAAGGTGAAATATTAACTGGGTGACAGCGGCCAAGACCACATCTGCCATAACATCTTTTGGCCGCTGATCAAACATCATGTTGTCTCAAATAAAGCACTTGGGAGAGTGACAGGAACCATAACAAATCAAATCGGTGTAACAGGGTGTGTGTGTATGAAACAATAGTGTTTTGAAATAGACATTCATAACTGTATGTAGCAAGGCTATGGCCCTATATACTGTGTACTAGGAGGGCAACAATATACACACACTTTCACATTTAAAAGAAGTCTTTATTTGTCATGCAGCAACACACACATGTAAGTAGATGGTCAAGGTCAAGGTCAACTTTATTTATATAGAACATTTAAAACCAACCTAAGTTGCACCCAAGTGCTTTACAATATAAAAACAGAGAAATACAAAAAAATACAAAATACATTATACACAGAATCAAACGCTACAATACATTAAAAACAATCACGACACGACCGGGGATGTATGGCTTACCAAGCCTCAAAACGGCAATGAAAACAAGTGAGTTTTCAGCTGTGCTTTAAAAATCTCTAGGGTCTGGCCAGACCTCATTTGTAGTGGAAGACTGTTCCACAATTTAGGGGCAGCTACCGCAAAAGCTCAGTCACCTTTTGTTTTTAGCCTAGACCTTGGGACATCTAAAAGTAGTTTGTTTGATGACCTCAGTGCTCTAGCTGGGGTGCAAGCATGGAGAAGTTCAGCTATACTGAGGGACCAGACTATTCAATGCCTTGAACACAAACATCCCAATTTTAAAATCAATCAAGATGGGTAACACACAGGAACACACACACATAATTTCGTACACCGATCCCTCTCTGAGCTTGACCCATCCCGTCGTCCTTCCCCCCCAAGGGCAGCCGGGAGCAGACGTGGGCTGTGGTGTGGGCCACACCCCGGGGACCAATCCAAGTGCTCCTGTCTGTCTTCGTCAGGGATGCGACAGCGTTAGCGATCTGTTCTGTATGTTTTTACATTGGGTTTATATTTGGGGGGGGGGGGGGGGGGGCAGGGTGCGAACCATGGGGGAGCTGGGGCAGCCATGGCTCCCCTATATGAGACATCAGCTCCCCTGAAAACATGATTTGTGAATTTTTGGGGGGGTCTCTAAAATACTGACAATAAATGCAATTTTTGCCATGCATTTCAAATTTTTCTGTAATTTTCTGTATCGTTCGTCATCATCGTGTATAATAATACAATTAGGCTATTTTGATGTATGATTAATGATTTGCGCATTGATTCACCGTAATAGACAATAGCATAAATCTATGGGGTTGCGGCACTGCAGATATACCCTACTCGTAATAGATGGCAACATGCATGCTATTCTTGCGTTTACCATTCGGAGCGTGGCGGCGCTGCAGCCTGCAGGCACAAATCAAACTTCACCCGCCGTTTTAAAAGAAAAAAAATACAGGTAATTCAGGATAATGTCGAAAGTTAAACGAAATATCAAAGAAGTAAGCCTTCTAACCAATTTTGTTTTTACAAAGAAGGCGAAGCAGCCTGCTGCGGGGACTACTTCTGTGACATGCAGATTTTGATAATTGGGCAGATCTTCACCATCAGGTGGGTGGCGAGTAATTTTAATACTGTAAAAGCAGTCTGGAATAACTACCCTGCTTTAGCGTGCCACTTTAAAACAGCAAGTGGGGACGCATCTCGCAGGCAGCTGATCCCAGGCCTTTGTGGTCGCTTCTGTGTTAAGGTAAGACCTACTTTTCCTAATTACAGTAACTGTATTATTATCATTATTGCTCATTTATAAAATGTCTATGGTATGATTGTTGTGCGTTGGTTACATGCGCAGCTGCGCTTGTCTCGTGTGTGGGTGCGTCACTCTTTGAGTACTGACCAGGGTGCCACTGCTGACTGGTGTGATAATGTTGCATTTGCCTACTATAATAATGTTAGACTCTATGTGTTTGTTTGTGGACTTGTTGTTCAGTATTGGTTCATCCGTGTGTTTATGTGTAAATAGGACTGTTGTGTGTGAATTTTAGTGTTGGATCAGAGGGCTTAATCTGAGTATGTGTATTTCAATATGTGCGTCTTCATCATGCATGCAGACCTGTGTGGTGTACTGTGGACTATGTGTAGTTCTGTAACGTTACTTACTCATACCTATAGCCTAACTATGTCAGCAAGCGTCACAGTAAAGTCCTCCCTGTGAGGCACGCGCAGCGCTGCTGACCCCAGCGATGCAATCCTACCTGGAGGGGAGAGAACAGATGGTGGAGGTAAACGGTACTCTATCCCCCCCCCCCCTCACAGTGAGCTGTGGTGTTCCACAAGGAAGCATACTAGGACCGCTACTGTTCCTAATTTATGCAAATGACATGTCGTCAGCTTGTGACTGCAACTTCTTCTTGTTCGCAAACGACTCAGCCCTGCTGGTCTCTGACAAGAACAAGTTACAGGTTGAAAAAACCCTCAGCTCAGAACTCGGCAGAATCTGCACCTGGCTCGCTGATAACAAACTATCATTACACCTGGGTAAAACAGAGTCCATTCTCTTCGGATCAAATAACAAACTCAGCAAGACCGACGGCTTCTCAGTTACAGTGGGTGACAATATTGTCACAAGGAAAGATGAAATTACCTACCTGGGTTCCATCCTAGAGGCAAATCTTTCCTGTGACAAAATGGGATCCAATGTAATCAAAAAAGTCAACCAATGAACTAGATTCTTGTACCGGATCTCCTCTCTGGTAAACAAGAATACCCTGAAGACTCTGGCAGGAGCACTCATTCAAGGGTACTACGACTATGCTTGCACCTCATGGTACCAAAGCACCTCAAAGGCGCTAAAAACAAGATTACAGAAGAATTCCCTCCCAAAACACTAGTCTAAACGCAAAATTAAAAGTGAGACCGCAAGACGACTTCCGCGGTTTCTGTTGAGACTCTCCGTCTAAACATGGCCTCGAGACAGGCCTGCGTGAAGGCAATGGAGAAGTTGAGAAGAAAAGGACAGTGCATGGGGGGAGAAGACACTTTGTTGTGATCGATGAGAGTCACTTCAGACATAAAAGAAAGGCAAGTAGCCTGTACCTTTCTATTAACCAATGCCATTGCAAATGATTAAGCTGGTCATCATAACCATAAACAGTACTGTATATTTGCATATCATGTATGTCACAAATGTAACAGTACTATATACCTGTATGTCATGTATGTCCCTATGCCATAAATGTCTGATGTCATGTATGTTGTGTATTTCATAAATGTCACTATGAATTGAAAATGGGGGACCCTGATGTAAACAAGACAAATGTCTTTCTCTGGTCTGCATCCCCTTAACAATTGTATGTATTGAGCCGTACTGTATTGTACCGATTCTGCAATCTGTTAAATAAAGTTTTCATTCATTCATTCAAACCATGTCACCATTTTGGACAAATATGGATGCAGTATATTCAACCATGATTAATGAAAATGAATTACCTCCAATTTCTGCTCACATCATAAATGTTTCTGAATCAATGTCAATCTCTTCTTTCTTGTTTTGCCATTTTCCCCGAAACACAGGATGGCTGGGGCCTGGAGAACATTATAGAGGTGTGGAGACTCAGAGGTGTGGAGACTCAGGGGGAACCGCACAGAGCAGTCACTTGAACACCACCTGGCATCATTGAGTGGCTTGCTAGAAAACATCGTCATGGTCCCCTAGGCCGAATACTTCATGACATTAGAAAAGTACAATACAGATAGTCAGAAGAGAAGAGTCCACACAGGAGAGAAACCATGTCAATATGAGGACTGTTACAAAGCATTTAGTCTTTTAGTTAGTCATAAAATAATCCACACAGTAGAGAAAGTGTCAAAAGATGTGAGGAGTGTCAAAAGATACACATTTTCTTTTAAATAAATAATAAATAAACAATGTGTATTGGTATTTTGCTTTGCTTTGTTTGTGTTAATACAATTGCATTTATCTATAGTCCTAATTCTGTCACTGTTTGATGTCACAAAGAAGGGTGGATCCAAAAGCTGTCTAGAACATTTATAACATGTGATGAAAAAGTCAACAAATAATGAACAAACTGTATTACACATTTGTTAATGATGAATAGTGTTCACTTTAGATTAGGGCACACAATAGCATCTGCAAATGATTTATAGATGTTTCATGAATGTATAACAAATCATTTGTTAAACATGAAAAGACAAGTCTGGTCTTTGCCTCGTGTCTGTATTCATAAAAGCCAGATCGTTCATAACAGGTGAGTTGAAAGTCAACAAATAATGAACAAACTGTATTACAGATTTGTTAATGATGAATAGTGTTCACTTTAGATTAGGGCACACAATAGCATCTGCAAATGATTTATAGATCTTTTATGAATGTCTAACAAATCATTTGTTGAACATGAACAAATAAATGGAGGTATAGTAGTTTTTTCATATCCATTTTTCAAAGCATCTACAAATGTGTTACTACACATTAGATATCATTATTAAATGTTGCACTAATAATGAACAAATAAGGTTGATCATGTGGAAAAAAGTTACCAACAGATCGAATTTTAAACGAGTACATTTACAAATGATGTACTAATCAGTTGTAAATGGTTTTGTTCATGATTAGTTCATTATCCACTAATGCGTTATAAATACTTTGTAAATGGTACACAAATATAGTTATAAATCATTTAATAATCATTTATGAATGTATATAAATGGTTTGTTCATGATTAGTTCATTATCTATAAATACCTTATAAATGTATTATAACAGGGTGTTATTATAAAGTGCTACCAAGTTTTCATTCATTCATTCAAGGGTACAACTCTTTCAGCTGAGTAACAATGTTCATCAAACAGTGTTGAGACTTGGGCAAGTTTCAAGTTTCAAGTTTCTTTAATAATATAATAATGCAGGACCTGTTGCAGAGGTCTTTATTCGGCATGCAACGACACTCAATGTTTTAGTGGTACACACAGCGGTTAGTTTAGCACACACACCGGAACACACACGCATGCATTGTCTTTTTAGGATCGCAGATGCGATTTGTCTCTGCGATTAACCCATCCCGTCATCCTTCCCCCCCAAGGGCAGCCGGGAGCAGACAGGCGTCAACGTGAGCCGCGCCAGGGGACCAATCCAAGTGCTCCTGTCCGTCTTCGTCAAGGACGCCACAGCGTTAGCGATCTGTTGTTGTGCATGTTTTTCCATTGGGTTTATCTTATCGGGGGGGAAACCCTTGCGAGCACGAGGAGAACATGCAAACTCCACACAGAAAGGCCTGGGAGATACCCCACCTGGGTACCTGGCATCATGGAAACCTGGTCCCCAAGCGGGAATCGAACCCTGGACCTTCTTGCTGTGAGGCGACAGTGTTAACCACTACACCACCGTGCCGCTTGTAGTAGTTGTCATACAGAAGTACAGAATACTTTCATACAAAATGCTTCTTACTGTTACGCTCCAGAGACTGTGCTAGACAAGATAGTATCAAATAACATAGTATAGCATGTAATTTAGAAGTAGAAAATGAGGTCACAGTGTTCAGTATAGACATATGTACAATGTTCGATGCAGAATAGACGTAACTGAGTTACCATATAATATACAATACTATGCAGTGTACTAATGTACAGTACTATATAGTGCAAAGCAGAAATGGGATGAGGTACAATTTAGGTACAGTTTACAGTAAGGTGTACGAGTTGTAGTGCAATCCTTCATCAATAAATATAAAGTGTGGGGAGTGGGTGCTACAGTGTGTTTGTTTAAAGTGAGTGTGTGCTATAAAGTGTGTGGAGTGGGTGCTACAGTGTGTTTGTTTAAAGTGAGTGTGTGCGTGTGGATGTGTGTGCTATGTGCGTTTGATGGTTGTTGTTGTGTAGTGTTCATTGTTCGTTTAGCAGCCTGATGGCCTGGGGATAGAAGCTTCTTCTGAGTCTTTCTGTGCTCGCCTTGAGACTCCGGTATCGCTTGCCTGACCGCAGCAGTTCAAAGAGGCAGTTGTTCGGGTGACTGGAGTCCTTAATGATTCTCTTAGCCTTGCCCCTGCAACGCTTGTTGTAAATGTTCTGGAGGGTGGGGAGCCCCCCTCCAATTGTGCGTTCGGCTGAACGTGTCACTCTTTGTAGTCTGCTTCGGTCTTGTGCAGTGCTATTCCCAAACCAGGAGGTGATGTTGCCAGTCAGGATGCTCTCTATTGTACATGAGTAGAAGTTCTTAAGGATCTTCTGACTGACTTGGAACTTCCTTAGGCGCCTGAAGAAGTAGAGGCGTTGTCGTGCCTTCTTCACAACACTGTCAACACTGCAGTGTTAAGTGCATAGTAGTAGAGAGACATATTAGTATAGTGGGAAGTAATATAGGCAAGGACGATTATTTAGTGGAAAAGTGCATGATAGTAAAAGACAGTATGAAGGCTTTTTGTGTTTTCTTTCCCATTTTTGGCTGTCCTAATTGTGGTAGGAGGTTCGTTCCACCATTGTGGAGCGAGGACCGAGATTTTGCCTATAATCTCACACCTATCCCAAGGTTCTAAACTGTTTTGCAATGAAATTATGCATATGACAAAATAGAGAAAAGGATTTCAGACAGTGGGAATAGCTATTTTTTATCTACAGCATCTCATTGAGCTGTAATTAAAACAATTCAGTGTCCTCTGATCACATGGTATCATCTGGTGACCTCTTCTGGTATGGTCTTGGCAAATATTCTGGTCAGTCACATACAGAACCATAAAGTAGTGGTAGTTTGATGGTAGATTGTCATGATAGTTTGATGGTGCTTTTAGTTTTACCATGGTACCGGCCGTTGTATAAATGGTTTACCATGGTACACTGTCATGGTAAAAATCATGTATCAGCATGGGACCAATATTGCATTTAAATAATTGTATAATATAATTCAAACTATGATACCAACTTTTTTTGGAAATACCATGATACTTTTTTGGAAATGCCATGATACTTTTTGGAAATACCATGATACCTTTTTGGAAATACCATGATACCTTTTTGGAAATACCACAATACCTTTTTGGAAATACCATGATACCTTTTTGGAAATACCATGATACCTTTTTGGAAATACCACGATACCTTTTTTGGAAATACCATGATACCTTTTTGGAAATACCATGATACCTTTTGGAAATGACATGATACCTTTTCATAAGGGAGAGAAGCGATGTGGAGTTTGTGAAGCCTAATCAAATTTGACCTAATAAAAGATCATAAATCAATAAAGCATAGATTTACAACATAATTTTGTTTTACTTGTCTTTATTCAGTGGTTCTCTCTCTCTCTCTCTCTCTCTCTCTCTCTCTGTGTGTGTGTGTGTGTGTGTGTGTCTGTGTCTGTGTCTGTGTCTGTGTCTGTGTCTGTGTGTGTGTGTGTGTGTGTGTGTGTGTGTGTGTGTGTGTGTGTGTGTGTGTGTGTGTGTGTGTGTGTGTGTGTGTGTGTGTGTGTGTGTGTGTGTGTGTGTGTGTGCAATTGTGGCATACTTACATCTGACCTGGCTCTATAAAAGTGTGTCTTGGTCTAGGAAGCCAGGTTTTGACTTATCCACATGGCTGCCAATAACCTAGTGAACATACCCTGTGACATCATTGGCCATAAAGGTTTTTCCAGTCATCATAAGGCTTGGTACGTAGGTTCCAGGTAGGGAACCATGCCTGCAAATGCACTTTAAAACTCACCTAAATTCAAGCAGTCCACATTTGGATGATTGAAAATTATGGCGACTGGTCTTCCTGGGGTGCAAGCGTGGCCGGATTATACAGGACCACTAGGGGCCGGAATGTGCTATGAATCTTTAAAGTTGTTAAACTCACTCCTCAGAAACACTGCCTTTCATTCAAATCAAGAGCGTGCTTTTTATTTGGGTCCATCGGTAGCACGCTGCCTTGTGTGCTTCAGCGAGCACAGGACTCGTGAAACTGGGTAGAGGCAGTGAGAGCTTAGAGCTGGAGAGAAGGGCCATCTTTCACTAAAGAGATTCTCTAGTGCCTACCAGAGATGTGCTTATCATTTTAAATCTAGTGTTTACCAGAGATGTGCTTATCATTTAAAATCTAGTGTTTACTAGAGATGTGCTTATCATTTAAAATCGAGTGCTTACCAGAAATGTGCTTATCATTTAAAATCGAGTGTTTACTAGAGATGTGCTTATCATTTAAAATCTAGTGCTTACCAGATATGTGCTTATCATTTTAAATCTAGTGTTTACCAGAGATGTGTGATCATTTTAAATCTAGTGCTTACCAGAGAGGTTCTTATCATTTATAAGGAAACAAGTCATTCAGCATTTACATTTACATTTGGGTAAGGGAAGGGTACAACTCTGGTAGCTAAGGGTAAGATTGTTCGTCAAACAGTGTCAAACTTGAATTGAGTGTGGGGAAAAAAGCATAAGAAATTACTAATCAACAAAGTCTCAATGAAGACCAAACTGACAGATGAATGGACTAATAGGAGACAGCCCTAGTTGAGAGGTCGACTTGTCACTCAAATGTTGCTGGTGAAGGCATGCATCCTCAGAGCCAGTGGCACTGCACTTACAAATGTCTGGGGGACTGTGTGTGTAGCTAGCTAGGCTGGATAAACACATTGCCTTGTCTAAACCGACAAAAAGTAAATGTTCTAAAACAACCTTCTTTTCTTTTTGATCCATGAATCGGAACAGCAAGTCTTGCTACAGTACATACACGTGCATGTCTACTATGAAACCATTATAAATGGTGAAACACTACAGGCCAGACCAGATTCTTGCAAATTGTTTGTTGATTCAGACACATGTTCTGTAAGGCAAAATGTACGATGAGTCGAACATAGCACCAGGTTCCAATACAATCCAATGGGACAAGTGTTATCTTTCAAAAAACACAAAACCATGTCCTTTCCCAAAATAGGAAGCTCACAGTATAATCAGATGTTTCTTCATACAGTATGTGCTACTGAGGAAATGGTTGCAAAGTGTACTTTGTAAAAGTTATGAGTTTCATATGCCAATTATGCCTGTTACTGGGCAATTTAAGAGAGCACAAGGCCTATGAAACTCATTATGTATGATACTACCAGTGTCACCAGACCCCCATGGGAAGTATCTAGATCTAGGGTTAAAGTGTGCAAACGCACGGATACACTTCCCAAAGGGCTCAGCTGACCTACCACACATGAATTTCCCCAAGACCACAAACAGACACGGGAGAATGTTTAAGAAACAATAAGAAATACTTTATTACAGGAAATATATATATATAGCATACAAGTTCATAAACCTAGATAAATAACTACTAACTAACCTAATCTAAAAGACCAGTGCCTGTAGGCCTAGGGTGAATAAAAGAGGAAGCGCTTCTCTGCACTGTAGGCCAACCCCAAGCTGCTACTCCCACCCCCACTATCTGTTCTGCCCCTGAAGCACTGCACACGTGGGAAATGGTGCCGACACTGCACCCAGGTCTGGAAATTGGCACAAACTAATCCAGAATCACACTGCACACTACACTACAAACATAGCCTGAGAATATAAATACCACACATCTGGTCTCAGGGAGTCACAGCACATAATCAAGTACTATTAGGAACAATACACACTGGTGGCACACAGCAAAGATAAGGGGGCATGTCTAGGGTAGTGGGTATGGGGTGCTACGAGGTTTAGGTCTGGGGCCAGAATGTTCCTCCCACATCCTAGCCTAGGTTGGGGCAGTGAAAAGCGCTGGTCATCATAGTTGGTAGACAATACGACAAAAAGGATGTAATGTCAGTATGGTTTTATGTTGACGGTAGATGGGGAAACACAACTAACACTCGTCTTTATTAAATGTTGTTTCGGGTTTTCCCACAAGAATGCACGCCTGGTTGCGTCTATTATGGAGAGAGAGGCGCGGGGTCTCATCTCCATGTACAGTAGCCGAACCGAAGACACACAACAACAGTTCGGCTACTGTACATGGAGATGAGACCCCGCGCCTCTCTCTCCATAATAGACGCAACCAAGCGTGCATTCTCGTGGGAAAACCCGAAACAACATTTAATAAAGACGAGTGTTAGTTGTGTTTCCCCATCTACCGTCAACATAAAACCATCCACCACCCGTTGGAGGAGTAGTGGGGGAGAAGAAGAGGAATATTTTTAAATAGCAAGAATTATCGACTGGGCGACCATGTCGACCTGAACAATGGGGGATAATAATAAGAACGAGCCGCCTTGGAGGGAGGATACCGCAGGCGGAAGACGGCCGCTGCTGCTGGAGCTGGACCGAGTCATGTGAGACAAGCCGGCGGCAGCAAGGCGCACGGAGCCGGGGAGAAACCACCGCGCCGCCCCACTGGCGCTTCACAGTGCGTCTCAGGCGAGAGTGTAAGCGAGAGTGTAAAGGGGGGCGTAATAGCATAGGTCAGTGGCCAATCAGAGCGCAAAACGGAAACCCGGAAACACAACTGGGTTGGTAAAAGCATACACGTCCACAGGACGGCTCCCCATGCTCCCACCGGGAGTCCATGGACCTCATCTAAGAGGAAAGAAGGGACAGCATGGCGCAGTACTGCGATAGGAGAGTCCAATACACAACACAGTCGGAATTACACTTGCCTGTTAAAACGGCCAGGTAAGCATCTAGGTCCTCATCAGGACCATCACTGGGCGTGTCCTCCTCTCAGGGTCCCGTAGGTACATCAACACACATACATACAGACACACACATACCCCCACCCGTGACATATCCAGGCTAAACTACTGCATAATTATGATCATGCAAGATGAAATTAGTCTTATGATTATTCAGGATGCATTTAGTTGTATGACTATCCAGGCCTAACAATATCACATGATTACCCAGGATGAATTTAGTAAGGATATTATGACTATATCCAGGCTAAACTACTGCATATTATTATGCATGATGAATTTAGTCATATGACTATCCAGGCTCAAGAACTGCACATGATTACCATGGATAGATTCAGTCCTATGATTATCCAGGAGTAACTACAGGTTCAACACGTTATTATGTAGGATGATACATGTATTACTGGTTCAATAATATTTTATTAGGATTATCCAGGATGAACTACTGCACATAATTAATTAACCAGGATAAATTTAGTCATATGATTATGTAGCAGGGTGGATTATCCCTGCTTCGTGGGAACTGTGGTACACGGTCAATAGGTAGCGAGACACAGTAGAACTCTGGCTAGCTGCACCTCCGGCTTTGGGGTCAAGAGCATCAACTGGACGCTGGCAATGGGGTGTGTGAGGCCCAGGATTTACAAACCTGGTCTGGTACTCTGGTCTTCCTCCCTCTCTCTTGGGCAGTCAGCAGTACTCCCCAACACGCCCTCACTCTCCCCGATTGTCCCCTAGCACCCCCCCACACCTAATGACCGAATGGTAAATAAATAACTTGGTTCCCCCCGCAAGCAGTACCCTCCCTCTGTAACACCAGAAACCTTACAATGGGAAAAGGGAAGGTTGACCAGGAAGGGGTTAATAACAGATATATTACCCACATCAAGGATTAGAATCAGACTCAAGAAAAGACACACACACAGTGCTCCCGTTCCGTATGAGTGTTATTGTAACGTGGCCTAGTTACAACATAGCTACGTCTGGTGATTATTGCACCATGGGTATCAACACACAATGATTACACTGGCATAAATCAATTATATAATTACACCTAGGCACCAAGTGCTCTCACGGTACCCGGACTAAGTGCTGCCCACAGTATCCACCTTCCCTAAGGGATTACATATACTGCTCCAGGTCGGTAATATGGGGAAGGAAGGGGGGAACATAAGGGAGGAAAGAGAATTGTTCACCGAATGGGAAATATTAGGAAACACACATTTTATCACGCTCAAAGAAAAGGAACGAAAACAAAAGAGTGAGCCCACAAAATACCAGTAAAGTCCTATCTTAATGCCGGCATATATTGTTCGGGGTACCCCTATGGAATGGTAGTAGCAACGTTACTTTTGCCCGCAGGCTGCACCACACTGTGTACTGTATAATAAATCGGGAGCATCAATGCTCATTTGTACTCATCCGAAATGGCCGCCTCGCCACTCCACTGTTGTCCGGGAGGCAAGATGGCGTCGAACTCTCTCGGCGAGGATGTTAGCAGGCGGAGCTGGGCAGAGAGGCAGCGCCGGCTGAGAGCGTGTGCTGAGCGATGACGACCCCTGCTGGATGGGAGGAACTCCCGTAAGCTGCAGGCAGCCTGGTGCAGGTCCGATTGAAGTCAGCCGGAGCAGGCTGAATGCAGGCAGCCGGGTGCAGGTCTGGTCGAAGTCAGCCGGAGCAGACGCAGACGCTCGTCCTGGTGCGCGCACTCTTTACCGCACACAGTAACTACTATAACTCGATGGTTAAGGACTTGGATACTCGGTTAACCGCACGTTACTTATACCGCACACAGTAACTATTATAACCCGATTGCTAGTGCCTGACTCTGCACTAATTGTTCATATACTATCGCTGGTACTGCTAGGATATCGTGTCCACTAGCCAGTACTTGTTATCACCCGTTGCTATCTCACAGGGCCCTCTGGCATAACTTCAGCAACAGGGCTCTCCAGAGCCCCCGTTAGCTGCGACTGCTCGTTGTCCAAGTTCACTGCCGAAGAGAGCGTCTTCCGTTTGTCTCCTCCATATATCACCTCCCAACTCTCTCCGCCACTCTCTGCCTGCTACCGCCCCCTGCTGGTCCCGCCTGCCAGTCACAAGGGGAAACGCATTGTAGAATATGATCCAATACTGTCATTTATAATCCATATTCCAGTGCTCTTCGGAAGGGGACACTTGTGTCATTGTTCATGTGAATATCAATGATGTCTTTGTGTACAAAGGGAATATAAAACACCAGTCAGCAGTCCTGAATAATATACAATGTTTTCAGACTGCTACATTTCCCCCCACTTTGAACTTGCTAAGTCCTCTGCAAGTTAACAACAACAACAACAACGCATGCATGAAAACAGTCCTGAGACCAACAGTTTCACACATCGATCGAAACTCGTACCTTATGCTAACAGTTTCACACACTCCTTCATGAGCTGGACACACTGTTCAACAAACACACTCTTGAGCACGTAGTCCTGGCGATACCGAACGGGTAGCCGACCTCTGGTGCTCCTGTGGGGCCGGGCTGGTCCGACTCCCCCCTCTTGGATCCCGTGTCCGTCTTCTTGCCCTCCCGGGTAGCAACACGAGAGGAGGTAAGAGGGATGGAGTCCCCAAGGGGGGGACCATCAGACTCGGAGGAGCTCTGTGCAGGTTCGTGCATCCTCCGGGGGATCCACGCGTGCTCCCGCCCGCCTCGGGCGGTCTCGTAGGTGCATGTTCCGGGGCCCAAGCCTTCGGGACCACGTCTCGAGCCGGGGCACACCGTATACACTGTTGCCTCCAGCCCTTCACCTCGGCCGCCATCTCTGGCCAGTAATAGCCCCGCCCCATTAACCCTAGTGTCCCGCGTTCGCCCAAATGTCCCCCCAGGACATGTTGAATCTCGTATACGTGCCGCCGCAGCACCTCCGGCACCACCAACTGTAGTCTCTCCTCCCCATCTCGAGGGTCACTAACCCGCCTGAATAGCACCTTATTCTTCAGACGGAACCGTTCCCACTGCCCGTAGAGCTTACGCATGAGTGGGTTCACCTCTTGCAGTTGCACCCCGGTGGGGTGGATCCCCTTCATCACCGCCTCCTGTACGGGCCCCACCTCCGGGCCCCACCTCCGGGTCCTTCACTTGGACTTGGCGTATCTCGTCCCAGCTATATCCGCAGTCTCCCTTCTGGACCGCTGTCGGCTTTGCGCCGATCACTGGGACCCCCGGCGGATCGGTCCGCTTCTCGGGGCTCCGGCGAGCACGGACGGGGCCCGGCCGACCCCGCGCAGCCCGGAGCAAGCAAGCCCGAACTTCTTCCGCCGAGATCGTTACATAATCTTCGCTGTTGACTTCCGGCGGCTCCCGTGGGCTCACCTCTTCGGTTGGCCTTGCGACCAGGGCGGAGGCCTGTGACGGCCCGGCCCGCGCTTCGGGCCGCCGGCGGGCACGAACGCCTTCCGCTGGGATCGCTAGAACGTCCCTTGCTGTGTCCACTACCTCCGGTCCTGGTCTCCTTGGAATGGGCGCCCGGGCACCAGCGCGTCTGTCGGGCCGGCCGCCTTGGCGGCGTATCATCCGGCACGTCACCACACTTCTCTCTCCGGCCCCTCGTCTGGCGGTCGCCAGGTCGGGCGACCCGCCGGCTGTTGTGTGGGTGGCGCCCTGTACTGGTGGGAGAGGAACCTCACCGCCTGGCGCTTCTTTCGGGCGCGGTTCTCCCATCGCACGGGGGCACTCGCGGCCGATATGGCCGGGCTGTTGACAGGTGTAGCAGACCAGCCTCCCATCCTCGCTCCGGCGGGGTAGTCTGCGCGGGGTAGAGGGCACGTCTTCCCTCCGTCGGCTTCCGGCGAAGCCTCTCTGGGGCGTATCTTGCTCCTGTTGAAGCGCCTGGAATAGCTGCTCCATGCGCGCGCCCAACTGCTCCTGGCTGGCGAAGAGCTGCCGGATGGACTCCTGAAGTGCGGCTAGTTCCGGAGGTGGCTCGCATCTCTCCACGGCGACTCTGGTTACGACGGTGTCGACTGCCCTTCGTGGTCCGGGTCGGTACCCTGACGGGCCCGGAGCTTCGGGGTGGGGAGTAGAGTCGGGCGTGGCTCGTCCCTGAAGCCCACCACAAACCGCTCCTGCAGCAGGGCGGTGGCGTCGGCGACCAGCGTAGGCGCCCGTCGTCGTAGGCGACGGATCCTCTCCTGCAGGTCATAGGCGAACTGGCGCATGGTCTCGCCGGCGGCCTGTCTTCGGTCAAAGAACTCCCCCAGGCGAACGCTGACCGGGACCTTGTCCCCATAGGTTTCTTCGAGGAGCGAGAACAAGGCTTCAGTGTCGGGGACAGTTCCCTCCGTCCGGAAACGTACCGTCTGCAACCTAAGTACTCTCCCGAGCTGATTGCAAACTCCCAACAGGTGCGTGAAGGTAGAGGAACAAGAATGTCCAAGGGTGGGGGCTGGTGAAGAGTAGGAGACAGGGAAAAGTTCTCGCAAGGGTGGGGGCTGGTGAAGAGTAGGAGACAGGGAAAAGTTCTCGCAAGGGTGGGGGCTGATGAGGAGAGGAGACAGGGAAAAGGGGTCCAGGGACAGGCGAATCCTCACAGTACCCCCCCCCCCCCCCCCCCCCACAGACGGCTCCCAGACGTCAAAAGGGACCGTCCGGGAACGGGCAGGACAGGGGGCCAGGAGAACACAGGGAGAGTCTGGGGGGAAAAAAAAGTCAGGACGGACAAGGCCGGGACGAGCGACACCGGGGCAGGGGACATGACAGAGCAACCAAACAACAACAAAAAATGGGCCATGCTAGCAGGGTAAGCTACACCTAAAGTGGGGCTAGCAGAGGGACAGGGTAGCTGCCAGGGCATTGCTAGCTACAGGGCCTATGCTAGCTGTAATGCTACATTAGCATAGAGGCTGCGCTAGCTGCCGGAGCTAGGCTAGCAGACAGGGCTGGACTAGCATGAGAACACATGGGGTTAGCTGCAGGGGCTAAGCTAGCAGACGGCTGGACTAGCTGAGGAAGCCGGTTAGCTGCAGGGGCTAAGCTAGCAGACGGCTGGACTAGCTGAGAAAGCCGGTTAGCTGCAGGGGCTAAGCTAGCAGACAGGCTGGACTAGCAGAGGAGAACAAGCTAGCTGAAAGGACAGTCCTAGCTGTGGGGAACAGGGTAGCTATCAGGGGAGCTAACGAAGCTAACAGAGGAGCTAACAGGGGAGCTAACAGGGGAGCTAACAGGGGAGCTAACAGGGGAGCTAACGAGGCTAACAGGGGAGCTAACAGGGGAACTAAAGAGGTTAACAGGGGAGCTAACAGGGGAGCTAACAAGGGCTGTCTCACATACACTGTCTGTGCTGGCTGGGGTCGTCGACTGGTCGGGTCGTACTGTTATGGTTTGAAACCGACCCCAATCGCACAACACAAGACAGGTATAAGGCTAAGGGACCAGGGCTAAGGGGCTAAGGGCCAGGGCTAAGTGTCAGGGCCAGGACCAGAGCTAAGGGCCAGGGCTAAGTGTCAGGGCCAGGACCAGAGCTAAGTGTCAGGGCTAAGTGTGTTTTTTTTCTCCCATCCCAATTTCGCCTCGCCAATTCTCCCTTCAATTCTCCCCTCCCCTGTCTTGAACGTTGCTAGACTATGCCTCCCACTGGTCGGCTGCAGTGAGGACCAAGCCTTGCATCACGTGTCCCCTCCGGTACACGAGGAGGCAGCTGTCGCATCTTTTCACCTGAACAGCGCAATCTCTCAGTGGCGAGGAGTAACGCGTGGGAGGCTCACGCTGCCCCCGTTACTTCCTGATTCTGCTGTACAGGCGCACCAACCGACCTGTAGGAGTCGCCGTCCACAACGTCCAATCCCTACCCACCAGCTTTCCCACCCCTAACACTGCCAATTGTATTAGTATGAACGACCAGCCAAGCTGGTAGCAACGCCGAGAGCTGGGCTCGAACCCAGCATCTCCTGCGTTAGTGGCGAGCACCTTGCCCACTGCGCCACTTAGCCGCCCATGTATCCCTATTCTTTAAAGCGCTGGCATCTCTTGCCACACGGCCCACAGCGACCTCTGGTGCTGAATGTGTTAAGCGCATAACAAGCGCACGTGTCACTAGAGGGTTTGATGGACAGCTCGCTTGTTCCAATCATTCGTTTGATTGGATGTTGTTGTTTTAGCTGCTGCCCCTTACCGGAGTGACAGGTTTTCTTCATTTCGGTGTCAAACATCTTATATCTTTGAGTATTATTGATTACTGTCGAGATATTTCAAGAAATCGGCAGCCGCATATTGATCCTTTAAGGGCCCACTAGTACCCGTACAGTATGAGATACCAAGTTTTTAGTGAGTTCCGGGTGCTCACCTTCACTATCTTACCCAATTCATTGTCTATGGAGCAGCTTCAGACTTTATACCTGATGATGTCACACATTTCAGTATTAGTGCTCTAGTTTTCGGATTTGGGTTGAGAGTTGCTCATGGTCACATTATTGTTTAGACAGTGGAACAGTCGTCTGGTAAGCGGAAGGTTCCTGGTTTGATTCCAGCTTTGGCTCCTCCTGGCAGTTTGATTGATTGATTGATTGATTGATTGAAAACTTTATTAACAGATTGCAGAATGGGTACAATACAGTACAGCTCAATACACACAATTGTTAAGGGGATGCAGACCAGAGAAAGACTTTCGTCTTGTTTACATCAGGGTCCCCCATTTTCAATTCATCAGGACATACATGACATACAGATAGACAGTACTGCTACATCTATACATTTATGACATACCAGATTTTCAAATACAGTACTGTTTGTAATACAAAAAGAGTCCATAAAAGGGAGTATATACATTTGACGTAAAAACTGTACATTGGAGGAGGTTGGGTGGGGTTCTTGGGGGGTGGGGGGGGGGGGGGGGGATTGGGTAGGAGGGGTTGGGGGGGGAAACACTGTACAACTGTACAAGCAAAACTGTACATTGGAATATTGGCAACCATACTAGGTAATTTACTGTACATTTGAGGGGGTAGGGGGGGGGAAACACTGTATAAACAAGCAAAACTGTACATTGGAATATTGACAAAACCATACTAGGTAATTTACTGTACATTGGAGGGGGTTGGGTTAGGACATTTACAGGGGCCAGTTTCGAATTGCAGTCTCCCGTAGGTGTTCTTTGAGAGTGGTTTTGAAAGTGGGTAGTGATTCACATTCCTTTACAGCTTTAGGTAGGGCGTTCCACATTGATGTGGCATAATTGCGAAACGTGTTTAGTCCCTTGTTTGAGCTGAATCTGGGTTTAACATGATTTGTGGAGCTCCCTCTGGTGTTGTGATCGTGGTATTCACTGACCTTTGGGAAGTATTTTAACATGTACATGGGTACCTTGGTGTGTTGAAGTGTCCTTGAGCAAGACACGTAACCTCTAACTGCTCCCGATGAGCAGGTTGGCAGCTTGCCGTCGGTGTGTGAATGTGTGAGTGAATGGATGAATGTGAGGCATGAGCTTTGGATAACAACACTATATAAATGCAGTCCATTTACCATTTAGAAGCGAAATTCTTAAATTGGGTGGCGTTCAACATCACTTTTAATGAAGGTTTTCTACATTTACTTAAGAAAATTATGTCTGTACTTTTTCCATCACTGTAGGCATTTTGAGTATAGTAACTCTGTAGATTTAGAAGTTTAAAGGCTCAATCCGTAACCCAAACAAATGGGTGGACTCACCGGTTATAAAAGGATGGGGGCATTCTTTCATTTTCTCATCCTCTAGTAGTCTAGTTGATCGACAGTAAGCTTGATATGAGGACTAACACTAAATAAATATGAGTTTGTAATTGCATTTGTGGCATTTTGTGGCCGGTGAAATGTTTGCTTTTATTGGTAGTGTTTATAAACACGAGTAAAACACGCCTACATTCAGATTTACAATGGTTAAGAATGTTTCAAAAAGCTTATATATCATCTGTCAAACGCTTAGAGAATTTACTGTATTCTGGATTGGGGCTTTAATTCCAGAAAAAGGGCTGAAAATAAACGAAAATAAACGTGTTTCAGAACACACAACTACAATGTCAGTGTTTGATTTGTGTTGATTGTTTCTCACTGACAGACAGTAACAAGCTGATCCAGGTTCCTAGGAGCTCACCTTGGTATATATGGCACATCATATCCTGTGTATTTCTACTGCATACCATTGATAAGCAATATGTAGTATTAGATTAGATTCAAATGAATTGTCATTATACAGCACAAGTACAGTACAACGAAAAGAAGTTTGGCATATAACCAGAGAGCAAATGTAACAGCAAAGTGCAATAGTAGAGTATAGAATGCATATATATACACGGTATATACAGCATTATTGTACATGCCATCATACAGAGTTATATGGGTTATATGCAGGTGTATAAGTCGGTACATAGAAGCATTATATGCAGGGATATTCAGACAGATATGGATATACATTATGCAGTAAATATAATTATATAAATGTATATATATGGTATATAAAGCACTATTGTACATGCTATCATACAGAGTTATATGGGTAGACTACAGTACGAGGTAGGTAGTTATGATTATTATGATGAATATGATTACAGTTAGCTTACATTACATTAGATTCCATAGGTGCCAACTGTCTATACTACTGCAAGAGCGACATCTAGTGGTGTAACTTAACCAATGCAGAGGGAAATCTTGTGCAGCTACAGGCTACAGATGAATTAACAGTATTCAAGAGGCAACCCTTGGGACTTTGCACAGATGTTCTCCAAGCCAAATGAGAGGGAGGGTGGCAATGTGTGTGTGTCTCTTTTTGTGTGTGTGTGTGTGTGTGTGTGTGTGTGTGTGTGTGTGTGTGTGTGTGTGTGTGTGTGTGTGTGTGTGTGTGTGTGTGTGTGTGTGTGTGTGTGTGTGTGTGTGTGTGTGTGAGAGAGATAGAGAGAGTAAGGGAACTGTGGCTAGGAGGTGCTTGAGTGCCCTTTGGACTCTGGTTGTGCATATGCCTACATAGTACATACCCATGTTTAAATATTTGCTAAGAGGTATCAGAACCTTCCCAATCAGCAGCATTTCTAGGACTTGGACAGATCAGGGACTGAGCCCAGAACATCTGGGGCTGTGGTGATATCTGCATGTGTAGCAGGGTGGATTATCCCTGCTTCGTGGGAACGGTTGCTGGCAGTCAGGAGGTAGCTGGACACAGCAGAACTCTGTCTGACTGCACCCTCGTCTTTGGGCCTGGGGCGTCGACTGGAGGCTGGTAGTGTGAGTGGATGGGGCCCGGGATTTACCAACCTGGTCTGGTACTCTGGTCTTCCTTCCCTGCAGCCGGGCGGTCAGCAGTACTCCCCAACACGCTCCCACTCCTCTCAGTTGCTCCTTAGACCCTCCCACACCTCGTGACTGAATTATAATCAAATACTCTGAGTTCCCCCCGCAAGCAGTACCCTCCCTCAATGACCCCAGAAACCTTACAATGAAAAGGGGAGAGTTGGGTAGGAAGGGGTTAATCATATATACGTTACCCACACCAAAAGAGTTAAGGTTAGGGTTAGGAATAATGAAAGACACACACACAGTGCTCCCGTTCTGGATAACTGTATTGTAACTCAGCCTAGTTACAACAATGCTACGTCTGGTGATTACTGCACCATGGGTATCCATACAATAATTACTGGCATGAATCAATGGCATGAATCAATGGCATGAGTCAATTATAATATTACACCCAGGCACCAAGTGCTCTCAGGTACCCAGACTAAACGCTGCCCACGTCTGGGCGGTACACAGTATTTACCTTCTCTAAGGAATTACACTCTTACTGTCCCCGGTTGAGAATATGGGGAAGGAAGGGGGGAGCATAGGGAAGAGAATAAAGGGATTCACAGAACGGGAATTATGTAGGAAATACACGCCTTATCACGCTCAAAGAAAAGGAATAAAATAAAAGAGTGAGCCCACAAAATACCTATAAGTCCTATCTTAATGCCGGCATATATTGTTCGGGGGAACCCCTATTGAACTGTGATTAACAACGTTAACTTCGCCCGCGGGCAGCACCACACTGTATACTGTATATGGAATCGGGAGCATCAATGCTCGTTTGTACTCATCCGAAATGGCCGCCTCGCCACTCCACTGTTGTCCGGGAGGCAAGATGGCGTCGAACGCTCTCGCGAGGGTTTCAGCAGGCGGAGCTAGGCAGAGAGGCAGTGCTGGCTGAGCGGGTGCTGGGCGATGACGACCTCTGCTGGTGGGAAAGAACTCCCGGGTCCTGCAGGCAGCCAGGAGCAGGTTTGCTGCAGCACTCCGGTGCAAACAGCTGTTGGCGCCCGGGCAGACTGCTTGGAGGTCCCGCACGTCTCTGGCACGCAGACTATACCGTCACAGTAACTGCTATAACCCGACTACTGTGAACTCAGATTTATCATTAGCCGCACGCTATCTATACCGCACACTGTAACTATTATAACTCGACTACTGTTAGTGCCTGGCTCTGCACTTATTGTTCATATAATACCACTGGTACTGCTAGGATATCGTATCCACTAGCCAGTACTTCCTATACCCGTTGTCCTCTCCCGGGGCACTCCGGCATAACGTCAGCAACGGGGCTATCCAGAGCTCCCATTAGCTGTGTCCTCTCGTTGTCAAGTTCACTGCCGAAGAGATCGACTTCCGCTGGACTCCTCCCTTTATGATCTCCCAACTCTCTCCGCGGCTCTCTGCCTGCTACTGCCCCCTGCAGGTCCCGCCTGCCAGTCACAAGGGGAGACGCACTGTAGAATATGAATCAGTACTGTCATTTATAATCCGTATTCCAATGCTCTTCAGAAGGGGACGTTTGGGTCATTATTCGTGTGAATCAATGACACTAGTTAGAATGTCTTTGTGTACAAAAAGGGATATAAACACAGTCAGCAGTTCTGAATAATATACCATATTTTCCAGACTGCTACACATGCATATATATCTTTTTCTGATGTGCTGTCTGGCACATTTTTTATTTTATTTTGATCCACTTTTTCTCCTCTTTTTCAATTTTTCTCCCATCCCAATTTAGCCGTGCCAATTCTCCCCTCCCCTGTCTTGAACGTTGCTCGCATGTGCCCCCCACTGGCCGGTTATAGGGAGGATAGAAGCCCATCACATGTCCCCTCCGATACATGTGTAGGCAGCCAGTCGCATCTTTTCACCTGCCAGTGCGGACTCTCATTTGGCGAGGAGTAACGTGTAGGAGGCTCACACAGTACTGCCCCCGCCATTTCCCTGTCTCTGCTGTGCAGGCGCACCAACCAACCTGTAGGAGTCGCTGATTACAACGTCCAGATTACCACCCATCGACTTCCCACCCGCTAACTCTGCCAATTGAGTTAGTATGACGGCCGGCCCAAATGCTCAATTATGTCTGTTCACTGATCACTTGACAATTGATCAAAATAAATGGTAAATGGCTGCATTTATATAGCGCTTTTATCCAAAGCGCTTTACAATTAGTTCCTCACATTTGACCCATTCACTCACACCCCGACGGCAGAGGCAACCATGCAAGAAGCCAACCTGCTCATCGGGTGCAATTAGGGGTTAAGTGTCTTGCTCAAGGACACTTCATCACGCTGCCCGGGAGGAGCGGGAATCAAACCGGGAACCTCTTGATTACCAGACGACCGCTCTACCTCCTGACCCACTGTCGCCCCCTAAAAAATACTACATTAAGACACCAAGACCCTGGATAACACCATAGAAAAATAAATGCTGCAATGTGGGGCTACAGTGGCTCGGGAGGTAGAGCAGTCGTCTGGCAATCCGGAGGTTCCCGGTTCGATTCCCGCTCCTCCCGGGCAGCGTGTCGATGTGTCCTTGAGCAAGACACTTAACGTAAGGTTATGTATATAACCAAGTTCTATGAGTTATGGTGACGCTCAGCACCAGTTGCATAATATCTCGCTTCAGTGGATATGCACTGAATACATTTCAAAATGTACCTTTACATACCAACATCCGTCTGACCACATAAGCAGGGGTGGGGCCACACACTCATCTCCTTCCCAACAAATTTCACCACAATGAAAAATCAAGGGCCGCAGCGGCGTCCTGGTGCTGAGCGTCACCATAACTCATAGAACTTGGTTATATACATAACCTTACGTTCTATTTCGTTAGGGCTTACGCTCAGCACCAGTTGCATAACAGGAGCTGAGCGGGAGCCATAGCTCGACAAATGTACCCCGCTGAGGCCCCCCACAACCATCAGACCGGGGAGGACCGAGCCCCCCGACCCTCCCTAATGGAGGATACCCCCCCTATTGGAGGCTTACGGGAGGGAGACGGATCCGACCGTGCGAAGAGGAACTCAAGCAACCCAACGCACAGGGTGAGCAGATTGTGGCTTGACCCCACGACTACACACACGCACAACCCGCATGCCACCCGGGAACGAACGGAAGGAACAAACCTCGTTACTGCCCCCAAAATCACGGGGTCAAGAGCAACCCAACCCCGTGGCAAGGCTGTAGCAGCGGAGCGCGAAGGAAGACCCAGACCCACCGAAGGGACTGGATCCCCTGGAAAAAGGGGGCCCGGAGAGGTCAATGACGCCAAGAGCGGGCCCTTTCCCCCCAATAGCACACCGCCTGGCACACTGACTCTGAAACACAGGCAGTCAGCATGGCCGTAAGCACTCAAAAAGGTTAACCAACGGAAGCAGGCAGAGCACCGGGGAAACCAGGCAGCAGGCTGTAACCTGAGCCTGGAGCACTGCGGACGAGACAGGCGCCAAAGGAGTCAGCTGAAAACAGCCCCCCCGGCGGAAGGGGCGTATGCTGGCGTTGTTGATCACCATGACAAAGCCTCCATTAAAAAAAACCCACCCAGAGGGGTCGAGGCAGAGAAGGCTGACATGATTGGCAGACGTCATGAACGTGCAGGGGCACACTCAACCGGGTAACCCGGGAGTTGACTCTGCTCCAACATACCAGGGAATCAACTACCCTCTTGGTACAGACAGTGGATGTTCCTATAACCCCTCAAGAAAAGACTCCAAAACACACCTGCGGGCATACACCGGCTATACCGCAGTACAAGTGTTTCAGTTTTCAAAAAAGGGTTATCCCAGGCCTACGGTATCAACAAAACTTTACTTCGGACCTGGCCGGGCGGTTCGGGAAGCACACAGGGTTACCAGAGGAGGTCCAGAAGACCACCCCAACAGCCCCCTCTTCGCCATGCGTGAGAGAGGAGCGAAGAAAGGAGAACCAGCCCCTTATGATAGTGCTAGGTACAAAAGAGTACCCAACAAAGGGTCTCCAAAACGCCTAACCCTGTGACACCCGGGCCGACCCGGCATTTTTCCCCCCGAAAAAAGCACAAGTCCCTCAGGGTACCAGAACAGCAGATCTGCATCCCCGGCGGACAACGGTTTTAACTGACCTGGACCAGCGCGACCAGACCAGTTCCGTGTCCTAACCACGCCGACATGCCCACTCCAGAAGAGGGGGTAGGTATGCGTGTCGATCTAAAACATGAAAAGAGGGCGCCACCCAGACGGTCCCATTTGGACCGTGCTCAGTGGCCCACCCCAAGGACGTGAGACCCCTCTACCTATGTTCTGATCTATTCCGTTAACATCCCCCAGATATGAACGAGAATTCATCGAGACAACCTAGTAAACTGGCGCTCGGAAGAGACAAGTTGCCCTATAAAAACCAGTTTTAAAAACAAGCAACCAAGGCGCACTTAGCCCCTGCGTGATTCTTAACAGAAACACACCGAGCCAGCACTATGTATGCGTCGAGACCCAAACACATCAATGGATAGTCTAGCAAGACACCAAACATTGTTCCTCCAAGTCGCCTGGGAGAACGACACGGAGCCGTCGTGCTTCATGTTCCTTCCTCTTTTTATTTAAAAAAGAAAGAAACACAGACTGACATGAATCCCACGTGACGCAGCTGAGGGTAAAAATTGTTTACATTTTTACATCCCACCACCCTCGCCATAGGGAGGAGACGGAAATCCCCAGAGAGACTTCACACGCGAGCCGTATAGATTGAAAAGAATATATTGCAACATTGAGCTACGCAATACTTGGGTTAGGGCTCTCCGAGGAGGAGGCACTGAACCAATACACACTCAATAATCGAATTGAATCGAATACACACACAATAGAGCAGAACTCCTTTTTGAAGTTCTACTCACCTTGACAATCTGAGGAGGAGGCTCTGAACTCTGAGGAGGCTCCCTCACAGGGAAGGAGAGTCCGAACTCACGGAAGGCCCGAGGAGGAGCTTCGTGAGGAGGAGCTCTGACAACTCCCTGAAACAGATCCATAACATGGACCTAAACAACTCACGGAAGTCTTACCAACAGAGACGCGCTCACTGACGTACTCTATGGCGGGGGAATTTCTGCGGTGCACACGCCCAATCTTCCAGGGCGTGGGACCAGGAAACTCCCCCCCCCCCCTCTTACCCTGTAACGTGCCGAACAGCAACGTGACAGGAACCTTGAAGGACAGGAGGTTTTAACCCCTGACCAATCAGAAAAGGGGAGGAAAGGATTACCAGTTCACCCCTTTACGACCCCACACCCATGATACGATGTAATGACAAATAGAGCATGACACAGTCATAGTCTGCTACATCAGTGGTTCCCAAAGTCGGGGTCGCGACCCAAAGGTGGGCCGCGAGCAGCCACGGATGGGCCGCGAGATGATTTAATTTTTTTTTTTTTTTTTTTTTTGTCAGGCCACTGAACTTAGAAGTAGGCCAGGACAGTGTTTCTAGTTGTATTCTAAAATTCTATTCTATTGTATTCTAAAATGTGACTATATGGTTTTATATTAACTTATAACTTATAAAAACGAAAAATCTACTTATTTCAACGAACATTTCAAACTAAATAACAGATTATGCACATAAAATGCTGAAAACAACCGAAGCAACAATAGTATTTTAATGAGGCTATTATTATTATCATTATTATTTTGCAACAAGTTAGCCCTCTCATAAATAGCACATATAAATGAATAACTAACTTGAACTAACTTAAAAGGATTGAAGTGATATTTGGCTTAAAAAATCGGTCACATGGCAAAAAAATAAATAAAAAAAAAGCCTGACGATGTCCATTGGGCCGCGGCTCTCTGACGCCTTATTTTCTGGGCCCTGGCCTGAACAGTTTGGGAACCCCTGTGCTACATGAAGTATCTAACAGCTTCACATAGCTCATGTGCTAACCTGCTATCTGATTTTTACTAAGGAAAAAACACAGAATAGAGAGGGCCCCCTTAAAGAGCCCCGGTACCAGACTTACACATGTGCTTCTGTGGCCAAACCTAACCCAGTTGTAGATCACAAGACACACACAACCCTTCATCATAACAAAAAATGGCAAAAGTACACTCTTGCTACAGAGGAACGCCGTTTTTCATAACGAGAGAATACAGAATCCTCGATTATGTATTGGCCACAGGCCTTGCTAAGCACACATGATAAGTGACCAAACAATCTTTTCTTTAGGAAAATATAGTTTCTCAAGTGGAAAGCACAACCCCAGCAATTAAGCTGAGGGTTACATCGTATCCCCACAAACACAGTGACACAATATATTGTAAACAACATGTCTGAAAGGAGGGTGGGGAAGCCCCAGGGAAACCGGGGGGATCACCCCTCCTTCCTTACCCTTGATACGACCAAGTTGAACAGGTAACCCTGTTAATATGTGAACACACTGTTCATTGTCATTACAGGCTGAGAAAAGAATTCATTCCTCAATCACATGTCACTAAGCATAGCTTTATAGGTTAAATAACCCCCTTAGTTGTGAGTTCACGTTACATGAACACACATGGTCTCATCACAACTAACCAGATCATTTTTACACATGTAAACAACAACCCGATTTCTATGGAGAGAGAAGCTATACCAGTGACAAGACAATTCACACACAACACACGTTGTATCCTCAATATATTGCAGCAACACCCGTTATTACAAAACATTTAGAAGGGAAGGAAAGAAGAAGTGTTTAAAGTCCGGTCGGGACCTTCCTACCCTGAGCGCAGGCCAAGAGAACTGCAATCTGGCTAACGTGACACCGAAGTTGAACACAGCATCTCCTGTGTCGACGACGAGGGTAGCGTCGCTGCGCCACCCAGCCGCTACGTTTCTCCATGTTGACGCAGTCCTCGCTGGCAGGGCTCCCGGTGTAGGTTAGACTAACATCCTCTGTCAAAGATGACGTCGTAGTCAGAGTGTTTAAGGCATGTTATAGTCATAGAAAACGTTCAACAGTGTAGCATTAAGCTAACAGCCGTCCGACTGATAGCAACAAGCTAACGTTTACTAGCCTGGTAACACAGCAAGCTAACGCCGCAGCTAACAGCTGACTGGCTAACACAGTAGGCCACACTAGCACGCCAGCTAAGCTATCCGACAGATAGCAACAAGCTAACATTTACTAGCCTGGTAACACAGCAGGCTAGCGCCGCAGCTAACAGCTGACTGGCTAACACAGTAGGCCACAACTAGCACGCCAGCTAAGCAGCTATCACCTGAACTGTACACAGCGACATAACAAGCCACACTTCAGACAGGCCGCTGTCCAAGTCCCTCCCCTAAGAGGGAAAAGAAAAAGAATGTCAAAACACAGTTTTCAACGGTGATCCAGACATACAGCGGGGCCAGCACAGTTCCCATTTCGGGCTGCAGCCGACTTTGAGCATGGAACTCCCGATAAAGAAGATCCTATGCCCACATTTCCTCATTAGGGTATACTTTCACTCAAGTGAAAGATGGGGCCTGCACGGGACAGAGAAGCATCCGCTTATCCAGAGAATCCTGGGATCACCAGGTCCTGGTCGCGGCCCACTAGTTCAGTGGTTCCCAAAGTCGGGGTCGCGACCCAAAGGTGGGCCGCGAGCAGCCACAGGAGGGCCGCGAGATGATTAAAAAAAAAAAGGAGTTCCATGCTCAAAGTTGGCTGCAGCCCCAAATGGGAACTGTGCTGTGTGTGTGTATGGGCCTTTTAAGTCAGTGATAAAAGTGTCTTTCAAGGATAAGTGAGCTCCTGCACTGATTATTATAGTTCAATCTTCAAAATTTGATCACCAAAACCCCCCAAAAAGCATAAAAAGGGGGCCCCCCGCCCGAAAAGGGCCCTTAAAAATCGTGCTTGCGCACTACGCGCGCTCGGTTAATATATACACACAAGTGTAGTGCCCTTTTCAGCCTTTGAGCACCTGCCCCTCTAAAGTCCTGTGCACGTCCCTGCTCACCACGCTGTTGACGTCAGCAACAAAAACGTCTGCCGTTGAATAACGTTAACAAAACTTCGCCAACCAGTTGCTACATCCAAGAACAAATGAAAACTGGCTATATTCCAACTTCAAACAACAATTGAAATTATTGAACCACTTCGGTCTGCTCTTGATTTGTTCACCATCCACCGTTGATGTCCTTCAGCACTGTTCTACTGTCCTCGAATCCCTGCGGTAATTACATCCAAATGTTTCCAAAAATGCAGCTTTCCCAGACGCATTGGGAACTTTCAAAAGCTCTCCCTTTCCCTAATTCCATATCTCTTATCCATCGCGACTCAGAGAGACACGAGGCTCTGACTCTCTGATGACAGCTGGTGCAAAACTGAAACTGAAACCGTAAGGTTATCCTATAACCAGTGGTGCGTTCCTGAAATCAACTGGGATTGCACTCGCTATTTGCATATCAATAGCGCCGGTCGTCAGGTGTGTTAAATACGACCGGCGCTATTGATATGCAAATAGCGAGTACTTATCTGGGCTTGCACGTAGTGCACCCCCGTCCCATGAAGAACGCATGCCTGCCTATAACCCTAGTTATATGAGTATAGCGAGCGTGCAATAAAAAAAAAGGGGGGGGGCTGCCCGGTCTGGCCGAGCCAGAATTATTTATTTACAAACAAAGCCCTACCCAGCTCGAACCCGTCGGTCGGGTAGGGCCCCGTCGGGCTCGGGCAGGGTTGCAGTGCACTAACACACACACACACACAAACTTGACTGTGTGTGTGTCGGGGACGCATCTCTCCTCTCTCTCTCCCTCGTCGGAGCATTACACACAAACTTGACTGCGTGTGTGTCGGGGACGCATCTCTCCTCTCTCTCCCTCTCGCCTGCTCGTTCTCTCTCTCTCTCTCTCGTATGTATCACGCTGTGTGGGTGACTGTCACTGAAAGCGCTTATGGGCGAAGCCCATCCAATAACAGCCTGAAATCCTGAGGCTGGGAAATTATGCTTTTGAGTACTCCATTAGAAATATAAAACAATGATTTCTTTTGAAAAAAAACGTACAGATGTGTTCAATAGACTCACGGGAATTGTGTAAAGTTGCCCAAATAGTGCAAGGAATAGCAATGCATGTCCCCTTTAAAGGGTTTGGAATCCCCCCACCATAGTTTCACAAAATAGGGGCCCCCAAACAACATTTCGCTTAGGGCCCCCAAAAAGCTAGAAACAGCCCTGCATACTGTAAAGGCGAGACTCTTGGCTACCCATAGAACCCGTCTTCATTCACATATCTTGAGGTGAGATGTCAAGGGATCTCTTTGAAAATGGCCATGTAGTTTTTTCCTCCCTCAACAAAATGTAGACTGCCTTTGGAACATTCATCCATTCATTCATTACATTTATATAGCGCTTTTCTAGACACTCAAAGCGCTCCCCACAATGTAGGGTGGAAATTGCCTCCTTCACCACCACTGGTAGCACCCAACTTTGGGCTACACAGGCTCAATGGCTGCCATACACTGGCACCAGGCACACATCACACTACACACTGGCTGAAAGGCTCACGAGACAGGGATTGATATCAGCCAATTAACTCATTGACTGCCACGCTGTTTTTCCATCTTTACTCCCTGGCGCCAGCATTATTAATTTTCCGACGCTGCGATCATTACAAACGCATGTTTTAGGATGGGGTTTGGTCAAATAGATGTAAAATAGACGTTACCTTTGTCAGAAGGTACTCCACTCTCGCTCTGAGTCCAAGTGTCTTGAATCAGAACAGAATCAATACATATAACGTTAGGTGGCCCTTGTCCGTTGTCTTCTTCCTCATCGGCCGGTTTGACTATAGTATTTTTATGATTTACCAGAAGTGCTGAGTCCAACATAGTCTGGTGGAAACGCACCTTAACGTCCATAAACATCATCCATATAATCCATTTTGTCTTCTTCATAATATCCAATAGTTCACTCTAGGCGATCGCCATTGTCGAACGTTAGTTGGCTGTCCTGCTCACTGCTGCTCGCTCCCTACTAGAGTCCCTTGTGCTTTGGGTGCTGTGGGGCGGCCCACACTAAGCTGGCCCATGCATGTTCATAAGGTAGGCGATACTGCCACCTGGCCGGATTCAATCGTCATTGCAGGTCCAATCCACACTCACAAGGCCAGCGCGAGTGCTTAGTATGAGAAAATCGAAAAAGGAACAAAAAACGAGATATCTCGTTTTTGGCACTCAACGCTTGGATTTCAAAAACTAGATATCTCGTTTTTGGTGCTGAATGAGTTGGGGAAGGGATGATTAGGTGGCCTTGATGTCAGAGACCCGATTGGGAATTTGGCCAGGAACGTCGGGGGAACCCTCTACTCTTTGCGATAGGCTTCCTGGTTTCTTTAATGACCGAGATTCAGTCAGGACCTCGGTTTAGCGTCTCATCTGAAGGACGGACATCATTTAGTCCCCTCCCTGACAAGCTACCAATACATTCCTGTCATCATCTAGTTTCATATGATAACACAACCTTCACACTAGCTTAAGAAATTAGTGTGCTAGAGCCCAGGAAAGATGGCTAATCAAATGTCAGGCTATGGGCAGGGCTAGTGAGAAAAAGCTATAGTCCCAGAATCCCAGGGCTAGCAACGCTCATGTTCCCAATATGTATTTTTGGGTATTGGTAATAAAGGAAGGCAAATGTGTCATCGTGGCTGTAATGCAGTGGGCGTCGACACCCTACTCCCATATTCCACATTTGTGGCTGTTGTTGCTAAATCATTATTTTGGCCCAAAAAGATTTTCCTTTTTAAATATCACACTCTCAACATTACTGTAGAATACATTCGAATATAATTGAAACTGAGAACACAAGTTTGTATACAATAATATCGGCAAACTACAATTCGGCTACTAAAACCTCTTAAGAATCACAGGAAAAAGTGTACAATTTACAGCATTAAATAAGTCTCTCCGTATGAACTCCATCCTTATAGTTGATCATGAATTATCAGGAATATCAGGAATACCAAGCTTGTACTACAATGCATGCAAATCTCCCACAACAGATTTTAGGCCCATGGGTGTAATGTGGGAAATCCTGTTGACTCAATGCTTTCCTGAATGTCCAACACTTTTCCAATCTTCAGCCATGACTGTTTAATTTTTTTTAATAACCCTATTAAATCTCGCCTAGGGCGCCAAATGTGCTAGGTCCGCCCCTGGGCGTGGTCACCACTCGCCCTTCCTCGGAAAACAGTTTCCAATAGAAAAGTTTCCCAAGGGACCTCAGAGCACGCTAAGAGCAGGACGCTCAGCCAGTACTCATATAACTAGGTTATATACATAACCTATCGTTATATAGTCGTACTGGCGAATCGCGTCCTGCTCTTCGCCATCGAGATATGGGGACAGAGCAGACGCGAGGACTGACAAATGCACCCCCTGAGGACCCGAAAGCCCACATCAGGGGGGAGGGGAGTCCCGTCACCCCTCCTTCCTAGTGAAGAGGGGGCGGCAGTCAACTCCACCCAAGTGCGAAAAAGAGGGAACCAGAAACCTCCAAACTCACAGCACAGGCGGGACCACGTGTGACACAACACCTTGTGGTCCACACCCACACATCCCTGCTAACCCACCGAAGGTGGGAAGCAGGGGAGGTTCCAGACCTCAGAACCGCCTGGGAGACAGAACCCCCGGTCATGTCCACGAGATAAAACCTTACGAAGGGACCCGGGGAGGACCATGAGGCCGCAGCACAGATGTCCTCCACCGAGGCCCCTCCTAACAGGGTGGCAGAGGCCGCCACCCCACGAGTGGAGTGCGCCCTGACACCCCCAGGGGGGCCAGCCCAGCCAACGTGTAGCAAAGGGCAATGCCCTCGCACAACCAATGGGACAGGCGCTGTGTCGACAGTGCCTTACCAGCGCGAGAGCCACCGCAACAGACAAAAAGTTGATCGGTAGCCCTGAGGCCCTGAGTACGGCTGAGGTAAATCCCCAAGCCCGGACCGGACATGACAGGTGAAGGCTCGCCTCTAACTCACTAGCGCGAGGAGGCGGATGAAAACGCCTGAACCAGGGGGAGCTCCAGTAGCTCACCACGTACCGCGAGTGCTATTTCAGCGCCGTGGACAACCGTGCTCGTCACGGATCTGGGGCTGAGCGAGTTCGAATCCCGGACTGCAGCCGTGCCTTTCCCAGAGTGTCTTCCCCCCCATCTGAACCCTTTCAGCCTGCTTCTGTCGGTCGAACTTGACCAAGTATAAATGCGATAAACGTATAAAAGAGCCAGGGAAATGGCCAAAGTTTTAAAAAAAGAAAACGCCTGAACCACAATATCCCCGGAGCAAAAGAGCTTCGGATATTGTTTGGCACGAAGACTGGGTTAGGCCTCAGAGTGGCACCGCTATCGAAACGAATAGACAGACACTCAGGCCGTACCGAGAGAGCACAGAGCTCACCCACGCGCATAGGGGAGGTGATGGCCAGCAGGAACGCAGTCTTGAACAACAGCTGTTCCAAAGGCGCAAAGAGGCTCAAACGGGGCCTCGGATAACCGACCGAGGACCAATTGAAGATACCAACTCGGAGCCAGAGAACGTTTCACCGGCTTAAGGCGTCAAGCGCCAAGCAGTAAACGCTTCACAAGAGGGTGGCCTTACACCACTCTTGGAAAATATACCACCTACCCGCGTAACCCGCGATAGTGGAGGGAGCATGCGCGTTCCAGATGGTACCAACCACAGAAGGATCCATCCTCTCCAGACTCACCCACTCACCAGCCAAACCATCAGCGGCTGGCCCAGCACAGGGAACTAACAGAGAGACCCGTGCGCTTGAGAGAGGGCCCGCGATGACCAAGGAACAGGCCATGACGGGGATACCAAGAGCTGGATCAGGACCGGGAACCACACAGCTACGCCCCGGTCCGGCGCAATCAGGATCAAGGACCTGCGCTCCTCAACGTACCCGCCCCAACAACTGACATAACAGATGTATGGGGGGAAAGAATCCCAGGCGGCACGGCATCGGTCCCAGACCTGCCTGACTATGTCCGGACGTAATCCCCACCCGTCAGGGTGAGGACCGCCCCACGACATCACATCTGTACCCACATTCACCCAGCCGGGGATGTGGAGAGCCCTTAGGCTGCGCAGATGGAGAACGCCCATAGCCAGCCGCCCGCCGCCCGGTGCAGACGGGGGGAGCGTACTCCTCCCTGTCTGTCGATATACGACGCTGACGTCGTATTGTCCATCCTGATCAAACACCGTTTGAGGACCAGAAGGACCGCCTTCAATACCAACACATTGAACGTAGCGCAGACCGGGCAGCATGGCTTGCCAGCTGCCCCCTACTGCGTTGGCCCGACGCGTCTCCAGCGAAGGAGGCGTCGGTGAAAAAACGTGACGTGTAACAGCCTACTGCCCATAGGGACCCCCCTGGTGAGGACCCCAGGCCCTCCCCAGGGGGCGAGGTCCCCCAGTACTGACACGGGAACCTTAGCCGCTTCCATTTGCCTCTCACCGGGTCTATTTCCATACTGGAAAAAAACCACCTCCGCAACCTCCTCCTGGGGTGAAGAAGAGGCCAAGAGGGACCACGGAATGAGCAGATGCCATTATACCGAGCAGGCGTATCACGGACAGCGCCATAACCGTCCTAGGACGGAACCTCCCGAGCGTGTTGACAACACGCTCTGAGAGGGATGCCCATAGCACTCCACCCGTTGACTGGGAAGAGGAGTACTCTACTTCCAGTCTACAGCAAACCCCAGGCTGGTAGGAAACCTGCCTGGTATGAGACCTGACGATCCACCTTGACCGCCAAGGACCAGAACGTCATCAGGGCAGAATACACTTCGTAACCCCTGACGACGCAGAGGCCCCAGTGCGGCCTCCACGCACTTGGTGAAGGTGCGGGGAGCCAGAGAAAAGCCGAACGGCAGCCTCTGGTACTCATACGCTAAACCCTGCAAAGTTTTCAAGTTTCAAGTTTCTTTAATAGTTGTCATACAGAAGTACAGAGTACTTTTATACAAAATGCTTCTTACTGTTACGCTCCAGAGACTGTGCAAGACAAGATAAGTATGAAATAAAATAACATAGTATAGCATGTAAATTAGAAGTAAAAAATGAGGTCACAGTGTTCAGTATAGACATATGTACAATGTTCGATGCATAATAGACGTAACCATATAGTTACCATATAACAATATACTATGCAGTGTACTAATATACAATACTATATAGTGCAAAGCAGAAATGGAATGAGGTACAATTTAGGTACAATTTACAGTAGGTGTACGAGTTGTAGTGCAAATCCTTTATCAATAAATATAAAGTGTGTTTGTGTGATCTAAAGTGTGGAGAGTGGGTGCTGCAGTGTGTTGTTTGTTTAAGTGAGTGTGTGCATGTGGGTGTGTGTGCTATGTGCAATTGATGGTTGTTGCATAGTGTTTATTGTTCGTTGAGCAGCCTGATGGCCTGGGGATAGAAGCTTCTTCTGAGTCTTTCTGTGCTCGCCTTAAGACTCCGGTATCGCTTGCCTGACCGCAGCAGTTCAAAGAGGCAGTTGTTCGGGTGGCTGGAGTCCTTGATGATTCTCTTCGCCATCCCCCTGCACCGCTTGTTGTAAATGTTCTGGAGGGTGGGAAGCCCCCCTCCAATTGTGCGTTCGGCTGAACGTGTCACTCTTTGTAGTCTGCTACGGTCTTGTGCAGTGCTATTCCCAAACCAGGAGGTGATGTTGCCAGTCAAAGGAAGGCAAAGGAAGCGTAGGTAAGCCCTAGGATGGAAGATCGGGGATGCGAATACGCATCCTACAGGTCTATGGAGGAGAACCAGGCCCCCACCTGACAGTGTTCAACAGGTAGGAGACGATCCAAAAAATGCTGAACCTTCCCATGGGACAGGTCCAGCATGGGTCTGACACCCCCCCTTGGATCTTGTTGACTGCTGGTGACCCTGACAATAGGGTCTGTACCAAACCCGAAAACGGGTGGGGTTGTGTAAACACAAGTCCCCGCCTCAGCGTTCTCTCCATCCACCTCGACATATGGTACTGCTGTAGCCATATGTGATGATACTCCCAACGCACCCGTCGCCATTTGGCGCAGGTCCGCTAGGAACTGTAGATAGGCGGCCCGGTCCCACCCGCTGTGCGTAGCCAACCCTGGACCCGTGCGAGCAGAGCGTTCCGTGGAGTCGGGACATCTGACCCTGACACTACCCACGAGGCAATCGCACCCAAGGGGGAACCCCGACAGAAAAGGCTGGTTTGATACGGGGGAAGCTGACATCAGTCTAGGTGACAAAAGCTCCCCCACTGAACACCCCTCCAGAATATGCTGAGGAGTTGTTCTGCAGCCGGACATGCAAGGTGTGAGGCCCCCATGGGTTCCTACACACCGTAGCCCTGCAGTGATATTACTACCACCCAAATCACGCGCGCCTGCGAGACCACTGCCAATCTTTCAGGAGTGGGAGGCACCAACATGATACCCGGCCTGGCGAAGGCGAGGTCGGGGAAGCCTGCACTGTGTGCCTCAAAAAGGTCTCGAGCCCCCCTGCTGACAACACTTGTAGTTGACAGACGTAACACCAGGCTCAACCAAACACAGCTTATGGTGTGGGAGCCGCTTGACAGCACAACATTCTCACGGACAGACCAAGGCTCAACCATCAACTGGGTGTCAGCCCCTGTCCCCATGAGAAGCGAAACGTGGGGCCGCATCCGCTTCAACGAAGGCTCGCGGCCCGCAGCCAAAGGAAAACGATCAGAGCCCCTTTTCCGCTGGTGTTGGAGGAGGGAGTGATCGGGGAGCGGGCTGCTCGCGGCAGGATGGCGACGGCTTGTATATTCCAAGCCGAGCTCATCCAACATGGCCGATCCCTCGGCCGCCAAGGCTGTCGGCCTTGTGGACACCTGTTGACTCAACGCCCAGGATACCTCTGGCGGGGAAACATGGCCGCCTGTCGAGGGCCTCGCCATAGCCGCTGACGAGGCCGTGCTCTCACCTCTGGCTGCGCGGCGTGAGGCGGTGTGGGGCCTAGGACAAATACCGCCTGCGCTCCAGCAGAAGACCAATATCCTCTGCGGAGAGGGGAGCCCTGAGGAGGGAACCTCCCTGCGGTTATAGCTTGCGGCTAGGTCAAAGCTAATAACGTCAACAACCCCGCGCGATGTTTCGACGTCGGCTGGCCCTCATGGCCCCGCCACCAGACACCATTTTTGACAGAAAAAACAGCAAGTCGAACAAAGTTACTAATCGCTGCCAATTCCATACCGTGGCGGTACAGGCTTTAACAGCCCACCAGCCACTCGCCGGGCCGACCCACCTCATGGCGTCGGCCGGGCGGGGCACTGTTTCAACATGTCAGAGGCAAAGGACTGACGCTAAACATGGAGCACCAGTGGTGATTGCAACCAGCAACCTCCACTGTGGTGTGCACCATGAAGGGGTTAATGAATAAATGAACTAACACCACCAATATACTGTAGAATGGGCTAGCCCATACACACACGTTAATGGAATGCGGACCAAATAACCAGTCCCGCATATCATTTATATATTCACAACAGCACACCAGCCCTAGACCTCAGCTCATTCACCCATGAAAAGCCCCCCCGCAATACTCCCACAGTAGACACCGATTGACCGTCAGCATGAATAGTTAAGAGGAGGGAAGACTGTAGTGTAGACAGACATTCCCTCAGCGGGGAGACAAACATAAACAGTAGCCCAGCATAGCATAGCGTTAGCCGCGCGCTCCAGGGTAATGGGTAAAACAACAGCGTTTACCCAGACATCCTGCCCCTGGCGCCGATATACAACTCGGTTGTCTCCCGGGACAACTCGAGCAACATCACCAACGCCAGCATTGTCATGCCTAGTGACATCCCACAGCGGGGGAACATTAGAACAGTGACACAGCATTATAGCAGTAGTGTTGTGAAGGGCCAGATTAAACCGAATATATATATTTATTTATATATATATATTTAATTGTATTTGTATATTCTCTAATATTCCCTGATATCCCTTGTATATTCCTTGTACAATATGCATTGAATATCCATTCTAGCCTACTGAACATCCCATAATAGTCTCCATTCTACTATTGGTCGAGACCTTGGTGCCAGGCTGCCATACCCCTCAGACCCAGTTCAAACGTACCGCTCGACATGTACGAACAAGTCCTAGTTCCGCGTAGGAATTTGGCTACCGCACCACTAATGGGACTATTTGTTCATAGTGCGTATATATACTGTGCTACTAAAGTAGGACTTTCTTTTCAGTCCAGTTTCTTACCCTCCAATAGAGTCACAGACGTAAAGCCTCCCCGCGATGCCACGTGTGGGAGTAAGGCCAAGTTCGGCCTACCATCGGTATTGAGACATCGTGTATATTAATATTTGAATAGTCATATTTGGCACTATATCGTCGAGTTGGACGTAGTCTATTAAGCTAATAATAGTCTGTTAATATATAGTGCTTCGTGCGGTGAGAATACTACCGTAGTCAGTACCCCATCGTTTCGGGCAGAGAACTGGCTGCTTACCCAGGGTGGTTGACCCTATGTGAAGCTGCACCCGAGGAGCCCCAGAGCCGACGAGCGAGTGGACCTGTATACCGGATTATTCTACCGACGACAGCCCGCCTTCCCAGGCACGGATTATGCTTTGGATACTTTGATTATTCTATGGATAAAGACCCCCGACACTACCGTGTGTTGGAACCCCCCCCCCTGGAGAGGACGCAAGGTGAGGAGACGCTCTGCAAGACGAGGTCTCTCCACATCTCTCCCCCGTGGACCGGAGAGAGCCGGCCCACAAAGAGTCCACCTGCTTTCATCTGTGGTCCAAGGATCGCCGGCGCATTGAACGGCACTACAGTGGGTTCACCTGGGATACCCTTGGCCGGACGAGGCAGCTGGATTCTACCCCCCCCCCCCTCCTACTCCTGTCGGCTTACAAGCGACCGGATTAACCCCCTCTAGTGTATCCAGCCTATAATCATTAAAGTATCATTGCTGTTATTCCTTAACTATTCCAGGTCGTATATTTACCACCTGCGCCTTCAGAGATTGGACATTTTCTATTGATATACCGACGAATACTCCTTGCCATAAAAGTGCATACTATTTCAATTCATAAATGTAATTAAGTGATTAAGTGCTTATTCTACACACCATCGCTGTGTAGGAAATAAAGACCTGTTTCTAATTCGTACATTTGTGTTGGATCCGTTTCATCTACGTGAGAGTGTTCATGATAATATATTTATGCCGTGTACTGGGTGGCCGAATATTAAGTACAAAGGTAGTGGTAGTAAGTATCATATCTAGTAATACAGTCAGGGAATTGTACCCCTCAGTTACAATTGGTCCTTCGAGCCGGAGGGTAATTAGTGTAATATTAATATAGTGTTATTAATATTGAAATGGCCTATGATGAACACTCCACGAAACGATCCTCCTAACCAACGCCCGCAGCGCGAACGACGGCTCCCTCAGTACTTAGAGGCTTACGCTGTCAGTCAACAACCTAGTCTTCTACTAACAGTAAACGCGGTAAAACTAGAAAGTAAAAGTATGTCTAACCCCAACGCCCAGACTACCCCGACCATAGAGGCCCCTACGGGCTCTAATGTAACTGACCAAGTTCACGGTGGGGACCAGTGGGAACCAGACATGACTTCACACCCCGCCAGTACTGAAGAAGTAGTCCCCGATGAGTCCCGGGAGGAATACAACGCTACCGAGAGAGAACTCGGCACGGAAGAAGACGGGGAGAGCACCGTGGAGATAGAGCTCCAAGGCTCCGCAAGGAGTACCCCGAGGGAAGGCTCCCCTATACAACCGCCTTCTCCCAGCGAGGCAGAGAGGACCCTACAGCAGGCATTCCTCGTCAGCCTGAAAGCCTCTACTGAACGCGATAGACTCCAGGGTGAACGCGATCGATTGCAGCTACAGCAACGGAGCGAAGAAGAGCACATACGCCTGGAAATAAGACGCATTCAGATGGAAGAGAATGTGGCCCGAGACCGAGCAGACAGCCAGCGAGCAGCTGCTGGTGCTCTACGGGACGCAGAGCGCGACAGACAGCAAGCGCAACTAATAGAACAGCTGATCAGACGGACAACACCCTCTCCCTCCGCCAGAGGCTCCAGGAACTCGTCTAGACACACCTCCAGGGCGGCATCCCCTAGCCGAGTAAACAACCCTGAACTTGACCAACAGACGAGGTCTATACCCCCCACAGACCACCTCCCCCCACCGGTCCAAGCGAGACCTAGCAACCGGGAAGGAGCAGCATATCCTGTGGAGAGGCTAAACCAGAGACTACAAGCACTGGATGACCTAACTGAAGACGAAGAGGAAGAGAAGGAGAACCGCGCCCGAAGACAGCACAGTACTCTACCGGACCAGGAGGTCCGGTACAGCCCAGGCTATACTCCCGCGGAGCTGCGCTACAGACCCCCGACTCTATACACGGGTGAGCACGACGCACGACCCGCACCGAGGAACAGCACCTGGACAAGCGGGCCATGGTACACTGCCGGTACCAGCCCATACCAAGGAGCGGGAGGAGACTCGCCTAGGAGGCCTCTCCCCCAACGCTCGCCGATGTATCCACAGTCAGCGTCATACATTGGCACGCCTATGGTACCCGACTTCACCCAAGAGAACCGGGCCCAGTATACAGAACTCCGCATGTGTCTGGAGACCATGTTGGTGGATGTATTGGATGAACGCCACAAATACGCCATCCTACTGCAGCACTTAAAGGTGCCCCGCGCACATAATATAGCGCTCGCCTACGCGACTTCCACCACCCCATACACAGCAGCGCTGGTAGCATTGGACCAGAGGTATGGGCGCATATGGGATTACGTGATCCAGGAGATCCGACACATCGACCGCTTACCCCCAGCAATAGACAATCGAGCACTGGACGACCTGTCCATCAGAGTGCAGTCCCTGGTAGGGATGTTGGGAGCGCAAAGAGAGAAGGGGAAGTATGAACTTTACGCCAACTCAAATGTGGAAAGGATCCTGGAGAAGCTGCCGCCCGCTCGTCAGGAGCGCTTTAGGCGGCAGAGGGACCACAGAGACCCGAATGGCCCCGAACCGAACCTCCTCGATCTAGCAGACTTCCTGGCGAGAGAAGTCAGCAGCCTACGGCTAGATACATTCGGACGGAGCACCCCTGGCTCCAGAGAAGGAACCAGACGACTAAATGATGGAAGAAGATCGGTGACTGTGATGCACCAATCGGAGTCAGTACCGAGCAGCAGGAGCCACAGTACCCCCTCCAGAACGGAGAAGTGGAAGATAGTGTGCCCCTACTGTGAGAAAGAACACTGGCTAGCGCAATGTGACTCCTTCCCCAAGCTGAACGCGGAGGAAGCAGGTCAATGGATAAAGTCCAACAAGCGCTGTTTTCGCTGTGCGCGCTCACACATGGCAGCCGAATGCCGCTTAAAGAAAAGGTGCACCAAGTGCGATGGAGCCCATCTGGACATACTTCACGACAGTAACAGACGGCGCCCTTCACCTGCACCATCCAGCCGCAAAGCGAGCGTCATGTACATCGATCCCGCCAGCAGCAGTGGAGCCCGAGTACTCCTAAAAGTAGTGCGTGTGACACTAAGCTACCAGAATAAAGTCCTGGACACTTACGCCGTCCTCGATGACGGGTCAGAGAAGACCCTGCTGCTCGCCTCCGCTGCGGCCCAGCTAGGGCTGCGGGGAAGCGAAACCCAAATGACAATTCGGACAATAAGACGAGATTTGAAGACGATAAAGGGCGAGAATGTCTCATTCTCTATCGCAGCAAGCGGCCAGCCTGAGCGACGGTACCAGATTGCAGACGCTTTCACCAGCCAAGAAATAGGACTGTCGCGGTACACATACCCCGTCGCCAAGCTGATGGAGAAATATGCACATCTGCGCAAGTTACCGATCCCGCTCATAGACAATGCTATGCCGACCCTGTTGATAGGCTCCGACCATGCAGACCTCATTGTCCCGATAGACCGGGTTCATACCGGACCCCGAGGCTGTCCTGCAGCAGTCGAGACCCGTTTGGGATGGACTCTCCAAGGCCCGCTCGCCAAATCTCTCAACCGAAGTACAGCCACTAGATGTCTCCACTCCCGAGTCACAGAGGGAGAAACCGCACTCCTGCAACACGTAGAGCGGCTATGGAGCTTGGAACAAATGCCCTTTAAGAATGGAAAGAAAGACATTCGCTCTAAAGATGACATTTACGCCATTCACCTCCTCGAGACAGGGACCAAGAGAGTCCCGGTCAACGGCGTGTTGAGATACGCCACGCCACTCCTGCGGCGAGAAGGAATGCCTACTTTCCACGCCAAGACAGACGCCATAGAACGGTACCTGCTGAACACGGAGCGGCGCTTAGCCAAGAACCCCGCCCAAGAGAGTGTATACCGCGCTGAGATTGAGAAGCTCATCACAGCGGGACACGTCACAAAGATGGACATTAAAGAGGCTGACCAGACCACTGAATCGTGGTACGTGCCCCACCACAAGGTCCATCACAACGGTAAAGACCGCATAGTATTTAACTGCAGCTACCAGATCGGATCCCAAAATCTGAATAAAGAGTTACTGCCCGGTCCCACACTCGGCCCCTCCCTACTCGGCGTTCTACTCCGCTTCCGCCAGGAAAAGGTGGCCATCAGCGGGGACATTAAAGGAATGTTCCTGCAGGTGAGATTAGTAGAGGCGGACAAGCCCCTGTTACGGTTACTATGGAGAGAGAAGCCAGGAGATGAGCACCCAGCCATCTACCAATGGGAAGTCCTCCCCTTCGGAACGACGTGCAGCCCCTGCTGTGCGACATTTGCACTACAGAAACATGCAGCAGAGGACCCAGCAGCGGACGAAGAGGTCCGACACAGCGTAAAGAACAGCTTCTACGTAGACAACTGTCTACAAAGCCTTTCAACCCAGGAAGAAGCCGAGGCTCTCCTGATTAAACTCCGCGCCTCATTGATCAAAGGCGGCTTTGATCTCAGGCAGTGGGCCAGCAGCGATCCGCAAGTACTGCGCAGCCTCTCCTCCGAGGACAAGGCAGCCAGCAGCGAGACCTGGATGGCTACAATCCCGGGAGAAGCCCAGGAGATGACCCTGGGATTGGTGTGGCGATTCAAAACAGATTCGCTTCACTACAGACACAAGCCCCTGACTACGGAGCAGGGAAGGCCGGCGGCGGCGCCGACCACCAGACGGAGTGTGTACACAACACTCGCCCGACAATATGACCCGCTAGGATGTATTCTACCGTACACCACCAGGGCAAAAATGATTGTACGAGCATTGTGGGACAAGGACCAGGGCTGGGACGACCCCATTCCCGCACACCTTGGATCCACCTGGAGAGAGTGGGAGATGGAGCTCCACTCACTCCCAGGCGTTAATATGCGCCGAAGCTACTTCCCACCCAAGGTGAGGCCAGAGACATGTAAAATGGACTTACACGTCTTCAGTGACGCCTCAGAGGTCGCATACGGATCAGTAGCCTACTTGCGGGCCCAAGACCAAGGGGGAGAGATCTACACAGCATTTGTCCTCGCCCGCTCGAGAATAGCCCCACGCAAGCAACAATCTATCCCACGTCTAGAGCTCTGCGCAGCCCTAGCCGGAGCGCACCTAGCCACGCTCATCCAACGTGAGCTCACCATACCGGTGTCTAGAACAATCCTGTGGTCAGATTCCACGACGGTACTCGCCTGGATCAAATCGGACTCATGCAAGTACAAAGTCTTCGTGGGAGTCAGAGTCACCGAGATTCAAGACTTAACCGAAGAGTTAACCGGAGAAACAGAGTGGCGCTACGTTGATACAAAACAGAACCCAGCTGACGTCATCACCCGGGGGATGCCCCTGGATGACCTCACCCGTCGCAATGTCTACAGTGACGGCCCCGCATTCCTAAGACTCCCGGAAGGACAGTGGCCCATGCCTATCCCGAGGGAAACAAGTCCAGAGGAGGTGGAGATTAAGAGGTCTGTGTTCTGTGGATTGAGCACCGTGGCCTCCACCGACCCTAACATAAACGATTGCACGTCCATCGAGAGTGCACAACAAAGAACATTCCTGCGGTACCACCCGGAGTGCAAGTCCCCCGCTGATATGTCAGCGGCTAACTACGAGGAAGCAGAATTGCTTCTACTGCAGCGAGCCCAGAGAGACTCGTTCCCCGATGAATTGGCCTGTCTACAGGGAGGAAAGCCCGTCCCATCCGACAGCAGATTAATTCACCTGGCCCCCGAGAGCGACGCTCACACCCTCATCAGAGTGGGTGGTCGCCTACGCAGAGCCCCCAATCTACCGGATGACATTAAATACCCGATCGTATTGAACAGCCGACACAAGGTCACAGAGCTGATTATAAAGAAATACGATGAGGATGTACATCACGCAGGAGCAGAAAGAGTCTTCGCGGAAATCAGACGTCGTTACTGGATCCTACAAGGAAGAGAGGCGGTACGACGCTTCCAACGAACATGTCTAGACTGCCGCAAGTGGCGCGCGCAGCCCAGCATACCAAGGATGGCTGACCTTCCTCCATGTCGCCTCCGAATCGGTGACAAGCCATTCCACTCAACGGGTATGGACTGCTTTGGCCCGCTGCACATAAAGAAAGGAAGAGGAACCGAGAAGCGGTGGGGTATTGTATTCAAATGCATGACCACCAGAGCGATACACATCGAGCTTCTCCCGACCATGAGCACAGACTCATTCCTTATGGCCTTCCGTAGATTCACATCACGGAAAGGAAGACCGTCTACCCTATTGTCCGATCATGGGACAAACTTTAAAGGCGGCGAAAGAGAGCTGAGAGAGAGCTTCCAAGCTATGGGCCCAGAACTTAAGACCCACCTCGCTCCAGCACAGGTTGATTTCCAATTCAACCCCCCAAACGCACCCCACTTCGGTGGCACTTGGGAACGAGAAGTGCGCTCCATAAAGACAGCCCTGTACGCAGTACTTGGGGCCCAGACTGTGGCGGAAGAAGTCCTAATGACAGTCCTCACGGAGATTGAGGGAGTACTTAACTCGAAGCCCCTCGGATATGTCTCCAGTGATGTGGCGGATATCGACCCAGTTACCCCCAACACACTCCTGATGGGGCGGCTAGATCCCACATTACCCCAGACAATGTACCGGCCTGAAGAAGCGAACGGCCGACGAATGTGGAGGTACAGCCAAGTATTAGCCGACAAGTTTTGGAACAGTTTCCTACTGCACTACCTACCGTCTCTACAGACCCGCCAGAAGTGGGTAAAGGAGAGAGACAATTTGACAGAAGGAACAGTCGTCATGATTATTGATCAATCACTGCCCAGAGCTATGTGGCCGGCCGGCCGCGTAAGCAAAGTGATCACCGGTGCCGACGGCAAGGTCCGAGCAGCTGAAGTGCTCGTCCAGGGTCGCACTTACACCCGTCCCGTGGCAAGGCTCATAGAACTGCCTCGACTCCCAGACACAATCGATGATGACCATGACCCTACAACCCTATGACTTTGTGAAGTTGACTGACCCCTACAGCAAACCCTTATGTGTAAATAGACAACGCGATTAATCTGTCTCCGTTTAACTGATTAGGTCTGGGACCTATTCAGGGGGTGGCTGTTGTGAAGGGCCAGATTAAACCGAATATATATATTTATTTATATATATATATTTAATTGTATTTGTATATTCTCTAATATTCCCTGATATCCCTTGTATATTCCTTGTACAATATGCATTGAATATCCATTCTAGCCTACTGAACATCCCATAATAGTCTCCATTCTACTATTGGTCGAGACCTTGGTGCCAGGCTGCCATACCCCTCAGACCCAGTTCAAACGTACCGCTCGACATGTACGAACAAGTCCTAGTTCCGCGTAGGAATTTGGCTACCGCACCACTAATGGGACTATTTGTTCATAGTGCGTATATATACTGCGCTACTAAAGTAGGACTTTCTTTTCAGTCCAGTTTCTTACCCTCCAATAGAGTCACAGACGTAAAGCCTCCCCGCGATGCCACGTGTGGGAGTAAGGCCAAGTTCGGCCTACCATCGGTATTGAGACATCGTGTATATTAATATTTGAATAGTCATATTTGGCACTATATCGTCGAGTTGGACGTAGTCTATTAAGCTAATAATAGTCTGTTAATATATAGTGCTTCGTGCGGTGAGAATACTACCGTAGTCAGTACCCCATCGTTTCGGGCAGAGAACTGGCTGCTTACCCAGGGTGGTTGACCCTATGTGAAGCTGCACCCGAGGAGCCCCAGAGCCGACGAGCGAGTGGACCTGTATACCGGATTATTCTACCGACGACAGCCCGCCTTCCCAGGCACGGATTATGCTTTGGATACTTTGATTATTCTATGGATAAAGACCCCCGACACTACCGTGTGTTGGAACCCCCCCCCCTGGAGAGGACGCAAGGTGAGGAGACGCTCTGCAAGACGAGGTCTCTCCACATCTCTCCCCCGTGGACCGGAGAGAGCCGGCCCACAAAGAGTCCACCTGCTTTCATCTGTGGTCCAAGGATCGCCGGCGCATTGAACGGCACTACAGTGGGTTCACCTGGGATACCCTTGGCCGGACGAGGCAGCTGGATTCTACCCCCCCCCCCCCTCCTACTCCTGTCGGCTTACAAGCGACCGGATTAACCCCCTCTAGTGTATCCAGCCTATAATCATTAAAGTATCATTGCTGTTATTCCTTAACTATTCCAGGTCGTATATTTACCACCTGCGCCTTCAGAGATTGGACATTTTCTATTGATATACCGACGAATACTCCTTGCCATAAAAGTGCATACTATTTCAATTCATAAATGTAATTAAGTGATTAAGTGCTTATTCTACACACCATCGCTGTGTAGGAAATAAAGACCTGTTTCTAATTCGTACATTTGTGTTGGATCCGTTTCATCTACGTGAGAGTGTTCATGATAATATATTTATGCCGTGTACTGGGTGGCCGAATATTAAGTACAAAGGTAGTGGTAGTAAGTATCATATCTAGTAATACAGTCAGGGAATTGTACCCCTCAGTTACAAGTAGTATTAGCAGCGCGCCCCAAGATCGCCTGGAAAACGTCCAACTCAGAGGGACGTTTACCCAGACATCCTGCCCCTGGTGCCGATATACAACTCGGTTGTCTAACAAAACAACAAGCAGCATTACTAACACCAGCGTTAATGCCTAGTGGCTCAGATCCTACCTGAGTGTGAGGTAGCTCGATAACTACACATCACACGCCGTCCCTCTATCTGCTGTCAACAAGACGAGGGGACCCCAGTACAGACTCGACGCGGAAATGCATCCAGCTGCAGAGTCGCAGAACCCATACGAGCGCCGTCGGAACATGCCAAAGATTCCAGGGGTTGGCAAATCTCCGGCGAATACTCAACATTGCAATTTCTCGAAACTTTTCATTACACTAGTTCACAGGGTGCAAGCATCCGCCATGATGGAAACGAAATAGAGGAAGGGCGAGTGGTGACCACGCCTAGTGCTTTATAGTACGTCACTAGGGCGGGGCCTGGCAGGTTCTGGGTGCATTTGTTTTATTCGTTGATGAAGTACAGTAGGTACTGGAGATGAGGTATATCTCGATGGCGAAGCGCAGGACGCGATTCGCCAGTACGACTATATAACTGTCTGTAGTGTGGTAGTGAAAGGTTAACCTTATGTAGTGTGGTAGTGAAAGGGTTAACTGAGTGGAAACTGGAGAGCTAATGAGCAAGACGACAAATTATGAGCCACTGTTCCACATATCACGTATTAGCGCTCTCTGTCTCAATTAGGCAGAACAGCTGATCAAGATAAGAGTGATTTGACTCAGAGTAGTCCAACACTATTATGAGAGAATATTTTTTATGCTTGGTCCCATGAAGTGCTTTTCTTTTTTTGCAGATTAACTTCACAGTCGGGATCTAGTGGAGGGTATTGTTTTTTGTTTTATTGTGGATCCCCATTAGTCTACACCAAAGTGAGACTACTCTTCCTGGGGTCCAAACATAGCAGCAGCATGGTGGTGTAGTGGTTAACACTGTCGCCTCACAGCAAGAAGGTCCAGGGTTCGATTCCCGCTTGGGGACCAGGTTTCCATGATGCCAGGTACCCAGGTGGGTGATCTCCCAGGCCTTTCTGTGTGGAGTTTGCATGTTCTCCCTGTGCTAGTGTAACGGGTGTAAAACTCACTCCCCAGAGGCATCCAAACCAAGCGCTTAGAAGGGAATTCCTTTCTTGGCGCAGCGGTTTGTGATGTCGCCCGCAGTGCGGACGCCTGGGGTTCGACTCCCACTCAAGGCATGGTCGAAATCGTGGCAGGGGCGAGTTGCATCTGTTACACTGGTGCCGTAGACCCGGATGCCTTGGGTGGTGTGAGTTTAGGGGGGGAGAGTGTAACGGGTGTAAAACTCACTCCCCAGAGGCATCCAAACCAAGCGCTTAGAAGGGAATTCCTTTCTTGGCGCAACGGTTTGTGATGTCGCCCGCAGTGCGGACGCCTGGGGTTCGACTCCCACTCAAGGCATGGTCGAATTCGTGGCAGGGGCGAGTTGCCTCTGTTACACTCGCAAGGGTTTCCCCCCCGATAAGATAAACCCAATGGAAAAACATGCACAACAACAGATCGCTAACGCTGTGGCGTCCTTGACGAAGACGGGCAGGAGCACTTGGATAGGTCCCCGGGGCGCGGCTCACGTTGACGCCCTATCTGCTCCCGGCTGCCCATGGGGGGAAGGACAACGGGATGGGTCAAGTGCAGAGACTCAATCGCATCGGCGACTGAGAAAAAGACAATGCATGTGTGTGTGTGTGTGTATCCCGGTGTGTGTGTGCCGCTCCAATTGCATGTCCAGTTCGTTGCATGCCGAATAAAGACCCCCTAAAGAGGTCCTGCATTATTATATTATTACATTAAAAATACAAACACACACAAAAAAAGTAAAATAAAAATATAAAACCACAAACATTGAAGTACTCACAAGAAAACATCACAACGAACAAAACAGTGAATAAAAGCTCACTCAATATTCACAAGTTAGATATCACAATTCTCAACCATAAAATACAAATGACATATTCAGTCCCTAAGAACAAAACAGATCAAAATCATTTATATGATTTTAACTCATATTATAGCATAACTTTTCTCAAGACACCGATCACCTTTATATTTCCATACAAATTTCCATAATAAGTCAATGACCAAAATGTAACTCATTATTCAGAGCGCAATTTTAAAAAATTTTTTAAACATACATTTGTTCCTTACCATAGTTTCTGGGTATTTTATTCCAATAAGCAACCGTCTTTTTCAGAGCATTTGTTTTTGGTAGAGGTAAAGTAAAGCATGAATCTAATGCCTGCCTTGTGCTAGATCCATGTCTCATATTAGTTGGGTACAGTTGTGAGTGCAAACCCTCCGGTTTCCCAGTATTACAGATATTAAACAAAAAAGTTACCAGGCTACATGCCATCCTCTGTTCCACTGTCATCCAGGTCAGCGCGGCATGCATCACTCCAACACTACTTACTCCTCACAGCGCAGAGCGAGGCGTGCCGCCCTGTTCTGAGCTAACTGGAGTTTGTTCAGATCAAGCCTAGAGGGGTTAGACCATAGTAGGACAGTAGTCCAGGCGGGATAAGACCAAAGATTGTAGTACAAGCTTTGCTGTACCATTAGTCAACAGATTTCTACAGCTTCTGATCATTGAAGTACCACAGCTCATCTTAGCCACCATATTGCTAATGTGTTTCGACCAAGAAAGTGTTTCATCTATTACAACACCCAGCAGGTTTGCCTCACTGACCTGTTCGATATCAGCACAGTTCAGAACTAGATTTAATTTAGGATTTGATCTAGATGTATATTTTGAGGCTACTGTATCATTATACTCTTGGTTTTTGCAACATTTAAACCCTCCTAAACTCAAGGTACTCATACGTACAGTATATCGTATTTGTGAAATACAAAAAAAATTGCCCACCATTTTTAAACAGGTATAATTCTTTAAGATTGAATTTCATTGAGTAGATTATAGTAACTAATATCAGATTGATGCAAATTCAAATATACCTTTTTAAGGAAATGAAGCAGCAATATACTATTATTACTATTCTAATATTACTATTATGTAGAAAACGAAAACTAGATTTGAGTTCACCATCATCTCCACTTAAAATCCCCACTCAAGAAGAGATACCGTATTTAATAATTAAAGGGACACTTCTGCGCACGTAATCTCTCACACACACTTAGTTTTGCAGTTATTAAGAGTACAACACAAGGATTCAATGAACCCAGATGACATCACTGGTGGGCCATATTATTCAAACTCATTTACCCTCAATAACTGCCTAACTCAATGTGTGTGAGATGAATGTGTGCAAACCTGTTTAGAGCTTTTGGATGTGTGTGAGATTATGTGCAAAATAAATCAGCATTGTTTTTTGGTAAAGTGCCCTTTTAAATATTAATAAGTGTGAGTGGGCACTTTAACTTGAGCTCCTTCCCCCAACATACCTGCAAGGTCCTGTCAAACAGTGATGCAGTGGTGAAGTTAAAGGTGGACAAACTATAATCAATAATCAATAATCAGTCTTTTACCTTTTACTTCATCACTGCATCACTGTTTGACAGGACCTTGGCAGCAGGTATTTTTGAGGGTATCTCTTTTTGAGTGGAGATTTGATGATGGTAAACTGTAATCTATATGTAAAAATAAATAAATAAATAAAAAAACATCAATAAACAATATTATAAGAGGGCACTTCCTATGCGTCAGGGCAAAGGAGCTGCTGGACTCAAGTCCCCTCTGGACCCTATATGTGTCTGGATCAAAGCAATCCATAGACCCGCTGCCCTGCCTCGTTCCACTGGTTTCATTTTGGTTGCTTTTGATTTAAAACTTAAAAAGCACCATAGTCTAGAATTGGTAGTCCATGTGAATTATTTCAAATACAAAAAAGATCACCAGGCTTAATTTCAGTTTATATTTCACTGAGCTGAGGACCTTTTTCTCTCCTCAAATGATGGGGATTTGGGTTGTTTTAGGAGGAGCAGATGGGTCTTGACCATCATAACAGAGCTGACACACCAGATGACAGACCATGTGTGGGACAAGACCCCCCTCCTGTTAGCACCAGAGGGGAAAGTAGAACCCAATATGCGGAAAGACCGGAGAGCACCTCCGAGCCTGCAGAATGACTGGTGAATGGAGGAAACGTAAACGACAGTTTGCTCTTCTCAGATACTGTGATCATTTATTAGCGAATCACTAGAGCCATGAATATAGTACAGGAACAAACAAAACAAACAGCACAGCAGCGCTGGCACTAAATACAAAACAAACTGGTAACACGAGAAAACAAAGATGCACAAAACGGAATACTACACTAAACTAAATACCAAAACGAACTGGTAACATGAGAAAACAAAGATGCACAAACAAACACTACACTTACTAGAACCACCAAGAGAGAGCAACGACGAGGGCAGGAAACAGGTAACAGGAGGAAATGACGCCACGACGAGGAGAGAGAGAAACACACATATATACCCACACTAATTAACATTGGCAACACCTGGCAACACCAACTAAACACAAAACCAATAACACAACAACAACCAAAGCAATCTCACAACAACAACCAGAGAGGAGGACGACATTTAAACAAAGGAAGGAAAAGACCAGGATAACAAACAAGTGGAAATTAACTCAATTACATTTAACCAGACCAAAATGGCCGCCTGCACCATCTGGCAGTGCCCGCCAGATCGCGCCATGGAAGGAGGTAGGGAGTGTCCAGTGTTATTGTTAAGACCATTGAAAGGAGGTAGAGAGTGTCCAGTGTTATTGTTCTCTTTAACCCAGGCCCCACAGGACCTGGGATCGTTACACCCTCCCTCCCTCCTCTCTCTCTCTCTCTCTCTCTCTCTCTCTCTCTCTCTCTCTCTCTCTCTCTCTCTCTCTCTCTCTCTCTCTCTCTCTCAATCTCTCTGTCAGTCTCCATATCTCTCTCTCTTTCTCTCTCTCTGTCAGTCTCCATCTCTCTCTCCTCTCTGTCTCCCCCTCTCTCCTCTCTCTCTTCCAATCTCCCCCCTGTCCATAGCTCCCTCTCTCTCCTCCTCCTTTCTCTCGTTCTCTCGCATACATAGACATTCACTTACACATGCAGGCTCCCAACACACAATACACAAACCCATGCATGTGTAACCCCAAAATGAGCATTTGTTAGTGTGCGATTATTCTACAGGCCTAATAGGATATTTCACATGCATAAAATTCATGGGTATAATTCTATTGAATTTATGGCACTAAAATAGAGTCTGATATGGGGGAGGAAACTCCCCCACTGGGAGGCCTATTCACCCCGAATTATTTTGTGGATTCATTATAATACCCTCTAAGGCTGTTAAGCCTTAAGATCCCCCCTGCTTTTCTTTATCATAAATCGATCAATAGAGACCGTATTAGATCCCCAATTATCATATCATGGGATATCATTGGAAAGCCACACTCATTGGCTACCACCCTGTGCCAAATGATTGACGGAGCTAGAGCCCCGGGAGTCGGCGGTGGTAATGTGTACTTTTGCGTACTTTGGGGCACGCCTCACATATCGGCATGTAACTCGAGAACCGCTGAACGGATTCTGTCACCTGAAAGGGCAATCGACAGGCAACCAATAGGGCTTTAATTCTATCAATATATTGTATTAAAAGAAATGCACACCCGAGCCACTAGAGGTCGGCAAAGAATCGTCCACATGTGGGCCCTTGGATGTTAAGAGGTCAATGTTTTTAAATATTTTTTTTGTAGCCAAGAGTAAAGACCATAACCCTATCAAAAACAGTAGTCAAAGTGTATATTTTCATTTTTACCGATGTTTTATACGATTTATCGGAAATACAAATTTATTGGAAAATGCTAATTATCGTAAAAACCGCAAGAAATGACTAAATCCAGATTCAACCCTGCCATTGGAAAGAGGAGCATTTCCCCTATCCATAGATGTATGATTTGGCCATAATAAGGTCAAGGTCAAGTTCAAGGTCAAATATGAATTTATAATTAAAGTCGATTATCATTCATTACTGTATCTACAAATCCTTCTGTTTAATCATCTTCCCGCGGTTCATTTGCTTTGATTTTTTGTACACATGATCTCAATAAGGTCGTAAATGAGCTCAGTGCGCATTTTCTCCTACCCGTATCAATTTTTGATCATCATCATCAAAATCATAAATCATAATTAATCATACTTAATTTATTCATTACAATTGAATAATTACTAGTAACAGACACAATATTTCTGACACTGGAAATACATACCCCCAGGTCCCTAGATGTTCCTAGATACCAAGAACATGCAAATTGACCTTGCAGAAGTGGAGCAATCTTCCATTTACTTAGGCATGTACCTTTAGGCGAAAACGGTCTACAGATTAACAGGTTAAAAAAAATAGCACACAGTTGGGGCGGCTGGGTAGCGCAGCGGACTAAGCGCTCACCTACCACCGCAGAGACACTGTGTTCGAATCCAGCTGTCAGTGGTACTTCTGGCTTGGTCAGTCGTCCATACTAACACAATTGACAGTGTTAGCGGGTGGGAAGCCGGTGGGGTATGTATGCTGGTCGCGTGAATATTAAAGGCAACCAACTTGTGTTCAGCTTTTCGTTCAGCGTTTCTCTGATTGGCCACACGGCCAATCAATCAATCCACTAGCACACGCCCTTGCGGCGCGGCAGAAGCGCTGGTCGAACCAGCGGTGTTCTGTTGTGTGACTGTACTACAGCGGTGTTCTGTTGTGTGACTGTACTAAACTCTTCCACCACATGACCGACATTTGACATACAGTACACCTCCTATCTATGTTGGGATTATGTTTGGTCATGACAAAACAATAAAAATCGCTACTGTTAGTAATGCTGCCACCACCCACTTCAATGACAGAGCTCTCATATTTGCGAATGCATAAACTATATCTTAAATTATGGCGATGTGTCTAATATGGCTGTCGCGAAGTCATTGATAAGCGACAGCCATATTAGACACATAGCCATAATTTAAGATATAGTTTATGCATTCGCAAAATATGAGAGCGCGCCGCTGTCATTGAAGGGCTTCCTACAACAGAGCACCGCCGCTGCTGCTGCTGAAGCTGTATCAAGCCGGCGGCGGCGCACGAAAGCCGGGGATAAACCACCGCGTCGCCCCGCTAGCGCTTCAGGCTCAGCAGCCTCCACGGGCGAAATAACATATAACGTTACAGTTCCACACTGATGTACAGTGAGTGTCTAATATGGCTGTCGCGAAGTCATGCCTCTCCCTCTGACAATATCATAATGATGTGTTTTCTATATTATATCCACAATCATTCATCTAAAAAATTGTATGGGCTTTGATTAAACATGTAACCTACACCTACTGTAACTTACTGTACCTCTGCTTCCTACAGCAGAGCAGGTAATGGCGTTAATCAATGGAACGCGAAACATAATAACGTTACGCTTTCTAGTTCAGCGCATTTCATAACTGTATGGGCTTTGTTTATACACGAGTGAATCTGGTAGTTGGTTGTTAAAAACGCGAAACATAATAACGTTACGCTTTCTAGTTCAGCGCATTTCATAGCGCTCCACTGCTACCGCAGCCCAACACAAGTGCGTTAGAACAGCAGCCACAAGTTGGTTGCCCGCGCTGCCGCTCGCGCGCGCTCCTTGGATTTAATTTGGGACGTGGGACGACTGCGCTTGCCTGCGCGTGGGGGCGGGGGGGGCGCGGCCAATCAGAGAAAAGCCGAACACAAGTTGGTTGCCTTTAATATTCACGCATCCTGCGTCGTTGTAAACAGCGACTCCTACTGGTCGGTCGGGGCGCCTGCTCTGCAGGGAAGGGATCTGGTGGAGGTAGTGTGATCCTCCCACGCGTTGAATGACAAATTAATAAATTCAATATTTGAATCCCTATCTTTTCATAGGGTAGAGCGGTACTAAGCAGTCACGTGGGATACCCTGCAGAGTGATACACATTGTTTTACAATTGATTCAAAACCGCTCTTAAAGAGCACCTACGGGAGGCTGCAATTCGAAACTGGCCACCGTAAATGTCCAAATCCCCCCCCCCCCCTCCTAATAGACAGTCTCCTCCCCATCATATGTATATATTTTCTGTTAGGATCTCTGGGTAACAGTACTACTGTATATTTGCATATAGTATATGTCACAAATGTAACAGTACTATATACCTGTATATGTCCCTATGCCATACATGTCATGATGTCATGTATGTTGTGTATGTCATAAATTTCACTATGAATTGAAAATGGGGGACCCTCATGTAAACAAGACAAAAGTCTTTCTCTTGTCTGCATGAATGAATGAATGAATGAAAACTTTATTTAACAGATTGCAGAATGGGTACAATACAGTACGGCTCAATACACACAAATGTTAAGGGGATGCAGACCAGAGAAAGACGTTTGTCTTGTTTACATCAGGGTCCCCCATTTTCATTTCATATTGACATTTATGACATACTCATCATACATGACATTTATGGCATAGGGACATATAGGTATTTAGTACTGATACATATACTGTGACATATACGGTATTCAAATATACAGTACTGTTACTCATATATCCTGACAGAGTATATACATATGATGGGGAGGGGACTGTACATTAGGAGGGGGTGGGCGGGTGGGAGAGAAATATACATATACGGCGGGGAGAGAATATATACATGCGGTGGGGAGGAGACGGTCTATTAGGAGGGGGTGGGGGTGGGGGGTTTGGACATTTACGGTGGCCAGTTTCGAATTGCAGCCTCCCATGGGTGCTCTTTAAGAGCGGTTTTGAATGTGGGTAGGGATTCACATTCCTTTACAGCTTTGGGTAGGGCGTTCCACATTGATGTGGCATAATTGCGAAACGTGTTTAGTCCCTTGTTTGAGCTGAATCTGGGTTTAACATGATTTGTTGAGCTTCCTCTGGTGTTGTGGTCGTGGTATTCACTGACCTTTGGGAAGTATTTTGACATGTACATGGGTACCTTAGTCGTATAGTGTATCTTGTAGACCAGGCCCATTGCAAGTTGCTGTACTCTGTCATCTACTCTAAGCCATCCTAGGTTGTCAAAGTGTGCAGGGGTGAGGTGGGTTCTAGGGGTAAGGTCAAGTAGTAGTCTGACTAGTTTGTTTTGTGATGTTTGTAATCTTGTTTTTAGCGCCTTTGAGGTGCTTTGGTACCATGAGGTGCAAGCATAGTCGTAGTACCCTTGAATAAGTGCTCCTGCCAGAGTCTTCAGGGTATTCTTGTTTACCAGAGAGGAGATCCGGTACAAGAATCTAGTTCGTTGGTTGACTTTTTTTTATTACATTGGATGCCATTTTGTCACAGGAAAGATTTGCCTCTAGGATGGAACCCAGGTAGGTAATTTCATCTTTCCTTGTGACAATATTGTCACCCACTGTAACTGAGAAGCCGTCGGTCTTGCTGAGTTTGTTATTTGAACAGAAGAGAATGGACTCTGTTTTGCCCATGTGTAATGATAGTTTGTTATCAGCAAGCCATATGCAGATTTTGCCTAGTTCCGAGCTGAGTTTTTTCAACCTGCAACTTGTTCTTGTCAGAGACCAGCAGGGCTGAGTCGTGCGCAAACAGCATCCCCTTAACAATTGTGTGTATTGAGCTGTACTGTATTGTACCCATTCTTCAATCTGTTAAATAAAGTTTTCATTCATTCATCATTCACAATAATAATTATTGTAAAAAATATTGTACTACATTATCTTGATATTTTTTTTAAAATAAAAATAAAAAGTAATACTACTCTCCCCTTTAAAGTACTATGTTGATTCTATCAGTGCATTGTGCTTACATGTAGTAGTTGCTCAGCCTCAATGCACAGTCAGAGCTCTTGCTGCTCCATGCAGTAGCTCGGCGTTGCTACCCTACCATCTCTCACACTCCAAGGGATGCACCGTCGGGAACAACCTACCCTGCTGCCTAGTGCGCGTGTGGGTGGGTCTTATCGGAGTGACACACCAGGCGATCCTATAGCACACCCACTTCCCTGTTTTCTACAGCCAATCGCTCGGTCGAGATCCGTACACATAATTTACGGCGCAAGCACGGACTGACTGAGAGGTCTATAGACATCTGACAGCTGCACAGGTGAGACGTATCTCTACCAGGCTGGTTGTTCTTCCCACTTTCTCTTTCAGTTTCCACCACATTCGCTGTGAGCCTGGGGTTGCCACACTCAAAAAGCAGTGATTCGAAGACCCATCACCCCGGCAGCATGAGCAAGAAGAAAAAGGACTGGAAGATTGAGAAAGGTAAGCCTTGTTTTGGGTGGGGGGAGTAGAATCTGTATAGGCTCTCATCATCATTTCCATGGCAGACGGCATGCATTCCCACCATGCCATTATGATAAGCCTGACAGCCAGGCACTCACAGTTTTCGCAGCACTAGCTATTATTATTGCATTCTAGTTTATTGTAATCCAGAGACTATGCAGTGATCTGATTTGTATTGTCTGGGCTGTGCGCACAGATGTTGTGTGCTGCTGCTGTTGCGCCTGTGTTTGGTCCCCGTTCATCCAATGGGTGAGATGAGACATTCCTAAATTTGGTCAAACAGAGCCCCTTGCCCGGTTAGCTTCAATGTGCACTGCTCCTTCAGCATACAGCCTTTACCTGTTGGAAATGCTAGGGCTAATTGCACATAGCTGTGTGATGCATTGCCATTGGCTGGTTAAGTTGCTGTTCTGCAACAAAGTGCCCTTTTAAGACAACACCCACCGGAGTTGCTTTATAGGCGTACCCATTAGCCTACTGCAGGGGTCAGCAACCTTTTTGACATGGAGTGCCTGTTTGAAATATAGTTGTAACTAGTGTGCCTCAAGTGTGCCTCTTCTCATAATCAGGTATTTTTAATGATGATTTTTACATTATTACATCATTATTGTTATTGTTATTATTAACAATATTATTATGATGGTTGTATCAACCCTAAATCTGAGTTGGGGGGGGGGGGGGGGGGGGATGCAATGCAGACAAACAGCTGCATACAGTGCAACCATTTCACTCACATTTGCCTTCATTTTTGGACACATCACACACCATCGGTGTGTGTACTGTACGTGTGCTGTCATAGCGTGCACCTACAGGCCTAATGGAGAACACCAGAAGAACACCAGGATGTGAATGGAGGGTGAATGTGATCGTGTAAATAAGTTTTGATTGATCGCAAGACTACACTGTAAAAAGATTTATAATAATAAGTTACCAGAACTTACAAATATTGAGTTCAGTTACTGTGCATTAAGGTTTTCAGTTTTCAATCCATAATAATCCAGAAAAATAACCTATAACCTAATAATATTTCAACCTAATAAAACTATGTTTATTGTCATTGTTTTAAGAACACAAGTTGACTTGGTAATACTCACATTTTGAGTAAAAAAAATGGCTTTTAACATGTGCAATGTTCAATGAAATAGAAAAATAAATAATAAAATGTGTTGATTAATCCCACTGGTCACAATGGTGACCGTAATAATGTTTTTGTTATAAGGCTCTGCAAATGTTGCTGAATGATGTAGCAATGTATTTCCAGCTAAATTGAAATAATACACAAATAAAGGGTCTCAATTAAATATGTGGTAGTAAAATAACCTGTGGGAGGATTTCAACAAGATAAATGCGACAACAGTGCAAAATATTTCACTATAATATTTCAAAGCAAAAAAAAAAAAAATTATTATTATTCTTTTTTTTATGCTGCCCCCTGTGCCTATGAAAATGCCCCCCGCGTGCCTATGCAGTTACGCGTGCCTAGGGTTGCCTACCCCTGGCCTACTGCATGCAAGTCAAATCACTTACTTTACTTAATGACAACACCTGAACATGCTTCATGTGATTCAAAGTTGAGTCTATTTATGTTAATGCCCCAAACATGGAATCTCTGTTATCGATTTATTTTTCAAGGGTGGAAGAACAAGATGTAATGTATTATTTTACTGTTAGTTTACTCAACACAGTTGAAATGTATCTTTCCGCATAACCCTAGGCTGTCCCTCCCAGATAATTTTTTTTTTTTTTTTTTTTTTAACTTTTTTCTCCCCATTTTCTATTTTTCTTCCATCCCAATTTCGTGTTATCCAATTCTACCCTCCCCTGTCCCGAACGTTGTTAGACCATGCCTCCCACTGGTCGGCTGCAATGTGGACCAAGCCTTGCATCACACGTCCCCTCCGGTACACGAGGAGGCAGCCGTCGCATCTTTTCACCTGTACAGCGCGATCTCTCAGTGGCGAGGAGTAACGCGTGGGAGGCTCACGCTGCCCCCGATACTTCCTGATTCTGCTGTACAGGCGCACCAACCGACCTGTAGGAGTCTCTGTCCACAACTGCCGATCCCCACCCACCGGCTTTCCCACCCCCTAATACTGCCAATTGTATTAGTATGAACGACCAGCCAAGCCGGAAGCAACGCCGAGAGCTGGGCTCGAACCCAGCATCTCCTGCGTTAGTGGCGAGCGCCTTGCCCACTGCGCCACTTAGCCGCCCCGTTATAAGCATGTCTTCAGAGAGGTCAGTGTACAGGGTCCCCCCCCCCCGCCAAGAGAAGTGTGGGGGTTCAGTGCCTTGCTCAAGGTTACTTTAGCAGTGAAGATGGGCACCGTAGGACTAGTTGCCAGACAATTATGTCTTTTGCAACTTTCAGATTCTACCATAAAACAGGTCCCTATCGCTCCAGTCTAAACAGACCATGAGCGGTTACCTTCCAAATGCTACAGGCTGTTTAAATGCAGCGAGGCTTCGAACCGATGACGAAACAAACTAGAATAGCACCCAGAGAGTACCTGCATACCCAGCCTCCAGTAATACATATTTAGGAGAATACCAAGTACACTGATGAGACTCATTATAATATTGTGTAATTCGAGTAGACCTTGCCTCAACATTGTTTGCTTCCCCAGCCTAGCATCCCTCAGTTGGAAATCTTGTCAGTCGCCATCTTAATCCTTAGTACAGTTCACACCAATGGCTGCCCGCGATTTGTAGCACTGATCTTTAACTGATAAAAATGAAAGTGCAAGCTATTGCGGTTACAGATGGGACACACACACACACACGCACACACAATAAAAATGGAATAAAATATACAGTAAATAAATACAGTAAAAATAAACTGAAGTCTACAGTAGGTGTAATATTGCACAGTGCTGTTTCAAAAGTAAGAGTCCAGGAAGATGGTAACTGTCACTCTGTGCTCAGTGATGCAGTGAGGCACAGTGATGCGTTGTATAGTCTGATGGCTGTCGGAATGAAGGACTTCCTGTGCCGTTCAGTGCTGCATATAGGTAGTGTGAGCCTAGCACTGAACATGCTCCTCCTGTCAGCCAAGTCTGTGTATAGTGGGTGGGAGGGTTACACCTGTACAGGTACACCTGTCATTATTTATAGAAAGTCATCATATTATCCAGGTACACTTGTCATTCCAAAATGTATATTGTATACAGCAGATGTTGCCAAAGGAGTACTCCACAAGAAAAACAAAGCTGATTAATTATTCTCACACTCGCATAATAATAATAATAATAATAATAATAATAATAATAATAATAATAATAATAATAATAATAATAATAATAATAATAATAATAATAATAATAAATAATAATAATAAATAATGTGTAGAATCTTGCACCAACATTTTATGGCCTCATAAAGTCAGAGAGCCCCATTCATTGTCTGGAGCCCCGGGTTTTACATCCCAATTCACCCACCAGAGGGGTCACAGAGGGCCTTGGCTCTCATTTCTAGCTCTAGGAGAGAGTGGTGCGTGTTCACAATACAGACTGAATTAGTCCTGGGGCACAGGACTAACATGTGGATTCTTATAATGGGTGTAATTCCTCTTTTTAAAAAGCACAGTTGTTGAGTCATAGAGCAGGGACGTGCACAGGACTTTAGAGGGGCAGGTGCTCAAAGGCTGAAAAGGGCACTACACTTTTGTGTGTTTTATCAGAGCGTGCAATCCTGATATTTTTTTCGAGTGGGGGGCCCCCTTTTTATGCTTTTTGGGGGGTTTTGGTGATCAAATATTGAATATTGAACTATAATAATCAGTGCAGGAGCTCACTTATCCTTGAAAGACACTTTTATCACTGACTTAAAAGGCCCATACATCTCCATAAATGTTCAGGGGGGAGGAAATAAGTCCTTACCCTACAGACCCCAAGAAGTGCTGTATATTCTGTATTGTTTAATATAAATGCATTTTTATTCCAATCCCGATTTGTATTTGAGATTCTCAAATCCCATCGGACTTGACTTCTTCGTGTCCCTCAGTGAGTGTAATACCAGCATTCACCTGTATGCGCCACAGCGGTTTTCATCATCATCATCATCACCACCCACGCTATGCATAAAATATATAGGTCCGCGGAGAGGCACGCTGAGGAGGCCGTGCAAACTGCAATGGAATATGGGTCATCTCTCTCTCTCTTTACCTAATATTTAGATTCTATCCTGACATTTTTCAGTTGGAAGGGCAGTCTATATGCGTAACGGTAAAAAAATTAAAAACAATTTTTTTATATATATATTTCTTTTAAAGGGCACTTTTTTTATGAGGCTCAAAAGGGAAGGTGCTCAAGCACCCATTGGGCTCCATGTGTGCACGTGCCTGTCATAGAGAAATGTCTTTTGAAGTTTGTTGAATATAGTTAAATACATTTACAAACAATTCAGATTCAGAGTTTTTATTTGCCACATGGAAGCAATACAATCATACAGTTTTCATACAAAATCATAAATACAGTTCTACCATTGGCAAAAGGAGCAGGAAGAAGAATAAATCTTATGGTTACCTACCCCCTATTCTTAAACTAAACAAGTATCAGTTTCATTTGTTCATTTCAAACCATACAACCTATACAATACAAGACAACCACAAAACAGCACTACACGCACCACAAAACAATAGACAACAGCAACAACAGACACCACCCATGGTCCGAAAAGTGGGATGGAAGAAGCCAAGCCTGTGAACTTCCATTCCCCACACCCCGACCATCAACCGCTACACACACAACATGCAACACAGCTCCGCTTCCCACATCCCCGACATCTCAACAAGACACACATGAGTCTGACCAGTCAATACATATTTTATATACATACTCCTTTTAATGCCAAACATCATGTTCACCCTCCTCCTTATACCTTTCCAATATTCCTTTTTTTAACTTTCTTTTAAACTGGTATATGTTTTACTCAATTTAACCTCCTCGTCCAATCCATTCCATAATCTTACTCCACAAACAGATATACACATAGATTTTAGAGTGGTTCTTACACCCGGTTGCTGGAGTTTCTGTTTCCCTCTAAGATTATAAATCCTGGTTCCTACCCTCTCAGTGAACCGATATTGGATGGGAGTTGGAAGAGAGTTATGTGAACCTTTGAACATGATTTCGGCAGTTTTAATTTTGATCAAGTCCCATAATTTAAAAGCTGATGCTTGTAAAAACAATGGGGTAGAGTGTTGGTTGTACTTAGCATTGTACACAATCCTTATGGCCTTTTTTTGCAGAATATAAAGAGGTGATGTATTGGAACGATAAGTATTACCCCATACTTCCAGACAATAATTTAAATATGGGACTACAAGTGCATGGTAGAGGATGAGAAGTGACCTTTGGTTGACAAAATTCTTGGATCGATACATAATCCCCACACTTTTGGCCATCTTGGATTTTACATGACTGATGTGTGGTTTCCAGCATATCCTGTCATATCCTGTCACCCAGGAATGTGGTTTGATTTACTCTTTCAATACATACATTGTCTATCATAACTTTCACTGTTATATCACTATTTCGCTTTCCAAATAACATTAATTTAGTTTTACTCAAATTCAACGACAATTTATTCTCATCAAACCATTTCTTTAACTTTATCAACTCCTGCAAAAGATTCTGCAAATTTTGCCCTGAACAAATTATATTAGTGTCATCTGCAAAAAGAATGAATTTCATGATTGATGATACAATAGAGCCTGACCCGGGATAGTTTGCTTATAGTTGCCCCCCCCCCCCAAAAAAAACAAACACGAAATTGTTATTTTCTGTTTCAGTTTAAATTCAGTTAAAATGTTCAGTTTCAGTTAAATTCAGTTATTCTTTTTAATAGAATGGATCATTAAAATCAAAGAGTATTGCACATAAATAGGCACTTCAGATAATCCTTCAGCTCAGCTGACCGACAATAAATCTAAATCAAAATGACACCATTCACCATCGTAGCCTATAATAACAGCATTACATTGGCCTATCAACCGGTTTTAATAAACGAACATCTTTTAGATCAATTAGGCTATGAAAATTAGACTACCTAAACATCTTTTTTTCTACACGTATATATTTCTCGACTTTGACATGAAAATCGAATGTGGATTGTGGAGACTGGCACGACTATTCGAAAATTCTAACTCATCCCTAATACAAATAGTCTCTGCTATAGTGAATGGAAAGTGAAACAATTTCTGTAGAAATCCCATACAAATTGTCTCTGCTATAGTGAATGGAAAGTGAAACCATTTCTGTAGAAATCCCATACAAATTGTCTCTGCTATAGTGAATGGAAAGTGAAACCATTTCTGTAGAAATCCCATACAAATATTCTCTGTTAAAACGGATTTAACCCTCTGAGACCCACATAGATCCACTTTTGTCTTTTTCAGGAGGGGACAGCTGGGATCTTTAGGGGGATTCAGATTATTTTAATGTCACTTCTTCATACATGTACATGAAATCCTTGTGTTTTGGTTCCTCAATGTTACAGCAGAAATTGCACTTATTTAGAATCAAATGGAATACACACGAGGCATCCAATACAATAGAATAAGGTGAGAAAAAGGCAGTAGAGGTAGCAGCATTAGTAGCAGCATAAAAATAACGTTAATAATAGCAATATAGACATGGCACTGTATGAATATACAAACATAATGGTGCAGTGATATTGGTGTGTGCATATAGTGTGTGTAAATGTGTTGATTGTGTGTGTGTGTTTGCGAGTGGTGGGCAGAAGTCTGCTGGTCCAGGTCTTGAGGCTTCGGTACAGTTTGCCAGATTCCTAATTGTCCGGTTCCTGGAATTGCATGCCTCCGTGACTATCGATTCCTCTTATCGATGCCATGTTTTTCCTACAGTTGCGCATTTAAAAACAATAATGTTAATGCCACGCATGCAGCCATAGCAGACTATTTGATTCCTTGACTAGGAAAACCTAAAGGGCTCGATATTGCGACGGTTGTGTGTGCAGTGAAAACTGAAAGTGCTTTGCATCCTAGTCATTAATTTACATGGTAAAGTAACATTAGCCGCTAGCTAGCTAAATAGCCATGCTCATTGCAGAGAGAGACAGAGAGAGAACACTGAGCTGGCCTTTATTTATACAGGTAGGTTATTGCTAACAAATTCTCTTTTGCAATAACGACCTGTTGAATGCAACTACAGTTCAATAGATTAAATTAGTTCTCAAATACATAATTTTATTTAAGTGTATAGTTAATACATTTTTTTACAGTTTTTGTATTTTTCTGACATGGGGGCTCAACATCGATAAGGGAATCGATAAAGAATCGGATCCAGGGTTCAAAATTAATGGGGGCTTGGGGCATAATGCCCTTTAAAATGGACAAAATGCCCTCGAAAATCAGTTAAGGGGGGCAGAAAATGCCCCCGACAGTTTACTAAATATATATATATATTTATCCGGTAATGGAGCGTCTGTGTATCGTACGGTTCAGATGACGCGCAAATAAAAAAATTCATTTGGCGGAGCCGGGAGAGGTGAGCACTGGCTGCAGGCAGCAGCAGCACTGCAGCCAGGTGCTAGTCAGTTTGTGTAAAAATGGCAAGCACAATATAAATCAATCTTCATTACGACTTTAAAAACATAGCCATTAACATTACATAGGCCTACACACATCTTGCCATAGCGTTAGCAGTTTGTACAACACAACGCACGTTTTAACTATGGTAGCCCGACACAGCTTGCAAGCTAATACTGTACAGTCAATGAAATGTCACCGTAGCTACTAGCTACTGTAGCAGAGGAGGAAATGGGAGTCTGAGAGGCGGGGTGTTTAAAGACAATGATAGGCGTTTATTCAACATCCAAGAAGGCTAACATACAACTGTGTTTTACTAACTCCAACCGGGACTATTGCCGCTTTCGTGCTGCTTGTTGATGTTATGATCTCCTCCTAACGTTACCGGAGCTGAAGGTGCCACACGCTAAAATGTCCGTGGGGACCCGGCGCCAACCCATAGATAGTTCCAACTCACCGAATTACGTAATCCACCACAGTTGCACTCAATATTTAAATAATGTTAGTCTAAATAAATGTAGACAGATACATAATAATTTCAAGCGGAAAACGAATCTTTCCATTAAGAACTGACAATCAGGGAATTTAATGGTTGACAGTTTTTTGTGTGTTTATATTAAAGAAAGGAAAGTCTAGTGCTGGCTGAGCATATTGTTTGTTTGCACTAAGTTAATACTTTGACAAATGTAGCCTATATTTTTCAGTCAGTTCGGTCTTTGTGTGCCAAACAGTATTTAAGGCTGTAAACACTGTAACACTGTAAACCTTTTTATTTATTTTTTTATAAATGAGAAGCATGTTTAGATTTTAATAAAAATTAACGTATATCGAACCGAACCGAACCGAAAACCGTGACCCCAAAACCGTGATACGAACCGAACCGTCCATTTTGTGAACCGTCCCACCCCTACCGTTTATCATAAAAATTCAGTGCCCCCGAAATACAAAAAAAAAAACACACAAATCAATTAAGGGGGGCAAAAAAAGCCCTTGATTTTTTTTTTCTAACCCTGATCGGATCGATAAGCAGAATCGATAATGGAATCGTATCGATAAAATCTTATCAATTCCCATCCCTAGGGCTGGGCGATTCTTGCTAAAATGTGAATCACGATTTTTCTCTCTAAGAATTGAGATCACGATTCTCTCACATGATTCTTATTTTTTCAATAAAATCATTTATTCTCCCATCCCAATGTTAGTCGTTATGCCAATTCCCAATCCCCTTCCTGGTCGCTGCGCACTTACCCCCCACAGTCGGTCTGGGAGAGTGGAGGCTACCACGTGCTTCCTCCGACACACGTCCAGCCAATCAACCGCTTCTTTTCACCTGGCAGCGCGGATTCTCACTGAGAGGGTGTAGCATGTGGAAGGATCACACTATCCCACTTAGATCCTATCCGCGCTTAGCAGGCGCCCCGACCAAACTGTAGGAGTCGCTGTTTACAACGACCCGGACCCACCCCGCCAGCTTCTCCCACCCTCTAATACTGCCAATTGTATTAGTGTGAACGGCCAGCCAAGCTGGTGACAACCCCGGAGCTGTGAGCTGGATTCGAACAGGCGAATCTAGCCGCTCCGGGGTTGGTGACGAACGCAATCTCCGTTAAGCCACCTGACCGCCACTATTGCACTCTTTCTTAACACTTTGAGGACCACAGTCTTGCGGCAATTTATAGTCCAGAGGACAGAGGTTTGTTTACAAACCGATGTACTTTCTAAGCGCTATATATATAATTTATAGTATTGCTATCTGTCCATTCTCATTGTCACTTGAGTGCATAAACCGTGCCTTCATAATGGCTTAAAGAAAATAAAAATCCATCGGTTGGTTGTCATTTTATAGCGTCGTGAATATAAGGTTTATCGCGCTTTTCGTCTCGTCTTTTTTCCCGGGAGCTAGATAATAGGCTAAACGTTGGCGCCGTTATATCAAATGCCATTTCTGCTATATATATACGAATGAAATAAAACAAACTGCGTAGCATCCGGACTATTACAGAGCATCTATGGATTAAATGGGGGCGGCGGGGAACGCTGATTAGTATTATTGATTAGCAATACAGTGTGCGTTCAGGTAGCCAATGTCGGTGATCGATCACGTTAGGTTTTAAAACAATGTCCAATCCAGCTGTAATTTGGGGGAATAGTATCCTACCATCAGGCCATGTGATCGCCGGCAGCATTTCTTCATTAGTCATCGGATTCTGGTAGATCGATATGTCCATTGGCTAATCATAAATCCCATTATTCCAGGCTGAAATATGCGTTCGGTAACGGGATCAAAGATGGAGGGTCTTCGTTTGGAAGCGAGGCTCATATGATCCGCCCACAGACAGTGACATTTTTTTTTTCCAATCCCCTCAATGATACTGCAGTGGAGCGATGGCGCCCCTAAGCGGATCTGGCCGGTATTGCATGTTTCAAAAATCAAATATGTGGGTAGGTCCTGCATGTCGATCGCACACGTTAATAGCGTTATAAATATGGAATAAAACGATAACAACTCGCTGGTCCTCAACGGGTGGAATCGAATCACGAGTTAACTCGTGGACGGTCCTTAAAGTGTTAACACAATCCCCGCCATGCAATATTATGAGCATCTTATAGCTCTGACGCCAGTAAGCCTATGGAGTCGCTCACCTTCTTTGCAGGGCTATAACTATTTAAATAGTATACAGTAGCTATATCTGCATTACTATGGCCCATTCGACATCGGGTATCTATCGTTCAGGATGTGGGAACGTTATATTTTTCCATTCATACATTGTCGTTTAATACCGTCATGAATATAAGTATGTTTTTAGAGTGGTCTGCGGCAGGGTTAGAAATTAACATTTTTTTTCAAGGGCTTTTTTTGCCCCCCTTAATTGCTTTTCGGGGGCTTTTTTTTGTATTTCGGGGGCACAACATTTTTATAATGAAAATTAACATAAAGATTATAAAACATTGTTGACACTTTTTTTACAGTCTTCGTCCCTATGTTTGATAACGTAATGTTAATGTCTCCATATATAGGGCTCTACGCTAACCTTTTTCCCAAGGAGCACATGTGCTCCTAAATAAAACGTTAATAAATAAAATCTAAATACAAATTTAGGAGCACACAGAAATGTAGGAGCACAGTGACAATTGTTCAAGTAACACACAAGCCCACGATGTGTGACATCATGGCTTGGTTTCATGTTTTGAGGTACCTTCAATTATCTGTAAATAATACATACATACTCTATCTAAATAGATTAAATATTATTGTCCCTGAGTGAGGGCAAGTTGTGTTGTTGTCTTGATATAATAACCGGTTGCCTCTGGATCAACGAATGTCTAATATTGAATAATATTATTAGATATTTTATTTTTAACTTCCCTAATTCCAACAGTCAAGAAGCTTGTTTCAAATTGATGAAAAACCCCACACACGCAACGTTTGTGAGTATAGGCTCTGGCCAGATCGATCAATGAAATACGTTGCGCGCTCAGCGCTGTGGAATGAAGGAAATGCGCATCGGGATCGGATTTGGATGTTATTCTTTTGGAGTTGTGTTACAAATGGAATGGTCTTTCCCCGCCGAACACAAGTTACTTAACGTTACACAGAACACAGGTCGCGCTATGCAGATGCTTAGCTTGCTAATGTTAAGATAGCTAAGCAGTGTAATGCTTGATGAGAGCAGAGCGCTCTCTCTGTGTTCGCAGGAATCGCAGCACCTCTCAAGTGCCTGTAACACGCAGCGGGCCCCGCCTCCCTCCTCCTTGGAACAAACATTCCACCCAAAAACTGAATTTCAGTCCAGTTTCAATCTGAACTATTAACAGCGGAGCTGTTTTGTAATCTTCACAATCACTCGTCTGTCTCGCACACTGCAAGTAAATGATTTTTCCGGTTTGCACACACACATATTATTAGGGGCAATACGAGGGAAATGCTCGCACTGTAGAGCATATATATAATTATATATATAATTAGTAAACTGTCGGGGGCTTTTTTTGCCCCCCTTAACTGATGTTCGAGGGCATTTGGTCAATTTTCGAGGGCATTTTGCCCCAAGCCCCCGTTAATTTCGAACCCTGGTCTGCGGTAATTCCTAGAATGCAAGTTATAGGCCCTGATGCATATTATACTTAATCGATTGGCATTTCGTCCCTATACAGGCTACAATAAAAATTTCAAATGCATATGATCGGTATATATTATGCTCCATCATGCATGAAGGAAATGGGGGGGGGGGGGTCGTTTCTGATTGATTGTCAATAACGGCTTTCTTTAGTACAACATCATACGTTGATCAGATGGATTGCAACGAAAGAAATGGACAATCGAGCTGGAATTAACGTTAGATTCCTCTTACCTCTGGCCGATGATACTGGAGGAAAAATATTCCAATTATTTGATTGCCATCTGCTAGATCGTATGTCCATTTGGCCGACACCATAAACTCCAAAAGCATAATGATTCTTGCGTCTCGAAGGCGATTCAATGCACTCGACTGTTCATCTGGATTCACGTTACAAGAAAACTGCGCCGGGACAACATTCACCGATGCACAGTCATACTTCCTGTAGAAAAGTAAGTGCAACATCGGCCGAAATCCACCAGGCGGCGGTATCGGGCCGTTGCAATCGCAGACAGTGTCAGAGTTTCCCAGAGCCTTGGTGGATGAAGTATGAATGACAATAGCAAATAAAAGAAATAACGATCACAATAATGAGTTTACTCGTTGTTGGCGATATTCGATTGGCGGGCAATAACAAGTTAACTCGTTCTTGGCGCAGAGTGTGTTAAACAGACAACATAACATATCAAAGTGCTTGACTTAAACTTAAACATAACTTATATGAAAGTGCTTGACTTAAACTTAAAAGTCTCTTGTAACATACAAAATAACTCAAGTCAGAATCGTCATCATTTAAAAAAGTAAATTAATTTCAAATAAAAAATGTGAAATGTAATAATAATAATAAAAAAAAATGTAATAAAAAAAAATCGTCATTTAGATTGCAAGGGCGGTCGGGTGGCGTAGCGGAGATTGCGCTCGTCACCAATGCAAGAGGCTGCGGTCTCGACTCCCGGAGTCAGCATTGCCCTGCGGCTTGGGCCGGTCGTCATACTAACTCCTTTGGCTGAGTTAGGGGGAGGGAAGTCGTGGGTGGTAATCTGGCATTGTGGACAGCGATTGATTGATTGATTGAAAATTTTATTAACAGATTGCAGAATGGGTACAATACAGTACAGCTCAATACACACAATTGTTAAGGGGATGCAGACCAGAGAAAGACTTTCGTCTTGTTTACATCAGGGTCCCCCATTTTCAATTCATCAGGACATATATGACATACATGACATACAGATAGTCAGTACTGCTACATCTATACATTTATGACATACCAGATTTGCAAATACAGTACTGTTTGTGATACAGAAGGAGTCAAGAAAAGGGAGTATATACATTTGACGTAGAAACTGTACATTGGAGGAGGTTGGGTGGGGGGGGTTGGGTACATTGGGATATTGACAACCATACTGGGTAATTTACATTGGAGGTGGTTGGGGGGGGGGGGGGGGCACACTGTATAAACAAGTAAAACTGTACATTGAGGGGGGGGGGAGGAGACACTGTACAAACAAACAAAATTGTACATTGGACTATTGACAAAACCATACTAGGTAACTGACTGTACATTGGAGGGGTTTGGGTTAGGATATTTACAGGGGCCAGTGTTGAATTGCAGTCTCCCGTAGGTGTCCCTTGAGAGAGGTTTTGAAAGTGGGTAGTGATCCACATTCCTTTACAGCTTTGGGTAGGGCGTTCCACATTGATGTGGCATAATTGCGAAACGTGTTTAGTCCCTTATTTGAGCCGAATCTGGGTTTAACATGATTTGTGGAGCTCCCTCTGGTGTTGTGATCGTGGTATTCACTGACCTTTGGGAAGTATTTTGACATGTACATGGGTACCTTGGTCGTGTAGTGTATCTTGTAGACCAGGCCCATTGCAAGTTGCTGTACTCTGTCGTCTACTCTAAGCCATCCTAGGTTGTCAAAGTGGGCAGGGGTGAGGTGGGTTCTAGGAGTAAGGTCAAGCAGTAGTCTGACCAGTTTGTTTTGAGATGTTTGTAATTTTGTTTTTAGCGCCTTTGAGGTGCTTTGGTACCATGAGGTGCAAGCATAGTCGTAGTACCCCTGAATGAGTGCTCCTGCCAGAGTCTTCAGGGTATTCTTGTTTACCAGAGAGGAGATCCGGTACAAGAATCGAGTTTGTTGGTTGACTTTTTTTATTACATTGGATGCCATTTTGTCACAGGAGAGATTAGCCTCTAGGATGGAACCCAGGTAGGTAATTTCATCTTTCCTTGTGACAATATTGTCACCCACTGTAACTGAGTTCAAGTTCAAGTTCTTTAATAGTTGTCATACAGAAGTACAGAATACTTTCATACAAAATGCTTCTTACTGTTACGCTCCAGAGACTGTGCTAGACAAGATAGTATCAAATAACATAATAACATAATATAGCATGAATTTAGAAGAAGAAAATGAGGTCACAGTGTTCGGTATAGACATATGTACAATGTTCTGAGTTACCATATAATATACAATACACAATACTATGCAGTGTACTAATGTACAGTACTATCTAGTGCAAAGCAGAAATGGGATGAGGTACAATTTTAGGTACAATTTACAGTAAGGTGTACGAGTTGTAGTGCAATCCTTCATCCATAAATATAAAGTGTGGGGAGTGGGTGCTACAGTGTGTTTGTTTAAAGTGGGTGTGTGCTATAAAGTGTGTGGAGTGGGTGCTACAGTGTGTTTGTTTAAAGTGAGTGTGTGCGTGTGGATGTGTGTGCTATGTGCGTTTGGTGGTTGTTGTTGTGTAGTGTTCATTCATTGTTCGTTTAGCAGCCTGATGGCCTGGGGATAGAAGCTACTTCTGAGTCTTTCTGTGCTCGCCTTGAGACTCCGGTATCGCTTGCATTTACATTTACATTTACATTTAGTCATTTAGCTGACGCTTTTATCCAAAGCGACTTACAAGTTCTGTACGACAAGCCATCAGGAAGGGCACAACTCTATCAGCTGAGCAACAATGTTCATCAAAGTGTTGAGTGCTACAGTGTAGGTTAGTTTATTAGGACAAGTGCATGACAGTACGGTTAGTTAGGGTTAGATTTTTTTTTTTTTTTTTTTTTTTTTTTTAATTCAGATAATGGTTGAAGAAGTGCGTCTTTAGTCGACGGCGAAAGATTGGACGTGATTCGGCTGTCCTAACTGGGGTGGGTAGTTCATTCCACCATTGTGGGGCAAGGACTGAGAATAGGCGACTTCTCTTTGATGACCCTCCCGGAGCTTGGATAGGAGTAGGTCTGAGGCGGCCAGAAGATGCAGAGCGTAGGGGTCTTGAGGGTGTGTAGTTAGAGACCATTGACCGGAGGTAGGCGGGAGCGGTTCCCTTTGCCGCACGGTATGCTAGGTCGAGGGCCTTGAAGCGGATTCGTGCAGCAATGGGGAGCCAGTGCAGGTCCCTAAGAAGTGGGGTGACATGGGCCGACTTCGGTAGGTTTGAGATCAGGCGGGCCGCTGCGTTCTGAATGAGTTGAAGAGGCTTAGTGGCAGTGGCCGGGAGGCCAGCGAGCAGTGCATTGCAGTAGTCGAGGCGGGAGATGACTGTTGATTGGACGAGGAGTTGGGTGGCTTCTTTTGTCAGGAAGGGGCGTATCCTTCTGACGTTGCTCAGGAGGAATCGGCAGGTTCTGGTCGTCGCTGCGATGTGAGCAGAGAAGTTCAACTGGTCGTCGAGGACAACACCAAGGTTCTTGGCGGTCGGGGACGCAGTCACAGCTGCATTCTCGACTGTGATTGAAAGGTCGGTTAGGGGGGAGGATTTGGCCGGCAGGTGGAGCAATTCTGTTTTGCTTAGGTTCAGTTTGAGGTGGTTGGACGTCATCCAGGCTGAGATGTCGGACAGACAGGCCGAGATCCGCACAGAGACGTGGATATCTGAGGGAGGGAAGGAGAGGAAGAGTTGAGTATCGTCGGCATAACAATGGTAGGAGAAGCCATGAGACGTGATAATGTTACCCAGTGATTTAGTGTAGAGGGAGAAGAGAAGGGGTCCTAAAACCGAGCCCTGGGGGACACCCGTCCGCAGGGGGCGGGTGGCCGACAGGGTCCCTCTCCATGACACTTGGTAGGAGCGGTCATTGAGGTATGCTTGCCTGACCGCAACAGTTCAAAGAGGCAGTTGTTCGGGTGACTGGAGTCTTTAATGATTCTCTTAGCCTTGCCCTTGCAACGCTTGTAGTAAATGTTCTGGAGGGTGGGGAGCCCCCCTCCAATTGTGCGTTCGGCTGAACGTGTCACTCTTTGTAGTCTGCTTCGGTCTTTTGCAGTGCTATTCCCAAACCAGGAGGTGATGTTGCCAGTCAAGATGCTCTCTATTGTACATGAGTAGAAGTTCTTAAGGATCTTCTGGCTGACTTGGAACTTCCTTAGGCGCCTGAGGAAGTAGAGGCGTTGTCGTGCCTTCTTCACCACACTGTTAATGTGTGTGGTCCATGTCAAGTCCTCGGATATGTAGGCTCCGAGGTACTTGAAGCTGTTGACTCTCTCAACCGGTGCCCCGTCGATGCTGAGGGGGCTGTAGTCCTTGACCCCCGACCTCCTGAAGTCCACAATCATCTCCTTTGTTTTGCTGACGTTCAGGGAGAGGCTGTTTTCCTGGCACCATCCCGCCAGGACCTTGACCTCTGAGACTGAGAAGCCGTCGGTCTTGCTGAGTTTGTTATTTGAACCGAAGAGAATGGACTCCGTTTTGCCCATGTGTAATGATAGTTTGTTATCAGCGAGCCATATGCAGATTCTGCCTAGTTCCGAGCTGAGGGTTTTTTCAACCTGTAACGTGTTCTTGTCAGAGACCAGCAGGGCTGAGTCGTCCGCAAACAGGAACAAGTTGCAGTCACAAGCTGACGACATGTCATTTGCATAAATTAGGAACAGTAGCGGTCCTAGTATGCTTCCTTGTGGAACACCACAGCTCACTGTGAGGGGGGGGGATAGGGTACCGTTTACCTCCACCATCTGTTCCCTCCCCTCAAGGTAGGATTGCATCCAGCTCACTGATAGACTATCAAAACCAATTGCTTTTAGCTTGTCAATCAGAATGGAGTGATTGACCGTGTCAAAGGCCTTTTGTAGGTCCAGCATGACCATGCCGCAGTATTTGCCTGTGTCCACCTCTTGTTTGATGTGGTCATTCAAATAGAGAAGGCATGTGTCAGTGGAGTGGGATGTTCTGAAGCCAGATTGGAATTCGTAGATTAGATTTTTTTCCGCTAGGTACTTTTCGACCTGTTCGTAGACAATTTTTTCCATGACTTTCGAGATGGAGGTGAGAATAGAAACAGGGCGGTAGTTGCCTGGGTCTAATTTGCTGCCCTTTTTGTGCAGAGGGGTCACCCTCGCAATTTTGAAGTCCTTGGGGACGTGTCCCTGTTTTATGGAGAGGTTTATTATGTGTGTGATGATTGGGGTGATGGCGGCTGCTGAGTCTCTGAGGAATTTGGAGGGGATGTTGTCATGGCCAGTGGCCTTGTTAGGTTGGAGGGCGCTCAGTTTATTAAGTACCTCATCTGTTGTTACCATTTCCAGCTTGAAGTCGTCCTTGCGGACCCCTAGGTTTTTGTAGTAAGCTACTATGTGTTCTACCCCATAAAGCCCTGAGTGGGAGGGTAGTTTGTTTACTAGTGTTGTGGCTATGTTTGTGAAGAAAATGTTTAAGTAATTGGCTACATCCAGCTTGTCTGTGATGAGCGTGTTGTCCGTTTTTATGTTTATGTTTGAGAATCTGGTTTTAAGTTTTTTACTGCATCCTAGTTGATTATTGAGTAATTTCCAAAGTTCACGTGGTTTGTTTTTGTTTTCCTCAGTTTTGTCATTGATGAAATTCTTTTTTGCAGTTTTGATCATGGAGTTTACGTCGTTTCTTAGTCTGTTTCTTTCTAGTTTGAGTTCAGTCACGTGGGCTTGGAGTTCACTGCTCGTGCTTTTAGTAAGCTTTGACTGACTTTTACGAAACTCGGAGCATTTTTTGTCTCTGGTTTTCATAGCGGCCAGTATTTCGGAGTGCATCCACGGCTCAGCGCGATTTTTTACCCTGGTGGTTCTTAGGGGGGCCATGTCGTTTAGTATTGTTGAGAATTTGGTTTTGAAACCATGCCATGTTTCTTCAACCAGTGTACCATTGAGTTCATCTGACCAGTCCAGACTCTCCAGTTCAAGGTTGAAGGCCTCGCTAGAGTAGGTTTTTAGGTCTCTAGATGTGACTGTTTTGTGGCAGCCAGCCTTTTGTTTTAGTTTTTTTCGGGTACAGAATATCATATAATGATCACTTAACCCGCATGCTATAACCCCTTTATTAGAGATCTTGGACTTGTCGGAGGTCAGAATGAGGTCAATGGTAGTCTGAGTTGATTCACATACACGTGTGGGTTGGGTGATTAGCTGGCTGAGGCCGTGCAGATCACAAAACCTACTGAATGACTTGAAGACGGGTGCATCTTTTCGTTGCATATCCTACACCTACAGGTCAGGTCTGGGCGCCTGCTCAGCGAAAGGCAGGAAATGGTGAAGGCAGCGTGACCTCTGTCACATACCAAAGTCTAATGACTATATAGAATATAAGCTGGAGCGGGCTGTATGTGAAAACCAGCCCCTCCAGTAGTGCATTAAGCACAGTCCCGGGCAGGTAAGAAACGTACACAAGGTGCTTTTCCAAAATAGTAAATTATATTTATTGTATAGGGTAGGGATTCAAACCGCCACTGATTTATTATTCTAAGGAGGGGAAGTAATCCCACAAACATATAAACAAATAGGGAAAAAGGTAATTGGAGAACAGACAAGGTAAGGTATAGGAGAATACTAATAATATATATATAATATATATGATATACTATAATATATAACTTAGCACCAGAGCAATACAGATATATATATATAGATACTTACTTCCAAGCAGGAAGGCATATGGCTCTAAGGCCCACAACAACACTATATATATATATCCTGCTACTGGCAAGTCCACACACAGTGGCAAACAAAGCACAAAGTATCCACACTAGTGATGTGACATTTGAAGCGAGGCTTCGGAGCTTGTGTCGAGCAATCCAGCTTTTTTTATGTGGAGCCTGTATCGAGGCGCGTATCAGGTGACATACTGATGACGTCCGAAGCCTCACTCGGGGGTGTACCGCCCCCGAAGCCTCACTCCGCGTCACTGATTCAGGAAATGGCTTCGGGGTTGGTGCGCAGCATAAGTGTCAACATAGGAATTCATTACGAGTTTCTTTGCGTTGGAGAATCCCTATTATTATCCTAATAATCCCAACATATATATAACAGATGGTAGCGTGAGGCACTGTCAGTGTAACGGCCAAAATGGAGTTAATGTGCAGTGGATTTATGTGACCAGGGGGTGGCGCTTCTTTTATTTAAGCGACAGGTAAACCTGTAGGAGGAGGAGTTTTGACCCGGAAAAGGGCAATGGTTTTTGACCGCACGCACGACGCAGGTCTCAGGTCGAAATGTTTGTAGGCAATTAGTTATTGTGTTCATTATTATTTATCAGTTTATGAAGACATCCTGTTTGACGGTGAGGGAAAATAAACACCATTTTCCCAGTAAGCTGCCTGCATTGTGTCATTGGGACAAGGACTGTTTTTGGTATGAGACCAGGAATATAACGGCGCGTCAGCCAGTCTAACTAAGGGATCAAGATTTCTCAGTAGCTCCGTATAGGACGGGAGCTCCTTTAATAGTCAGTCACGATGGACTTCAAGCGTTGTGAAGTGACTGGCGAGTAGCGGTACTGCGAGTTAAACTCACTCCACTTAAAAAGACACACTTTACACGTCATGAAGAGTGAATTCACCTTGGTGTAGCGGTCTGTGCTGTCACCTGTCGCCCGTGTCACGGCAGACCCGGGTTCTAAACTCCCTCGGGGCATCGAAGAAAGTTAAACACAACGCAAAAAAGGTGACCATATCATCTCCGTTACATATAAACTTGCTGTAATGTCTAACTTGCTGTGCCTAATCTGATCACATCTGTATGATCCAAATGCAGGATGGCATGTCGATTTTGAGTTGCTTTTTCTGAATAAAAATGAATGAAGCAAGCACTTGTCCCTTCCATCATTCTGTTAGAAAAACACACTATATTAAATTATAGAATGTTGTAGTAACACAAGCACTTTCTCCTCTGTCCCTGCCATCATTCTGTTAGAAAAACAGACACATTATTATTTGTTTATTGACATCATCATCACTCTGCCTGTTCTACATTTATTGTCCACTTGATGGCACAGTAGAGCTTCAACACATGTGTGGTACTATTGGATGGAAAGCCTCAATGCTTCATGAAGCTTCATCTCGCCATCACTAATCCACACACAGTGGTCAATCAATGGCAACCTCCCAATACTCTGATCACTGGCAACTGACAGAGAGAGGCGCCAGGATGTGTGTCATCTCCCACCCTATATCCACTCATCTCAACTGACTGTCTGAAGGTGCACCAACCAGGTGCAACCAATCCAATCAAGGAGATGAGTGGCATCTGCAAAACAGAAACAGGAGGTTAGGAGATGAGACAACATCACACAAACAAAACGATACATTAAATATACTAACCTGATGTTACATGGTGTTAAAATATATGGCAATAATGATAATGAACAACTCACGTATGTGACACCTCCCCCCATAGAAGCGAACCCACCGGGTGAGCAAAACATTATTACCTATACAACCAACATCAGAGTAGTACCCCCAGACCTACCCTCTGGACAAGGCATCGGCCACAACATTGTCCACCCCCTTTTTGTGACGGATGACAATGTTGTAGCCCTGCACCAGTAGGGCCCAACGCATCAACCTCTGGTTGTGGTTGTACATGTGAGCCAAGAACACCAGGGGATTGTGGTCCGTGTAGACCAACACCGGAATAGAGCTGGACCCCACGTACACCTCAAAGTGCTGGAGGGCGAGGAGCATCGCCAGCGTCTCCTTCTCGATGGTTGAGTAGTTCAACTGATGTTGTTTGAACTTCACCGAGAAGTAGCAAACCGGATGATGCACCTCCTCTCTCCCGCCTGCAACAGCACAGCTCCAGCCCCAGCAGCACTTGCGTCGACCTCCAGCTGAAAAGGCAACGCAAAGTCAGGGGCTGCCAGAACAGGTGCACTGCATAAGAGAGATTTAGCAGCCTCGAAGGCGCACTGACACTCCGTGGACCACACAAAAGGTACAACAGGACTACATAAAGAAGTGAGGGGAGCCACCACCACAGAAAAATTCCTACAAAAGCACCGATAATACCCAGCCATCCCCAGGAAGCGCCGTAGCTCGCGCCTCGTGGAAGGGGCTGGATACGCAAGGATCGCTGTCACCTTAGCGTCCACCGGGCGGACCTGCCCATGACCCACCTGCTTCCCCAAGTACGTCACCGTGGCTTTCCCAAATTCACACTTAGCGAGGTTTAGGGTCAACGACGCCTCCGCTAAGCGTGCAAAAACTACCCGTAAATTAGCAATGTGCTCCGCCCAAGAATCGGAGTACACCACCTCATCGTCCAAATATACATTACACCTAGGCACACCCCCCAACACCATGTGCATCAAACGTTGGAACGTGGCCGGTGCGTTCCTCATCCCGAAGGCCATGACGGTGTACTGCAAAAAATGGTCGGGTGTAACGAACGCTGAAATATCCGAGGCTCGCTCTGTCAGGGGGACTTGCCAGTACCCCTTCAAGAGATCGAGTTTCGTGATAAACACAGCGGGACCAATACTGTCTATGCAGTCATCCATCCTGGGTAACGGGAACGAGTCAGGCACTGTCACCGCGTTCACCTTTCTGTAATCGGTACAGAACCGGGGATACCCATCAGCCTTAGGAGCTAAAAGGCAAGGAGAGCTCCAGGGACTACGGCTAGCTTTAGCCATCCCATTATCCATCAGATACTCAGCCTCCTTCCTAATCACCTCCCTCTTCGCCACCGGACACCGATATGCGTGTTGTTTAATGGGGGTCGCACTCCCCACATCAATATCGTGCTCCAGGACGGTCGTTCTGGAAGGCACATTAGACAACAACACAGGATAGGACAACAACAGTTGTCGTACATCATCACCCTGTGACTCGGGCAGGTACAACAGATGAGCAGTGACGTCACTCATGAACTCAGAGTTAGTCAAACGCCCCGTCTGCTGACCCTCGGACAACACCTTCAAATCATCGTCCGGCAGGGGATTTACACATGTTAACAAAACAGCTGGAACAGCTCCTGGGCTGCCAGACTGCACCTCCTATATACTCCCACCAACACGGGTGAGATACTTTTTCAACATGTTAATATGACACAACCGTGTCTTCCTGCGCCTCTCGGGCGTACATATAACATAATTGGTGTCTGACACTTTCCTCTCCACTTTATAGGGCCCTTCAAACCGGGCAGAGAGAGCTGACCCAGGCATGGGCAGCAAAACCAGCACTTCATCGCCAGCCTCGAACTGCCGCCCCACCGCCTTCTTGTCAAACCTCACCTTCATTTCCCCCTGGGCAGAGGCGAGGGCCTCCCTAGCCAACGAGGACGCACAGCGGAGACGCTCCTTACACCGGGAGACAAAATCAAACCGTCGATTTAGGAGAAGAACCAGACAACATCTTCTCTTTGAGCAGTTTTAATGGACCACGCACACCGTGACCAAACACTAGCTCTGCAGGGCTAAACCCAAGTGACTCCTGTTTAGCATCCCTAATAGCAAACAGTACAAATGGCACACCCTCATCCCAACCAACAGTACTTTTTTAGCATCGCCTTCAGCGTCTGGTGCCAGCGCTCTAGCGCCCCCTGTGATTCAGGATGGTATGCGCTAGACACCGTGTGACTGATACCCAAAACCTGCAAGGATTGATTAAAGGTCTTAGACATGAAATTCGAGCCTTGATCACTTTGTACGGTTTTTGGTAGACCGAAAGTTGCGAAAAACTTGTTTAATGGCTGGGGCAGTAATTTTCCTCAGAGGTATTGCCTCTGGGAAACGGGTGGCAAGACACATAATAGTTAACATGTATTGGTTTCCTGCCTTTGTCCTAGGCAGGGGGCCAACGCAGTCAATGATCAGAGAGGACGCGACCCCGGTCAGACGCCTCTGGTTTTAGCTCCGCAACGATGTACACACTTTTAGCTATTATGTTTGTTTTTTCTACTTTTTTATTTAAAGCAACACTGGCGGGTACGTCATACGACCGTCAGACACTTATGGACCTGAACCCCGGGCTCAAAGAGGAGTTTGGAGACACTTTTGACCTAGAATGGCCAGCAGAAATCAGACGGGAGAATGGCGGCAAGGAAAAGAACAAAGGCTACGGCAGGAGGAGACACAGAGGGAGACGTGGAGGTATTAGACTGAGGCTAAAAAGAGCTGCTTACCGCCCAGCAATTCCATCCATCTTTCTGGCGAATGCCCGTTCGTTGGAGGGTAGGATGGATGACCTAAGGGCGAGGGTCCGGTTCCAACGGGAGATGAGAGACATCAACATCATGTGTCTCACGGAGACATGGCTCACGTCGGCGACTCCGGACAAAAGCATTTCTCCCTCGGACACCTTCACAGTATTACGTGCAGATCGAACCGCTGCCTCAGGAAAGAGCATCGGCGGCGGGGTCTGCCTCCTCACGAACAATTCCTGGGTTAATCCCGAAGGGGTGCAAGTTCTCTCGAACTCGTGTTCCCCGGACATGGAGCACCTTTCTATCCTGTGTCGTCCGTTTCACCTCCCGAGGTCATTCACCGCGGTCATCATGACCGCCGTATATATTCCCCCACACGCGAATACGGGCAAAGCGCTGGGAGAACTACACGATAACCTCAACAGACACCAGATCAAACATCCAGACGCAGCGATGGTAGTGGCCGGCGATTTCAACCAGGCAAACCTGAAGAAAGTGATGCCGTCCTTTTTTCAGCACATCGCTTGCTCCACCAGAGGGAAAAACACACTCGACCACTGTTATTCCCCGTTCAGAGCCGGCTACAAGGCAGTAGCCGCTCCGCCATTAACGGGGTGCTCAAGCTCGAGCGATCACGACTCCATCTTGCTATTTCCGGCATATCAGCAAAGATCACGTGACGCCGTCGTGTCACGTGAGACAAAGAAGTGGACCGACGAATCAGAGGCCATGCTCCAGGACGTGTTTACAGATACGGATTGGGATATGTTCAAAGGAAGCGCCAGTGACGTCAGCGAGCTCGCAGACACAGTGGTGAGCTACATAATAACAATAGCTGATGGTATTGTCCCCAGGAAAACAGTGCAGGTTTTCCCAAACCAGAAACCGTGGGTGGACAGCACTATTAGAGCAGCTCTGAACTCTCGCACCACCGCCTACAACCTGGGTAGAGAGTCAGGAAACATGGAGGAGTATAAGACTTCAGTCTATACTCTACGCAAGGCTGTTAAACTTGCTAAGAGGACATATGCTGACAAACTGGAGACACAAATGGCACAAAACGACACGAGGATTATGGCAGGGACTGAAGACAATAACTGACTATAAAGTCAGCGCCCCCTCAATGGGGAGCGACGACGCCTCCCTCGCGGACAAGCTCAACACCTTCTACGCTCGGTTTGGTGTAGACAGTGGCGCTGCTGGCTCTCCGGCTAGTGACGTCACTGGCGCGCTGGCTGTTGTGGAGGGGTGGGGGCAACCGCGGGGGGGCGGGGACGCTCTCTCATTGTCGGAACACAGTGTGAGAAGAGCATTTATGCAGGTGAACACCAGGAAGGCTGCTGGCCCAGATGGCATAACAGGACGCATACTCAAGTCCTGTGCCAACCAGCTGGCCCCAGTGTTCACCGCCATATTTAATCAATCCCTGGCGGAGTCAGTGGTGCCTGCCTGCTTCAAGATGTCTACCATCATCCCTGTACCGAAGAAACCCTCCCCAACATGTCCAAATGACTACAGACCGGTGGCACTCACCTCTGTGGTCATGAAATGTTTTGAGAGGCTGGTCAAGGACCACATTTGTGCCTCCCTCCCCAGTGATATGGACCCTATGCAATTTGCATACAGGACAAACAGGTCCACCGACGACGCGGTCTCCCAGGTACTGCACAGCACCCTCTCGCACCTTGACCGTCAGAAGGGGGGCTATGTGAGACTGTTGTTCATTGACTACAGCTCAGCGTTCAACACCATAGTCCCCACCAGACTGGTGGACAAGCTGATCGAGCTAGGTCTAAGCCCCGCCCTGAGCGCCTGGGTACTGGACTTTCTGAGCGAAAGACCCCAGGCGGTCAGGGTGGGGGGTCAGACCTCCAACACCATCACCCTGAGCATCGGGTCCCCCCAGGGCTGTGTTCTGAGCCCCCTGCTGTACTCACTCTACACACACGATTGTGTGGCCAAGTTCAGCTCCAACTCCATAGTGAAGTTCGCAGACGACACGGTGGTGGTGGGGCTGATCTCGGACAACGACGAGAAGGCCTACCGGGAGGAGGTTGAGGTACTGGAACGCTGGTGCCAGGACAACAGCCTGCTCCTGAACATTGGTAAAACCAAGGAGCTGATCGTGGATTATAGGAGAGGACAGCAGGAGACGCACACACCACTGATGATTAACGGGGCTACCGTGGACAGGGTGAGCAGCTTTAAGTACCTGGGGGTCCACATCTCAGAGGACCTGACATGGTCAACACACATAGACACAGTAGTAAAGAAGGCGAAACAGCGCCTCTACCACCTGAGACAGTTAAGGAAGTTCAGAGTATCGGGGAAGATACTCCAGTCCTTCTACTCGGGAGCTGTAGAGAGCATCCTGACCGGAAACATCACTGCCTGGTATGGAAACAGCACGGCACAGGACAAGAAGGCCCTACAGAGAGTGGTGCGCTCAGCCGAGCGTACCACGGGTATTGCACTACCCCCCCTGCAGGTTCTATACAACAAGAGGTGCAAATCCAGAGCCTGCAGGATAATGAAAGACCCTCACCACCCCAATAACAGCCTGTTCCAGCTGCTGAAGTCAAGCAGACGCCTGCGAACCCCAGCTACTAGGACAGAGCGGCTTAGGCTCAGCTTCTTCCCCCAGGCCATCAGTTCACTGCACAATGTTGTTTTTAATTTTTTTTTATTCTATTATATGTTGTACCACTGTATTGCACATCGTTGCGGGCGAGACCACCCGCATTTCATTGTATACCTGTATGCCGTGACAATTAAAACTCTTGACTTGACTTGACATGTTCAAAAGGTTCCCCTATTGCTGGAATGGGGTGCAGGGGAGCTAAAGGAACCCCCTGATTTGGCTTCCCTACTATTTGACATGTACTACAAGTACCACAAAATTTTACCACATCGGCCTTCAGACCGGGCCAAAAGAAATTTTGCAGGATTCTGTCATAAGTCTTTGAAATACCCAAATGACCAGACCAGATATGTTCATGTGCTAACATCAAAACGTGATGTCTACACTCTACTGGTAATACAACTTGGTGCACTATATTCCAGTCTTCTCCACACTTCAAGTCTGTCACACCTGGCCTAGCTACCCAAGTGCGCATCAACACCCCTTCTTCTATCAATAAGGCGTGTTTCCTACTATTAGTATAGTGCTGGCTACTGCCGCAAAACAACTTGATAGGGAGGAATCATGTTTCTGAGCGTCGATCAACGCTTGACGCGTTAGTGGTAATGGCACGTCAGAAAACTTGGGATTTACCAGTTTTCCCTGAACGCTACTCACACCCTTCTTCACCTCGCCACTAGATGGCCACCTGTCCTCAGCGAGAGCCTCGCCACAGATGGAGTCACCTAGCGTCTCCGCCTGCCCTCGTTGTCTCTCCTGAGCCCTGGTCACAGCACAGATAGGAAAAACATTTGGGTGACTTTTAATCAACGCATCGCACAAAAACTCAGACACTGGGGCGTCCACCACCTCCAGAACAGGGATCACCTTTCCCCCAGCTATATCGTTCCCCATGATAAAATCAATTCCGGCTACCGGAAAAGATGAACGAACCGCCACGGAAAAACAACCTGTGACTAGGTCTGATCTCACATGTATCCTATGTAAAGGAGCGGGTGTAAAACCCATCTCGATCCCCCTCACAATAGCACTCTACTTACAAGACGACTCCTCATTTAACGGCAACACATCCGCCAGAATAAAGGACTGCGAACCACCCGTATCACGAAGGATTCTCACCTCCCGTTGGTCACAGACTTTACCTGACAGTGACGCAAAACCAGAAAAAATAAAAGGTGCAAAACAACTGTCTGGTTTCTCCTGCTCTGGGCGTGAGACAGTGCCAATCAACCCCACCCCCTTTGGTTTTTGAGCTGGTCTTTTAGTATCTTGCCGATCGCGCAATGCATAACAGTCCGCCACCAAATGACCTGGCTTCTTACAATAATCATTGTCTCTTGTCAGACGGAGGCGAGCGTGGCCGGTACGCTCGCTCGCCATTTCCCCGAAATGGTAACTCCCGAGAGGGAAACGAACCGCCTCTAACATACACAGTATCGTTACGCACAGAAACATGTTTGTGCGTTAACGCAAATTCATCCGCCAAAACAGCAGCGTCTTGTAGAGTAGACACTTTCTGTTCATTCAGATACACCACGGTTCGTTCGGGCATACAGGTTTTAAATTGTTCCATGAGCACCAACTCGCTCAAGGATGCAATATCCTGCACTTTACTCGCCGCGCACCATCGTTCAAAAAGATTCCTCTGCTCACGGGAGAAATCTGTATTGGTCTGAGAAGGGGACTTTCTGAGCGAGCGAAAACGCTGTCTATATGCTTCGGGAACCAACTCATACACCCGTAAGACAGCACCTTTAACTCGCTCATAAATCAAACTATCATCCATGGATAAGGACGCACACGCATCCTGGGCTTTGCCAGAGAGTTTGCACTGCAACAAGATCGCCCACACGTTTTCCGGCCAATGCAGAGCATGTGCAATCCGCTCAAAGGCAGAAAAATAAGCCTCTACCTCTGACTCTCGGAACATGGGCACTAGAGAAACATGCTGGCTGATATTGAAGTGAGCCGGGGAGACTCCAGCGGGAATAGCACTACCACCACCAGCCTCCAACCTCAGTTTCTCTATGGCCAGTTCCCTGTCTTTCTCCTCCTTTCTCTCCAGCCTGTCTCTCTCCTTTTCTTGTACCTTTTCTCGCTCTTCCCTGTCTTCCTTCTCCTTTCTCTCCTCTATCTTCCTTCTCCCTTCTCTCCTCTCTATCTCGTACAGCCGCTTTGTCCTCTCTGTCTCTCTCTCTCTCTTCCCTGTCTCTCACCTCCCTGCGCAAAACCGCTCTCTCCTCCATCTGGAGACGGGCAAAACGCAGCTCAGAGCGCTTATGGCCAGAATAAGTGGAATCCTTATCTGAATCATCAGAGCCCTCACTCCCAGCCTTGGCAGCACTACCATTTTTCCTAATAGCACCACCCTCCGGGTTAAGATCACCTGAGGGAGATTTACCGCTAGTGTTTTTAATCTCCTGGTCCACTAACAGTGAGTCACTATGACTTACTACTCCCTGAGCCGTGGGCACACTGAACACCTGTTGCTCCATTAACCCAGCTAGTACAGCCGCTTTCAAATCAGCTTTGGGCTGGGAACCTTGCACAGAAATACTGTAATGTTTAGCAATAAGGCATAATTCCGCCTTAGTGCAACCTTCCATATGATCCTCTGACGGATCCGCTACAAAGACATCGAAATCAAACGCCGACATAGCCATACTATGTCTCCATGCGTGACTATGATACGTCACAAAAAATAATGTTCTCCCTTACTCAACCATAACCGTGCGCAGCACTGTATTAATATTATTATTATTATTATCAATAATAATAGACGCATTCCGCATTTATACCCCTTAACCAAAACAATCCAAATGACCACATCTACTACTGATGAAAATAATAACATTGTTCCTAACCACTCAATTAGGATCACCTGGGTAACTCTAGCCTATCCCCAACTAAACCACTCCCCTAGCGGGATGAGGGCTACACATATCTTCAGTCGCTCACCGATTTCATTGCGCGCTCCACCGGAATTACGACTCGTGCCCCCCTCCCCCTAACCAAGCAGGCGATCCCCCTTTTACCTATGTGGCAGAAAAAAAAGATTCGGTTAAGAGCATAACATACACGAACGGTTTATTATTCAAATGCGCGACACGGCATGGATACATAAATACTCAATTTACCAATAAACGAAAACGCCACCTACCTGACACCATTAGCCCCCATGTCAAACGTAGTAGACCGGAGTAGAGCCCCCATGTCACATACCAAAGTCTAATGACTATATAGAATATAAGCTGGAGCGGGCTGTATGTGAAAACCAGCCCCTGCATTAAGCACAGTCCCGGGCAGGTAAGAAACGTACACAGGGCGCTTTTCCAAAATAGTTAATTATATTTATTGTATAGGGTAGGGATCCAAACCTCCACTGATTTATTATTCTAAGGAGGGGAAGTAATCCCACAAACATATAAACAAATAGGGAAAAAGGTAATTGGAGAACAGACAAGGTAAGGTATAGGAGAATACTAATAATATATATATGATACAATATGATATACTATAATATAATATAATATATAACTTAGCACCAGAGCAATACAGATATATATATATATATAGATACTTACTTCCAAGCAGGAAGGCATATGGCTCTAAGGCCCACAACAACAATATATATATATATCCTGCTACTGGTAAGTCCACACACAGTGGCAAACAAAGCACAAAGTATCCACACACAGTGGTCAATCAATGGCAACCTCCCAATACTCTGATCACTGGCAACTGACAGAGAGAGTCGCCAGGATGTGTGTCATCTCCCACCCTATATCGACTCATCTCAACTGACTGTCTGAAGGTGCACCAACCAGGTGCAACCAATCCAATCAAGGAGATGAGTGGCATCTGCGAAACAGAAACAGGAGGTTAGGAGATGACACAACATCACACAAACAAAACAACACATTAAATATACTAACCTGATGTTACATGGTGTTAAAATATATGGCAATAATGATAATGAACAACCCACGTACGTGACACCTCCCACGTGTTACGCTTCACCAAATGAGAGTCCTCGCTGCCAGGTGAAAAAAGAGCCACTGGCTGTCTCCACATGTGTCGGAGGAAGCATGTGGTGGACTTCAGAGTTCCCTTGTACTGACCAGTAGGAGGAACATGCGCACAACAACCAAGTAGGGGAGGGGGGGAATTGACATAACGACAAAAATTGTGATGGGGAGAAAAATTGAAAAATCGGGCAGAGAAAAAGAGGATTAAAAAAAAAAGAAATGAGATTGCATACAGTAGGTCTATGAATTGAGATTGCGATATTTTTTTTGATTAATTGCTCAGCCCTAGTTGGGCTCATCATCGGATCCCCAAGAGTCTCCGATGTCCAGTCATACCCAATGCATGCAATTCCAAGACTGTTTATGGACCCCAGTATGCAGACATGGTGAAATACACATTTTTAGAATAGCCAAAAAGAACACATTTGTACTGCATGGCTCTTGCCCAAAGCTGCATAGGATTAGCATAAATTGGGCATGTATGCACTGTAAAGGGGAGACTCGTGGCTAGTACTGGCTACCAGGGGTGTAAAAAGTACCCAGAAATTATACTTAAGTGAAAGTATGGGTACTGTTGCGGCAGTAGGCTGTCATAAACAAGCCGTGCAGAGGGGCTAAGCAGAGGAGTACAACCAATTGACACGCGTAATGAAATAACTAGGGCTGTCTTAAATACTTCGAAGCTTCGTTCGATGGCACAAGCTTCGAACATAAAAAAAAAATCTAAGTATAAAAAAATATATATAATATAAAGTTTTTTTTTTGCCTCCAAAATCTTGCGCCTCCATTCCAATGAAAAGCGGCGCCTTCCCGCCTCCATTCCAATGAAACGAAAGTAAGCGACTCCACCTCTCTACAACAAGCACGTGGAGATTATCTGTGTTGAAAACAACAAGGACATGTGCAGCAGACATGTCGACAAAGAAGTCATCAGACGTGTGGTTACACTTTAAAATATGCAAAGACAATGCCCAAAAAGCCGAGTGCCAGATATGCCAGAAGAAAATGGCATATCACAACTCTACAACAACTTTGTCAAATCACCTAAAAAACGTAAGTATCGTTGTACACGACGGCGACGCCACACAAAACATTAATAAGGCTATGCCTATGCTGCTATGACTAATGTGTTACCAAGTTGGCTAATTTAATTGTAATCATCTGCTTTTGTAGGTGCATTGTCTGATATAATTATAAATTATAAATTAAATATAATATAATTGTTTGCTTGATAGACGAAGGTTGCAACATAATTATGTAATGTCATGTCGTTGGCTGTGAGAGCAGCCCCACTGCACCCAGGCAGCGCAGCCGAGTGAAACCTTGTTGGCTGCGTCACAGTCACGAAAGGGGCTACTTAATTAATTAATCCAATCCACTTTATTTATAGAGCACATTTTAAAACAACAAAGTTTACCAAGTGCTGTACAAGTCCCACAACATAAGAAAAAAAAATTAAAAAAAAATTATAATTACATTATTATTTTTTTTTTCAAAGCTTCGAATTAAAATCGAAGCTCGGCCCCGAAGCTTCGATTGCCAAAAAAAGCTTCGAAGGTCAGCCCTAGAAATAACTCTGTTCCACGTCCAGAATATGCTTTTCAAGCTTTTATTCCTTCGCTTCATGAAACAAACAAAATACACTTAATTACATACACTAATATACTGATGCGTTCTAATGATACTATCTTGCGTTCATGCGTTCTTGTGTTCTTGCGTTCTTGCGGTCAAAAGAAATTATGCGCTCCAATCTCACCCCCTCTTTCTGTGAAACTGTCAACCCGTGAAAAGGTGAATGAAATTCCATAAGAACACTCCCATTACCGCCAACCCCCCGTGAACACGCCCACCACCTAAAGTGACAGTTCAACTAATAATACAACACCAAAGATAATACTGAAACTTCCATTATGGCGCCTACAGGTACCGTCTCAAAATCGTACTCAAGTTAAAGTCAGAGTATCTGGCTAAAAACACACTTGAGTAAAAGTAAAAAGGTTTTTACTTTTAAATGTACTTGAGTACTAAAAAGTAAAAGTAAAACATTTTTTCTGACTGTCTATTCTTCTGATAGCAGGTGTTTAATCAAAGATCCCCGCTTTCTAGTCTTGCACAAGGACCAATCAGCATGGGTATGGGCGGGTTCATTTTCCATTGATGGGGATTTGATTGGCTGTTTTTAAATAAAGGTCGGCCGTATGATTAATAACGTTAACGTTAGTTCGGCCAGAGAAACAGATATACTAATTAAAATAGTTGGACCTGCGAGATTTGTACTTTGTACATTGTAAGTCTGCATTTTAAATGTAAGGAGTAAAAAGTGTGATTTTTTTCTCTGAAATGTAATTGAGTAAAAGTACAAGTATACAAACCTAATAATACTTGAGTAAAGTACAAATCCCCAAAAACAGTACTTAAGTATTGTAACAAAGTACAATTACTCAAGTACTTTACACCCCTGCTGGCTATAACTAGTTTTCATTCAGATATCTTGAGGTGAAAGATCAAGGGATCCTTTTGAAAATGGCCAACCATCGCCAAATTTAGAGCCTTATTTAGGCCCTGTTCTGACAAGCTAGCATGATATGGTAGATAGCAATGGATACCTTAGGTTGTCTAGCTTCACATGATGCCAGTATCTTCACTAGCTTTAAAACTGAGCCTGTTGCGCTACAGCTTCTGAGAGACCCAGGGGTCTCAAAGGGTTACATTTATTCCTACTATACTATTATTAGAATGTACAAAAATGGAATGGTTTGCGCACAATTATGAGAAATTGTTTTTGCATTTTCCATTGCATATCTGTGAAAGAAATGTTGTCATTGGGCTCCGACTTCATCAAGTTGCTGTTTCTCTGGTTACAGGCGGTTTAGCTGGACAAGGAAAGTGAATCACGCGTCGATTACAAAACTTTCAACTTGATGAGTTATTATGAAACCATGCTGGTACAAATAACACGTTGGATCTACCCGTCACATCAGATGCTTAGGGGCTTTCAGTTATGCTGACCTCCTTTTTTGTTTTGATAGGCCTATTTCTTTGGCTCAGGAGGTAGAGGGGTTGTCTTGTAATCTGAGGGTTCCTGGTTCAATCACGGCTCGCCCAGGCAGCATGTCCGAGGTTTCCTTGAGAAAGACACTGAAAACCCCCTGAGCTGCTCCCATGGGTGCGCCTCACCGCTCCCAAATGGTTAGTATGGGTCACCCCCGGAGACGATAAAGTATTAAAGTATCTTATTATTATTTCCATGGAGAAGTGAAAGGAAGCTGGGAGGGGACGACAAGGGCACGGGGTGGGACTGAACAGGGATGTTGTAACCACATGGTAGATGCCTTCACTCAGTGAGTCAGCAAGACGCCCCCGAACACATCCTTTTGACGGGCAATTGCTGGCAACCACTGATGTCTGTGTGTTGTGTGCACCTTGAGTGCAGTTCAAACTGTTCAGGAGGCACAGGTACCCTATGGGACCTCATAGATGACTCGGGATCCCTTCAGATATGCAAAATGCAGAGGCATTTAAAGGAACACACGCCAACATTACATGAATTATGATGGACAAGAAGATGGATACCAATTTCCAAGTGGATATGGACCACTAGTCTAGTCTGGCATAAAACCCAGGGAGAGGTGTTTTTGGCCAACAGCTAGGCCCTATCCACTTCCATTAATTTGTGCTAAGCTGGGCTAGCTTGCAGCCAGATAGCTTTCTACTGAACGCACAGAGAGGAAATTGGTATCTATCTTCTTGTCTGACTCACTTCCCACAATGTCGGCATGTTCCTTTAAATGATTTCAGTGCAATAGGATAGGAGAATGGCTATTAACATAGAAGCAGGATTCCTTGAGAGAAAGGGAATCTGACCCTAGCGTTCATGACAATGCAAATATTTTCATAAAAACATTAGGGAGACACAGAGAGAGGAATACAGATCATTCATCACAGCAAGAAGCTGTCTGGTGGATCCCTATATTAACTAGTGTCTATACTGGAACCATTTTACCTGCCAAATACAGGACTGTATATTTGAAAAAGAGAATTTTTTTTTTTTAGCAGACTGGTCTGTGTGGGGAAGAGGGGGGTGTTCATCCCCATCCTTTTCCAAGCTTCAAGGTTGCATGAATTTAGTTGTTACCAGTAAAATGGTGGCACTGCACTCTGGAATCGATTTTTTTTTAATTTTTATAAAAAGGTACTTTGAATACGATAGTTGGTTATCTGCCAACGTAGACAAACCTGTCATCCACAGCCAACATTTACCAGCGTTTGGCTGGTAGCTGGAACACTTCAAGGCTGAGAGTGGCGATGCAGCATCTCAAACTAGAGAAATTAAGACTCACAATTCGTGGCTCTTCTGATGAATTGGCAGTCCATTTATAGATTACATTAGAGTGAAACTCAACGCCTCAAGAGGTTCCTTTATGTCTAAAGTGGAGTGTGTGTGTGTGTGTGTGTGTGTGTGTGTGTGTGTTGAGTGGTAGGCAGGCAGGTAGCAAGTGGTTTTGTTCATGAGTCTGACTGGCTGGTAAGGCTGAGCCCGAACATTTGAATGTTCAAACGTTCATTCGTTACGTTGGCATTCAAATTCTAAATCAACATTTGAATTTTTTATTTTTTATTATTATTTTCTTTTTTTAAATGTTAATTTTTTTTATATATATTTTTTATGTCTATTCATTCTGTTTAAACCAATGGGGTTTTTCTTCACAGTTGCAGATAAAGATTAGGCTACACTAATATTATAGTATTAAAAAAAACTGCTGAGTTATATTCATTAAAGAAAGTTGATTTAGTTGGGCTGGGGCGCTTCTCCCTGGGCTGGGTCTGGGGCTGGAAAGTTGATTTAATAAAAAAAAAGACATTTAATCAGAATAATCACTTTATTCAAATTGAGGATTTAGTTTGAGGATATTTATAAAAAAATTATATATATATATATATTTTTTTTTGAATTATTTTTTATCATGGGGTATCATTGGAAAGCCACACTCATTGGCTACAACCATGTGCAAAGATTTTCGAGATCGCCAAATGATTGATGGAGCTAGAGCCCCGGGAGTCGGGGGTGGTAATGTGTACTTTTGCATACTTTGGGGCACGCCTCACATATTGGCATGTAACTCGAGAACCGCTGAACGGATTTTGTCAACTGACAGGGCAATCGACAGGCAACAAATAGGGCTTTAATTCCATCTATATATTGTATTAAAAGAAATGCACACCCGAGCCACTAGAGGTCGGCAAAGAATCGTCCACATGTGGGCCCATGGATGTTAAGAGGTTAATGTTTAAAAAAAAAAATTGAGGGGGGCAGGTGGCGCACGGAGATTACGTTCGTCACCAACACCGGGAGACACTAGGATTCGCCTGTTCGAATCCAGCTCCCGGCGTTGCTATCAGCTTGGCTGTCCTCTCACGCTGATACAATTGGGGGGTGGGAAGCTGAAGGGTGGGTCCTGGGCGTTGTGGACAGCGACCCCTACAGTTCGGTCGGGGCGCCTGCTCAGCGAGGGTTGGATCTGAGGAGAGATAGTGTGGCCTCCCACACGCTACGTCGCTACACTCTCCCCGGTGAGAACCTGCGCGGCCAGGTTGGCCTGCCCCAGGCTGCACATGCGTTGGAGGAAAGCATGTGACAGTCTCCCCGGTCTCCCGGACCAACAGTAGGGGAAAGTACGCAACAACCAGGAAGGGTGGGATGGGAGAAAAATCGGGAAAAAGGAGGGGAAGAAAGATAATAAAAAAAAAAAAAAAAAAAAAGTGTAGCCAAGAGTAAAGACCATAACCCTATCAAAAACAGTAGTCAAAGTGTATATTTTCTTTTTTACCGATGTTTTATACGATTTATCGGAAATACGAATTTATCGGAAAATGCTAATTATCGTAAAAACCGCAAGGAAATTACTAAATCCAGATTCAACCCTGCCATTGGAAAGAGGAGCATTTTCCCTATCCATAGATGTATGATTTGGCCATAATAAGGTCAAGTTCAAGGTCAAATATGAATTTATAATTAAAATCGATTATCATTCATTACTGTATCTACAAATTCTTCTGTTTAATCATCTTCCCGCGGTTCATTTGCTTAGATTTTTTTTTACACATGATCTCAATAAGGTGGTGAATGAGCTCAGTGAGCATTTTCTCGTGCCCTGCAGATTTAACATGATCAAAGATGCAAAAATCATAATTCATATTCTCCTTTTCTTCATTACAATTTACTCAGCCTAGTAACAGACACAATATTTCTGACACTGGAAATACATACCCCCAGGTCCCTAGATGTTCCTAGATACCAAGAACATGCTAATTGACCTTGCAGAAGTGGAGCAATCTTCCATTTATTTAGGCATGTACCTTTAGGCGAAAACGGTCTACAGATTAACAATAATAATAATATATATATTTTTTTTTAATTAAAAACGAAGGTTCGAACGTTCGTTCGAAAAACCCTGACGAAGTTCGAATCCCAAAAACAGGCTTCGGGGACAGCCTTACTGGCTGGGGGGAAAAACTGTCCTTGAACCTGCTGGTCCGGGCCTTGAAGATGTGGTACAGTTTTCTGGATGACATCAGCTGAAACAGTTTATGACTGGAGTGGCTGGGCCCCTTGATATATCTGCAGGCTTTACTGACTCACCATATGTGTCTGATATGGATATATTATTAGAAGATTGTATAATTGGTTGATATGAACATAGATAATGTATGTAAAGCTAAATAGTATATTATGCTGTATTGTATTATGAATTAATTATGAGTAGGTATTGTTGTATTATGAATTGATTAGGAGTATGTATTGTTGTATTGTATTATGAATTTGATAAGGAGTATTTATTGTTGTTTTAATTGTCTGTATGCCATGTGAATGTTGTGAGTGTATAAAGTCTGTAACTGTATTTGACGTGTTATGGACCCCAGGAAGAATAGCCACAGCACTGCTGTGGCTAATGGGGATCCAAATAAACTTAAACTTAAACCATCCGTTGTATATATCCTGGATGGAAGGAAGCTCACATCCTCCACTCCAACATTTTGGGAACTACACTTATCTGCCTATGCCACTATCTCTGTGTGTCCGGTAGCCCCAGAGAGGGGTCCAGGATTGGTGCATGCTAGCCTAGCTTAGCACAATGACTGGAAGTAGTAGTGAGCATCTAGCCTAGCTCTGGCATCGTGAAGAAAGACAACTTCCAACAACTCAAACCGATGCACAGAGGTGAAATTTATATCAATCTTCTCATCTGACCTTGGGGGAAGACGGCAAATAAATGTATTTCCCATTTGGGGAACGTTGGGGTGTTCCTTTTAATGTCCCACCTTGCAGTGTACATGCTCCACAGAGCGTACACGCACCTGGAGAAGCCGCGCAGCTCAGTGAGGATTATGTTCTTTGATTTCTCCAGCGCCTTCAACACCATCCAGCCGTCACTGCTAGCGGAGAAGCTCTCCGCGATGCAGCTGGAGCACGGCTTGGTGGCCTGGATCAAGGACTACCTCACTGAGAGGCCACAGTACGTCAGACTAAAGGACAGTCAGTCTGACGTACTGGTGAGCAACACCGGTGCCCCCCAAGGAACTGTGCTGTCACCCTTCCTCTTCACCCTCTACACCTCAGACTTCTGCCGCAACTCAAGCGGGTGCCACCTGCAGAAGTTCTCAGACGACTCCTCCATCGTAAGCTACATCACCGACGATGATGAGGAGGAGTACAGAGCCCTGGTGGAGAGCTTCGTGGGGTGGAGCGACAGCAACCACCTCCAACTCAACACCAGTAAGACCAAGGAGCTGGTGGTGGACTTCCGGAGGGGCAAGAAGAGGCCCCCCCCGATTCCCATCTCCATCCCAGGGGTGGATGTGGAGATGGTGGACTCATATAAGTTCCTTGGGGTACACCTGAACAATAAACTGGACTGGTCGGATAACACAGAGGCCCTCTACAGGAAGGGACGGAGCAGGCTGTTCTTCCTGAGGAGACTCAGGTCCTTCAATGTGTGCTGCAGTCTGTTGTGGCCAGCATCCTCTTCTATGCTGTGGCATGCTGGGGAGGCTATATCAACTCAAGTGACACCAACAAGCTCAACAAGCTGGTGAGGAAGGCTAGCTCCGTGGTGGGAGTCGAGCTACCTAGACTTGAGGTGATGGCAGAGAGGGGGATGATAAGGAAGCTGGCTGCCATCATGGAGAACCCCTACCACCCCCTCTACGACGAGCTAGTCAAGATGAGAAGCTCGTTCAGCCACAGACTCATTCCCCCCCGACACTCAACTAACCGCCTCGGACAGTCCTTCATACCAGCGGCCATCAGGCTCCACAACAGTGGGCAGCGACTAGCAGCCTCCAGGCTCCACAACAGGGGGCAGCGACAGCGACTGCTACCAGACATTGACCTGGGACTTATAGGAACCCAAGGAGGACAACCTACACTACCTTAGGCTTACTGCACCTTAGGTGGATACTGTGATACTGTGAATAATGTATATTCAGTGGATACCGTGATACTGTGAATAATGTATACTCAGTAGATAGTAAATTATAACACTACCTTTAGGCATACTGCACCTTATGTGGCACTGTGAATAATGTGAATATTTCTTCAGCTAGTCGGATAGTAAATTATATTGACCATATTGACCAAATTGTTTACACTGCCTGTGTTGTTTTTACTACCTGTACACTGTGTTGTTTTTACTACCTGTACCCCCCCCCCTCCCCCCATGCTGCTATGATTCCTGAATTTCCCCAAGGGGATCAATAAAGGAATATCTTATCTTATCATAGCCATCTTAGATAAAGTTTCTCACATTCATATGGGAATTCTGGTGTTCATCTCACATATTAATATTGCCATTTGATCAATAACCTCTCTAAGTAGGCTGGGGTTAGGAATTCTAATAAACCCAGAGGTTCAAGAGAATGATGTATTTAGTACCATACCAGATATAGCGTTGCCCTAAAGAGAACTATTGTGTCCAAGGACCTAAAACATTGCCTTCTATTCATCCATGTAGAATAAAAGCAGCCTTTGGGGATGGCAACACGGGGCGAGAGGGAGATAGATTACAGGAAAGGGAGAGAAGGAGACAGACGGAGAGAAACTATGGGATGGATAGTGAGGCTATGCCCTCACTGCAAATATATTTCTAATGCAAACCAGGGCTGTTGTGGAACCCGAAGATGAACTGAGGAAACTCATATTTCTTCTCAAAATAGCCTGTAGCTAATCGGCCACTGCTGCTTCAGGATTCCTATGGGTCTTACCTTTCACAAAATAGTTGCTGTTGAGATTATGGCATTGCTCTTTGTACCACCTCGAGTCCTGAACTTGGGTTGCCACTGTGATGTGAAATTTCCCATGACTAATAAACTCACGACAATACCGGTATTACCGGTGACACCGGACATTTTACAAAATGGAGCTCAATATCTGTAGAGCGCTTACTTTGATCTTTAACGTTATGCTGCTACATTGATCCACTGTCTGTTTTTAATATATTTTCAATGATTAGTATTCATTTGTTGGACAGACAGAGTTGACGTTAGGTTCTAAGAAAAAAATAAAAAAAAATAAACCAACGAACCTTCCGTCAAATTATATATATATATATATATATTTTTTTTTTATATAAAACCTTTTAAATAAAATACACCGGTGGGAAAGTAATGTAATTGGTGGAGCCTGAACACTGAGTAACATTGAGTAACACCGGTATCACCGACTACCACAGCAAGCCTACCCTGAACCTCACAATGGCAAGGTAGGACATAAGCCTTGAGCAAAAATGCCCATAATTTTTTTTTAAATGCCCTTGTAATAGGAATTACGAGTACAACAAATGCCCTAGAAGAAAATGTATTAAAAGAAATGCCAACGTGCAGCTTACACATTGTGATTTATCTCTGTCCCTAAACAAGGGTTTTAATTAAATTACCCCAGACATGCTGGAAAATGCGTCACAAAAAAAAGTTCACAAAGGCAAAAAAGCACAGATACAGTAACACATAGGCTAATAGTAAATACTGAAATAGACTTTCTTATCCACACCTCGGTGGCAGGTGGTAATTTACATGTATGTGTTTAGTCACCAATTAGCTACTAGAATGATACAGCACATGTTGGGCACCTGCCAAAGTGTGATGTAATATATAGCCATAGCTGAAAGCAACTGTCACTGCTGTTGCCGAGTATTAATTGCGTGCCCCGATTGTAAATTCATATTTTTATTGGAAATGAATTCCAACGCTGCTATTCTCTCTCTCTCTCTCTCTGTGCCAACGCCAAGCGTATCCTTTCCATCTTCATCCTGTTTCACAGTGAAGGACACAGTTATTTTTGTTGATCTTAGAATTCACTATCGCCACATTCGCCAGTGTTCCCACAGTTCATTGGGGTTTTGGCACTACTATGGAATCCAGACAGGAAAAGGCAATGAATTTCATCAGTTCCCTGGCAAAGCGTTAGAATATCTGGGATTTCTGTAAATTGAGCTAACTCTTTACCTGCATGTAGTACACTGTAGGCCTATTTAGGCTTAGTACTTTTTTAACACGTTAATTGCATTCGATAGGTTAGTTGTTATTTTTGATTGCTTCAGAGCTTTTCGGAACTGAAACGGTGTGTGCTTACGTACACACTAATATCATGTTTAATATTTGGGATAATCAAGTCATTTACCATTGTTTTTCTTTTCCATCTAAGATCTGTATCGGTGGTAATATTGGTAATCTGTTTATTCCTGTATACCGGGATATTCAGGATGGGGGATATACAGTATATGGCTTATTCAGCGGTCAGGCAAGTGATACCGGAGTCGCGTGGCAAGCACAGAGAGACTCAGAAGGAGCTTCTATCCCCAGGCCATCAGGATGCTCAACGACAATAACAAAAACCATCAAATACACTCACAGCACACATGCACACACTCCCTTTAAATAAACAACTCACTGTAGCACCCACTCTACCCACTTTAGACACTTTAACACACTTTATATTTATTGGTAAAGAGATTTGCACTACAACTCATACCTCATTGCACCTTACCCTAAGTTGTACCTCAGTCCTCATCCCATTCTGCATTGTACTGTATATTGTATTGTAACTCAGTTACTAATATTTTTTTCCTACTCTGTACTGTATATTGTATATTGAACACTTTTGTTTTGAACACTTGTTTACACTTGTTACGTACTTTTGACTTCTATTTTTTACTTATCTATTTTATTTGTATCTAGCACACTCTCAGGAGCAGAACAGGAAAAAGCATTTCATATAAAAGTATTCTGTATTTTTGTATGACAACTAATAAAGAAACTTGAACTTGAACCTATTGAGACTCAAACTGGGGTATGAGTTCTCATCTGGTGTAGGCAGTGGTAGCCCATCGGTTAGAGAATGGGGTTTGTGGTGGGGAAGGGTACTGGTTCGAATCCATGGGGGAAGTGATTGCGTAACACTTTCTGTGCCCAATCGACAACTACCATTAAAGTCACCCTGGAGGAAGTCACACAACCCCCAGCGGCTCCAGTGGAGCTGCTCTGTGGCCAACAGTAGAGGGTTGTGGTTATACTGGGCAGCTCCCAGGTGTGTGTGACTGTATTCTGTGTTCTGTGAAGCATGGAGTTGATATAAAAAGAGAATGCTCAGCTTTGACCTGGGGTAGAAAGACAATAAGTAAAAAAATAAATGAATCAAAACCCCTGCTCTCAGAGGAGAACATTCACAAAGAAGACTTTTTATCTGTTCAAGATCATGTCACTCGCGGGGGAAAAAGGCCACGACAAGGAGCTGGCTCAAAGAGACAAGGAGGCAAGGAAGGAAATAGTGGAAGAAATACACTCCATGGAGAAAATGACTTACTTCCTGAGAATGAAAGCCAAGCCTCACGACAGACGACACTGGCTGAAGTGGTCTCTGTATAGATTGACGGGGGAGTAAAGAGCCCCACAGTTCAGACTAAAATGGACCGGACTAATCAAGAATGAAAATAGCTCCCTCTCATGCACTAATGTTATGTCATCATGTATGTCATGTTTGTTAAGTGGTGGTGGTTGTCTTCTTAATGTATGTGGATAAACTGGAAACAAATTTACCAAAATAAAGACTATATAATTTTTTATACATTTTGTATCAAAACGTATTTTATTTATTAAATGTTTTGTATTGTATGTGTGGTGTACTATGTCTGTCTGTTCTCTATCTGATTGGTTGGACTGCCTGTATTTTTTTCTGTTTTTCGTTTTGTTCCCGTCTTTTTGGTTTGTTTTCTCTTTCTCTCCCGGGATGCGCCCCGGGCCGATGTAATTATTGGTTGAGGGGCGCAATATAAATAAATGTATCATATCATATCATATCAATCTCCGCTGCGCCACCCAGCCGCCCCAAGCATTCTTTGTTTTATGTAATGTTTTTTCAAATGTCTTCCACAGAGAGGCTTCTGGGTCTGGATCGTGAGGTGAGGCGCAAGGAGTATCGTCGCCATGACTACGTACCTCTGGAAAAGATTCCCACCTGGAGACGAGGTAAAGGTGAGATACTGTGATTGGCCAAGTCCCCTTCAGATCAGTGCCTGTACATTATCATGTTACTGTTATAGTAGTGTAATTAAGCTCCTCCTCCTTTAGCCGGGGGGAACCTCCTGGAGGACCCCTGGAAATTGCCATGTTGAACTTTACTAATGCAAAACTGTTTCACCAGCACAGTCTTATATTCACTGGGGGAAAACATTTCACGCATAGACTGGGGGTCCCCATTACCCTTCTGTGGGAATCAGTTTCTGAGATGACAGGAAGATGAAAGAGGATTAGAGGGCGGGCCACAGGTTGACATGTGCTGCACTCTGTCCTCTTGTACCTTAGGTGTCAGAAAGCTAGATGTCTTCGTCTGGGGCTCCATGAGGCTTACAGTATGTGGACTAGATCTGAATGTATCTCTCCTCGGATTACTAGTGTTCATGACCTCTTGCAAAGGGGGCAGCCCTAATGTAATGATCCTAAATATGCATCACCAGAGGGATGAGAGAAGTTGTGTGCAGTTGCGTGTCTATAAACAGAACCGCAGCCTCCAGGTTACAAAGGCTCATTAATAGCTATAAACACTGTTTTGGTGAGACTGCAGAATTGAACACTAGGTACACTAGGTACAAGGTACAAGGTCTATTTTTCAGAGTGCATATACAACAACAGACAGAAACCGAAACACCTTATGGTTAACTTGCTCGCTTTTCCTTACTTGGAGTGGGACAAAAAAATCTATACTGCGATATATCGTCACGCTTCATCTTGCAACACGTTATCAATACACTGGTGCTAAAGTATCAATATTTAGAAAAAAGTATATTTAAATCATTTTTTTGCTTGACAATCTCACTTTACTGCAATACAAACTATTTAGAACGCACTGCAGTGCAACACTGTTCGACTCCCGGACCCGGCGACCTTTGCCACATGTCCTCCCCTCTATATCTTCTCCCATACTTCCTCTCTGCCGGGTCTGTCCAATAAAGCAATACAAATGGCCAAAAAAATAATCTTTAAAAAAAGAATTGGGTGAACAGACTGAAAACGTTATCTTATATATAATATATTATTGTAATATTACATAATTAATAGTTAATAATAATACATTTGCAGTCAGTGTGTTAAAGATGCACTATACAATTTATTGTACATTGTTTCATGTACAATTGGTTTGTGATGCAGACTAAAGAATCCGATGAGCTTTCATGTCAATTCTGTGATTAAATACATAATTCCTGCTTTTTGCCTTTTCATGGGTATTGTAGAAGAAATTTCTTCTGACAATATATAGATTATCGTGCTATTATTGTTATTGCGGGCCACATTTGTCACAGTATCGTATCTTGAGTTCTCGTATCATCTCACCCCTATTCCTTGTTTGTAGTTCTACATACTGTAGGCTGCTTTTATTTCTAGCCTGTTAGTCTCAATTAACTAATTACCATTTTCCTACACAGAGAGTTGGACAATGTTCCACTTGCATTCCACTGTCAATCTCTGCCCAAAGAGGAAGTAAACTAACTGGTGTTACCTATACTCGTATAACATATTGAATAAATAATATCATATTATTGTTTCCCCCCATATTTCTTTCTGTCTCTTTTATAAATGAGAACCAATTTTCGTTTGAAAAAGGTTCAATAATTTAAAGGCATACTAAGTAGCTTCAGCCACTAGATGTGTAAAATATCTATCTGTCTATAATTCTATCTATTGTAAAAGGACTATGAAACAGTGTCTACAATATGCCATATCTAGTGTTGAGGTTCCATGGTAACCGGCATTGCATTTGTAGGCCGACCTTGAGAGTTCTCTCTCTCTGTCGAGGGAGGGCCAGGAACTCCTACATTTTGATATATATGACAGACTCACTGGACAGACGGGAGCTTCTTGAGGCAAACTGCTGGACAGCTAACTGGACCCACCAGTCTGTGTGGCATTTTGTCTTAGGGACTCACTGGCTCGAGAATATATTCTGTTGTCTTATTTTTTCTGCATCAACTGCTCTGTTTATTATTAATACTTTTGCCTAATTAAACTATAAAAGAAATCCATCTGAATAGAACAAAATGATTTGTCGCGACGGATCCCCCTCTTTCAAAGAGGATCTGAGCACGGTCGGAATCCCCGACAAATGTCACTAGACATCTAGCAACTAGCAACAGCAAAACAACATGTAGAGCGCCACCAAAACAACGTGTAGAACGCCACCAAAACAACGTGTAGAGCACCACCAAAACTACATGTAGAGCACCACCAAAACCATGTGTAGAACGCCACCAAAACAACGTGTAGAGCACCACCAAAACCACGTGTAGAGCGCCACCAAAACAACGTGTAGAGCACCACCAAAACCACGTGTAGAGCACCACCAAAACCACGTGTAGAGCACCACCAAAACAACGTGTAGAGCACCACCAAAACCACGTGTAGAGCGCCACCAAAACCACGTGTAGAGCACCACCAAAACAACGTGTAGAGCGTCACCAAAACAACGTGTAGAGCGCCACCAAAACAACGTGTAGAGCGCCACCAAAACAACGTGTAGAGCGCTACCAAAACAACGTGTAGAGCACCACCAAAACCATCTGTAGAGCGCCACTAAAACCACGCGTAGAGGGCAATATCTCCCAGCAATATCATATCAAACTTGCCACTGAAATGTTGTCAGAAACATGTTTTAGGTTAAACTTTAGGTAGAAAAAAGAGAAAGTTGACAAGCGAACAAGCCAATCAGGTGGATTCCACGTGGGGAAATGGTGAGTAGGGAGGGGATATATGCAATATGCACGCAACATGCACATAACATGCACACAACATGCACAGGCAGGGGCAGGAGTCTGCAGATAAAGACACACCCACACACTTCTAGTGGGTCATAAGTGATGATTGAGAGGAAGGATGTTTGTCTTGTATTTGACTCATTATGCCTTTAATTTCACAGCGTCTGTGCAGCATGTTTATTCACTGTATCCTTGGAAGTGACTATGAACGCAGCCACAAAAGATAATCTGTTTACTTTTTTCATAACTACATCACTGCATGACTCATAACGTTCAGACACGCTTCATTTTTGGTTATTTGTGATACTCCGTATACAGCCAATTCAAAGTTATTACCGCATTTTCTTTCAAATTAATTTGTTCGTGGATGTCTTGATTTGGTACAGATTTTGGTTATCTTGGGCAGAGCTGTTTAGCAGGCTGTGACATATAACTATACTCATATTCAAAACGATATAAAACGGAAATTTACCTATGAAAAAAACAATCCGTTTTGTACATGTTGACTGGAAGCAACTCACTGATAATCGACGGGTGTATTAGACCCATAGCTATAATTTAAGATATATTTTAAGCACTCGCAAATCTCGCAGTCCCCCCATTGATTAAAGTGGTGGCGCCCTCTCGCGCACTTAAGCGATGGCGCAGAATGAGTTAATACACACATGTCCTTGTTTATTTACTTGTGCTTATTTTATAATTTTTTTTATCTCACCTGCACACTTGTGTTTCATTAGTTGCTTTGATATTTTTCTTGTGTTTCATTGTGCAAATAAATAAACAAACTTAAATACATACAGTAACAGTACAGTTACACATAAGATAAGATGACACGGTGGCACGGTGGTGTAGTGGTTAACACTGTCACCTCACAGCAAGAAGGTCCAGGGTTCGATTCCCGCTTGGGGACCAGGTTTCCATGATGCCAGGTACTCAGGTGGGGTATTTCACAGGCCTTTCTGTGTGGAGTTTGCATGTTCTCCCCGTGCTCGCAAGGGTTTCCCCCCGATAAGATAAACCCAATGGAAAAACATGCACAACCGATCGCTAACGCTGTGGCGTACTTGACGAAGACTGACAGGAGCACTTGGCTTGGTCCCCGGGGCGCGGCTCACGTTGACGCCCTATGTGCTCCCAGCTGCCCATGGGGGGAAGGACGACGGGATGGGAAAAGTGCAGAGAGACATTTCATCAGCGACTCAGTGCATGTGTGTGTGTGTTCCTGTGGGTCGCCCATCTCGCGTGTGTGTGTTAAAAACTGCATGACAAATAAAGACTTCTAGTCTAAAAATTAATTTAGGGATGCACGATAATTATCAGCAATTATGACGTCATCCCGATAAACTCGATAACGTTATTAATAGCTCCGATAATATAATATATTTTTTGGTAAAAAAAAATGCGGTGTGGGTGAATTGGAATGAAGTGCGTTTGTTTTGACTAAAGTCTCCTCCCGTTTTGTCAGTACTGTGCTATGACTGACAGCGTGTGGTTTAGGAACAGGGCGTTTTACACAAATCCAGCGCTCCCTTTCTTGGCTGTGACGTAGCCACGCAAGTTAACGTTAACAACAAAGATGGCCGCGTCGGTACTCGGAGTTTCAGAGTAAAAAGATCGCTTGCTATTTGTAATAAATGCAATGCAGACGTTCCACAAGACAGACAGACCGGCGCATGCAGTTCAGCGTCGCGGAGCATTTAGCCTGCTGGCTACCTAGCTCCACTTCAACCAGCATCGGGAGCTCCAGCAGCTTGTCGATGTGCTAATAGCCTCAGCAAGCTAACGTTAGCTGGCTCCAGCAGCTTGTCGATCTGCTGGAGCCAGCTAACGTTAGGTTGCTGAGGCTATTAGCACATCGACAAGCTGCTGGATCTCCCGATGCTGGTTGAAGTGGAGCTAGGTAGCCAGCAGGCTAAATGCTCCCGACGACATCAACAAGCTGCTGGAGCCAGCTAACGTTAGCTTGACTGCTTGCTGGCTAACTAATGAAGCTACTCGTCCCGGGAGATAACGGCGCTGCCTGGCTGGTTGTTGGCTAACTAATGTAGCTACTCGTCCCGTGAGATAACGGCGCTGCCTGGCTGGTTGTTGGCTAACTAATGTAGCTACTCGTCCCGTGAGATAACGGTGCTGCCTGGCTGGTTGTTGGCTAACTAATGTAGCTACTCGTCCCGTGAGATAACGGCGCTGCCTGGCTGGTTGTTGGCTAACTAATGTAGCTACTCGTCCCGTGAGATAACGGCGCTGCCTGGCTGGTTGCCCTTCTGTCAAACTTCTTTAATTTAGCAAACGACTCGTCAATAGGTACAAGCGGGCCCCCAACACCGTGGCGGTGGTGATGCCGCAGGTGACCCGTTGTGGTGGTGATGTGAGGTGGTGATGTGTCCACTCAAAGCCTCTTTTTCAAGGCTCCGCTTTGAAAAAAGAAGAACAAAAAGCTTCGAGCGTCTTAGGTTGGATGCACCACAAGCTGACGGATTGTGAATTTTCATTTGGAAAAATAAATATGGTCACTTTATCAGTCAAAACTGTTGTCTTGGCTTTTGTTTCTGTTGTCTGGTTAGGTCACATTTAAGTTGGTGTTAAGTTATTGTCCTGGGAAGTCTTTTTATGTATTATTATTGTATTGTGATATGTTTTGTTTCATGTTGAAAAAAAAATGTTTTATCAAAAAAAATATATACATTAAATTTTTCTTTATAATACAATAAATATCGGTTATTGATATCGGTTATCGGCTTGAGGAGCATAAAGTTATCGGTGTCAAAAAAGCAATATCGTGCATCCCTAAAAATTATCCTTTGAGACTAATGAGACAAATATACAATAGACAATGAAGGGTATAGAAATGAATCGGGACAAAAGAAAGATCAAGTCTAGTGGTGCATTAAAATATATAAAAATACACTTATTTGGCTACATAATCAGATGAAGTCCAGATATGAATGGTTACATGATTGTTTTTCCTCAAGCCATGCTTTCTCTTCAGCTTTGAAGCTGCTCAGGGGACTGCTGGATCTGCTGGAAGTGTGTTCCAATAGTTATTGGCCTTAAAAGAGAAGGCAGACTGAGTGAATGTTGTGCGTCACATTGGTATCGTGCAGCAATCTCCCCTAGAGGGAGTCCTGGTGGGTCTGGTAGAGTGGTTTATGCGTTATCAGACTGAGGTGGAGGGCCTTAGACCCTGTAGAATCTTGCACACAAGACGCACAAGTTCAACCTGAAACTCTCAAAGCTTGATAGATTATACTTCTTGAGTATATTACAGTGATGATATTGAGTGGGCTTTTTGCCCAGAATCTTTAAAGCATGTTTAATATAGTGATTGCAGTGGCTTGATGGCAGTTTCTCTATCTTGTGACAAGACCATTGGACAGTATGATATACTGTATGTGATAAAAACCATAGCATGCATATCGATTTTTGCAGCATCAGTGGAAAGACGGTTTCGTGTGAACCTGAAGTTTGACAAGTTGTATTTGATGGATTTTGTAGTTGATCTGGTGGGAGACAGGAAGCCAGTGGAGGTATTTTAGGCCTTGGGTGATGTGGTGCCAGGTATTGAGTTCTGCTGTTGGTTGTGGTTAATACAGGTTTACATAACTGTCAATACTGTGCCGGCAGGTGCGGTGGTGAGATACTGTACATTATCACGTGACATTATTACACATTCTCTGTTGCTAGCTTTTGTTATAGTAGTGGAATTAAGCTCTTCCTCATGTTGAACCTTACTAATACAAACCGGTTTCACCAGCACAGTCTTGATGAAAGTAAGATATTCACTGGGAAATAAAAATTGCATGCATAGATTCACCCCAAGCCTTACAACTTCACCTCCTAGTTATTTCCTAGTTCTAAGCTGTAAGACATTGCCAGCTCATGGGCTGAACCTACACAAAGATAAGATAGATAAGATAAGATATTCCTTTATTGATCCCCTTGGGGAAATTCGGTATCATAGCAGCATGGGGGAGGGGGGAGGGGAGGTAGTAGAAGACATACAGGTACAGGTCACAGAATTCTAGTACAGTGGAGAAGTAAAAAATGTTAATAGAATAAAAAGGCAGCGTATACAATATAATTAACTCTGGACATGCGCATATGGGAAACAAGGTGTGAGATGAGGGTATGTATGCCCTCTCAGTTATTTTGCCCTACAATAAATATAGTTACAATATATAATCTAATCTTTTTTTTTTAATATACTTTTTCTCCTCTTTTTCTATTCTTCTCTCATCCCAATTTCGCTGTGCTAATTCTCCCCTTCCCTGTCTTGAACGTTGCTCGCATATGCCCCCCACTGGCCGGTTGTAGGGAGGATAGAAGCCTTGCATCACATGTCCCCTCCGATACATGTGGAGGCAGCCTGTCACATCTTTTCACCTGCCAGCGCGGACTCTCATTGGCGAGGTGTAACGTGTGGGAGGCTCACACTACCCCCGCCATTTCCTGTCTCTGCTGTGCAGGCGTCCCCCAACCGACCTGTAGGAGTCGCTGTCCACAACGTCCAGATTACCACCCATCGACTTCCACCGCTAACTCTGCCAATTGAGTTAGTATGACGGCCGGCCCAAGCCGGAGGCAACGCCGACAGCCGGAGTCGAACCCGGTGTCTCATGCGTTGGTGACGAGCGCAATGTCCGCTGCGCCACCCAGCCGCTTTATAATCTAATAATCTAAATCTAATCTAATATATATAACCAAAAAAAACGAAATGCTAGAATGCTAAATATATGCAATATATAATCTAATAGTCTAAATCTAATCTAATATATAATCAAAAAATGCTAAATGCTAAAATGTGCCAAGTAAGTGCCAAGCCTGTGAGCTGAGGAGCAGGTGGGTTAACAGTGAGCGACTGACAGACATTGATTGATTAATATTGTCAGACTTTGCAATTTTTTTTTTAAATAAGTTAAGTCCCGGACCCTGGGTGCCCTTTTCAGATTGGGAAAGTACAGACATCGCTGTTGTCTATTTCCTGGGTAAAAGGGTACACTAAAAGAGAAGCAACAGTTGTGATTGGAGGATCAGGAAAAGAGGGTGCGGCTTGAGATAGGTCCATTGAAAGCAGCTAGTTGTCCAAGTACAGCCAACAAAGTGTAAGTAGATGCCAGACGTGGTATATAACATCTGAAGGCTGGGAACATGAATATAAATTTTGAGATGCACAGAACTCGAGAATTGATAAACGCATGGTAAAAAATCCCTCAAATACCACATGAACCCTTTCACTACCACACTACAGATGGTTAACCTTTCACTACCACACTACAGAAGGTTAACCTTTCACTACCACACTACAGACGGTTAAAGTTTGTCGTGTGGCAGTGAAAGGGTTAACCTTCTTTATTACATGGCGTTTTCACATTCGCCGAAATGCTTGCTTGTGATTGGTCAATAGCCCCCCGACTGCGGTCATTATTTTTCAATAATGACCGCAGATTTTTCAATAATGACCGCAGAGCGCAGCTGTTCGCAATCAAGCCCACTGACACACTGTTTCAGTGCAATTAGACACTGCCGTGCCGGCGATGACAGGGGGCGGAGCGACGAGCGGACCCAGAACACAGCGGAGCCAGAACACAGAGGCTGCCCGCGATAATAATAATCACTTTATTTGGGCTGACAGAGCCACAGAACAACTGCGATTTGTCAAATGAATTAGGTATATTGTTAGTAAGTTAGCCATGTAATAAGCGGGATAATGTATAGCGCTGCACTGACAGCGGAGCCAGAGGCTGCCCGCGATAATAATAATCACTTTATTTGGGCTGACAGAGCCACAGAACAACTGCGATTTGTCAAATGAATTAGGTATATTGTTAGTAAGTTAGCCATGTAATAAGCGGGATAATGTATAGCCTACTCGGTCATTGTCGCAAAATAATTGACCTTCACTACGTTTAAAACACCTCGGCGCGGCGCCTCAGTATTTTAAACTCCGTGTCGGTCAATTATTTTGCGACAATGACCTCGTAGGCATACATTATCCCTTACGTATTGTCGCAGTGAAAGGGTTAACCCTTTGGTAGAGTGGTAGTGGAAGGGTTCTGACACTTAAGACCGCGAGGAGCACCGGGGGGGAAATCCATGCTGTGATTTGGTATCAGAAACCTTGGACATTTGGTGATTTTAGTAAGAATTGCATTTTTCAGCGATTGGATTGGCGAGCAGGAAATTCTGGAAGTTGCTCAGAACCCCCCCTTATTGTCAATATTCCCATGAAAGTCATACATTCTCTGAATGCCCCAGCACAATAGGTGATTTCATTTTATACAGTGAGATCAAGTTAAAATTTTGTTTTTTTTATAAATGTCTGCAATAAAATGGGGACACGCATGAATACAATTATTGAGCTCATTGGATCTCAGCTTTTCAGTCATACCCAATTTATGCAAGACTGTTTAAGGATCCCAGTATGCATACATTATTCAAATACGCTATTCTTAGAATAGGTGAAATTGACACATTTATACCTCATGCTAAAAAAAACGCATAGTTTTTGTACAAAACCGCATGGGATTAACATGAAGTGGCTGAGCCCACTGCACCACAGCCTCTGAGAGCGCAGACGCCCCTCGCCGGTCTCCGAGGGTTAATGTGCTGATTGTATGCACTACTATGCAGCAGAACATGAAAATGTAAACATGGAATGGAAGCCCACAGCGGCTCTGTGGAAAAACAGCCCCTGCCGCTACTGCCGGTTACAGTGCAGTCAGTATAGGCTCCTCTATTTTAAACTCTTGTTTTTCCTTTGTCTGAATCTTAAAATATCCGTGCAGAAGCCTGCAGGCTCGTGGCAGCAGAAGCAGCATATCGGAGGAATCGATTTCAGTGTTTCCCCATTGGTTCTTATTCATTATTTCTTTATTTCTTTATTCTCCTATTCGTGGTGGTGTCAGGCTGGGGTTAGCGAGGGGTTAATTTGTGGGAAGATGTGACCATGATGCAACACAAGAGCTGTAAAATGTTATTCTATCCGTTTTTTTGGGAGTCTAGTTGCAGGGGACCCATCTGGTATTTGCCAGTAGACCAGCGCTTCTCGATGTCTGTGGGACCCCCAGGGGTTCCAAGGGGTCCCAAGAAACATTAGTCATCACTCGTATTTTATTGATGTTAGCGCAATGATTAGGAATGTATAGGAAGGACTATTCTGATCATAGGTTTCACCAGCTCTGATATCTCCCCCCACCTACAGTATAGACTGTTATGTAATTATGTAAAACACATCTAACAACATATCTTCTTGGATGGGGGTCCATTGATTGATTGATTGAAAATGTTAACAGATTGCAGATTATGAGATACAATTTCACAACATGGGGGTCCCTCACATATTACAATGTCAATTTGGGGGATTCATGACATGAAAAGGTTTGAGAACCAATGTTAGTTGTGGAATTCTGGACTAAAGCATAATATGTTAACAAAAAGAAGAATCTTAAGAATTTTAAATGGCCATTTTTTTCCACCTAAGATCCGGTTGTCATGTTATTTCATTCTTCAGATGATTATGGCCACTCCCTTCTTTATTCAAGGTTATGTGTACCTTGATACAATTGTGAGCAGGGCCACCTCAGGGGGTGTGCGAGTAGTGCGGTCGCACAGAGCCTCGCGGGAAGGCGGGCCTTGCACAAAAATATTTTTATTTATTTTTAATTTTTTTTAATTTTTTTGCGAGGCCCCCCTTCCCGCGAGGCCCTTTTTCATCACAGACCTAAAATCTAGTTTTGCTTATATGCTTATATATTTCACATTAGACACGTTTGTATAATGTGTCTGACTTGTTCCTGGTTATGCGGCTCTGCAGCAGACATACTCACTATTGGAGCTCTGGGGCTCTGCAGCAGACATACTATTGGTTTCAACGAAGGGAGGGGTTACATCATGTGTACGCCGGCGTGCGTCAGCTGCGTTTGACTATTTCGCGCGTGCAGCTTTGGAGGTTATGCTTAGTTATGCCAGCCAAGACAAAGAGGACGGTCATTTGGCAGATGGACTGAAGATGAAAGTTGTTGCATGTTAGACAGTTCAGTCAGGCTAGCCATGTCGGCTTAGCTAAAGGCAGGGACAGCTAGTTAGCTTTAGCTACGTTATAATATCGAGTGCTAACGTGTGGTTCAGTCGGGATAGCCATGATGATGTCGGCTAGTAGCTAGCTTAGCTAAAGGCTAACTAGCGTTAGCTAACCTAGAGAGAGCGCGTGCAGCATTGTTATGCCAAGATGAAGAGGACGGTCATTCGGCAGATGAACTTCGTCAACTCCACGCGGTTGTCTCCATCCTCTTGGACGTTTGGTGAGTTTTTAATGCACTCTATTCTATTCCCGCCGTGGATATATCTCTCTCTCTCTCTCGGGAGCCAAACGGGCCGGCTAGCTGTTGAAGCTAATGTTATATTGAGCCAAAGCGGGCCGGCTAGCTAACGTAGCTAACGTTATATTGAGCCAAACGGGCCGGCTAGCTGTTGTAGTAGCTAACGGTGTGTGGCCTGGTGTCAGTACCTGGCTACTCTATTTGCAGTTAGCCTATTTAGCTGATGTCGGCCATTGGCTCCTTGCTACTTTGTTTTCTCTGGTATAGACCCTCTTCTCTTTGGATTTAAGTGTTGATCTTTGTCCTTTTGGATCTATGTATATTCATGTTGCCTTTGTGAAGTTATCTTTTCCTTCTGTTTTGTTCTTCCATTAAAAGTTGAATATCCTTTAGGGGCTCATCTTTGCTTATCTCTCTCATACATGCTCTCTCTCTAACACACACACACACAGACATGCTCTCTCTCTCTCTTTCTAACACACACAGACATGCTCTATATCTCTCTCTAACACACAAAATGACATGCTCTCTCTCTATATATTTCTCTCTCTTTCTAACACACCTATACATGCTCTCTCTCTAACACACACACACAAACAGACATGCTCTCTCTCTATCTCTCTCTTTCTAATACACACAGACATGCTCTATCTCTCTCTCTTCAATTCAAATGGGCTTTATTTCACATTCTTGTATTTCTCCCAGTAGGTATGGGAGTTTTGAGTTATTGTCGATGTTTTCAAAGTCTCTTTGGGTGTTTGCAATTTGTGGGAAGTATGTCTTGGTATAGTGGACAGGTTGTTAAGAAGTGGAGCTCGGTTTCCACCTCATCTTGTGTGCAGTGGGTCTGTCTTCGCTTGGGAGCCAGGTCTGCCTATGGCGGCCTTTCTCGATGGCTATAGGCTGTGCTCGCTGAGTCTGTACCTAGTCAAGGATCTTCTTAGTATTGGGTCAGTCACAGTGCTCAGGTATTCTGCCACTGTGTACTCTCTGTTTAGGGCCAAATAGCATTTCAATTTGCTCTGGTTTTGGGTTGTTTCTTTCCAATGTGTGTCTCTCTCTCTCTCTCTCTCTGGCCTTGCTCTGGTGGAGGGTCAGGGGCATTGCCGGGTCTGTGCAGCGATAACACTGTATATTGACTGTAGAACGGGAGCTCTCTCTCGCTCTCTCTCTTGCTATATGTTGACTGTATCATGCCCAGCCTCGGGCAGTGCTATTATTTAAGAATATGTTGACTGTATGAAAAAAAGAAAAAATAAATCTTGCACAGGGCCTCGTATTTCTCCCAGGCGGCCCTGATTGTGAGAGTACACTCTATGAAGAGAAGGTGTATGTTTTGGTACAAGGGATATTTCACTTGAGTAGATCTTAGCAGTGAGCAGTCTTGCCTCTATGTAAGTGCATCTACTGTATAAGTAAGATAGTGACCACTGCTGTCCCTGTCGTCTGCTGTCAACACCACCGTTCCTCCTAGGTGTCGGGCTCCTCATTCACTTCCATTACGTTTGAGGATGGCTAAATATCATACTTCTGTAGTATTAGTTATGTGGTAACTAACAAAAATGTAATCCAGTCCTTGGAAACGTCCAAAAACGATAGCCAGGGTCACCAATGTAGGAGTGCGGAACAAACGGACTGCCAGACGGTTGTTAGATGCAATACACGTGAAGTGCAATGTTTACTTGCACTTCCTTATACAATCTAATACGTCATCACGTCAACACGTGTGACTACATACACAACATCAATGCCCTCTAACCACACCCTGTGCATAACATTGAACGTGAATGTGACAGAATGTGAATTCTATTGTCCATTATTGTCCCCCACACAGCAATATTATTCTGTGTAATATATTTTTCTTAGTCAAAGGTACTTATTATTAGCTAATGATGCCATTTTCAATCAGTAAAGGAACTATTTCTCACATGAGATTTTGTTTGACAAGCTGTCAATTTCTCACAGGATGTTTAGAATCTTTCTTCCAGCAAGGCAGCGGGTAACCATGGTAACTACTCCCCATACTTCCATGCAAGGCAAAGATGCACTGCACACTCTGACCTAGAACAAATTGACTGGATCTGCTTTTATCTTTTCAAAGGTAATAATATATCTGTAAACGCACATCAAATGCCAAAACAAATGTGTACCTTTTGACACAGAATTGAAAGTTTTATTGAATTCTGCACAGCAGTAGTTTTTTATCCACTTTTTCTCCTTATTTTCTATTTTTCTCCCATCCCAATTTCGCTGTTTCCAATTCTCCCCTCCCCTGTCTTGAACGTTGCTAGACTATTCCCCCCACAGGTCGGTCGTAGGGAGGATAGAAGCCTTGCATCACGTGTCCCCTCCGGTACACGAGGAGGCAGCCTGTCACTTTTTTTCACCTGCCAGCGCGGACTCTCATTGGCGAGGTGTAACGTGTGGGAGGCTCACACTACCCTCGCCACTTCCTGTCTCTGCTGTGCAGGCGTCCCCCAACCGACCTGTAGGAGTCGCAGTCCACAACGTCCAGATTACCACCCATCGACTTCCACCCGCTGACTCTGCCAATTGAGCCAGTATGACGGCCGGCCCAAGCCGGAGGCAACACCGACAGCCGGATTCGAACCCGGTGTCTCTTGCGTTGGTGACGAGCTCAATGTCCGCTGCGCCACCCAGCCGCTATTGTCCTTAAATGTCCTTGAAATTCATTTAAAAGTGAATTGTATCCTTTTAAATGCCCTTTAAAAAATATATATATAGTGCTTGGAAAAGTACTTGGAAGTCTTTGAATTAAATTTTGCAATTAGGGATGTCCGATATTATCGGCCGACCGATATTATCGGCCGATATCGGCAGTAAAATGTGATATCGGAAAATATCGGTATCGGTTTAAAAAAGAAAAAAAACAATAACAATATTTGCTATATATATATACAGTAAAATTATTAGTTACCTGAAATTATTCCATTTTTTGGGGGGGGAAACCCTGCATATATCGGTATCGGTTGATATTGGTATCGGAAATTAAGAGTTGGACAATATCGGAATATCGGTATCGGTAAAAAAGCCAATATCGAGCATCCCTATTTGCAATGTCTGTTGGAACCCTGGGTGGTGTTGACAGCAGACAACAGGGACAGCAGTGGTCACTAGTCCTACTAAAGTGAAATACCCCTCTTCCAGCTCCATTACTGTCCAGCGGGCATCAGGCATCAGGCGTTGCCATTAGCACCTTTTGGAAGCACTGAAAGCTACTCCACTGCCTGCACTGCGTGGCGTCTGATTGGCAGCATCCAAGCCCAAGAAGAAGAGCTCAGATACAATTCTTGATGGCTGACGAGCGCATTCATCCAGTACTTTGGAAATTGAGGGATTTTTTAAATAAATCTATTTATTGAACATTTTCAATTTAAACATTTCACAGAAAAGGAACAGAAGATTAGACATAAACACTCCCGCCCCACATTTATTATTATTATTGTTTTTTACAAATTAATAAATAACACTATAGTACAAACAAAGCAAAGAAATTTAGAGACATTTAAGTTTTTAATTTATCATGTGAAAAATCTGAATGAATTTCCTTTTCAATTACATTTTTCAAAGTGACAAAAACACCCCCAATAATTCACTTGTAACCTGCTCAAGTCAAGTCAAGAGTTTTAATTGTCACGGCATACAAGTATACAATGAAATGCGGGTGGTCTTGCCCGCAACGATGTGCAATACAGTGGTACAACATATAATAGAATCCAATAAAAAAAAACATCTGCTGTCTGTAGTTTGAGGCTGTGCTGTAGTTATACAGACATAGCTGACGTGTTTGTGGTGTATAGGAGACGTACAGGGGCGACAGTGGCTCAGGAGGTAGAGCAGTCGTCTGGCAATCTGGAGGTTCCCGGTTCGATTCCCGCTCCTCCCGGGCAGCGTGTCGATGTGTCCTTGAGCAAGACACTTAACCCCTAATTGCTCCCGATGAGCAGGTTGGCACCTTGCATGGTTGCCTCCGCCGTCAGTGTGTGAATGTGTGAGTGAATGGGTAAAATGTGAGTAACAAATTGTAAAGTGTTTTGGATAAAAACGCTATATAAAAAAGCAGCCATTTACGTACACCCTCTCCTTCTCAACGTCAACACAGAGTGCTCTGTGGAGCAGGTAGAACAGCTTTGGAAAATGTCATAAACCTGCTGCATCAGTTCAAAGGCACGGGTGACTAATTCAGATTCTAATTCACTGATATACATAGGTGTGTGTGTGTATTTGTTTGTGTATGTGTGGGTGCATGCATACGCACGCATGTCAGGCAGGCCCACTATTTTCATTCTTCAGAATGACTAGTTATGCTGCTGGCCAAAGTGGCCAGTATGACTACTACTACCATACTGTCTTTTTACACCTGTATCGCTGTACATATTATACTACAACTCTGTACATACATCTGATTAACACTACACTGTACTGTACTAATTTATATATTTTGTACCCAGTTGAATCACCTGTACATTGTATATTGCTGTTGCACTTTACTTTGCAATCTGGTTAGATGCCAAACCTCTTTTTGCTGTACTGCTGTATAATGACAATACATTTGAATCTAATCTAATCTAATTATACCCCATGCAATATCCCCCCCCCCCCAATTAACCTCTCCTTTCCCTGTGTTCCAGGGAATGAGAAGGAGGAGGGGAGTGAGGTGGCGTGCGGAGAGAGAGTGAGTGACAAGGTATCCCTCTACAAAGGAGACATCACCATCTTGGAGGTGGACGCCATAGTCAATGCTGGTAAGGACACCATTATTCCCTGATCCAGGGTCGGTTTCACTTTCACTTCAGCCCGGGTTTTCTCCAAAACCCAAGTGTTAGATTCCCATTGAAATAATTGGGAATTGATGCTTATTTTGTTTTATATTTTTAAATAATTTTTTTTACCCCAGCCCTGGCACATACAGTTGTCCTCCTCTGAACTCTTGGAAGTTTTCTGGAAGGTGTTTTCTGCTTGAAAACAAGCTGAACCCTTAAATTGTCTTATGCTGCCCTCTGGTGTTACAAGCTGGGAAGTGCTGGTTTATGTGGAATTGTGTGTGCGCGCGCGTGTGTGTGTGTGTGTGTGTGTGTGTGTGAATTTGAAGTGACGGGCATGATTAAGTATTCTTTGATTTGCCAAAACAGATCAATCTCAATATTTAACTGTGTACCGGCCCCCCGCCTGCCCCCCCCCCCCCCCCCCCCTATGGGTTATAAGCATTTAACGGATTATTTGCTGTCTTGTTTCGATCCCTTTCCTGTCATGTTTTCCTGTGGTTCCAACCCCTTTTCCCTGTAATTATGTGCTGACTGTATCTCAGAACTGTTCTGACCAGTGTCTCCGTTCCTGTGCTGCCACTAGCGGTGTGGGACGAGCACGAGTAGTGCTCAGTAGTTGCATAATTTCAGCCGCTCTCAGTAAAACCCTCATGGTCCGATCACCCTCTTACCCGGAGTAATGTCTATCCATCCAGATAGTTTGGGTGTGATTTGCTGAGGTTTGGAGATAAGTCTGCCGTGGAGATGTCCGTGTCACTCCAATACAATGGAGCAGAATGTGGCGCTCGTGGCGCCAAACGGATAGATTTGGAAAAACTGAAAAGCTCCTTCCAGAAATGGTGACATGGTTAGTTACTCAAGATATTCCACAGACCTTGTTGTGAACTGTTCTATCATTCTGGGTGAACTGCCCCTTTAAGGACCAAAGGCTCTCAAACCTCCAGTCATGGACTAGAGACTTGCTCTCAAACCTCCAGTCATGGACTAGAGATGATGCAGAAGAGGTTAAATACTGTTTGTCATGGATAGGGTCATGTGGTTCTGAATTGCTATTAAATGGACAAACATACCCTCTGGGGGGGGCTTAACGGGTGCCATTTATTGCCATATAACCGCTATAGTTTACGACGACCAAGGGGGTCGTCTGATAGCCGAGTGGAATTGTTTACCTGTTGCTGCTGCCTTTCATTACCATTTTGTGGTTGTGGAGTTGATGGCCACCCGCTGTAATTGGATAACAATCGGATATTGATTAGCGGCCTGCTTACTTTGGCTTCTGTTTACTTTGTATTCATGGTGCACAAACCGTTTATCGGTTCCTTTTCTCCCTCGTGCGCCACTTGTTTGTGCCCGAGAATCCGAGATGAAAGGAAGAGACACATTGATGAAATTAATTGTAGCTTTGATGTTCTCAGTGAGAGCCTGCACACATCGAGGTGAGTGTAGCGGGTGAAGAGAAGTACGAGATGCTTCCGCTTTGTTTTGTTGTGTACTGTAGCCCGCCTGGCCTTCTGAAACCTACCGTTTCGCTCTAGACTAGAGGATAATTGAGTTACTTTGCTGTTGTGTTGTGTGTCTGAGGTGTACTAAAAATAAAAAAATTTAGATTTTATTTATAGCATTTTCAGCTTTTTTGGTCAACGCAGGACCTTTTGGCCACGCAGGACCGATAGAGGAGAGAGGGTGAAACAGGAGGAGAAGAGGGGAAGACATGCAGCATATGGACACCGGGTCAGGGAATCGAACCCGGGGCGACCGCTTCGCGACTCAGCGTGCTATGTGGTGTGCTACTGGAGCGCCCGTGTCTGAGGTGTACTTAACTTATGTTCTCTGTCTGTCCGTCTGCCTGGTTCCCTGTCTCCATTGTCCTATCTATTTATTTTTTTACCCCCCCGGGCTGCGCCCTGGACCGATGTAAAAATTGGCTGGGGGGCGCAATATAAATTAAAATATCATATCATATCATGAATGGGGCCATTGAAAATTATAATTTTTTGTATCCACTTTTTCTCCCATTTTCTATTTTTCTCCCATCCCAATTTTCATATCGTCCAATTCAACCCTCCCCTGTCTTCGAACGTTGTTTCTTGCCTCCCACAAGCCGGCTGCAATGTGGACTAAGTCATACATAGCACGAGTCCCCTCCGATACTCGAGGTAACAGCCGTCTCATCTTTTCACCTGCGCGGCTCGATCTTTCAGCGTCGAGGGTCTGGGCTTTGGAGGGGCCCCGCCCCCGTCGCTTCTTGATTCTACTGCGCACGCGCACCAACCGACCTGTAGGAGTCGCTGTCCACAACGCCCGATCCCCACCCTTCAGTTTCCCTCCCCCTAATACTGCCAATGTGTATTACTGTGGACGACCAGCTAAACTGAAAGCAATGTGGAGAGCGGGGCTCGAACAGGAGGCAACCTGTTCGAGCCTAGTCTCCAGCATTCGTTGCGAGCGCCTTGCCCACTGCACCACGTAGCCGCCCATGGGGCCATTGGACATTAAAGGCCTTTGTATTAGGCTGATTAAAGGTCACGTATAATCCTTTTCAACAAGTTAATATTTATAAGTCTGAGGTCCCCAAAACATGCATTTTAAGTTTTCTAGCTGAAGATGCCACTCGGATGATGCCATTCTACCATGCCTCCTATATCCCTCCGTGTCAGTCCTGTTCTCTGCAGGCTGTTTCTGTGTCCGTAACGTAAAATGTCTGTTAGCGTTGTGCCACAGCGCCGGAGAGAGGTTTGGCTGAACCTATTATCACTCCTGTATAGGGGGAAAAACATTTTTTTTTTTTTTTTTGCTTGTTTGTATTTCTTTAAACCAATCACAATCATCCTGGGTGGTGGAAGGGTATTCCAACTGAAATAGTCTGATAGGGAAATTTACCAACACTCTCTCTCTCTCTCTCTCTCTCTCTCTCTCTCTCTCTCTCTCTCTCTCTCTACATCATATGTGCACAAGCATTTAAAAACGGAATATGTGACCTTTAAGGCTGGGCTGGCAGAGGTAGCCCTTTTTGAATTCTGACCGACTTGCAGGCCTTGATTGAACTCTGTCTTGGCCAGGGGCCAGTTCATTATGTTTAGCTCCACTGACGAGGAGGCCAGACTCCCGCGCAGTTTCCGAGACGTCTCCTTAGCTGTTGGCAGCACACAAGCGGTCTATTCTTACTAGAGGCCTAATTGTCTTAATACAGGTGGTCGGAGCGATAAGAAAACATTGAAGGACTTCCCAAGGCCATTGTTATTCACCACCTGTGACAGCGAGTCTGCAACAATGGGAACGCACCGTGAATGTGAATACAGCAAGCCTGGCAAAAACAAGGACGTGTTTTCAGTCGCTCGGGTGGGGGGGGGGGAAGGAAGACGACGACTCTCACGTATCACCTGTGGCGACGCGACAAAGACATGCCCGCCTCGTACTTATTACCATGCGGTGAATTCTATTCATCGCTCTCCAAAACCCTTCCAAAGATGACCGAATACAGTTGGCAGCGGTCATGTGGTTGGCGAGAAGTCCTCTCTGTTGAACGGGGGCGCTGGACAAATTGTGTTGTGGCTCCTGTAATGACCGTTCTGTGCCCATAGTGGCTTCCGTCCAAAATGTAGCGAGTGACTATGGTGTCAAACAATTAGGCCAAACTAACAATACGGGTGTTGTTGGCCAAGGTAGTAAGATAAGATCCGTTCAAGGCCCGTCGGACTTCTTGCCTTTCTAATACCCGCTCCTTTTAAGTCCGTCCAACACCCAGAGAAAGCCTTTTTTCTCACGCTCGCTCTTAATTTTGCTGACAGTGGACTGCTGTGTATGAAGCCTGGAGTACTTTTTAATGGTGTAAACACACTCCATTGAGCACATACAGTCTACAATGTTGAAATAATCACTGATGGTGTCTGGTCAGTAACATGGGTCTCCCAGTCCCTCCTCTCTGCAGTACACGGAAAATACACTTTATCCAATCAGGAAGCAGATATGTGCTCGAAACAAGTACAATAATCTGCCAGTGCAGTAAGCCAGGGTTCGCACAAGGTCCTTGAAGTGCTTAAAGTGCTTGATTTTTTACAAAAAAAGTCAAGGCCTGGAATTCCTTGAAAACCGCAACATTTTTAACAAGGTGCTTAAAAAGTCCTTGAAATTCAAATCAACTATTCACATTGAATGTTTTGATCATCCAAATTCTTCTGAAGAAATATATATTTTTGTTTGTTCTGTTTTAATCAAATCTGACTAGTCGCTGTCTTGCGGACTCCAACTGCTTTTCCTCATTTCTTCGCGTGTGATGCTCTAGCTGACGAGCAGGCCAAGAAGATGCTTAAAAAAAACAGTGAATTGGGGCGGCTAGGTGGTGTAGTGGGCAAGGCACTCGCCACCAGTGTGGAGACGCTAGGATTCGCGTGTTCGAATCCAGCTCTCCACATTGTTTTTCAGTTTGGCTGGTCGTCCGCAGTAATACACATTGGCCGTATTACGGGGAGGGAAAACTGAAGGGTGGGGATCGAACGTTGTGAACAAGCGACTCCTACAAGTCGGTTGGTGCGCCTGCGCAGTAGAATCAGGAAGTGTCGGGGGCAGCGTGAGCCTCCCACGCGTTACTCCTCGACACAGAGATCGAGCTGCGCAGGTGAAAAGATGCGACTGCTGTTACCTCAAGTACCGGAGGGGACTTGTGCTATGTATGACTTAGTCCACATTGCAGCCGGCTTGTGGGAGGCAAGAAACAGCGTTCGTGACAGGGGAGGGTTGAATTGGATGATACGAAATTGGGATGGGAGAAAATATGGAAAAATGGGAGAAAAAGTGGATAAAAAAAAAAAAAAAAAACAGTGAATTGTATCCTTCGAGTGACATGCTTAAAAATGACAAATAGTGCTTGGAAAAGTACTTAAAAGTCCTTGAATTTCATTTAGCAATGTCTGTGAGGAACCCTGAGTAAGCACATCTGACTTGGCAAGACTTCTTGAAATAAGTTTTAAAATATCTAGGGTTTTGTCTCCTGATTGGTCCGACCAATCTATATCAGTGATGTCAGAATGTAGAGCTATTTAACACTTATTTGAACAAAGAAATACCACTTAGAGCTCCTTTTTAAGCTGAACCAAAGGGGCCCACATAAAGCATAATGCCACCCCCTCTCTCAGCTAGTTGTCGATCTTCTATGATGTTGCCTCAGAGTCAGAGGCCACAGGGATCCAGGTCCACCAACAATACCTGTTCCACTTTCCCCTACAGTTGATGGGGAACAGTGCACTGATATTCATTCAGAGTCCTTTTTTTATCTACTTTTTCTCCCATTTTAAATTTTTTTCCCATCCCAATTTCGTATTGTCCAATTCTACCCTCCCCTGTCTCGAACGCTGTTAGGCCATGCCTCCCACTGGCCGGCTGCAATGTGGACGAAGCCTTGCATCACGTGTCCCCTCCGGTACTTGAGGAGGCAGCAGTCGCATCTTTTCACCTGCACAGCGCGATCTCTCAGTGTCGGGTCTGCATGGGAGGGACACGCCGCCCCCGTTGCTTCCTGATTCTGCTGCGCAGGCGCACCAACCGACCTGTAGGAGTCGCTGTCCACAACGTCCGATCCCCACCCACCAGCTTCCCACCCCTAACACTCGAACCCAGCATCTCCTGCATTAGTGGCGAGTGCCTTGCCCACTGCGCCACTTAGCCGCCCTTCATTCAGAGTCCTAAGGGACATAATGGAGGTCGGGGTTGGAGTCCTTGTAATCTCGCTGGCCACTCGGTATTAATTGCACATTTTTACATTTAATACAATTTCTTCCCTTGACCCTGGGTGCACTTATTAAACAGTAGCGCTAAGATAAAACGCAAAACCTAGTGGCCCTCAGCTGTGGCCCTAATAGTTTATAATAAAAATATTCCAATTCATGGTCATACAAGGCTTTCACTGACATCTTCTATTCATATACATATGTATGTGTGCCTTGGAATATTGGTGCTTTGGTCGATGAGCGCTGGCCCCGATGAAACTGACCAAATGTAGCGCTATGGCCATTTGTCTGCATGAGTATACCCTACTACTGTAATTATACAGACTCGTGGAATTCAGTAAGTCTATAATAGCCTACTTGTATCAGATAATCTGTTTGACTTCAAATAATTTTTAATCCTTCATTTAACCAGGGTAATAACGTTTATTTCCACCTATTTTTCAAGTGGACCCTGGTCAAGAAGGCAGTATACAGAAAAGATTCACATATAAACAACATTAAAACAAACGCAAATAAATGCAAGATAGTGAGAGCACACAAATACACAATAGAGAAACATGAGCACTCCATGGCAAGTTAGTAGGCATTACATTTCTTCTTTTAAAATGATCGATTCCAATGAGGGACTCTAGCTTCAAGTCTTTTTGTAACCGGTTCCAGGAGAACGGGGCAGCATACAGGAGTAGCTGAACACGTTTCCCAAATTCTGTTCCGACTGTCGGAACATAATATGAGATATATTTGTATGATCTCATAGATAGATATTGTAATGTCCAGATTGTAATGAGTTGAATGAGTAAAGTGCTTAAGTTGGTAGCTGACCCTGGATGGCTTTGTATATAAACATGTCTTCTTATGACCAGGGATGACTGACCTGACAATTCATACAGTACACAGTGATGTGTGAGGGATGAGCTGTTTGTTACAAATCGTAAATCAGCATGACATAATTATTATTGTCAATATTATTGTGTCTAAAGGATTTCACAATTGAAATTGGCGTTAAGTCATAACCAGCTAGTGTTACTCAGTTGCGTTTTGAGAAATCATAACATGATTTGCAGACTTCTGTTTGGCAGGCCTACCGTATATGCCCTACAACAGGTGTCATGGTAGAAAAGGGGTTCCTTGAAATAAGAGAATTGATCGGGTTGAATAACGAACACAAAATGTAGTCTACATCTAGAATTTAAGTTTAGCAGACAAGAGGTCACATGGCACTGCTCTCACAGCGACTCTGGAGCCTTTAGAGGACGTCCCGGAGCTTTATGTCTCCCATTAAAGTTTAATTATCAGCCTCGTTGGCTTTCTAATTCTTTCTTAATTCTGTTTGGACTGATCCGGGCCAGGAGGTGCTCAGACAGTCACCTGACCCAGAGAGCAGGGCAGGACGGGGCCGCAGTGACAACCAGATAAATGCAGGGGGGGGTGTGGAGGGCAGGGCGGACGTTAAGTGACAAGGCGGCTGTGTCTGGGTCTAGTCCTCCCAGCCAGCAGGCGGGGCCATGCCTCCTGCCCCAGCCACACGGCCCCCGCCTGCTCCTGTCTCACCATCACACTCCATCAACTGTTACCCTGGAGCCGCCCTGTCACGCCCCGCACAAACCCCCTTTTCCCACGCTTTTATTTATTTATCAAGTCCGCGGAGGGCGACTCCGAGGACCGTATGCATTCGGTAGCGTCTGTGTGTGTGGGTGTGGGTGAATCTGTGCAATCTCTCGCAAATTATGGGGCAGATCAAACTGTGCTTCGGCACAGGGAGTTACAGAGGCACAAGGATGAGTGTGTGGGAATATGTTTCACATATACGGGAAGTATATTTTCTGTGTAGTTTTGATACCCCTTTTTACCACCAGAGGGCAACAACAACGGCTTCAATTGCTGCTACCGAGACTACTGCAAGGTGCTGTAGATATTATTTGTATTGACGGTGCAATGCTGGAGACCGTTGGCCAGAGGGTCAGCACAGAGACAGTGCAATACTAGAGACAATGGAGCAGCATAGCTGAACGCATGCTTCCCAAATTCAGTTCTAACAGTGGGAACATAATATAATATATAATATAATATAATAATAATATGAGACATGATCTCAGATTGTAATGGTTGAATGAGTAAAGTGCTTATGTAAGTTGGTAGCTGACCCAGGATGGCTTTGTATTTAAACAAATACTAATGTATGTCTTCTTATGACCAGGGATGACTGACCTGACAATTCATACAGTACACAGTGATGTGTGAGGGATGAGCTGTTTGTTACAAATCGTAAGGCAGCACGATATATTGTGTCTAAAGGATTTCACAATTGAAATCAGCATTAATTGTATATCATAACCAGCTAGTTTGAGTTTGGATCCCCATTAGCTGTTACAAATGGCAACAGAAGTTCCTAGTGTTACTCACTTGCGTTTTGAGAAATCATAACATGATTTGTAGGCTTCTGGTTGGGCAGTCAGTGTTTCAGTTTTGAATTGTGGACTACCTAACGTAACCGCTAGTGTTTTCTATTGGAAACAACTTGTGTACGCTAAAGGCACATCAATCTCAATGAAAACCACATACTACATGAAAGCACTTGTGACTCAGACACATCCTGAAAAGGCCACAAGAGACGCCGTAAAATGTATGTGTGCAATGTGCATGCCATTGCCATACGTCCATCATTCATTGGGAGGAAATATTTATGACCAGCTATATAGCATGCTGCGGACATATGTGCTCCAATGAGCACACATCCTAATTTTAGCTGCAACCAGCTAGTATTAGTCTTGTCTCAAAAAATTTTTAAATCACAAAACGTGTTGAATAAAGGTTAGGAAACGCATGCGGTTTGTTTTGCAAACCCATCAAAAGGGGCCATATGGCGACATTCATCATAATTGGTGGCAGCCTATCAATTTATTATTCCCCACGCCCTTCGGAAAAGGCTTCTACGTTTCAAAAGATTTTTTATCTGGGACATGTGAGAGACACTGAAGTCGGAGGGACAGAGGTGAACACACCTTAGATATTAACACCACAGATTCCTCCCCCCTGAATGACGATAACAATGAACCGGAGTAGGAGTTTAATTCACCTCATTTTCCCCCCATCGCCTTCACGTCTAAAAAGAAGCGATTTGCTTGCCACCTTTCACGTTGGAGTTCATGTGAGTGCCACCAAGCTACTCTTCCCCCCCCCCCCCCCCCTCCTATTTGATGACTGTTGTAATTATCATAGAGGGGTTTATGCTGAGTCCATTACCCGCTGTAAACCTTTCCCATCTTTCTGTATTAGATATATATATTTTTTTTTACACGAGGCAGAGGGAATCAGGTTATGAGTGCTATAAAGTGGGGGGGGAGGGGGGTGGGGGGGGGGAGAGAAAAAGAGTCTGACGTGACTGCCGGAGAGGTTATTTGTTTTCACTAGTATGGATGGAGCCACATACAGCAGCCCCTCCCAGGCTGATGAGAGCACTGACCCTTGGAGGACAGAACATGGTGAGAACAGGGGAGACCGACTTGGGGTATGGCTGGAAGACACGGGTCGCCATTCCTATAGATTGCTACTGTACTACCGTAATTTTCGGACTATAAGCCGCTGCTTTTCCCCCCATTTTTCGACCCTGTGGCTTATATAACGGTGCGGCTAATCTATGGATTTTTACAGCTAACTGGGCGCACTCCCTCAGCTCTGTGACCGTCAGATCAGACTCCTAAATTTGCTGCAGCAGTTCACGCCTTGCCCCTCCTCCTCCGCCTCACATAACCACGTCAACAAACCATTACGGCAAGAGGAGTGCATGAGCAGCTCAGAGCTCCTCTTTCAACATAACTGAAGCATTAAACAAAATGACCCAGTCAACAAACTATTCACTTTAGTTTATTAATACATGAGGCGTTGTCTAATGTTATCTAGCTACTGATATCATCAGTTTTGGCATAGGATTTCGTAGGTGCTGGCTAGCGCTGGCTAACTGGCTATCGTTATGAGAGCTAACGTTGGTACCTACTGTACCCGGCGCTGGCTAACTGGCTATCGTTCCTGTTTAAACAAAAATGTTAATAAATGGGAGCTTCCTCAAACAGCCATCTCTTTCCCGACAATCCCCTCTGTGCACGAAACCTTACATATGGTAATTAAACATTAAAACACCTGCGGCTTATAGTCCAGTGCGGCTTATAGTGCGAAAATTACGGTACATATTTATACATCTCATCATCATATAAAAACTGTCCGCATTGATATATACCGCCACCTATCGTCTCCCGGATGGTATTGCACCCATTGGAATGGAGTCAATGGAAATGCATGAGGAAAAAAAACTGCGGGCTCCACATTTTACTTCTGAGCCATGTAACCTGAGAGTGAGACTATTGCATCCACTGAGGGAACTGGAAGAAGCGTTGATTATGTGTTTCGAGGTATAACGTTGGATCAATAAACGCGATCGATATTTGGAATGGCGATCAGGAATTGGATTAATCTTCTTGCAGAACATCTGATCTGAGGTAAGGAATCAATTTTACCAGTTTTGGGGTAATCGGATGTTTTTTCACAGATTTCACAACATATGTGTGTGCGTGTATGACGTTGGCGCTGAGCAAGGCATAGATAATCGATTTTTCAGCCCGCTTCTCTAGCGTGCATAAGTAGGGATCTCCCGATCAATTTTTTTTGCTCCCGATCCGATCCCGATCATGTGATTTTGAGTATCTACCGATACCGATCTTTTCCGATCCGATCTTTCACATTAGTAACCGATTTAATTTTTTTTATAATTTATTTAAATTATTATTATTATTATTTTTCTTTTTTCCCATCCCAATTTCGCCTCGCCAATTCTTCCTTCAATTCTCCCCTCCCCTGTCTCGAACGTTGCTAGACTATGCCTCCCACTGGTCGGCTGCAATGTGGATGAAGCCTTGCATCACGTGTCCCCTCCGGTCGCATCTTTTCACCTGAACAGCGCGATCTCTCAGTGGCAAGGAGTAATGCGTGGGAGGCTCACGGCGCCCCCGATACTTCCTGATTCTGCTCTACAGGCACACCAACCGACCTGTAGGAGTCGCTGTCCACAACGTCCAATCCCCACCCACTGGCTTTCCCACCCCTAACACTGCCAATTGTGTTAGTATGAACGACCAGCCAAGCCAGTAGCAACGCCGAGAGCTGGGCTCGAACCCAGCATCTCCTGCGTTAGTGGCGAGCGCCTTGCCATTAGTAACCGATTTGACGCATTTTTGTCAGAAACTGGCGAAGCGAGACTGTTGCCTCAATAGTCACTCGAGGGGCTCGAGGTGGCTCGAGCACCGGTGGCTCACATTACATTCACCCTGAATGTTGACGTTATCCAGGTGAAAAGTTAACTTCATTCAAGCGAGGCATTGCAACCGGAGTAATCTAAAAACTCTGCCTCCAACCTGCTGCTTCATGAGAGCAATGGCACCATCGTCTGTAAAAATCAGGTGACTGCAAGTTCTGCAACTAGTTGATGTCCCTCATCCTTGACATAAATCATTTGATGTATAATTAAATCAAAGGAAATGCGTTTGTTTTGGCAAAATTCTTCTGCTGTGTGACAATAAATAAATGAATGATATGCACTTTAAAACCAAAAAACGACGGCCTCAGTATGAGTTTAAGACGTGAATATGGTCATGTTTGTTGAATAAAAAAAAAGTAAAAGTAAAAAAAATAAAAAAAACAGATCTTTTTTTTCATCCCGATCTTCTGAAAATCACATGATCGGCCCCCGATCCCGATCACGTGATCGGATCGGGACATCCCTATGCATAAGTACACATATACTATCGATAATCTAGCGTTTATTTGAAAACGATTCATAAATAGGCAGAAAAATGACAACGTGTTTTGTGTATTCCACTAAAGGGCTATTTTCGTGGATTTTTCTGGAATCACTAGAAATCTTAAACTATACTCGTATTCAAAACGGTATAAAACTGAAATGTACTGATGAAAAAACAATCCGTTTCGTACATGTTGACTGCAAGCATGTCATTGATAAGCGACGGTTGTATTAGACACATAGCCATAATTTAAGATATAGTTTATGCGTTCGCAAATGTGCTCGTCCTCTCATTGACTAAAGCGCTGGCACTCAAGCGATAAATTGCGCACCCCCTGCTGGCAACCAATGTGTTAATGACAGCGCTTGATGACACGCACAGCGCTTGATGACACCACATCGCTGATGACACCACATCGCTGATGACACGGCAGCGCTGATGACACGACAGAGCTGATGACACGACGGCGCTGATGACACGACAGCGCTGATGACACGACAACGTTGATGACACGACGGCGCTGATGAGACGACGGCGCTGATGACACGACGGCGCTGATGACACGACGGCGCTGATGACACGACAGGGCTGATGACACGACAGCGCTGATGACACGCACAGCGCTGATGACACGACGGCGCTGATGACACGACGGCGCTGATGACACAACAGCGTTGATGACACGACGGCGCTGATGACACGACGGCGCTGATGACACGACAGCGCTGATGACACGACAACGCTGATGACACCACAGCGCTGATGACACAACGGCGCTGATGACACAACGGCGCTGATGACACGACGGCGCTGATGACACGCACAGCGCTGATGATATTGGGATGAATATGAAACTACTTCTTGAGTTGTGCTTTAGGAAGGAAACTTTTTTTGTAGCCGATTTTATTTGTCAAGTTTGGGAGAGAAGACCGAATACTGTTCAAGACCGAGCTGTAATCTGTATTTATGTAATCCGTATTTTAGATAATGAAATTAAATGAAAAAACTGCAACAGTATTTTTGGCATCTTATGAGGGTTAGGCACTTTATGTGCATGACACGGAAATAAAAGAATCAAAGTATCTGGAGTATCAACTGCAGATGGCGCTGCAACGACCGGCTGCCTTTCTGTTCGCTCCGTCGAGACTGTGCTTACTTTTGTTAATATTTATAGTTTTAAGAGTTTTGTCTGTACCAACAGTAGGTGCATTTAATGTGTATGACCGTCAGTCACTTATAGACATCGGATTACGGGAAATTTACCGATTGGATTACTCACTGGACCAGCTTTCCGAACCGCAACAATGGCCTGAGGAGATTCTCCGGAGAATGGGACCAGATCCTTTGTTCCTTGATCCCAGGAACAAAGGAACCAGACGGCGTGGGAAGAGAGCTGGGATCCGTAACAGGCTGAGATCCAGACGCCACCGAACGCCATTGCCCAGTATATTGCTAGCCAATGTACAATCAATTGACAATAAACTGGATGACATCCGAGCAAGGATTCAATACCAAAGAGACGTCAGAGACTGCAACGTTCTCTGCTTCACCGAAACGTGGCTCACGCCGGACGTTCCAGACCACGCAATCCAACCAGCCGAACACTTCTTTATCCACCGCAAGGATCGTACAGCAGAGTCCGGTAAACAACGTGGAGGAGGTATTGCCTTCATGTTTAACAACAATTGGAGCGATCCAACTAACGTGAAGGAATTATCCAACCACTGCTGCCCAGACCTGGAATATATAACCATCAAGTGTCGTCCTCTCTTCCTCCCGAGGGAGTTAACGGCGATCATCCTTGTAGGAGTGTATATTCCACCGCAAGCCAGTAACAACGTTGCGCTCTCCAGACTCCACGACGAGGTAAATAGAATACAATCGGCGAACGTTAACGCCGCCATTTTAGTGCTGGGTGATTTCAATAGCGCCAATCTGAGAAAGGTATTACCTGACTTCTATCAGCATGTGACTTGCAACACCAGAGGCGGTAACATCCTAGATCACTGTTACACGCAATTTAAAGGTGGCTACAAGGCTCATTCTGATAGTGGCTTTGGTAAATCAGATCACGCGTCCATCTTTCTTTCACCAATGTACAAACAGAGAATCAAAAGTACTCATGTAGTCTCGCGAGAGGTGCAGAAATGGGATTTGACGTCAGAGGAGACGCTCCAGTCTGCGTTTCACTGCACAGACTGGAATGTGTTCCGCGACACAGATAACATTAATGTCTACACGGAGACAGTGCTGGACTATGTTTGTACTTTGGTGGAAGAAACAATCCCCACTACCAAAATGAGAGTTTACCCAAATCAAAAACCCTGGGTAGACAAATCCGTCCGTGAAGCTCTGAGAGAGCGCACCAAAGCATACAACGACGGCCTAGTGGCAGGCAACATGAATGACCACAAGGTGGCGCGATACAACGTAAGGAGGACAGTGTCAGAGGCCAAACGGCGCTACAGGGATAAAATTGAACTCTAGTTTGAACAAGCAGACTCTAGAGCTATGTGGCAGGGGCTCAAAACGATGACAGACTACAAAGGCGCCTCCCTCAAACTGAACAGTGACATCTCCTTAGCAAATGACCTCAATACCTTCTATGCGAGGTTTGATGCTGGTAATAACAACACCAGCTCACAAGCCACGGCAATGGGGGGGGGGGGGGGGGGGGGTCGGCTGCTGATGGAGGCGCAGTGTTCAGGGTAACAGAGCATGAGGTGAGGCGGACCTTTAAAAAAGTGAATATCAGGAAGGCAGCAGGTCCGGACGGCATCCCCGGCCGCGTCCTAAAAGTCTGTGCCGACCAACTGGCCCCAGTATTCACTGACATATTTAACCTGTCCTTAGAACAGGCTGTCATCCCCACCTGCCTGAAGAAGTCCACTATTATCCCTGTACCCAAAAAATCCAAGCCTGCTTGCCTCAACGACTACCGCCCTGTAGCTCTCACCTCCATAGCCATGAAGTGCTTTGAGAATCTAGTAAAGGGCTACATCTGCTCCTCCCTCCCCATCAACATGGACCCCCTGCAATTTGCATACCGCCCCAACAGGTCCACGGAGGACGCCATAGCCCATGTGCTGCACACAGCAGCATCACACCTGGACAAGAGGCAGGGGAACTATGTGAGAATGCTATTCATCGACTACAGCTCGGCATTCAATACCATAGTCCCCTCCATACTCATAGCCAAGCTCAGGGACCTGGGCTTGAACTATGACCTCTGCCAGTGGGTCTTGGACTTCCTGACTGGCAGACCCCAGGTGGTGAGAGCAGGCAACTGCACCTCCTCATCCATCACCCTCAACATAGGGGCCCCCCAGGGCTGTGTTCTGAGTCCCCTCCTCTACTCCCTGTACACACACGACTGTGTGGCTCAGCGGAGTAGCAATACAATCATCAAATTCGCTGACGACACAGTGGTGGTGGGCCTGATCTCTGCCAACGACGAGAGGGCCTACCTGGAAGAGGTCAAGGTCCTGGCGGGATGGTGCCAGGAAAACAGCCTCTCCCTGAACGTCAGCAAAACAAAGGAGATGATTGTGGACTTCAGGAGGTCGGGGGTCAAGGACTACAGCCCCCTCAGCATCGACGGGGCACCGGTTGAGAGAGTCAACAGCTTTAAGTACCTCGGAGCCTACATATCCGAGGACTTGACATGGACCACACACATTGACAGTGTTGTGAAGAAGGCACGACAACGCCTCTACTTCCTCAGGCGCCTAAGGAAGTTCCAAGTCAGTCAGAAGATCCTTAAGAACTTCTACTCATGTACAATAGAGAGCATCTTGACCGGCAACATCACCTCCTGGTTTGGGAATAGCACTGCACAAGACCGAAGCAGACTACAAAGAGTGACACGTTCAGCCGAACGCACAATTGGAGGGGGGCTCCCCACCCTCCAGAACATTTACAACAAGCGTTGCAAGGGCAAGGCTAAGAGAATCATTAAAGACTCCAGTCACCCGAACAACTGCCTCTTTGAACTGCTGCGGTCAGGCAAGCGATACCGGAGTCTCAAGGCGAGCACAGAAAGACTCAGAAGAAGCTTCTATCCCCAGGCCATCAGGCTGCTAAACGAACAATGAACACTACACAACAACAACCACCAAACGCACATAGCACACACATCCACACGCACTCACTCCACACTCACTTTAAACAAACACACTGTAGCACCCACTCCACACACTTTATAGCACACACCCACTTTAAACAAACACACTGTAGCACCCACTCCCCACACTTTATATTTATTGATGAAGGATTGCACTACAACTCGTACACCTTACTGTAAATTGTACCTAAATTGTACCTCATCCCATTTCTGCTTTGCACTATATAGTACTGTACATTAGTACACTGCATAGTATTGTATATTATATGGTAACTCAGAACATTGTACATATGTCTATACCGAACACTGTGACCTCATTTTCTTCTTCTAAATTACATGCTATACTATGTTATTTGATACTATCTTGTCTAGCACAGTCTCTGGAGCGTAACAGTAAGAAGCATTTTGTATGAAAGTATTCTGTACTTCTGTATGACAACTATTAAAGAAACTTGAAACTTGAAACTTGTAAACGGGGTTCGCACAAGGTCCTTGAAGTACTTAAAGTGCTTGATTTTTTACCAAAAAAAGTCAAGGCCTGGAATTCCTTGAAAACAGACAATTCTTTTAACAAATTGCTTAAAAAGTCCTTGAAATTCAAATCAACCATTCGCATTGAAGGTTTTGTTAATCCATGATAAAAAAAATTCTGAATCAAGAATGTCAGAAATTTTAAACCATAAATATCGGATCCGATTATTTTTTTCAAAAAAAAACTGCATTTAAAAGTGAATTGTATCCTTTTTAATGCCCTTTTAAAATGAAAAATAGTGCTTGGAAAAGTACTTGAAAGTCATTGAATTTAATTTTGCAATGTCTGTGGGAACCATGTGAAAACCAATGTAGAGAACCCTTAGGGTGTAAACACACTCTGTGATGACGCCACACTACTGGTCCAAACACCAGCAAACCATTATTACCTGAACAACTGCAGGCTGCAATCCCTGTTCTAGACTACATTGAATATAAATATCCCCCTCAGTCAGAGTATGTACATTTCTGTTTAGAAGGGTGATATCAGTCAGCATGAAATGGAATCGGCCTAATCCTGGGGGAATGTGATGGGTAATAATGGTGTCTGGAGAGGTATTAGGCGTAATGCCTTTCTGAGTCACAACAGGCCTTAATGGAGAGTACTGCTCCTGTAGTTAGACTATTAGAGAGGACTGTTTGAGTACTTCTGTTTATAATGGGTGATGTTCCAGATTTAAAAGCATTTTTGGGACATTTTGATTTTCCATCGTCTGTTTCCAACGAAGCTGGTGTTTTTTTTATAGTGGTGAGTGTAGGTATTGTGACTGTTTGTTTGTCTTTTAACCACTGCACAAATGAAGTTCTGAAAGGAAAATAAAGTAAGTTGAAGTTGTGCTTCACAGTACAAAGAAACGGACAAATTCAAAATACAATATAAAATGCACAAGTCAATACAATAAATACACTAAATAGCAGGACCAGGGATGTGTGGCGCTTAACAAGCCTCAAAAAGCGTTTTCAGCTGCAACTTCTAGAGTCTAGAATTTGTAGTGGCAGACTATTCCACAGCTTGGGGGGGGGGGGGGACGCAGCCACCGCAAATGCTCAGTCGCCTTTGGTCTTTAGCCTAGAGACCAATAGGACCATGGGATTAATTTGATAACCTCGGTGCTCTAACTGGGGGGCGAACATGGAGAAGTTCAGCTAAGGTACTGAGGGATCAGAGCATCCAATGCCTTAACACTAGCACAGCCGACAAGGGGTCAAATGACCCCTAGGCATTTTCAATAAATGTATCCTCGTCACTCGGTCGAGCTCCAGCTCTGTCACTCAATGACTTTTCCTAAAAGTACCCGTTTTATCTGGCACGGTTTCTGAAATTTCAAAATGACTTCAGCTAAATGTAATTAGAACGTTATTTCACATAATGGGCCGTTGGAACAGACGAAAGTCACAGCACTTTGCGAGCATCTAGCACAGGGGTGGCCAACCCGTGGCTCGCAAGCCGCATGTGGCTCTTTGCCTGTCAATGTGTGGCTCTTCCATCCAAATCCTTTTATTTTTTATTATTATAATATATATTTTTTTAATATAAATTATATATATATATATGTCACTCAAACCTACATTTCATTGTGGTAAACCTCATATTTTTATATTCAGAGGTAATTATATAGTTTACACTGTTTATTTTTCTCATATAAGCTGTCGGGTCATCTGACCCGTTCCCGGCGGGAATCAGTGACATTTTCTCCATGGCTGTGCTAGTGTTAAAGACAAAACTGCTAAATAAAAGAATCAATCCTGTGTGTCGTGCCGTAGTCCGACGGTCCTGCTTCGTCTTGCTTCTCGGCCCCGTCAGACTGTGTGAGTCGGAGTCGCTCTGCACGTGTCATCTCTAGAATAGAATAGATTAGATGTACTTTATTCATCCCGAGGGAAATTCAGCACCACAGATCGCTCACAAATGAACATTCAGTTAATCAAAAATCTAAAATAAGAATAGGAATAAAAATACACAGTCTGAGATATATGTATATACAATAGAAGTCGGAAAATATATACATTCTTAAAATATACAGTCTGAAAATGTACAGTAAAATGTAAATGTCCAGGAAGGAATACCTATAGTAAAATGTACAGGAAGATAATACTATATTTGTGCTCAGTGAGGTTGTGTTGTGCAGTCTGATGGCTGTTGGTACGAAGGACTTCCTGTGACGTGATCTCAACATCACTTTCACTTTTACACATCTACACGCATTAGAAGTCCATCTGTCTTTCCATCTGCTTTCCTCTTGTCACCTCCTCTACTCACCCGGTAGCTCCGCTGTTTCTCCCCCAAACCAAGTGTCTCATTACATGCATCACTATGTAGCCTGAACAGAACTCATGTTGTTGTTGTTGTCGTCGCAGGAGAGTAGACGCCACTCCCTCTAGTTGAAAACCAGAGTTGTATTGCAAGTAGCTTTTTGTAAATCACCAAATGTCCATTCTTATTGATTTTTAGTTGTAATGATTGTTGTTCTCGATTGTTATTCTTGGTCCTCCTCGCTCCACGATGGTGGAACGAACTTCCCACAACAGTCGGAGGAATCTACCTTGCCTATATTACTACCTACTATGCTAATGTCTATACTACTATGCACGCAAGACTGTAGTACTCAAGTTCAACACTGTTTGACGATCTTACTTACCCTTAGCTGCCAGCGTTGTACCCTTCCTGCTGACTTGTTGAACAGAACTTGTAAGCCGCTTTGCATACTGTAAAAGCGTTAGCTAAATTACTAAAAACACTCTGTACTGGAGCTGTCTGTCTGTCTGCCTGCCTCCCAGTAGATTCACACTCTGTACTGGAGCTGTCTGTCTGTCTATCTGTCTGCCTCCCAGTAGATTCACACTCTGTACTGGAGCTGTCTGTCTATCTGCCTGCCTCCCAGTAGATTCACACTCTGTACTGGAGCTGTCTGTCTGTCTGCCTGCCTCCCAGTAGATTCACACTCTGTACTGGAGCTGTCTGTCTGTCTGCCTGCCTCCCAGTAGATTCACACTCTGTACTGGAGCTGTCTGTCTGTCTGTCTGCCTCCCAGTAGATTCACACTCTGTACTGGAGCTGTCTGTCTGTCTGCCTGCCTCCCAGTAGATTCACACTCTGTACTGGAGCTGTCTGTCTGTCTGCCTGCCTCCCAGTAGATTCACACTCTGTACTGGAGCTGTCTGTCTGTCTGCCTCCCAGTAGATTCACACTCTGTACTGGAGCTATCTCTGCCTGCCTCCCAGTAGATTCACACTCTGTACTGGAGCTGTCTGTCTGTCTGCCTGCCTCCCAGTAGATTCACACTCTGTACTGGAGCTGTCTGTCTGTCTGCCTCCCAGTAGATTCACACTCTGTACTGGAGCTGTCTCTGCCTGCCTCCCAGTAGATTCACACTCTGTACTGGAGCTGTCTCTGCCTGCCTCCCAGTAGATTCACACTCTGTACTGGAGCTGTCTCTGCCTGCCTCCCAGTAGATTCACACTCTCATTCCTGAGAGACGCGCTGTATATCAGTCTCTCGCTCTCGCTCTCACTCTCGCTCTCTCTGTTTCTCTTTTCTTCCTCTGCTTCTTGCTGTATCTGTTTCTCCTGTTTCTATCCGTCTTTCTGCTGTCTCTCTCTCTCTCTCTCTCTCTCTCTCTCTCTCTCTCTCTCTCTCTCTCTCTCTCTCTCTCTCTCTCTCTCTCTCTCTCTCTCTCTCTCTCTCTCTCTCTCTATGCCTCTCACTGTGTATATTTCTCCTCTCTGTTTCTCTCTCTCCATGCACGGACACCCACACACAGTACCGCACCGCACAGTGGGAAGGGTGGACAGGCGCGGACCTTCTTGTGCAAACTTGTGATTGTTGCACTGTCACACTAGGAATGAAAATCGATGCCCCCGGCCGGAAGAAGTTGCTGCTCTGCTGAACAGTGAAATGACTGCGGCGAGAAGAGACAGCCTTGACTCGCACTTCTAAAAGGGCCGGTAACGGGGGTGGCTGGGTAGCGCAGCGGACTAAGCGCTCGCCTACCACCGCAGAGACACTGGGATCGAATCCAGCTGTCAGCGGTACCTCCGGCTTGGTCGCTCGTCCCTACTAACACAATTGGCAGTGTTAGCGGGTGGGAAGCTGGTGGGGTGTGTATCCTGGTCGTTGTAAACAGCGACTCCTACTGGTCGGTCGGGGCACCTGCTCAGCAGGGAAGGGATCTAGGTGAGGTAGTGTGATCCTCCCACGCGTTGCATTCCCCCAGTGAGAGTCCTCGCTGTCGGGTGAAAAGAAGCGGCTGGCTGACTCCACATGTATCGGAGGAGACATGTGATTGTCTTCAACCCTCCCTAGGCCGGCAAGTGGGGGGAAAATGTGCGCAACGACCAGGAAGGGAATTGGCATAACGACTAAATTGAGATGGAAGAAAAATACAAAAAAAAGGGGGAGAAAAAATAGATAAAAAAAAAGGGGCCGGTAACTTGATGTCATCGGCTGCAGGGCAGAGATACAGTGCAGGCGTGAACAGAGGGGACAACCCGGCCGCTGCCTGGCTCCTCCTGGCTCCTCCCCCGTATATGCCTGGCTCCTCCCCCATCTCTGCCTGGCTCCTCCCCCATCTCTGCCTGGCTCCTCCCCCGTCTCTGCCTGGCCCCTCCCCCGTCTCTGCCTGGCTCCTCCCCCGTCTCGGTTTGGTTTGGAAATAGCAATGCTGTGCGAATATTTTCGGTTTCCGAAGTTTGTGATTTTGTGATTCCTTGGCCAATGTTTTTGAATACTGAGAATAGTTAGGGGGCGGGTGGGGGGGATCTTGGGGGCATGAGAGACATGTTGTTTTGTGGTGCTGCCTTCCTTTAAACAATATCACATGAAATGGAGTAGCCTAGTTATAAACCTTCTGCTGCATATTAACACAGCTGTGCGGTATTGCAGTTTTGCTATATGGTTTTTATCAAGTAGCCTACATTTAAATTACATAAAATGTTTTTAATTAAGCTCTGCCAACTAAAAGAATTACACTGTCATTGTGACAGAGAGAAAATTGTATAGTATATTATGATATACTAATATACACTAAACATACTGAATAGAAGGAAGATGACACTTCACTCACTATGAATTGAAAATGGGGGACCCTGATGTAAACAAGACAAACGTCTTTCTCTGGTCTGCATCCCCTTAACAATTGTGTGTATTGAGCCGTACTGTATTGTACCCATTCTGCAATCTGTTAAATAAAGTTTTCATTCATTCATTCATTCAAGCTGTGCCAATGGGATGAAAATGGAACAGTTCCCATCTCCTAAAAGGGTCACAAGAGACTACTTTTACACTGGGGATATTGTCAAAGAAAATGTCCTACACAACCCCTCAGAGATTTCTAAACTAGATTATGTTGAGAGATGAACTGCTTATCAAAAAAAGCTGGGGGGGGGGGGGGGGGGGTGGAATACAGAAATAAATTGAAAATATGTTATTATGACCAAATATCACTGAAGTCACATTGGAGATCTGCCTAGCAAACATGGCTGAAAGCATTTCATTAGAGGTGGAACACTATGCTAACGTCAGTATTACACACACACAAGGAGGTGGTATAATTCAAACCACAAGTTGATAAACATATTGATTATTGTTGAATACTGCCAATTACACCAGAGAGAACAAGAAAAGAGACTGAAGATGTTAATCTCACTCACCAGAAACACCTTGACAAACCACTGCATTGTCCAAGAATCGAAGGACACAGGGCAATAAGTGACCAGCGTTCGGTCACCTCAACTCCTTTCAGCCAGGAGGGACACAGAGGCACAGCACCAGTAGTAATGTTATACTTATCGTTAGTTGATACTTTCTCGTCTCCGATTAGCTAATGTTACACATCTAAATATGGAAATATAGATGGACAGCACACATTGGACAAGACAGTATGGACTTGTTTTGAGCTGTTTCTACAGATCAGAAAAATATCAATTTAGTGTTGGAACGTTCACAACATCTTCAACACATATAGTATAACTGTATAGTAGTGTACATAGGACTCATTAACTTTTAATTCGTAAGCTTAGCATTGTATTTTATCTTAGTACTTTTATCATGTCTATTTTATTATCTATTTTATTCTATTATTATTTGTATTTTTTGCACAATCGAAGCGGGCATGGCCACCTTCATTTCACTATGTCTTGTGTATGTATGTGATGAATAAACCTCTTGAAACTTGTTTAGAGACGGTTCAATATTTACCTTGATTTCTATGGCAAAGAAAAAAAATTCTTGTTGAAACGAGCTTAACATATATCTCATCTCTCATAACAGTGATTCAGATCGCACATCAAACAATACCCAGATGTAGAACACTCGGTTCACTTATAGGGAGGACAGATTCCCATTAGCTTCATACTAATTCTGTACATGCAATGCATTTATTCTTTCTCCCCATGCATTATTGTAACTGAGGGGTACAATTCCCTGACTGTATTGATAAGTATGGTATCATTAAACCACTACCGCTTTATGTACTTTAACTACTGGCCATACAGTACACGATATCTAAATATGATGAACACTTTCCACAATGAAATCGGTTCCAGTCAAAGGTAATAATCAAATATTTAATGGAGCAAAAGGTACATAGAATATTTATCTTACATTTATCATTTGAATGCACTTGTAAGGCAAATGAGTACTCGTAGGCAAATCAACACTGAATGTCCAATCTCTGGTTACGCAGGAAGCAAGTATACAACCTGGCTCTTAGGGAATTATATCTATGGTACACTTAATGATATAGCGGGATATTCTGGAGGGGGTCCTCCCGGTTGTAAGCCGGTAGGGGGGGTAGGAGAGCCGTCGGTAGTAGACCGTCTGGTCAACGATATCTATGGAGACTTCAAGTACAGAAGACAGTGCAATAGACTCTTGATCCGCAGATGAATACACCTTGGTTCTCTTGTAGGCTGTAGCTCCACAATGAAGAAGAAGCTAGGCGACCTCAGTCTCTCTGAGCGCCGACTCAACTTGACTCCTCTCGGGGGTAAATCCAACACTCACAGGCGTCGGCGATTATCCGCTCCACGAATCACAGTACCAAAGCAAATATATATTCCAGCCGCATAGGGCTCAGCAGTCGTCGGGTAGGTAATCCAGTGTACATGTCCCTCGGTCCTCGCCTAGATCTCCTCGGATGAAAGCGCCATGTGGTCGGCCCAACCTGGATAAGACTCTAGATAACACGAGGAAGCGTTGGAGATGCTGGTCACTTTAGAACTCTAACCGCACGATGCACCATACACGATAGACTATTATTACTTGATAGAAATATGTCGCACTCGACGGTACAGTGCCAAACTCTGACAATTCAGTTATTAATTCGCACAAGGTCTCAATGCTATTCTAAGGCCAAACAGGCCATACTTCACCGCACGTCGTATCGTGGGTGAGGCTTCACGTTCTGTTACTAAGTTGGGAAGAAGGGTAAGGGACTTCTACATTTACTTGCGCCATATTTATATGCACGGTGAACAAATAGTGCCACTCTCATTTCGGTAGCCGTATCCCTGAGCGGAGCCGGGGCTAGTACAGACATGTCTCGTCGGTACCTTTGAACTTGACGCCAGGGGACCCCTGGCGCCTGGTCCTTTGTCCAATAAGAGAATGAACTATTATGGGCTATAGTAGGCTAAAGGGATATTCCGTGTATATGTACAAGGAATATACAAGGGATATCAAACGATATACAAATACTATTCAATATATATCCATAAATAAATATATATATTCGGTTTAATCTGATCCTTCGTAACAATTATAAATGAAATGAACAATGTGAAAATCCCATAGCCTGAAGCACACCTCAAGCTTCTCTCTGTTGTTCAGCCAAAACAACTCGGGGTGTCTGCAAAAGAGAAAATGTCGACTCTTACACTAGTAATGTGGTAGAAGGCACTAGGCATGAGGTTACATCCCTATGTGTTGAGTGAAGGTACATAACATCTTAGAACTACACACACACACACACACACACACACACACACAACTTAATGTGTATGTACAAATACTCAGCTGCCGCGATAACCGCATTACCGCGGTATCGCTGTTAGATCACGCCCACCGCAGAGTTAGGCTGAATACCGCATCACAGCTGTTTTTTATAATAATAATAAAGTACCACCCAGACGTTGGGCTTGCGGCTCTGCAGATATACCCTACTCGGTTCCAAGCGACCCTATTGGATAGAAGTGGTACCAGAAAAGTCACGTGAAACACTGCAGACCACTGATTGGTCAGAAGAGAGACGCGTCACACGTTGGAGCGTCCTGCACAAAAGCAGAAAGCCGCCATCTTTACTGCCTCGCTAAGGATGCATTTCATTCAGGATTTGTTTGCAACAGGACGACCAAGTGCAATAAACAAAAAAGGATGGATTCACTGTGTATTCTGCCTCATTTATTGATGAAACAAAACCGACATCAACCCAATTTACCACAGAGTGGAGAGTTTAGTGTCACACAAAGATCGCTGATGTGTTAAGCTTGTTGTTGTGTTAGCCTAATGCTAACGCTAACGTCAGCAGATAGACACGATGGGTAACGTTAAACCCGGGTTACTTGGTAGAATAGACACAATGAGAGGTAACGTTAGCTTTAGCAGAATAGACACAACGAGAGACTGGTTAAACTCTGGCTTGCTGCAAGCCCTCGGACATCTATGCTCACGGAGATTTCAGTGTACACAAGCGGCCCCGCACGGAGACAAACGGAGTACATTTACATTTACATTTAGTCATTTAGCGGACGCTTTTATCCAAAGCGACTTACAAGTTCTGTGCGACAAGACAGCAAGAAGGGTATAACTCTATCAGCTGAGTAACAATGTTCATCAAAGTGTTGCGTGTTACAGTGTAGGTTAGTTTATTAGGACAAGTGCATGACATTAAGGTTAGTCGGGGTTAGATTTTTATTTTTAATTTTTTTTATTATCATTTCAGATAATGGTTGAAGAAGTGAGTCTTTAGTCGACGGCGAAAGATTGGACGGGATTCGGCTGTCCTAACTGGGATGGGTAGTTCATTCCACCATAGTGGGACAAGGACTGAGAATAGGCGGCTTCTCTTTGATGACCCTCCGGGAGCTTGGATAGGAGTAGATCTGAGGCGGCCAGAAGATGCAGAGCGTAGGGGTCTTGAGGGTGTGTAGTTAGAGACCATTGACCGGAGGTAAGCGGGAGCGGTTCCCTTTGCCGCACGGTATGCTAGGTCGAGGGCCTTGAAGCGGATACGTGCAGCAATGGGGAGCCAGTGCAGGTCCCTAAGAAGTGGGGTGACATGGGCCAACTTCGGTAGGTTTGAGATCAGGCGGGCCGCTGCATTTTGAATGAGTTGAAGAGGCTTGGTGGCAGTGGCCGGGAGGCCAGCTAGCAGTGCGTTGCAGTAGTCAAGGTGGGAGATGACTGTTGATTGGACGAGGAGTTGGGTGGCTTCTTTTGTCAGGAAGGGGCGTATCCTTCTGACGTTGCTCAGGAGGAATCTGCAGGGGGTAGTAGTACCTGCAGTGGAAAAGGAACGAAGTACCAGGTACCTAAAGCGGGTCGAGTAGGTACTATGAAGTGGAAAAGCGCCATTAGACTAGAGGCAGGCTATATGCTATAAAGAGTGGACAAAAAAAAAAAAAAAATGCTTTCAAATTTTTTTTTTTTTTTTTTGTGCAATAACCGCAGCGGTCTGAAATATTTCGCAAATTTGTGCGGTAAGGAAAACATCAATACCGCGGCAGCTCTTGAGTGATTGTACTTTGTTACAATACTTAAGTACTGTTTTGGGGGATTTTTACTTTACTCTAGTATTATTAGGTTTGTATACTTGTACTTTTAAAAGAGTACAGTAAAAGAGAATCGTATATCAGTGGTTCGTGGCCCTTAAAAGAAAACAGAGGGATGCCTGTCCGTGACCCCCCCCCCCCCCCTACAAGTCAAGCATAGATAAAATGGTGAACTCTGACACTAAATAATGATTTTTATTTCCACTTTTCAGACTATTTTACTTTATTTTTATATTTTTTTTATTTGTCTTTTTTCCCCCTCCCTTTTCCTCCGATTTTCTCCCATCCCAATGTTAGTCGTTATGCCAATTCCTAATCCCCTTCCTGGTCACTGCGCACTTACCCCCCACAGTCTGTCTGGGAGAGTGGAGGCTATCACATGCTTCCTCCGACACACGTCTAGCCAATCAAGCGCTTCCTTTCACCTGGCAGCGCGGACTCTCACTGAGAGGGTGTAACGTGTGGAAGGATCACACTACCCCCCTTAGATCCTATCCGCGCTGAGCAGGCGCCCCGACCGAACTGTAGGAGTCACTGTTTACAACGACCCGGATCCACCCCGCCAGCTTTCCCACCCTCTAATACTGCCAATTGTATTAGTGTGAACGGCCAGCCAAGCTGGTGACAACGCCGGGAGCTGGATTCGAACAGGTGAATCCAGCGTCTCCGGCGGTGGCGACGAACGCAATCTCCGCTACGCCACCTGACCGCCTGACTATTTTACTTTATTAATGATTAGAGGAGGCTCTCTTTAGACTTAAAATATTCATTAAAAGATAAATGCAACTTTATGATGTATTTGTATATCTTTTCATGTCCCCCCAGAAATAGTTAGAAGTTAGAAATGTTAGTAGTGGCGAGTTAGAAGGTAAATGTGCACAAAATGTTAGAATACAAACTGCCACATTATGCCATTCATTTATGTATCCGTCCACAAAGTAATGGCACACTATTCCTCATGAGGCAGGTCAATTTGAGGTATTACCTGTGACATGGTGTGAAAACTCTGGGAGGAGATGGACAGATTTATACAGGCTGCTTGTTTTCAGCTAAAGAACATGGGTTTCAGAGGCTGAGTCAAAGTATACATACAGTACATAGCCCCCTAATGATGATGCATTTCATTGAAGAGGTCGAGCTCCAGGTCACAGCTGGAAAACCATCTCTTATTTAGTATCATCTACTATATGTGGTGCAGACACTGCTTTGCTACAGTATCTCCCCCTGTGCTCTCCCACCAAAATAGGAATAATTTTGTGTGTGAGAAGTGGCTAATGGAAACTAATCATGGGAATCCATGCTGTCAGTGTCCATCAGGCTGCACTTCAGTGGAATGTCTCCTGTTGTTTGGACGACTAATGGTGTATGACTGTGTTCACCTCACTCTCTGGGCTACATCTGTGCACTGTGCTACCCCGACCTGGACTGACAGACACACACAGACACAGACACACAGACACACAGCCCTACAAAGGCAAAAAAATAACTTCAGTTAGTATAGAGTGAAGATTGTAGGGCAGTACTGATGTAGTAGTATTAGCAGGGGTGTAAAAAGTACCAAGAAATTATACTTAAGTATGGGTACTCAAAAATCTTACTCAAGTAAAAGTCAGAGTATCTGGCTAAAAACACACTTGAGTAAAAGTAAAAAAGTTTCTACTTTTAAATGTACTTAAGTACGTACTAAAAAGTAAAAGTTAAAACTTTTTTTCATTGCAAGGGATAGACCAGGGGTCTCAAACTCATTCCATCGTGGGTCAAGTTTTCATTTTAACTACACATTGCACAGGTGAGTTAGTTGAAGAGGTGAGCCAATTAGTGAAATTATCAGCTGGTGTTTAGGCAAGGCTGGAATGAAACCAAGCATACACTTGGCCCACAATGGAATGTGTTCTGCGATAGACAATGCTGAAATGAAAGAACAGAGGAAATTTTTTTGCATTAAAATGATTTAATGCACTTCTCCATCGAATTTGAAAAAACATGTCACGGTAAACTATAACATGGACGGCATTCACATCACATCATCCAGTTGTAAAGTTGGTCAAACTACAGCCTTGGAAGAAATTAAGGATTTAGTTATTTAAAAAAAAATGTATACGTGGGTTTGACATTGCACATCCTAAGGTTCTTGTCAAATAGTTGAAAATCACTGGTTAGTGGTGAAAATATCCACTGAAAGCTTGTTAGCATTTTGTAATGCTAATAGAAACAAATGGGTTCAGCTTGCCAGTTTACCAAACCAGATACTGGCAAGCTGACCCCATTCGCTTCCACCACTAGCATTGCTACAAAATGTTAACAAGCTTACAGTGGACATTTCTCAGTAAGCGTAGTGCAGAATTTCAAATGGTTTTCAACTATTTTACCTGATTTAAGTTGAGTCAAGTGTGCTGTTGGTGGAATTTAACAAAACAAATACATGGGGTGCCTCGAAGACAGGTTTAGGAACCACTGCCATAGAAAGATACACATAAAAAGACCAGAACGTTCCCTGTTAACTTCAGCAGTAGATAAGATAAGATAAGATATTCCTTTATTGATCCCCTTGGGGACATTCAGGCATCATAGCAGCATGGGGGATGGGGGGGTGGTACAGGTAGTAAAAACAACACGAGCAGTGTAAACAATAAGTCAATATAATTTACTATCTAACTCACTGAAATATACAGTATTCACAGTATCACATAAGGTGCAGTATGCATAAGGTAGTGTTATAATTGACTATCTAACTAACTGAAATATACACTATTCAAAGTATCACAGTATTCACACAAGGTGCAGTATGCATATGGTGGTGTTATGGTTCCTAGTAGTTGTAGTTGGATGTCCCTGCCCGCTGGAGCCTGATGGCCGCTGGTATGAAGGAGTGTCCGAGGCGGTTAGTTGAGTGTCGGGGGGGGGGGGTTATGAGTCTGTGGCTGAACGTGCTTCTCATCTTGAATAGCTCGTCGTAGAGGGGGTGGGAGGGATTCTCTGCCATCACCTCTAGTCTGACCAGCTCGACTCCCACCACGGAGCTAGCCTTCCTCACCAGCTTGTTGAGTTTGTTGGTGTCCCTCGAGTTGGTGTAGCCCCCCCCACAGCATAGAAGAGGACGCTGGCCACTACAGACTGGTAGAATGACTGCAGCAGTCTATTGCAAACATTGAAGGACCTGAGTCTCCTCAGGAAGAACAGCCTGCTCTGTCCCTTCCTGTAGAGGGCCTCTGTGTTGTCCGACCAGTCCAGTTTATTGTTCAGGTGTACCCCAAGGAACTTATAAAAGTAGCTGTATTTACTTACAACTGTAAAACATTTGGTTTAACTTCAAAGATCCCTGTTTTCTAGTATTGCACAAGGACCAATCAGCATGGGTGTAACTGAGGGGTACAATTCCCTGACTGTATTACTAGATATGATACTTACTACCACTACCTTTGTACTTAATATTCGGCCACCCAGTACTCGGCATAAATATATTATGATGAACACTGTCACGTAGATGAAACGGATCCAACACAAATGTACGAATTAGAAATAGGTCTTTATTTCTACACAGCGATGGTGTGTAGAGCAAGCACTTAATCAAATCAATCACATTTATGAATGGGAATTAGTATGCACTTTTATGGCAAGAGTATTCGTCGGTATATCAATAGAGAATGTCCAATCTCTGAAGGCGCAGGTGGTACATATACGACCTGGAATAGTTAAGGAATAATAGCAATGATACTTTAATGATTATAGAACTGGATACACTAGGGGGGAATTCCGGTCGCTTGTATGACAACTGGAGAAGGGGGGGGGGGGGGGTAGAGTCTGGCTGTATCCGTCTGGCCGAGGGTATCCTGGGAGAACCCACGGTTGTGCGGCTCGGTTCCTCAGCGATCCTCGATCCACAGATGAAAGCAGTTGGACTCTCTGTGGGCCGGCTTCCTTCGGTCCACGATGGAGAGACGTGAAGCGACCTCGTCGTGTAGAGCGTCTCCTCACCTGTCGTCCTCTCCGGGGGGGGGGGGGGTTTCCAACACACGGCAGTGTTGGTCTTTATCCATAGAATAATCACTGTATACAAAGCATAATCCGTGCCTGGGAAGGCGGGCTGTCGTCGGTAGAATAATCCGGTATGCAGGTCCACTCGCTCGTCGGCTCTGGGGCTCCTCGGGTGCAGCCTCACATGGGGTCGGCAACCCTGGATAAGCAGCCAGTTCTCTGCCCGAAACGATGGGGTACTGACTACGATAGTATTCTCACCGCACGAAGCACTACATATGAATAGACTATTATTAGCTTAATAGACTACGTCCAACTCGACGATATAGTGCCAAATATGACTATTCAAATATTAATATACACGATGTCTCAATACCGATGGTAGGCCGAACTTGGCCTTACTCCCACACGTGGCGTCGCGGGGAGGCTTTACGTCTGTCACTCTATTGGAGGGTAAGAAACTGGACTAAAAAGGAAGTCCTACTTTAGTAGCGCAGTATATATACGCACTATGAACAAATAGTACCGTTAGTGGTGCGGTAGCCAGATTCCTACGCGGAACTAGGACTTGTTCGTACATGTTGAGCGGTACGTTTGAACTGGGTCTGGGGGGTATGGCAGCCTGGCACCAAGGTCTCGACCAATAGTAGAATGGAGACTATTATGGGATGTTCAGTAGGCTAGAATGGATATTCAATGCATATTGTACAAGGAATATACAAGGGATATCAGGGAATATTAGAGAATATACAAATACAATTAAATATATATATATAAATAAATATATATATTCGGTTTAATCTGGCCCTTCACAACAATGGGTATGGTCGTGTTCATTTTCCATTGATGGGGATTTTGATGTTTTAAATAAAGAGCGGCCGTAGGATTAATAAGTTAATAACATTAACGTTAGTTCGGCCAGAGAAACAAATATACTAATTAAAATGGTTGGACCTGCGAGATTTGTACTTTGTACTTTGTAGGTCTGCATTTTAAATGTAAGGAGTAAAAAGTATGTTTTTTTTCTTCTCTGAAATGTAATTGAGTAAAAGTACAAGTATACAAACCTAATAATACTAGAGTAAAGTACAAATCTCCCAAAACAGTACTTAAGTATTGTAACAAAGTACAATCACTCAAGTACTTTACACCCCTGAGTATTTGTACATGTATACACATTAAGTTGTGTGTGTGTGTAGTTAGAAGATGTTATGTACCTTCACTCAACACACAGGGATGATGTAACCTCATGCCTAGTGCCTTCTACCACATTACTAGTGTAAGAGTCGACATTTTCTCTTTTGCAGACACCAGAGTTGTTTTGGCTGAACAACAGAGAGAAGCTTGAGGTGTGCTTCAGGCTATGGGCTTTTCACATTGTTCATTTCATTTATAATGCATGGGGAGAAAGAATAAATGCATTGCATGTACAGAATTAGTATGAAGCTAATGCGGATCTGTCCTCCCTATAAGTGAACCGAGTGTTCTACATCTGGGTATTGTTTGATGTGCGATCTGAATCACCGTTGTGAGATATGAGATATTTGTTAAGCTTGTTTCAACAATAAATGTTTTTCTCTGCCATAGAAATCAAGGTAAATATTGAACTGTCTCTAAACAAGTTGAAGATGTTGTGAACTTTCCAACACTTGAATGAATGAAAGAAAAAGCCCGCTCTCTGTGTTGTTTTCCATAGTGTTTGTAAATATATTGTAAGTATATAGTTCCTCGATGTCTCGGATGACCAATACCTTGGCCTCTTCTGGTGTTCCTTGAAGTTTGATGAATATTTAGCAATTTTGTGTCCAAGTGTTTTGGATTTTCCCTTGCTTCCTCAGTAGTCGAGCCTTTCTTTTCCTTTTGTTAAGTGTTCATTCAAATATACATCAGAGCCAGCAATGTGTGCTGTCCATCTATATTTCCATATTTAAATGTTTATTTAAAAAGGACGGTACACATTATTAATCAACATTTCTGTAAATGTGTCAGTTTTAGCCAGCTGACTAATTCGCAACTGTAGTCCTTTTGGCAAGATGTTATAAAACCATACACCTAAAATTGAAGCATTAAAAGTAAAACACAACATTTACAACACAATCCAACATTATAGTAAAATCAATAACAAAATACACAATGAACTGATTAAAAGTGATCACATGTTTGATTTGTCAATAGCCCGGTCCTGAGTTTTTATGTAAAGGTGTGGTAGGTAGCACAGTATTGTATTTCAGTTGGCAGGGCGTTCCAAAACGGAATGGCTCACATAAAGTGTATTCTAAAGCATCACTAGTGCCTTCTAAAGCATCACTAGTGTCTTCTAAAGCATTACTAGTGCCTTCTAAAGCATCACTAGTGAAAATCAAATCAAATCAAATTTATTTATAGGGCCCGACAACACACGTTAATGTCCCCATGGGCCGTACAGGTCTTCTTTAAACAAGTCAAGAAGACAACATAACAATAAGTCAAGAACAGAACAAGAACACCATAGGGTCCAAACATTTTTTAGATGAATGCAAATAAATGAAAGAATGCAAGCACTCCCAGACATACCCCACGCGAAGGTAAGGAAAAACTCACTAAAACCTAACAATAGGGAAAAAAGCTCCACAGGCAATGTGGAGGAGAGAAACCTTAGAAGGGCCGTTCAAGGGGGGATCTCCCTTCTTAGATGTCGGTGATAGTAGTGTTGCAGACGGACAGTTGGTAAGCATGCACTCATGTGTGTAGTGAAACACAGATGAGTGCATGCAATAGCAACTGTACATTTTGAAAAATTAAAGATAGAGTTGATAGCGGATCTATTTGAAGCACAGGGGCGGCGCAAGAGGGTCACGTCCTCCCCGTCTTAGTCACGGGACATTCAGCACTCCGGTCGTTGCTCAGGGACAGCCGGAGACAGGGGGAAGGGGGGGTGGCACAGAGAGGGTCGCGAACTCCCGGCATCATCGCGGGACATCCGGCACTCCGGTCACCACTACGAAACCTCCGAAGACAGGGGGGCACGCAGAGGGGGTCGCAGTCTCCCGGCCTTCGTCACGGGACGTCCAACACTCCGGTCAACACTCCAGGACAGCAAGTCATAGGAAGACAGGGAGACGGGACAGGCGTTAGACAGCTCATGAGATTGTAGTAGGCGGACATAGCAATAGATACAAGTGGTAGGCATATATGTGAATGGAGTAGATATATGAAGTAAGCGTATTATGTGAATAGAATAGAAGTACTTAACCCAGCAATGAAACCGCGTTGACTGTTAATCTGTTAACAGTCTGTTAATCAGTTGACAGGACCACGGACCTTAGTGCCTTCTAAAGCATCACTAGTTCCTTCTAAAGCATTACTAGTGTCTTCTAAAACATCACTAGTGCCTTCTAAGCATTACTAGTGCCTTCTAAAGCATGACTAGTGTCTTCTAAACTTTCTAAAGCATCACTAGTGCCTTCTAAAGCATCACTAGTGCCTTCTAAAGCATCACTAGTGCCTTGTAAAGCATCACCAGTGCCTTCTAAATCATCACTAGTGCCTTCTAAAGCATCACCAGTGCCTTCTAAAGCATCACCAGTGCCTTCTAAAGCATCACTAGTGCCTTCTAAAGCATCACTAGTGCCTTCTAAAGCATTACTAGTGTTCTAAAGCATCACTAGTGCCTTCTAAAGCATCACTAGTGCCTTCTAAAGCATTACTAGTGCCTTCTAAAGCATCACTAGTGCCTTCTAATGCATCACTTGTGCCTTCTAAAGCATCACTAGTGCCTTCTAAAGCATTACTAGTGCCTTCTAATTTCTAAAGCATCACTAGTGTCTTCTAAAGCATCACTAGTACTTTCTAAAGCAGACCTGGGCATTGTACGGCCCGCGGGATGATTCTGACCGGCCCGCGAAAGATTACATGATAATATTTTCACACGCACAATATACGCTTACCTAGGATTTGACTTGATTCAACAACAAAGCAGTCGGGGCAAGCCGAAAACGGTTGAAAGTGTGGTTATTTGAAGTTTGGATTTCTTTTTTCACAACTGAGGTACTGTAGGTAGATACAATTTTTTGAGACTAAAGTACAGAAAAAAGGTACCGTTGGGTACCGGTATCGATTCACAGGTACCGGTACCGTATCGGTTCAAATGTGAACGGTACCCATCCCTACTGAACACACAACTGCAGGGCAAGGGCATTTTTGCTCATGAAATGCATAGTCATGTGAAAGCCTTCATGACAAAGTTGCAATTAATTTCAAGGCAACTAGGCAGCAACAATCTCGAACACATGAAAACCCTGAAAGAAGTCAAACCATCAGCTGATCACCGGCACAGGTACTCATCCATGTTGGGAGCAATGCATGATGAATTTTCAAGGCGTTTTCAAGATTTCAAAAAGGTTGAGGATGAAATGCAGCTGGTTTCCTCTCCCTTTACCTGCAGTGTTGATAGTGCACCCACTGATGTTCAGCTTGAACTCATTGACCTGCAGTCTGATTCACTACTGAAAGAGCACTTTACAGTAAGTCAGCATCACTGCTAGAGTTCTACTCTGCTCTCAAGGAGGAGAACTTTCCAAACATGAGGAGACATGCTCAGAAGATGTTGGTTCTCTTTGGATCCACCTATATGTGAACAGACATTCTCAGTCATGACGTTTACCAAGTCCAGGTACAGATCCTCTCTCACTGATGAACATCTGGCAGCTGTGCTTCGCATCTCCACCTCAGACATGCAACCTGACTTTGATGGACTTGTTAAAGCTCAACAGAGACTGGATTTATCACACTGAATGAAAAAAAATGAAAAAATGAAAAAAAAGAGCTGAATAACACTAAAATGTGGAAATATAACAAGTGAAATGGGACACTTGATCTTTTTTTCTCATTTTTTTGCACAGGTCTGAAAACATTAAATGTTTAATATAGGCATGTAAAGTAAAAAAGGCTACTGGGACACTTCTTTACACAGTTCAGTGACATGTCTTGTTTATTTTGGCTATAAGATGATGTGATGACTTTAGAAAGCTAAGAAAATCCTTGTTTCAATAGTATATGAAACTCAAAATAATAACTTTATTTGTATAGCACTTTTTCATACATGCCCTTTGTTATTAATGTTTCACATTTTGTTTATCATTTTGGAAATAAATTCTATTTGAATAAATGATATTTTTGAAAGCTAACCTCACCTTTTAATTGCCAAATAATAACATACACTCTTACCAGGGGTCAAAACAATGCCATTTACTGCTTTTTATATAGAAATAAAATGTATATTATGCATAATTGAGTTTGGAATTTTGGCCCGGCCCTCCAACATATTTTCAGTTGCTCATTCGGCCCCCCGGGAAAAATAATTGCCCACCCCTGTTCTAAAGCATTACTAGTGCCTTCTAAAGCATCACTAGTGCCTTCTAAAGCATCACTAGTGTCTTCTAAAGCATCACTAGTGCCTTCTAAAGCATCACTAGTGTCTTCTAAGGCATCACTAGTGCCTTCTAAAGCACCACTAGTGTCTTCTAAAGCATTACTAGTGCCTTCTAAAACATCACTAGTGCCTTCTAAAGCATTACTAGTGCCTTCTAAAGCATTACTAGTGCCTTCTAAAGCATCACTAGTGTCTTCTAAAGCATCACTAGTGTATTCTAAAGCATCACTAGTGCCTTCTAAAGCATCACTAGTGTCTTCTAAAGCATTACTAGTGCCTTCTAAAGCATCACTAGTGCCTTCTAAAGCATCACTAGTGCCTTCTAAAGCATCACTAGTGCCTTCTAAAGCATCACCAGTGCCTTCTAAATCATCACTAGTGCCTTCTAAAGCATCACTAGTGCCTTCTAAAGCATCACTAGTGCCTTCTAAAGCATCACTAGTGCCTTCTAAAGCATTACTAGTGTTCTAAAGCATCACTAGTGCCTTCTAAAGCATAACTAGTGCCTTCTAAAGCATCACTAGTGCCTTCTAAAGCATTACTAGTGCCTTCTAAAGCATCACTAGTGCCTTGTAATGCATCACTTGTGCCTTCTAAAGCATCACTAGTGCCTTCTAAAGCATCACTAGTGTCTTCTAAAGCATCACTAGTGTCTTCTAAAGCATTACTAGTGCCTTCTAAAGCATTACTAGTGCCTTCTAATGCATCACTTGTGCCTTCTAAAGCATCACTAGTGCCTTCTAAAGCATTACTAGTGCCTTCTAAAGCATCACTAGTGCCTTCTAAAGCATCACTAGTGTCTTCTAAAGCATCACTAGCGTCTTCTAAAGCATCACTAGTGCCTTCTAAAGCATCACTAGTGTCTTCTAAATCATCACTAGTGTCTTCTAAAGCATCACTCGTGTCTTCTAAAGCATCACTGGTGTCTTTTAAAGCATCACTAGTGTCTTCTAAAGCACCACTAGTGCCTTCTAAAGCATTACTAGTGCCTTCTAAAGCATCACTAGTGCCTTCTAATGCATCACTAGTGCCTTCTAAAGCATCACTAGTGTCTTCTAAATCATCACTAGTGTCTTCTAAAGCATTACTAGTGCCTTCTAAAGCATTACTAGTGCCTTCTAATGCATCACTTGTGCCTTCTAAAGCATCACTAGTGCCTTCTAAAGCATTACTAGTGCCTTCTAAAGCATCACTAGTGCCTTCTAAAGCATCACTAGTGTCTTCTAAAGCATCACTAGCGTCTTCTAAAGCATCACTAGTGCCTTCTAAAGCATCACTAGTGTCTTCTAAATCATCACTAGTGTCTTCTAAAGCATCACTCGTCTTCTAAAGCATCACTGGTGTCTTTTAAAGCATCACTAGTGTCTTCTAAAGCACCACTAGTGTCTTCTAAAGCATTACTAGTGCCTTCTAAAGCTTTGTCAGTGGCCATGAAGAGTCCCTGCAGTGTCTATGGTGGAGGTCTTGTAGGTCAGGTTGTGTTGTTCAGATGGAGAGTATCAGTATGGAAGAGAGAGGGCATGGAAGAGGGAGGCGCCGCGCAAATAACCCTTTAGCCTTTGCTCTAACCTCTTTGTTTCACCAGATGGATGGGGTTTGCCTCGTAGGACAACATTACAAGTGCCAAAAAGGTTTAAACACTCAAAGAGACATGTTTGAAACTCAGTTAGTATATTACTTCTCTGTGATTGGCAACTTACCTGACACTATCCGAATGATCCTGGTGTGGTAAACCCTGCCCATCTGGTAGTCTAAGGAAATTAAAATGATTCTGAATGATCTGTAACTATCTGACCCTGGTTTGGTCCTGGCAAGGTTCTATTCCCCCGTTCCACAGAGAGCATAAGTCATCATTGCCGAGTTGAGAGGGCTCTGAGTCAGTCAGAGAGCCACTGACTTGGCAGGCCTTTTCATCCCACCCTTCCTCACCCCCTCTGGCCTTCCTTCCTCCACCTCCTCCATCCTGAAACAAGCATTTAGGGAACGCCTTGCCGTATGTCGCAGGCGACGGGCGAGTCCCCATCCATCAGGCTCTCCAGTAATTAGGGTACTACTCCGACAGGGTCATCGCCAGGGATTGTCTGAAAAAGGAGTCTCCTTCACACCGTCGATCCCTCTCATTTCTCCTGTGAACAGCCTTTCATACACTGTAGTTTATTATTATAATAAATTTTTTCATTATTAAATCATATTTCCGTAAATGTTTTGATGCTGATACTCTCATTCCAATCTGGGTCAGGAAGTTAGACAGTTGCTACCGGTTGATATGGACACCGGTCGCCATCTTTGGACGATTACAGCAATTTAATCTGAATTTGCATTCAGAAATGGACAAAGAGAAAAAAGGAAGGGCCAGTTTCTAACATGATGCTCATGGGATTTCCTGTGGCAAGTTTTCACATACAGTAACAATACTTCATGTTTTATCCCAAAATGAGATGGCAGTCTCTACGAATGGCTGCTTGCTGCAGATTAAATTAAATGAGATTAGATTAGATTCAAATGTATTGTCATTATACAGCACAACAGTAAAGGTGATTAAACTGGGTATAAAATGGATGCAGGCAGGGCAAGACTTGAAATGGGTCAATTGGAAGGCTAACTCTGACAAGACGTGAGTCACCCTCACACCCTCCCTTTTGTTTCTACTGTAAGCAACCTCTTATGCCTTGTTCTTTTATTCATTCATTTGAATGTGCGTCATCAGTGTCCAGCTAACTGGCCTGGGAGATGTGACTGGTACTGCTACAATTTCAGACCCTCCCAGGTTTTTGCAATTCTGCTAATTGAATTGCGAAAAGAATTAACGCAATTTAAAACCAAACCCTGCAATATTTGTGACTGCTTGCAAATTTCACCACTCCCCACAATATCTCTGCGTTAAAATGGCTAGGCTGCTTGCAATTATCTGGTTATGGTTTTCATGGCAAGTGAAAACCGTACTTTGCCTTAGCAAAAATCTAATTTCTTTTTAATGGACTCCGAATCTTCTAAATCCTGGTGGGTCTGTTCAATACTTAAAATGTTACAGTAGTTCCAAAGGTAGGGTTACTTTTTGGTTAAATTATCACCGTATAGCACAATTTGAGAACTGCTTACATTATGTCACCAACGATGGGCCAGTCCCCATCCATAAGGCCCTATGTCACCAACGATGGGCCAGTCCCCATCCATCAGGCTTTTGAGTAATTGAAAGGGCACTCAAACGGGGATGGGGGACTTGTCTGAAAAGAGGACATTCAATCTCGCCACCCTCAATCTGTCTCTTTCTCCTTCTTTTGTCCCTCAAATGTCCCTCTACCCTCGTTAGTTGAGGATGTTTGATAATACAAAATGGAGGCAGCGGTTTAGAGGCAAAGAAAAGTCGAGCAAATGTACAAGAAGCAGTGTTAATTTGAAGTCTTTCTTTCTTTTTTATTATTGAGCAGTTTCTGCCATTTCCATGTAGCTATATTTTTGGATAGTATTATGATGGATTAATTATATTCATAGAGAGCTGTCCAGTTTCATATATCAAACAAAATAGAACTCTCAAATTGGGAGAATAGCAAGCAGGCCGCGGAGACTCATTTACATTGTGTACTGTAGTACTTCTCACTAATGGATACAACTTTGTACTCTAATTGGGCCATCAATCTTTGAACCAGTTTGAAAACCAGAGACAAGTTTGAGCCAAATAGAATAGGGAATGCACAAGTTATCAGGGTTACGGACACACACACACACACACACACACACACACACACACACACACACACACACACACACACACACACACACACACACACACACACACACACACACACACACACACACACAATAGTGATTACCAAAGAGGTAAGCTGCTTCAGAATGATGCTGGCCTTAACTGGGAGCGGCAGTCGGCGTTCTCACCTATAGCTAGTGTTGAGACCAGGGTGGGGTGAATGTATGGTGCTGTCCGTGGATCTTGGTTGGACATATTTGTTTCCGTTCCCGACAACTCTAATTATTCTCTAACGTCTCCATGGTGATACAAATAAATGTTTTGGGTACCTCAGCACTAGTGATTTAATGGGCTGATATTGGCCTATCAGAGACATAATGGTATCGGCGTATGTTGGCCAATAGGTGCTGATATTTATGTTTTATTTACAGAACATAAATATGGAGAACAATTTTTTTATTTTTTTTTTAACTTTGGCCATTCCCCTGGCTCTTTTTTGCGTTTATCGCATTTATTCTGGTCAAGGATGACCGACAGAAACAGGCTGAAGGGGTTCAGATGGGGGGGAAGACACTCTGGGAAAGGCACGGCTGCAGTCCGGGATTCGAACTTGCTAAACCCCAGATCCGTGACGAGCACGGTTGTCCCCGGCTACTGGAGCTCCCCCGGAGAACAATTATTAAAAAAATCACTATTACCTAAATATAAAGATACATTTGTCATTAGTGAAGACTAAGCTATTTAGAATATAAGGGTGGAAGAAGTAAGGCGTGCGACTAAATATATGTAAGTGTCAGTGTTACAAAGGATCAGATTAAACCGAATATATATATTTATTGATTGATATATATTGCATAGTATTTGTATATCGTTTGATATCCCTTGTATATTCCTTGTACATATACACGGAATATCCCTTTAGCCTAGTACAGACCATAGTATTTCATTCTCCTATTGGACAGCGGTCCACAGGCGCCAGGGCCATGCCTCCAGAGTCAGGTTCAAGGCCACCGTCAAGACATGTCTGTACATGCCCGGCCTTGCCCAGGAATACGAGACAGAAATGAGGTTGGCACTAGATTGTTCGCCGTGCATATAAATATGGCGCAGGTGAATACAGAAGTAGAGTTACCCAATAAGTTGAAGCCTCACCCACGATACAACGTGCGGTGAAGTATGGCCTGTTTGGCCCCAAATAGAGCATTGAGACCGCGTGCGAATTAATAACTGAATTGTCAGAGTTTGGCACTATACCGTCGAGTGCGACATATTTCTATTAAGTCAGTAATAGTCTATTTGTGTATAGTGTATCGTGCGGCTAAAGTTCTACAGTGACCAGCATCACCAACGCTTCCTCGTATCAGCTAGAGTGCTTATCCAGGCTGGGCTGCTTTCATGGCGCTTTCACCCGAGGAGACCTAGACGAGAACCGTGTGGACATGTACACTGGATTAATCTACCCGACGACTACATAGCCCTTTGCGCCTGGATTATATTTTTTTTGGTCCTGTGATTTATGGAGCGGAGAATCGCCGATGCCTACATGTGTGGGATTTACCCTGTGAGGAGCCACGTCGAGTCTGCGCCTCAGAGAGCCTGAGGCCGGCTAGCTTTCTTCACTGTGGAGCTACAGTCTACGGAGAACAGCTGTATTCGTCTGTGGATCAAGAGACTATTGCACCGTCTCCTGTACTTGGAGTCTCCTTAGTCATCGTTGACCAGACTCTCTACTACCGACAGATCCTCTACCCCTGCTGGCTTACAACCGGGGGGACCCTTCCAGTATCTCCCGCTATATATTACTAGTGTACCATAGATATAATTCCCTAAGATTCAGGTTGTATAATTACCTCCTGCGTAACCAGAGAATGGACATTCATTATTGATTTGCCTACGCACATTCCTTTGCCTTATAAGCGCATCCAAAGTAAAATAGAGAAGTATATTATGTACCTTTTGCTGCAATAAATACTTAATTACCACTTTGTGTGGAACCGATTCATTGTGGGAAGTGTTCATCATATTTATATATCATGTACTGTATGGCCAGTAATTAAAGTACATAAAGCGGTAGTGGTTTAATGATACCATACTTATCAATACAGTCAGGGAATTGTACCCCTCAGTTACAGTCAGTGTTATCTGCTCCAGGGCTGCTGCACGTGGCTGACACTGTGCTCTGAACCCCTACCTGCTCCAGGGCTGCTGCACGTGGCTGACACTGTGCTCTGAACCCCTACCTGCTCCAGGGCTGCTGCACGTGGCTGACACTGTGCTCTGAACCCCCTGCTGAAGTGTGTAGGGTTTATGTGAAGAAATAAATTAAATACACTGTGTGCTATTTGGTACAAGGAGGCATTCCAGTCCAATTAATGTGGTGGGCTGCCACAAATAAATCTATATATGGAAAACACTGCCTTTCATCCTTTTTTTCTTTTCTGTTTTTTTCTTTTAGATTATTTTGATGGCATTTCCGTTTTATCTGATGAGAGAGAGAGAGAGAGGAGCCGTGGCATGTGACAAAGGTCATGAGCCGGACTCAACCCCACGACACCACGGGCTTGTAAGCACACGCCCCCCGGTGCACTGATCCAGCAGGATGCAGTCTGCTTTTTATTCTAAACAGGTGCCATAACATAATAAGTGGACGGACCCAAAAATCTCCATTTATGCTCGTTCACCCGATGAGCTGTAGGGGGCGCTGTGGCTCCATCCGTATCTCGCCGAGTTCCCTGACAACAAGGTGGGTTAGAGAGGAGGGGTGAGTGGTCTGCTTCTGCGTTTCACATGGCTGAATCCCCCCCCTTCCCCCGTTCTGTCCTCGGCTCCCTCCTCACCGCTGCCTCTCTGGGACTGCTGGAGGTGACCACTGGGGAAAAAACAAGACCGCTCGCTACCACGTCTCCTTCAACGCGTCAATATCCGGCTCTGAACAAACACACCAAAGACTGTGGAACAAACTGGTCCGATTCTGGAGTTGGGAGACATTTGAGAATCAAGGCGGATGATTGAGAATTCTGATTACGGAGCTCAGTGCAGTGGTCTTGACTCTTGAGTTGAAGATTGAATGGCAGGCAGCATACTAAATCTCTCTGGCTTGTGTGCGTGTGTGTGTGTGTGTGTGTGTGTGTGTGTGTGTGTGTGTGTGCTCGCACTGCGTACTACCTGCTAAATGTAAGGTAGTAGTGATATATTATATATACAGATATATATATACAGAAACCATCAACACATTCATTTCACCCTATAATGCAACCTCAGCATCTGCAGTCCAATATAACGCTGTGTTCTGCTGTTACTTTATTTTCTCTGCCATTTTACCTGCATTACACTTCAAAATAGCCGAGCTAATACTCACAACGCTTTTCTCTGCTGTGGTGGTGGTGGTTGTTTTGTAAGTGTGTGTGTGTGTGTAAATTCCCCTGAGATAGACGGACTCTTTCCTGACCCGGTATGGGGAGTTAAATGAGAGTAATGGTGGAATTGAAGCCCTCCGACTGCTGACTGTTTCCTCTGCGTGGTCCCCCCGGCTGCTCTGCCTGCATGGTAGTCAGATGGCGCTCCGCTGGTGCTCTGCTGGTTCTCACAATACCCCTCTTTCAGCACCACTTCATTCTCCCTGCTTCTGTTCTTCCCTCTGTGCTGGCCTCCCCCCCTCGATTCCCTCATCTTTGGCAGTTAATCGGTGGTTCTCGGGATGATGTAAAACTTTGCTAAGGCACGTGAAAGCATGGCATAGTCTGCGCTGTAGAACTTGAATTGTTAGAGCGACTGTTCCCTAAAAAAAATTAAAAACGACATTCTGTGAATGGCCATTTGGCTGGTAGCGCTTTAAAATGGCTGCCATAGAAGGTTTGGATAATGTTGTCATGGGAATCAACACTGGTTTTGTGCATAATAATAATAATAATAATAATAATAATAATAATAATAATAATAATAATAATAATAATAATAATAATAATCTTCATTTATATAGCACCTTTCATACACGGAGTGCAACTCAAAGTGCTTAACAGAGACAAGTCTTCTTTAAACAAGTCAAGAAGAAAAAACACAGTAAGTCAAGAAAAAACAAGAATACCATAAAGTCCATAAACTCAAAAAAAATAATAAATGCATGCATGCAACACTCCCAGACGTACCCCACGCGAAGGTAAGGAAAAACTCACTAAAACCTTACAATAGAAAAAAATGCACCACAGGCAATGTGGAGGAGAGACACCTTAGAAGGGCCAATTCAAGGGGGGATCTCCCTTCTTAGATGTCGGTGATATTAGTGTTGCATTAAAAACAGGCGCATGCGATAGCAACTGAACATTTTGAAAAATTAAGTATAGAGCTGATAGTGATAACAACTGAACATTTTATAAGATTAAAGATAGAACTGATAGCGGCTCTAGTTGAGACACAGGGGTGCGTCCTCCCGGGACGTTCTACACAGAGACAGGGGGCGACGCAGAGAGGGTCGCATCCTCCCGGTCATCACGGGACATCGAACATTTCGGTCATCACTACGAGACAGCCGGAGATGGGGAGACAGGGGGGCACGCAGAGGGGGGTCGCATCCTGGGTGGGTGTCATCACGGGACGTCCAGCACTCCAGTCATCACTCCGGCCGGAGATCGGGAGACAGGGGGGCACGCAGAGGGGGATCGCATCCTGGGTGGGTGTCATCACGGGACGTCCAGCACTCCGGTCATCACTCCAGGACAGCCACTCACAGGGAGACGGGAAAGGCGTTAGACTGCACGCATGATTGTGATGGTGATGGGCGAACATAGCGATAGATACATGTGGTAGGCATATATGAAGTAAGCATATTTTGTGAATACAATAGAACAGTCAGTTTTGAGGAATTGCCTCCTTGCAGGTGAGTGACACTGCTGGCCCGATGAGACTGACCGTGCAGCATGTCGGGGACAGAGAGTACAGATATGAGAGGCCTTCTGTATGTTTTGAGGGATTGCTTCCTTATAGGTGAGTGACAGTGCTGGCTTGGGAAACCCGACCGCGCAGCATGTCAAAGTCACAGAAACAAATTAAACAAAATATTATTGGGATTTTAAAATCAGCAAAAAGCAAGAGTATAAAAATAGGTCTTGAGCTGTGCTTTAAAGCTATCCACAGAGGCTGCCTGTTTTATATGTAGTGGGAGATTATTCTACACCGTCGGTCCATAGAAACAAAAAGCTGCTTCGCCATATTTTTTATATTTCATTGTAGGCACTTCGAGCAGGTCCGCACTAGAGGACCTGAGGGGGCGGTTTGTAACATATCTATGTAGGCAGTCGCAGAGATAGGATGGTGCCAGACCATTAAGAGCTTTAAAAACAAGCAAAAATCAATCCTAAAGACAACCGGGAGCCAATGCAGTGAAGCTAAAACTGGAGTAATATGTTCCCTCATCTTAGTTCTAGTTAAAATTCTGGCTGCCGAATTTTGGACAAGTTGTAATCTGTCAGTTGTTTTCTTTGGAAGGCCAGAATAAAGTGCATTACAATAATCAAGCCGAGAGAAAACAAAAGCGTGGATTAGCGTTTTTGCATCATCCAGGGACACATAGGCTCTAATTCGTGCAATATTTCTAAGATGAAAGAAGGCAATCTTCGTGACATGATTAATGTGTGTATTAAAATTCAATTCAGAATCAATAATAACCCCCAGGTTCTTTACTGCAGTGTTATTTTCTACATTCAGGTTACCCAGTCTACTTTTGATCAGTTCTCTCTGCTCACTAGACGCCACTATGAGAACTTCTGTCTTATCCTCATTTAGCTTGAGCAAATTCTCACTCATCCAGCCTTTTATGCTGGACAAACAGGTCAACAGTGGGTCTAGAGCACAGGGCTCGTCTGGAGCTACGGAGAGGTAAAGCTGGGTATCATCAGCATATAAATGGAAGTTAACTCTATGATTGGTAATAAGTCCACCCAGCGGCAGTATATACAGGGAGAACAATAAAGGGCCAAGAATGGATCCCTGCGGGATACCAGAACATGTCGGAATCATAATTCGCTAGATTGACAGAGTAGCTTCTACCTGTTAAGTAGGAATGAAACCAGGACAAGGCCATGCCTGACAGACCTATCCAGTACTCGAGGGGGTGCATTAGAATTGTGTGGTCAATTGTGTCAAACGCAGCCTTTAAATCTAGGAGTAGGAGAACGTATACCTCTTTATTGTCCGCAGACACCCTAAGGTCATTAATTACCTTTACAAGTGCTGTCTCAGTGCTATGGCCCCTCCGGAAACCAGATTGGAATTTGTTATGGACCCTATTTTTCTGTAGAAACGCATCCAGTTGATAAAAAATAGTCTTTTCTAAGACCTTGCCCAGAAAAGGGAGATTAGAGATAGGTCTATAATTACTCAACACAGAGGGATCAAGGTTGTGTTTCTTTAGTAAGGGCCTAACTACAGCCATTTTTAGTGAGTCTGGAAAGACGCCTGATTTGAGAGAGCTGTTTACAATTTTAAGGATATCTCCAATCACACTGTCTAAAACCTCTTTGAGGAAGGGGGTGCGAATGGCATCCAAAGAACAGGAGGATGATGACATTTGCGATATGGTTTTGCGGAGTTCCTCTTCATCAATTGCACAGAACGATGTTAGACTTCCCCTGGAGCGATTTATCCTGTTGCATATAGCACCACTAGCGGCATTTGAGACTTTCTTTTCATGCGTCATCGTGACAAAGACGTCGCTCACAAATGAACGTCTGCAGACATTCCGTCTTTTTGAACGGCGTGTTCGTCCGTACTTGAAACTTGCAACGTTCACATTTTACGCCAGGCATCCCGAGGCCGTATGAAAGGAAAAGGACCTATCTCAATCACAACAACTGTCACTGTCGTGATCGGAGGATCAAGAAAAGAGGGTGGGGTTTGAGAACGGTCAATTATCACGATAAATAAAATCAAATGTATTTGTAAGGCCCGACAACACACGTTAATGTCCCCATGGGCCGGACACGTCTTCTTTAAACAAGTCAAGAAGAAACATCACAATAAATCAAGAACAAAACAAAAAACCACCATGAAATCCAAAATAAAATGTAAAATAAATAAATTAATAAATGAATGCAACACTCCCAGACATACCCCACGCGAAGGTAAGGAAAAACTCACTAAAAACCTACGATACACAAGTGGCGGCCCTTTCTTCCTACACGTTCAAGTTCTGCGGTCCGACCGAGCAGCCGACGGCCTACAGTAGGCGTGTGACTGTGCTCCTCAGTGACAGAGGCGTGTGACTGTGTGCCTCGGTGACAGAGGCGTGTGACTGTGTGCTTCGTGACAGGCGTGTGACTGTGTGCTTCGTGACAGGCGTGTGACTGTGCGCCTCGTGGCAGAACATGCTGATGAGGTACTTGGTTACAGGGCCCGCGGTGGCGACACTTTTGATAATAGCTTCCTGGCTCGTCTAGGTAATGGGCAGCACATTGCTACAAAATAAGGTGAAACACATAAAGTGCACACTTTCTGATTGGCAGAGAGGTTATTTGCTTTGGGGGGATGTCATTTACCTCCGCAGCCTGGAAACCCTGCCATGTTTCGTGGAAATGACACACTCGTTAATCTTAAGAGCCAGGAATATCAAAGTAATTTAGTCTTGTTGTGGTAGAAATAAAATTGGCCAGTTCAGGCCCAAGATTTGCCTCAGCATTGTTGCTTTAATCACACACGAAGCATCCCGTTGTCATCAGGATATATTTGAATAGAGTTTTGTCTGATCTTTGATTGTAACCGGGAATGTTGACAAGACTGGCATTAGTAGTGTATAGAAATGTGACATTAAATAATTCAGTCCTGCTCTAATGAGACACCCAGCTTGGTATCCTTTCCAAACATTCTTTGTTGTTGCTATACTAGACTAGAATCATTTGAGATAATTGGGCCTCAGTGTGAAATCAATTGGTATTATATTATATGAATTAATCTCGGTAGGAAGCCAGCGCTGTGAGACGCTGTATCTTGGGACGCTATGCACCTGTCCTGTCTACCTCGCTAACCTTCTCCCGCCACACGGTGGTCCCCAAACCCATCCACTCGTTCCATCCCTCACAGCCACTCCCCAACTTGGCATCATATTCCCATCTTTTTCTTCCCCCTTTCCCCCCCCTTCCTCCCGAGACGTACAGTACAAGACTGTATAAGAATCCACGTTATAGGCGGCGCACATATTCTTACACTCTTGTCATCTCGTCATAGAGATTCCAGGCTATTTATACTCTATTCATGTTCCACCTTAAAGCTGTATTCTCACTCTCTATCCGTCATTATTATTACCAGTGATTATCATTAATCGATCAACTCCATGTGTATTCTCACCATTGCTTGTCTGCCGTCGCCATTACCTGTGATTACCATCAAGGTTCCATTTGGCATGTTCTCGCCATCGTTCTCCTGGCATTGCCAGAGACTTCTGTATCACCAGGCTTTGCTTGGCATCGTTTATAAAGTAGGCTTTATTAGAGTCGACCAGAGAATTCTGGCAATGTTTTATTCTTCCTTTATTGAAAGTATTCTAACCTTTTCATTTGTATGTTGATTCACACCCCTCTGTCAAAGAGACCTTAGCTAAAAAATTATCAGCATAACACAAAGATACCTAGTACAGTTTAACAGTGCTCAAGAAAGCACATAAGATAATTAGTGACTCCACACATGTCCTTCATGTGTGTTTTGACTGGCTGCCATCAGGAAAGACAGCCTGCCTGTAAAACAAACAGAAGGAAGTTTGGTTTGGTTCCAGAGGCCATTCGACTGGTGAATGGCCACAGTACAAGGAATGGTCAGTTCACTAATATGCACCTTTTGACCCCTTGATTTTTTTGTATTGACCGATTTTATTTATTAATAATAATAATAATAATAATAATAATAATAATAATAATAATAATAATAATAATAATAATAATAATAATAATAATAATAATAATAATAATAATAATAATAATAATAATAATATAATAATAATATAATAATAATAATAATAATAATAATAATAATAATATCTTAAATTTATATAGCACCTTTCAGGAGACCCAAGGCGCTTAACAGCTAAGGGAATGGGACAGGGAACAACCTAACAACAAAATAATAATCAAAAGGAAAGAAAGAAAGAAAACTAAAGAAAAAAAGGGGAGTCATTTACAAATTTGGTGGGTTTTGAGTTGGGATTTGAAGGAGTGCAGGGATGTAGCACTACGGATGTTTGGAGGGAGTGAGTTCCAGAGGGTGGGTGCGGCCACAGAGAAGGTTCTGGGACCAACAGTCCGCATGTTGGTGGTGGGGATGACATGATTTAGACTTATTACTAAAAAATATAAGGATTCTGTTCTAACAGTCTCATGTCTCTTGTGCTTTAATAGTGTCACGTATGTCTCTTGTCCCCTGTTTTGTCTTGGATGTGTATAAGTGCAGCTGTTTGCCATATTCATGCCTTAAATTGCCACTTGCGGGACTAAAGTTTTTTTAATTGAATTGAATTTAAATGGAGAGACCATACTTATTTCACTTATGTTATTTCAATAAATGCCTGGGGCAGTTAATTTAATATGAAGAATTATGACGTTATTTCTATACCTGCCTGGGGCAGTTCATTTAATGTTATTTTTATGGCCCAGGGCAGTTCATTTAATATTTGTGAATGTGGACAACTTGCTCCCAAAACTAGGAACCAGGGGCTGTATTCACAAGCGTTGCTTCTAACCGGGGCCAATTTTATTTAAATTGTATATACATAATGGATGTTTTTCATCTCCCAACTTATAAAAGTTTTACTGAAAGTAGGCCACTTGTCAAAGCACCTTTGTGGTAAAAGAGCTCCAGAGATCCCGTTAGAAAAAACCTTCAAAGGCTAAGATTGGCTCTTACAGCAGCTGACCATTGTGAGAGTATGTTCTGAGCAGAACAGGCATTTCACCCCTACTCTTAAAAATATCACTGAAAGTAATTCACGAAGCATGTCAGCGATATGAGTAAAACTATAGCTGAGGAAGAAATAAAATATCTTTAGATTAGATTAAAATGTATTGTTTCTCACCTCCACATTGCCTGTGGTGGTTTTTTCCTATTGCTAGGTTTTTAGTGAGTTTTTCTTTACCTTCGTGTGGGGTATGTCTGGGAGTATTCCATTCATTTATTTATTTACATTTTATTTTGGATTTCATGGTGTTCTTGTTTTGTTCTTGATTTATTGTGATGTTTCTTCTTGACCTGTTTAAAGAAGACGTGTCCGGCCCATGGGGACAATAAACGTGTGTTGTCGGGCCTTACAAATACATTTGATTTGATTTAAATTAGATTTGATTGTCATCATACAGCACAACTACAGTACAACGAAAATAGGTTTTGCATCCAACCAGAGTGCAGTGCAAATGTAGCGGTAAAGTGCAATAGCAATATACAATGTACAGGTGATTCAACTGGGTAGAAAATATACAAATTTGTCTCACTGAGTGTAGTGCTAATCAGATGTATGTACAGAGTTGTAGTATAATATACAGTTATACAGGTATATAGACAGTATGGTAGTAGTCATACTGGCCAGCAGCGTAACTAGTAAGAGTAGGATATGTATAGATATAGTAAAAGATCATGTGCAGGTAAGTACAGACAGGTGTGGATGGATATATGCAGTGAGAATAAATATATATATACAGCATTATTGTACATGCTATCATACAGAGCTATGGGTTATATGCAGGTGTACAAGTAAGTATATAGAGGGGTTATATGCAGGTATATTCAGACAAATAAGGTTATATATGGGGCAACAGTGTCTCAGGAGGTAGAGTCTGGTGATCGGAAGGTTCCCGGTTCCATTCCTGCTTCTCCCGGGCAGCGTGTCAAAGTGTCCTTGAGCAAGGCACTTAACCCCTAATTTCTCCCGATGAGCAGGTTGGCACCTTGCATGGTTACCTCCGCCGTAGGTGTGTGAATGTGTGAGCACAGTCCTTTGTTTCTCATTTTACTGGATTAGGACCAAGACTTTAGAAGTTCAGAAGCCTCGAACTATAAATGTACTAACAGTCGCTTTTGTTTGATCTTGCCTCTGATGTTTGTCTCTTTCTCTTTTCATTCATCACCACACTGTTTACAGTTTCAGCCCATTTGCCAGTTCATACGTCGGTACCAGGTCGTGTTCGCCTCCAAGCTCAATACAGTTTGAGAGCCACAATACCCTCAAGGGTCTAATGTTTATGTATCAGTTTATGTATCAATTTGTATTCTATTAGCACCAGCACACACAGCCACCCTTGTGCAAAATGGTTGGTACCATTGTATTTATGGTTGTAGTGTTTCCAAGGGGGGGGGGGTTAGAAGCCTGCTACTGCATAATCCTATTGATCACCACAACCCCTGTACTTTCCACGCTGGTGTTTTTGTTTCAGAAAAATTGCCGCCTGTTAGTATGCTCATTAGGACGGCCATTATTTTTTGAAGCAAAGTGCAACTTGATGGCAAATTAAACAATCTATTTGAACATTGTGTACAAGCCTCAGGCTATTTCTGCTGTGCTGTACTAAGAATGAAGTCACAGAAGAACCGTTTGAAAGGACTTTTCAGAGTCCTTATTGACTTGTATAGCATAGACCTTATAGCTCTACACATATTGGTTTAGTTTTACTTTAGAGACTAAGTTGGATTGACTGAACACACTACAAATTTCAAAACCCCATGAGATGACGTGTGGGATTTGTAGTCTTTTGACTTGTCGAAGCAGGTGTTGGAAGTCTAGTACAATACATCAGTTCAGAGAAGATCACACATTTCAGAGTCTGGTCAGGAGCAGGCTAGAAAATTGGAAGTCCCTGAGAGTGATTTAGATTAAGAGATTGACAAGGTAAGCCAATTTCAATTCAACGTTTCTGACAAGATAACGGGGAAACAAACGTTTTTTTCAGTCAGGTTTAAAAAGATGATAATCAATTTCAAATCCTTTTTTTGGGGGGGGGGGGGGGGGGGTTCTTTTTGATGTCAATCGACCCTGGTTACAAATCATTCTCTCTTGCTACTAATTGTTCTTAGGGCAAACTGAATATTTGAATAGTGAAATTCTGTGGCATGTCCTGAATTTGGAATTGCAATTAAAGGATCAACATGCTGCCGCAGATTTTTGGCAACATTTTAGATTTCTTATTATATCTCAACAGTAATCTGTAGTACTAAAAAAAATAAGACGTTTGACACCGAAATGAAAAATAATCTGTCATTCTGATAAGAGGCAGGAGCTAAAACGATGACATCCAATCAAACGAACAACCAAGTCAAATGATTGGAACGAGCAAGCTGTCTATTAAACCTTCTAGCAGTGGCGGCTGGTCCATAAAGGGCGCCGCCCCCCCTGGTGGAGAGAGAAGAAGAAAGAAGAAATAGTGGTTTTAGACATAAACATTTTTAAAATAAATAATTACTAAGTTTAAGTATCTTTGTGTTTAAAATGCACAATAACGTGTAATATATCAAATATAAATCATTGCTTGTGCCGTGCGTCCTATTCATCCCCCCTCTCTCTTCTCGGGCGCTAGAAATCAGCGTCAGTGCGCAACTCAACCAATTAAAATATTCACAGGGCAACATGTGAATATGTATATATATGTACAGGGAACCTAGCAACAAAATTTTATCCAATCAGCGTCTTCAAATATGATGCCTGTGGGCGTTTTTCTCTAGCGCCCGAAGTAGAGTCATTGTCGAATTGTTTATTCACTCTATTGGCTGAGTGTGGCATGTCCACGAGGAAAATCCCATACGCTCCGCTCGGCTACTAGTTGTTGTCATAGATATGTGTCTATGGTTGTTGTCATCGACGTCGTCGGAAATTGATAATAATCACAAGATACTGTACATTTAGACAGTTTTGGACTTGGATATAACCAAATTTATTTATATGGACAAGTTTATGGAAAGTTCAAGCCGCGACATGGCTTTAAAAAAAAGAGAGTGGATGTGGAAAAAAGGCTTGTGGCACATACACAAAGGCCTGCTGCGAACGCATAGCTGCTGGCTTTTGATGCATCCTGATGTGTTCTGATTGGGAAGGGCGCTGTCGAATTCGCTTTAAGGATTTGAAAATATTTAAAGTTCTGCCCAAAATCAACAATCATCAATGGTCCATAATGTTGCATATTAATGGCTGAAACAGACATGTGACTGCGACGGAAACACGATCACGCCTCCCGCTTCTTCATCACTGTCTTCATCATTACTCTTAAAAATAGGAATCAACCCGCTTTGGAGAATTGCTATGAAGTGGGGGCGGCTAAGTGGCGCAGTGGGCAAGGCGCTCGCCACTAACGCAGGATATGCTGGGTTCGAGCCCAGCTCTCGGCGTTGCTTCCGGCTTGGCTGGTCGTTCATACTAATACAATTGGCAGTATTAGGGGGTGGGAAAGCCGGTGGGTGGGGATCGGACGTTGTGGACAGCGACTCCTACAGGTCGGTTGGTGCGCCTGTACAGCAGAATCAGGAAGTATCGGGGGCAGTGTGAGCCTCCCACACGTTACTCCTCGCCACAGAGACCGTGCTGTGCAGGTGAAAAGATGCGACTGCTGCCTCCTCGTGTCCCGGAGGGGACACGTGATGCAAGGCTTCGTCCACATTGCAGCCGACCAGTGGGAGGCATGGTCTAACAACGTTCGAGACAGGGGAGGGTAGAATTGGATAATATGAAATTGGGATGGGAGAAAAAATTGAAAATGGGGAGAAAAAGTAGATAAAAGAAAAGAGAATTGCTATGAAGCGATACGGTATGATAAACCAGGCCTGCGATGGCGCTCTTAATTGAACGAGTCGCGTTCGTTGTACGATCCTAATAAACACGCAGGGGCAAACGCGCTGAAGCCCTCCATCAGCGCCGCGCTCCCTGGCACTCGGGGAGGTTCTGCAGTGTATGGTAATGTAGCTCCTACCGGACTCCCTGATGAAATGGATTTCCCCTCTGTTGACACAAGTGATTGTGTGGTTACTGTAGGGCTCAGGGAATGTGGGCTCATTACAGCCAAAGGCCTCCGCTCAGTGGAATGGTAATGTAAACCAGGCTCGGCTATATTGTCGATGATGAATGGCGCGGCGGCATGTGAAATGTCTCGGAGATATGATTCCGTTAGGCACTGCGGAGTTATTACTTTGTCGGCCTGTGTACCTTAGATTTATAACACATGCAATTTCGGTGGATGCTTTTATCCAGAGTGCCTTTTTCTGTACCGTGATAGGGTACATTTCTACTATGGGGGGGGGGGGGGGTCAGAATGGGAATCCGAATGGGAATCAAACCGCTAACCCTGGCAGTGTCGGTGCCGTGCTGTAGCCTTTGAGCTAAAAGGGACCACTTCACTCCTAATGAAGGTTTTTAAGTGAAAAAAGACCCAGTGTTCCCATGACCGTTTTGATTAACTTTTATTGCCCCTTAATGTAATGGCTGCCAAAGAATTCCTTTTGATGCAATTGGCTGTATCAGTTTCCCTGAAAAACAAATTCCTTTTTTCGCTTCAAGTAGGCCCCAAAATATCTTGGCAATGTTGTTAATTGCAGACTTTGGCAGGGGTAAGGATTGCGTAAATGAATATCTCCAAAGTGTCTGCCTTTGTGTCTTTTAAAGGAACAATTGGTTTACACAGGCTGAGGCTATCCATTTAAAGGCTTTAATTGTTAACCACTGGTTAATTAAGTCAATTAATTGTCCCTGTAAAATGGTGATTTTGCGTTGATAAAAAAAACTAAGCATGAGAGAGAGAGAGAGAGAGGAAAAAGAGAGGGAGAGAGAGAGAGATGGCTAATGCAGCGCAGGGTTCAGAGGTTTCCCCGTACGGAGTAGATGTAGACAACCTAATGATTTGTTGTGATGTTCGGGGCAAAGAGGCGGTGAAATCTGATTTGAAAGTAGTGACCTCAAACAAACCGCATTTATTTAACCTCCCACCGGCTGCCGGGGCCGTAATGGGATGACGGCGGCCGCCATTATAGCATGATGAAATGGACAAATAAGTGACTTAACCAAAGCCCACTCCAGTAAGGAGGCTGCTGGTTCCCTGGCCTTTGATGGTGCGGTTGGCTATGGAGACAGTTTAATCTCTTTAATAGAATCTCGGTGCCCCCCTCACGTACACACAAAGGAGATTAGGCTTCCCGATAAGGCGAAGACCACGCCGCCTTTGTGATGGAGCGGAGTTCCCAATTCTGTGGGTGGCATTGGGGTTCAGTTCAGTTCAGTAATTTTTTTATTTCGGGCTTTGGACACATATTTCGGGCTTTGGTCATTCCATAAATCGCCAACGTTTTACCAGCTGCTATTGCAGCATTGTCCAATAGTCCGAAAAGGGCTAGGGAGAAGCACTAGGCTTGTCGGGCCCTACCTCTGAAGACTTACGCTTCGTTTTTATTTAATTTTTTTTATTTACATACATACATATTACATACATATAGTACACATTACAGTACACACATATAGTACACATTACAGTACACATTACAGTATAGTATACCTGCAGTATATAATAGTATATATAATAGTATATAGTACACAATAGTGTATACAACACATATATAATGTAATGTGATGAGATATATAGTACATGATATATACAATATAATATAGTACCATAATATAATAGGATATACTGTAAATATAGTTCAATATAATATACAAATGAATTATAATATGATTATATAATGTAATATGATATAACGTACAACAAGAGCAGACGGTGGCCAGAAGAAGAAGCTCTCCCTGAACACTCGGCTGAGGAGAAGAAAGACAGTCTCATTGTACTTTGTTCCACGACGGCACACCGGCGTTTTCGGATCATAATTACTCTAATGCCAAACGCAGGAAGGAATTAGTCTCGGAGCACGGAGCCGTGACATGACGGAACAAGTGATGGGAGCACGATCTGGCACAACAACATACATGGACAAGTACAGGACTTCACATGTAGAACATACTGTACAAGTGTACATGGACATACAGTATACAGGACTTCACATGTAGAACATACTATGGGTTAAACTCACTCTCATCCTCAAAAGACACATAGACGGGTGGCTGGGTGGCGTAGCGGAAATTGCACTTGTCACCAATGCAAGGGACTCCGGTATCCAATCCCAGTCTCAGCATTGCCTTCGGCTTGGGCCGGCCGTCATACTGGCTCATTTGGCAGAGTCAGCGGGTGGAAGTCGATCGGTGGGGATTGGACGTTGTGGACAGCGACCCCTACAGGTCGGTTGGGAGACGCCTGCACAGCAGAGACAGGAAGTGGCGAGGGTAATGTGAGCCTCCCATGCGTTACACCTCGCCAATGAGAGTCCGCGCTGGCAGGTGAAAATATGTGACAGGCTGCCTCCTCGTTTGCCGGAGGGAACACATGATGCAAGGCTTCTATCCTCTCTACAACCGACCAATGGGGGGCATAGTCGAGCAATGTTCAAGACGGGGGAGGGGAGAATTGGATACACGAAATTGGGATGGGAGAAAAATAGAAAATAAGGAGAAAGTGGATACAAAAAAAAAGATGCATAGACACGTTACAAAGCAGTGAATTCACCTCTTGGTATAGCGGTCTCTGCTGTTGCCCGCGGCGTGGGAGACCCGGGTTCGAAACTCCCTCGGGGCATCGAAGTTTAAGGTGACGATGTCACAACCGTTACACATATACAGGACTTCACATGTAGAGCGAGGCACGTTATGGTAGCAGACGTACAATAGATCATGAACTATACATTGCGGTTGGCCGGGCGGTGTCTGTTTGGAGCGTCAGACTATGTGGACATTGTCAAATGTGTAGTGAGGGAATAAAAATAAACCGTGTTCACTGTTACATTTATTGTTGCAATGTAGTACCCTGGGGGCACGTGTTACTACTCTGGACCACCTGGGGGCACGTGTTACTACTCTGGACCACTTGGGGGCACTCTTTACTCCCATATACATCAAACTGACGTGGCTCTTATCTTCCGGCGGAGAGCAGACATCTAGCGAACTGCAGACACTATTTCCTCAACTATTTATTTAACTTTCCTCGCGTCGGGCGTACTATAGTTGAAAATTGTTGAGGAAATGTTGTCGGCAGGTGACTTAGAGGGTGGGGAAGGAGCGGCCGAGCACTTGAGACACGGAACACAATGGTTAGTTTTATCACATGTCCTCCTCACAGCAGGTTGAAAATCGCCATGGCCCTTTTTAAATTCTATCTGAACTCTGATGAATAGCGAATCGTAAAAATGCCGTGTTGGGTGGTTTAAACCAGCCTGCAAAGTCTCTGTATGGCTTTCAAATAATATAGAATTAATTGGCATATCGTTGGCAATTCAATCAACAACTGTGCAAACCTTTTAAGTAACTCTGGCAACGTATGTACCGCTAGCCTGTTTTGCCTCCAAGTAAGGCAGTATAAAAACCACCAGAGGTTTGTTGCAGTTATAGAATTAAGTGCCTTTTTATTGACAACAGAACACAGACTCCAAATGTTTTAATGTCGACTTTAAAAAACACCAGCTATCACTCAGGGCCTATGGCCTATGTCATAAGTTCCTATGTCAATTTTAACTAAACAGTAGGGCTGTCAGTTTATCGCGTTAATTAGATTAATTAATTACACAGCAAATGATCGCGTTATGAAAATTAACTCAAAAAATAGAAAAAAACTTTTTTTTAATATGGTCTATTTGCATGTTCTTGGTATCTGATTCTAGGGACATCTATGGATCTCAGGGAATGTATTCCCAGTGTCAGAAATACTGTCTGTTACTAGGCTTGAGTAAATTGTAATGAACCAAATGAGAATATCAATACATTTTTTTTTATCTTTGACTGTGAATAACACCATGCTAAAATTTACCAGACCTGAAAAATCTAAGCAAATTAATAAATGGAAGATGATACAGTACTGAATTCTGCCATCCGGACACATGCAATTTGAAATATGATTATAGAATATAGAATATCAGGCCTAAAATGGTTATGCGACTAAAATGCGATTAATTAGATTAATTAATTACAAATCCTGTAATTAATTTAGATTATTTTTTTATCGCCTGCACTACTAAATAGATTTTCACAGTAGGCTACACACTCCGCCCCTCTCCATGGCATGTTGACTCGCCACCCATTCTTTTCAGTCTTATCCTATCGTTTGTGGATGTTTTACATTTGGACCCTATCATACTCGCTCTAGTGATTGGCTTACACTTTAGGTCCCCAGAGTTTGCATTGAATTATTGAATTATATTTCAGAAGAGAACAGTAAGAATAGTTCACAAAGTAGATTCAAGAGAACATACCAACAAATTATTTATTAAATCCAGACTCTTGAAACTTAAAGAGTTAGCTGAAATACAGACTTAGTTTTGTTTAGAGCAAAATGCCATGTACGAATAAATAAAAATGAAATTAATTAGGAAAATCTGCTTTTAGCTTCTGTGCCCCCGACACGTGGAAAGTTTTGCAAAGCACCTTAAAACTCAATACTTTAATATCCATTGGTCAGTTAAAATATATAATGGTCAACCATTTCACCTCGGTCTGTAATTGATTTGAATTGTTTAATTGATAGACTTTTCTGTTTTTGTATTGTTTTTGTATTATGTATTTATATTATTGTACTTCTCGACATCATTGTAAACGAGAGCCTGCTCTCAATGATCTTTCAAGATTAAATAATGAATGAATGAATTCAGTTTTAATGAGACTAATCTTTCACATATCCATTGCACCAAAGGCCAAAATACTCACCACTGCGCTTTCGATCAAATTCAGAGGAAAAAAACAGGACTACACTACCCAGCATCCCCTGGGGCGTCGAGTCTGCTTGCGGCAGCTATGAAGGCAATTTCAAATGCCGCTCCCACAGTATCGGGGGAAAACAATAGAACATAATTTTATTAGGGACAAAACGTAGCATTTTAAGCTAACTTTGGTCATTGATCATTTAGCACATTGTGATGTGACGGCGGTCCACCGACTAGCTAGCTCTCGCAGTCTGGTGTACCAGAGGTAGTACGGAGTAGTCTGTATAACAGTAATTGTAATCACAAATGGCACTTTTGTTTGGCAAAAGTGTTTCCCATACATTGACTTCTTTATTGGCGGCCTGGCTGCCACACTATGGGACAGGCTCAACAAAAATGGATTCTCCAAACTGGTGAAAGTGTCATGCTTCTCAAACGTGCTTCCGTTGCACTCGTGACCTAGCCTGGAAGGCAGTCTTTCTCAAAAAGAAAAAGGCCCAGAGATGGCAAATTAACCTGGTTACCAGGCTATACATGGTCTGCCATCACCACAAATAACCCGAGAAGCTGCAGGAAACAATAACAGGGCCCCCGGGTATGTGAAGAAAAAATATATTGCTCCCTATCGCTTTCATTGTACTTATCTCATTTCTACTCAGTGAGACACATCGCCTTGTCCAATGAAATAGCCATATACTGTATATTGCCTCTGTATATATCTAGGCTACTGCTTTAGCTCCTCCTGTGCTTCAGCTTGACGGCAGAGCTAATTATATCCTGAAAGTAGTGGCTGTTGTGAACAGTCAGCTCTTAAGCAGTTTTCCACAGTCCCGTCTTTGATATGAGCGCCAGGAAGACATTTTCCCCTCTCTTCTCCACTCCTCTTTTCTCCCTGGCACTCCTGCTGCGAGCAGGTGTTGATTGATATGTAAGAACGTAATTCTCCACAAGGATGTGGAACAGGGAAAGGGGGGTGAAGGAGAAAAGGTTGGAAGGAGAAAATCTCACTTTATTTATTTTGTTATTTATTTGTTTGAAACTAATTAATTTGTTGTGTGTGTGTTCTTCTAGTCATGGGTTGTGCCATTCAAACAAATGTGAAGATGAGGTGCAGAGACTATGTGTATTTTTAGGTTCCCTTTGAAACGCTGTCGGGTGAGCGGGGGAAGAGGCGGAGACGGGGGACATTATGACTGGCAGGAGAGGATATTGTCGTCTCAGCAGATTTAATTACCCGCGTTCTCAGGATAATCAGGCTCCGTGCAGCCGTCCTCCAGCCACTGCAGACCTTGCGGGGCCACGCACCGCGTACATGTACATATACTGTAGTATATCGACTGTACTCCGTTGTAGAAATGTACCGCGTATAAAGGCGTCGGCTTCGTACGCGTCGAGTCTGGTGTTGCGCTGAAAAGAGAGGGTTTTCAATTTCATACAGAGTTGAAATGCATTGACTTGCACCAGCATCGCTAATGATAGGGGGCGACAGTGGCTCAGGAGGTAAGAGCAGTCGTCTGGTAGTCCGAAGGTTCCCGGTTCGATTCCCGCTCCTCCCGGGCAGTGTACCGATGTGTCCTTGAGCAAGACACTTTATCCCTAATTGCTCCCGATGTGCAGGTTGGCACCTTACATGGTTGCCTCCGCGGTCGGTGTGTGAGTGAATGGGTAAAATGTGAGGATTGGAACGGAAATTGTAAAGCGCTTTGGATAAAAGCGCTATATAAATGCAGCCATTTACCGTTTACTATACAAATATACAACTATTATGGGTTGTCTTTGCCTGTACTGTATGTTAAAATTACTTCCAGTTTCAGGAGAGCATAGGCCTTCGTAAGTATTAGGGCAGATTAACTTCAAGCGTGTACCCCTTTATCCCTTACTGCAGTTGGGCCTGTTCACTACGACTACGTCACTCAGAGTTACAGAACACACATTTCTGGAGCGATACTTTTCGGGGGTCTGCAGCAGGAACGATGAGTCGAAGCTTTCCTCTCTGCCTTCTGTTTGGATGTTGTGACACTTCAAAGCCGTTACTGTACCTCCCCGACACCAGGCTTTGTAGATAGCCACAGTGCAGGTAATCATATTAGTTTTACGAGAAGGACCTGACTGTCCTTGAAGCTGGAATTGTACAAAAATACCTGTGACTAATTCAGATTTCCTCCTTGGAAACGTTGAAGTGGTGCCTTTCATACGTCGGGCGCTGCTCTTCTCTTGACTGTAAATCTACACTATAAAAAAAATAATAATAATAATTCACAGGAAATTCACTATTATTTTACAGATTAGTTTAGTTTTGCTACTTTAAGTGTAAATGCCATAAAATACAGTAAATTACCTTTTTATCAAAATATGAACTATTAAATAAAGGTTTTAAATAATCTGTAAATGTATTTGATTTACTGTCATTTGACAGTAAGTATTTGGCAACTGTTGCTGCCAGACATTTACCGTTTTCCCTTTTTTACAGTGTACCCAACACAGAGAGGCCTGTTCGCTGCCGGGGATAATTTTCTTAGCATTTCGGATCATCATATAGATTACACTCCCACCTGGTAGTAATAAGAGTCGTCGGATGTCGAGAGCATAATGCTTCTTTTTAGTCTTTAACTCTGGGTATATTTTTGTTTCTGAATTTGGTGGCGTACTGCTCGGGCTCAGATCACTTCTAACATGTACAGATGTTACCATCACACAAGTTCCACGTTTTACTAGTCCCTGCTCGATGTTTCTACGTTTCCCGAGTGTAATTGTTGAGTAATATTCAGCTTTTTCTCTCGTCAGCCGTCGGATGGTACAAGAAATGGTTTGTTTTGAGAGGCGCACACGTTTTGTATAACATACCCAATCCATTGTGGTTCCTGCTGTTTTAAATGCAGGATTGCTGCGGGGATGACTGTAATAATGGTTAACTCCTGGGCGCACTGTGCAACACTAAGCAACATGTCAACACTTTACACAGGTGACCTCGCTGGGGTGTCAATGTTTGCTTGACGTGACATATGGGGGGAGGGGGGTGATCATTGTTTCTCTAAACGTGGTAATGGATTTATGGCAACACCAGCTATGTTGATGGTGTGAAATCTCTGACTTAGCTACGCAGAAATGTCCAATTAGAAGAGCACTTAATTAACCATGGGCCAAGCGTGTTGGTGATGGTGCTGAAGGTAAGGAAGGCCTTTTCTGAACGGACCGATGGGAGGCCCCAAGGTCATGTAGGCCTATTTTCACTGATGATCCATCCTGTGCGTGTGTGTGTGTGTGTGTGTGAGACAGTTGAGCAAATTGTCAGATAATATTGTCTTGACGGAAATAAATAGAGGGTGGCAAGGTTTGTTTACGTTAAAACACAGCTGTCAGGGTGGAGAGCAAAGAGTTGAGAGTATTTCTACTTCATGTACTGTATCAGTGAATCCCTAGTATTTCTACATCATGTATCAGTGAATCCCTAGTATTTCTACTAGTGCTGTCAGACGATTAAAAAGGAAAAATTGTTTTTTATCGCGTCATTTCCGTTTCAGAGCATTTAGAAGAGCACCCGTTTTGAGATAAAAAACAGCCCATTCTGGACCATTCTATGAAAATCGTCTTTTACTGGAATATTCCACAACGTTGATATTCGTCTGCCTTTTTATGAATCGTTTTCAAATAAACGCTAGATGATCAATATTATACGTGCACGCAAGCACATTCGGGCCGCGCACGGATAATCGCCGCGTTGATTTCCTCTCAGACTTTTACAGTGAAACCGAAAGAGCCCATTTCACAAAACAGCTTATAACTTCATCAAAATTAGTCTGATTATCCTAACACTGATAACATAGAGTCCTTACCTGACATCCGATGGTATCCAACTGGTATATTCCAATTCCTGATCACCATTCGAAAAAATCGATAAGTGTATAGATCCAACGCGATACAGTAGAACTCCATGATCACTGATCAGCGGGGCTCAGAGGATCCAGAATGAACTGTGGTAACCCCGGCTGGATCAGTGGACTGGAAAATGTGGAGTACCGGATTTTTTCCCCCATCCATTTTCATTGAGTCCATTCCAAAATCCCTTATGTCATCTGAAAGACGATAGGGGGCGCTCTTTTCCACATAGGATCTCCGGCGGTGCTCGTGTATACTCGGGTAGGCTCGCGTGATGCAATATGATTTCAGATCGCAAAAAAAAAATAATAATAATCCGAGAAATCTCGTGAGTGGCTTTCAACCACATGATGATGATGATGATGATGATGAATGATTTTATTTCAGTCTTCTTTTACAAAGCATAGTAGTAGAATATTAAAATAAAAAAAAAAAAAATGACCGAAAAGGTGTAGGCTGAAGCCGAGGCTTATAATTGCCTACCCTTTTTTACATTACATTATTTACACACAAAAAATAATACAAAAAAGAAACATAATTCAGTAAATCATTTTGCAAAAACAAAAGGTTACAAAAGTTTCATAGTTTTATGTACAAAACATATACACACTTTATTTATATATATATATATATATATATATATATATATATATATATATATATATATATATATTATATATCTCTTTTTTTCTTTTTCTCCTATTGTGCATACTGCTTAGTATACATACATAAAAATAAACCCGAGATATCTTGTGTGTGGCAGTTAATCATCTTCCCTTTATTCATTTGCTTAGATTTTCCAGGTCTAGTCAATTTTAGCATGGTGTTATTCACAGTAAAAAAGAATTTATTGATATTCTCATTTGGTTCATTACAATTTACTCAAGCCTAGTAACAGACACAGTATTTCTGACACTGGGAATACATTCCCTGAGATACATAGATGTCCCTAGAATCAGATACCACGAACATGCAAATAAATTATAATAAAAAAAATCTGTAAATGTTTATTCTACGTTATTATGGAATGAATGAGATTTAAATTTATTATTTTTTAAATATTCGTTTTTTTTATTTTGAGTACATTTTCATAACGCGATAATTTGCTGTGTAATTAATTTATCTAATTAACGCGATAAACTGACAGCCCTAATTTCTACTTCATGTATCAGTGCTTCCTAGTATTTCTACATCATGTATCAGTGAATCCCTAGTATTTCTACATCATGTATCAGTGAATCCCTAGTATTTCTACTTCATGTATCAGTGAATTCCTAGTATTTCTACTTCATGTATCAGTGAATTCCTAGTATTTCTACTTCATTAAATTGTACACAGAGATCAGAAACATGGGACTGAGTGAGGATGGCACATGGCAAAGGTTGTGGGCAGGGTTTGAACCCACGGCGTCACAAGTACATTTTATGTGCCTTAGACTGCTGAGCCACAAGGACGCAAACACTTACTAAGACTTACTTATTATGTGAAACAGTGTTTACTAATGGTCTCTGGGCCTCCCTCTGGTGGGTCTCAACATGACAGTCACACTAGTCTGTTTTAAAGATCAGGCCACCGTCCACGTAGTTGGCCACAATAAGCAGGTTTTATTCAAAGCTTTTTGACTCTAGTTTAGACGCTTCATGACCCATTATTCTCATATTCTGGGAACAGGCTTTCTCTCCCCGTGAAACGAGCGATAAACAAGAGAATAAACCATGCCCTACAGAGAGTAAACTGCTGTTTACAAATCCTCACACAATTTGGCACTGTGAAAAGGAAGAATTGTTCTTGTTATGCCCAGCTTATGAACGTTAGTGTCTCATCGTCAATGATTTGTTTTTAGAAGATCTCTCTCCCATGCAAGAGTAAACACACCAAGTGTATCTTTGTTGCAACGGGATCTCGGTGTTTGTCCCAGAAATTCCCTGTGTGTACGTTTCATGTTCTCGGAAGTGTGAGAAAGCAGAGAAAAGCAACATGGTGTCCGGAGGAGTTGAGTGGCTCCCTGGGAGAGCACCAGTATGGTAAACTAGATTTAGGCCACATGCAGACGGAGACGGAACGGATCTTTTTCGTTTTCATAAAAAAATTCTTTCCGTAAACATTAAATCGTCTCAAGAAATATGTGTGTCCAAACGAAACCACTGAAAATGCTGTAACGCTGCCACAAATGTACAACATAAACGTCTTTCAATAGCTTCAGTGTTTTAGACTTTGCTCTTTTATTTTTAAACCCCTCGATCGGAAGTATTATTGTTGTTATCGCTAGCGGAACAACGTGTGTCGTCCGGTTCTGTGTTTTTGAGCTAACGCTAATACAAATGTTGAGATTGTTGGTGAACAAGCGACTAACTGCAGCTATGTTGTATCATGTTACTTTTTTGTTGGCTGGGTTTGCGCATGTGGGTTAAGGGAGAGGTGGGCTATTGCGTCATCGGTTCAGGAAAGATGCGTACTGGCTTGTAAAGACGGGAACGCAAGGGTGGCGTCTTCAGATTTGTTCACTCTGGGACCTGTTTTCAGAAAATAGAGTATTCAGGCTCCCAGAACGCGGTTCCTTGTGGACAAAATGTGCATACGATAAAATACTTTGGCGGATACACCCAAAATCGTCACCGTCTGGGCAAGGCCTTAGACTATCGCTCAAAGACACCAGCTGGCATCTCAATCACAGCGTTTGCTGTGGTGTGTCGACATAATTCAGATATCAATACCCATTTCCCCCCATTGTCTGAGGAAAGCAACGGTTATGAAAAGAGGACAGAGTTTGAGTTTGAAAAAATTTATGTTATGGGGTGTTCAACTTGGATTCACTTTTATTTAGAAAAATGCTGTCATAGCCTACTATTGCACTAGTGTTCTTAGATTGTTAAGCCTCCTAACAATCCATTATGAGATAGTAGTCAGTCTCAACAGTACGCAGGCAACGATGATTCATTATTTATTTTCTAGGCAATTTTGACTCATGAGTTCCAGTGGAATTTGTTCAAGGCTCCAGACGGTACAATTGACGACACTAACATCTGAATCATCTGCTCAATTACTCCTGCATTGTCAAGGTAATTATGTTGTCCACAGAAGGTGAAGCCTGACCAAGGACAATATGCATTCAGTAATGTCTGCATGTGGGTGTGTGAATCCGCAATAGCAAAGAAAATTTGGTGAAAGTGCAATAGCAATATACACATGATTAAACTGGGGTATATACTGTATAAATGGGTACTACTGAGTATGCATGCTAATCAGATGTATGTACAGTGTTATAGGATTATTAAAGTACAGTGATACAGGTATAAAAACACTATGGTAGTAAGTCATACTGGCCAGTGGTATAACTAGTCAGGCTATGTAGCCTAATGGATATATACAGAAATATTTATAGTATATACAGGTATGTAAAAAGGATTATATGCAGGTATATTCAGACAGATGTAGATGCATATATATATATATATATACGGTATATACAGCATTATTGTACAGAGTTATATGGGTAGACTAGAGTTTGAGGTAGGTATGATTACAGTGTAAGGCAGTTGTCGGGTATAAATTAAGTATAGGCAACAGTTCGGAGTTCGTACAGTATAGGTAACAGAGCCTAGAGTCAATGGAGTTTGGAGTTTATACAGTATGGGATAGGGATGCAGCAATACAGTTAGCCCTCGGTTCAATACGTACCTCTGTTTTTTTTTGGTCATTGTTTCGATACGCTATCATTTCTTTATTTTACTTAATATACGCATATAATTATATTGAGACACATTCCTAGTGTATTGTATAATATCAAATAAATATGTTTTTTTATATTTATATCTGTGTTTGGACTCTCCAACTTCCACTCAGTCACTGCATTTGTCAATTCCTCTGCAGAGTGAGTGCTTGTATGACTTTCATACCGGGGAGGAGTTTGGAGTACTGCGCTCTTCATCTCCCAATCAGCCATATACTGTCGCAGTGAGGCAACTCTCTGTTGCCCAAGAGGTCCAATTGAGGTGCGAGGCTCTGTGTTTTTGCCTATTCATCTTCAATGTCTTTGCACGTTGTTTCATAGAAGTCGGGAATTACTTTCGTGCCGAAAAATTTATGAGAGGGCACAGTGTGACGCGGATCGACCACTTTCATTAAGTGATGAAAGCCCACATCTCTAACCACGACATGGGCTGCAAATCTTTTGCAATGAACGTCCTCACTGCTCTGGTTATGGTTTTGTGTTTTTCTCAACCTGTAGGATGGGCTTGTTGGAAGGCATCTGAGAGAGACTCCTGTTTTTTTCCACTGACTGTATTTTTACCTGTTTGACTGTCCTGCTTCCAGACGGTGATATTGCTGGGTGGTGACGGCGCAGATGTGCGCTCATATTGAAGTGTTTCCATTTACGTAGGCGACACGTGTGAAGTAGCACTTGCAGACGGTCATGTTTCTGTTAAGTGTTTTCATTCCCACGTCATTGTATTCAAGCCAAAACCGAAATGTCCTCAAACTGCTGCCTCTCGACTCCGTTCGCCATGTTCCAGTGTTGTGTGAAATCTGACTCCAGTGTTGTTACCAACATCTGAGCGTGAGCAGTGATTGGATATTTACTTGCAGGGAGGGGTTTCCTCATCCCAGAGCGTGAGCACTAGTGATTGGATATTTACTTGCAGGGAGGGGCTTCCTCATCCCAGAGCATGGACACGGATACACACACGGAGCCAATTGGGAGAGAAATACAATGCATGGAAACTAGTAACACAAAATGTAAGTGCAAAACCGAAAATGCTGCAATTCACGAGCGTATTGAACCGTGGATGGCGTACCGTACGGTACAATAGTATATTGAGAATGTGGCATCCCTAGTATGGGGGTGGGGCTGTCATCATGGTACAGAGTTCCGAGAGATGACAGCTGAGGGGAAGAAGCTGTTCCTGAGTCTGGAAGATTCCTATAGCGCCTCCCAGAGGGAAGGAGGGCAAACAGTCCATCTCTGGGATGAGAGTCCTCGACAGCGCTGCATGCCTTCCTCAGACACCGTTTGTGATGAATGAACTCAATTGCAGGGAGTGATGTCGACCGGTGATGCGTTGGGCGGTTTTCACCAACCTCATGTAGTGCTTTTCACTTTTCAAATTCTCGATCCTATATTGAAATCGTTAAACCCCTATTGTTCAATATACTTGACATAGAGGTTTAGTGTGAAGTTCCAATGGACTACGGAAACCAGGGGGTTTCGCGTTATCATGAAATGGCCTTATTGTTTACCACAGGGGTCTCAAACTCAATTTACCTGGGGGCCGCTGGAGGTAGAGTCTGGGTGAGGCTGGGCCGCATCAAATATTCCACAAAAAAAGGGTTCCAAGTATTCCAAAAAAAGTACAACTGATCCAATCTTCTCATAAACTCACTAAAACCTCACAAACACCAGCAACTGAGCATTCTCAGTGGTGTCAGTGGACTCATCCACAGCTATGGAAATGCACTGCATTTTTTTTTATTCTATCACAAAGCTGTTCAAAATCAAATCATCACCCAGTATTTCAGTTATTCTGGTTGCTGTGCTATCTTTTGTTTGCCTTCAAACATGGTCTCCATCACTTCAGTCATACATTATTTTATTATGTATGCATCAGAGAATGGCTTCTTGTGTTTAGCCAACACCCATGCCACTGAGTGAGGACTTGCTTTTTCTTGTTGTGACATAGCTTTAACAATAATTCTGCTTGCAGCTTGATATGATGATTTCATTCCATTTGTTTTTGTGGTTCTTAGCACTGAATTTGGAGGAAAGGCTGCATCAAAATAACTTTTGTTTCGTAGTGGCGTTTCAAATTGCCATTCTTCACAAGAGCTACCGTTTCTTGGCATATTAGGCACATTGGTTTGGTGCTGGGAGGATGAACGCATATTTTTCAGTCCATTCAACATGAGCATGCCATATACCATATTTTTCTACTAACTGCCTGCTGGTGAAACTAGGCTACTAGCTACATTTATCTCACAGAGATACTGTAAAACTGGGAATGAGGTTACTAGCTACAGTACACGCAGATAGACTACCTGTAGATGCGCTGTCAACTCTCGCTCTGACTCGGCCCCGCTGAAAGAGACAACACTCATTCCGTGAAGACCCGCCCTACTCTGCTCTGATTCGCAGACTGTGGGTGGGGAGGGGGAGAAACGCTGACGGGATGCTGAATGTGATTGGACCAGAGTAGACAGACAGACACAGACAGGCAGAGCACCGCTTGCAGAGGAGACAGCGGAGAATTTCGAGAATGCCTGCCATACGCACTGGATATATTTTCCTTCAACTTGGTATCACTCCGGAATCACGTTTCAACCAAGTCACTAACATAACGTTGCTGTCATGAGCCTGTATATGTCAAAATACTTCCCAAAGGTCAGTGAATACCACAATCACAACACCAGAGGGAGCTCCACAAATCATGTTAAACCCAGATTTGGCTCAAACAAGGGACTAAACACGTTTCGCAATTATGCCAATTATCAATGTGGAACGCCCTACCCAAAGCTGTAAAGGAATGTGAATCACTACCCACTTTCAAAAACACTCAAAGAACACCTACGGGAGACTGCAATTCGAAACTGGCCCCTGTAAATGTCCTAACACAACCCCCTCCAGTAAATGACCAAGTATGGTCTTATCAATATTCCAATGTACAGTTTTGCTTGTACAGTTGTACAGTCCCCCAGCCACCCCTCCTACCCAACCCCCACCCACCCAACCACCTCCAATGTACAGTCCCCCCCCCCCCCCCCCCCCCCACCTACCCAACCTCCTCCAATGTACAGTTTCTACGTCAAATGTATATACTCTCTTTTCTGGACTCTTTTCGTATCACAAACGGTACTGTATTTGCAAATCTGGTATGTCATAAATGTATAGATGTAGCAGTACTGTATCTGATGTAAACAAGACTAAAGTCTTTCTCTGGTCTGCATCCCCTTAACAATTGTATTGAGCTGTACTGTACCCATTCTGCAATCTGTTAATAAAGTTTTCAATCAATCTGCGCTATGGTAGCCTACAAGTGATAAAATAAATAAAACATCCAACTCGCACAACGACTCGGCAACAAGTTGCGCGCGGGCCGCACTAACACTAAACTTTGTCAAGTAGGGGGCCGCAAAATATCCAGCGGGCCGCAATTGGCCCGCGGGCCGCGAGTTTGAGACCCCTGGAACTTTACCATATCACACAATATCTTAGTCTTTCTCCGAAATTACATCACAACATGCAAGCCACAAAGATGAGAGACTTTTGAGATAAGAGTAAATCCGTGGGTAGTATTATTTTAATATTGTCTACCCGGAAAATGATTTCCTATAAAGAAAGGGAACCTGCAATCGGCGGCGTCACACTCTGGGAATGATTGGATGCTTTGTACAGTGACTGACCACCCTCTCCAGCTTGTGTCTAGACCTTCTTCCAGGTTTCCATGGCGATGGATGATGATTAGTCTTCCACTCCATTTGAACACCCCGCTTGCCGCCAGCCAGTGGGTACCTTTGGGTTCTTTCTAATCTGATTATCCATCCTTGATCGATATCTTTCCCAGTTTTCATTAATTCCTCGTCTTCTCACCCCTTGGCTACGGCTCAATATTGCTTGTCCTTCAACCATTAATGACGCTTGGTTGGTTTTGTAATCGAATTTAAGGAGTCGGAGGCAAATTACTTTCAGAGAAATGCAGTTTTGTTAAGATGACAAAACCGGGGGTTAATCTGCAGATCAAAACCGAATATGGCTGGTGTCATCGGCTGTGTTTACTTGTGGTGGACTCAAGTCCTCATGGATTTATTTGATTTCCATCAGGGCTTTTGATCTTAGTGCTGAGATGAGGTCAAGTTGTTGTGTCTTCTTGCAAGTGGTCCATACTAAGCTGAATCACACAGATAACAGGTGTTTCTGACATAAACCAGGACATTGAACATCTCTGTGTGTTTGTGTCTCTCTCTGATTGTATGATCACTATACAGATGTCATGAAATATAAGTGTCATTTGAATACATGCACTACTTACTGTAAATTGTACCTAAATTGTACCTCATCCCATTTCTGCATTGCACTGTATATTGTATTGTAACTCAGTTACTTTTATACTCTGCATTGTATAATGTATATATGTACATTGAACACTTTTGTCTATGTACTTGACTTCTATTTTATACTTATTATACTTATTTTATACTTATCTATTTTTATCTAGCACAATCTCTGGAGCAAAACAGAAAGAAGCATTTTATATAAAAGTACTCTGTATTTTTGTATGACAACTAATAAAGAAACTTGAAACTTGAAATATATGCAAGACCATTAGAGATGTTCCACCACACTCACAGGTGAAGAGAGGGTTAGCAGCAGCGCATGGAGATTTGTTTTGATTTCGAACAAGCTCATTTCTCCTCATCTAGCGCACCTCGCTCGCTCTCTCTCTCCACACGTATTTATCCTACTCTGCAAGGGCTCCGATAAAGAGCCTTGTTGTTGTCTGCAGAACGCCGCGGCGCTCGTCTGAGGCTTATTACTCACTCTCCTCCGCGTGGGAGAGGGGCGTGCGAGGGCGGAGATGCATGTGCACACACATTGTTTCTCAGCCTGATTCCCGACTTCCAGCACCCAGGAAGTAGATGGAGGGGCCTTGAGGCCTGGAGATTAATCATCATAAAAGGCAACAGGTCTGCGCTTTATCCCGAGGAAGGGGCGCTCGTGGTGCGAGTGTGTACCCGACGGCGGCGGCGGCGGCGGCAGGAGAACACTCTGCGTCTGCGTTTTTTCATCCGTTGGTCTTTTTGCCCCCCCCCCCCCCCCCCCCCCGTAAATCATGTGGAAATATGAAAAGCAAAGAGGAGACAATAAAGCAGAGAGCTGGCATTAAAGACTACCTTGGAAGAATTGTGCGTTTGAAAGAACGGAATCTTCTCTGAAAGGGAGAGTCGTCCTGCACAGACACCGGCACTGATCCCGTTCCTCAGCACTTGTACTCGAATAGCCTATATTCTTCACCCTAATTAGTCAAGATTGAGGTTAGCTGTGCGTAATGGGTGATGCGTATAGACTGCTAGCTTGCTCTAGCAGCACACTGTTCACACTTCGCAAAATAACGAGACCATTAGCAATGATTTTCTTTTGACGATTATGTTTTATGACATCCACATTGGGGCGTAATTAAAATGCATTTGATATGCAGCATTGATATGCTGTTAATTGATCAGCACATGACATCTTGGTTCTCTTGTCAGTTATCCACAAGCTAAATGTTATATCTTGTTTTGCTCATATGTATTTAGTTTGTCTTGTGTTTGTAATGTGTGTGTGTGTATGTGCCTATATTTATTTTTCACTGCCGATCCAGATACTGAGCTCTAAACCTTGATTATCGTCCAATTGACCATATCCACACAGCGGCCATTTTGCTCTTATGTCATGCTCAGGCTCGGCTCCCTGTTCCCACCTTGGAAATTCAGAGTCCAATCAACCTGCTACTTTAACTGAACAATATAGACTGAACATTAGACCATTAGTTTTGGGGTCATTGTGCAAAAATTATTGAGGTATACCTTTCTACAATGAGACGTAGAAGAATGCTGTTGTTGATTACGCTCTGCGTCTTCTTGCCTCCTGAGACCCGCTCTCACCCGGGCTCCTGTGGGCTAATCAACGGCTATTCTCTGTCCTCGCTCCACGACGGTGGAGCGCCATGTAGTGAATAATAGGTTGTCCGTGATGAGCACTTTTGCTTTGATTTCTGACTTATTGGCATCACAATTTAGTTTTAGGGACAATTCTCCTCGTAAAAACACTTCGTTTCACCGTTTGTTATCGGCTGATATCTGATACCAGTACCAGTATCGGTGCATACCCTACGTGTGTCTTCTTCCCAATAAGAGATCTTCAGAGACCGCTAAAGACGGAGACGTGAAACTGAAACCTGAACACTCCGTGAGCGTACCCGTTCACGACTTACACTGTTTGAGAAAACGTCTTAAATGCGTCCTCAAGACATTACTGTGAAGACATTGAGTCATCTCACGACAGCCTGCTCAGCAGAGCGTGTCTCAAGAAGACCTGAGCAATCCCGTGACCTGACGCGTCTTAAAAGGGTCTCAGGCTGTCTCGAGATGTCTCGACGCATACAATTATCTTCAGTCGTCTTGAGGTAGTGGTGATGATGGCTGGGTGTGTTGATAGAACTCCCAGAACTACTCTTCTAAGCAATCTGCAAGCTTTCCCCTATGAGTTTGCCATCATATAATTTGAATATAATTGGTTTACTTGCAAATTGATTCCTCCTTTTCATTCAATGTCACTGTCTTGAGATAGAAGAAGCCATATTTGAAGATTGCTGTGATAAATGAGTCATTTAAGTAAAAGCGGGGTAGGGGGGGGTGGAGTCTAATCTTGTATTGAGATGCCCCACACAGTCCCTGAAAAGGTTAGTGTAACTGCTAAATGTATTTCACACACACACACACACACACACACACACACACACACACACACACACACACACACACACACACACACACACACACACACTGGTCGTTACAGAGGTAGGGAAGTACTCACACGTCCACACATGTACCCACACACATTTTGGTGCAAAGGCACACTTTGCATTCCAGTCTGGATCTCCATTAGGGGAAATGCACGCCATTGTAATTAGCGGTAAACAGATTTGTCCCATGCTCCCTTTATGACCATGTTGTTCTTGCACAAAGGCAAGATGAATGGCCATATATTTGATACTATGTACTTTTTCAATTAGCGGACGTTTTCTGGGGCTGTGACTGTCTCCCAAGGGCACATTTCTTGGAATAGACGACCTCAGAGTGAAGTTGAGGAGCTTGAATTCATTAACAATTAGAACACATTACCGTGGAAACTACAAATGGAGAAGATGAGCTTTGGTTCTTTTTAGTCTTATCTTTTTGCCTCCATCTCACTTAGGTAAAGCTGTTGTTGTGGGAGAACCTCATAGCTGAAATGGTGGTATCTTGTTATTTTCGGTTTATTTTATTCTAAATGTGACCGTTGGTGTCAAATGCTCCTTCATGTGTTAAGTACCGATGGAATTGTGTGAAAATTACTACATACCCACTACTTAAAGCTGCCCGGGTAGTTTTGAGAAGAAAACAATACCTCTACATTAATTATTATTACATAAATTATTTAATATTGGTTATGATCTCGACAGGAATCCCTATCAAATCACCCTTTGAAACAAAGTGACCCAACATTGAGCGTAGAGGATGCTTCTTTGAAACAAAGTGACCCAACATTGAGCGTAGAGGATGCTTCTTTGAAACAAAGTGACCCAACATTGAGCGTACGTAGAGGATGCTTCTTTGAAACAAAGTGACCCAACATTGAGCGTAGAGGATGCTTCTTTGAAACAAAGTGACCCAACATTGAGCGTAGAGGATGCTTCTTTGAAACAAAGTGAACCAACATTGAGCGTAGAGGATGCTTCTTTGAAACAAAGTGAACCAACATTGAGTGTATAGAGGATGCTTATTTGTCTGATAAAGATGGTGGGAGGGCAGGTGTACCACAACAGAACTCCAGGGATCCAGTTTTTCTAAAGATGCATATATCATAATTAATTTTGACTGTTCAGAAAAAGAAAAAAAAAACGACCTGGAGTAGCTTTAAAGGACAGGTTCCTCTCACAAGGCTCCAATACAATGGGTCAAGTGTTTGAGCCTTCAAAATACTTCAAAATGTCCTTCTCCAAAATAGGAAGCTCACAGCATAATCAGATGTGCCTTACAGTATGTTCTACTGATGAGATGGTTGCAAACTGTCACTGTCAAAGGTTAGAATGGGTTTCATAGGCCTTGTGCTACCGAAGCTGCTCAGTTGCATTCATAACTGGCCTATGAAACTCATTCTAACTTTTGATAACGATGTATGATTCGCAACCATTTCCTCACTAGCACACACATAGCATATCCTTGTCGATGGCACAGCTCATATGGTCATGGAAAACCTGGAAAAGTCATGGTATTTTAAAAAGTGTGTTTATCAGGCCTAGAAAAGTTTAATTGACCAAATATATTGGAATTGTCAGATCTTTCTTTCTTTCTTTCTTTCTTTCTTTCTTTCTTTCTTTCTTTCTTTCTTTCTTTCTTTCTTTCTTTCATTCATTCATTCATTCATTCATTCATTCATTCATTCATTCGTTCGTTCGTTCGTTCGTTCGTTCGTTCGTTCGTTCGTTCGTTCGTTCGTTCGTTCGTTCGTTCGTTCGTTCGTTCGTTCGTTCGTTCGTTCGTTCGTTCGTTCGTTCGTTCGTTCGTTCGTTCGTTCTTTCTTTCTTTCTTTCTTTCTTTCTTTCTTTCTTTCTTTCTTTCTTTCTTTCTTTCTTTCTTTCTTTCTTTCTTTCTTTCTTTCTTTCTTTCTTTCTTTCTTTCTTTCTTTCTTTCTTTCTTTCTTTCTTTCTTTCTTTCTTTCTTTCTTTCGTTCTTTCTTTCGTTCTTCTATCCTTCCTTCTACCCTCACTCCTTCCTTCACTCCTTCCTTCCCTCCCTCCCAGGTACATAATTTCAGGCTTGGCTGCTCGTAGATCTAGTTACCTTTCGAAGAAGTAATTGCCTAACCCAAATAATACATGTCTTGACTACTTCAGTCCAATAAGACCTGTGATATTCAAATTGGCTATTCCAAAATATTAGCCTAAATAACTAAAATTGAGAATAATAAGCAAAAAGAAATACTTAAGAAATCCGACGATCGATTTATCACTGACCACTGTGACTAATGTATTCAAATCCCCCTCAACGCGGGAATGTAAATCCCACAATAAGGTGAATTTTAGACCGAGGCCGCTTTGAGAAACATTAGTCGAAGTTATGGACGTGGCAATGGGAGACTTTTCATTCCTGTATTTATGAGCATAGGGCTGTCTCCCCACAGCCAGGGCCACAGCGAGAGGCCAGCGGGCGGAAGATGAATACATGATAGCTGCACTCCCCAGACATTACTAAACGAGCAAACTGCCAGTTTACAGCTACCTCTCAATGTAACCTGCATGTTTTATAGATGAGGAGAAGCTCACTAACTGTCGGGGAATGAAAGCTCTTCTCAGGATGGCACCATAATGGCTTCTCAGTAAAATGAGATGCCGCTTTAGGGATGTTTATCATTGCACATTTTGGCAACTTTCCTTTTACTGCCCAAAAGAAGGCGGCAACAATGTCTATGAGTGAATTTCGAGGCTTTTATTTCATTAGCCAAGTATGTGTCTCTGTTCCACGGGCTGGCTCATTATGGGAGCGATGTTCCGGTGCTTTATAACTCAGATGGCAATCAAGGGGGAAATTATTTGGAGCACTTTACTGTAAAGAGTAAAGTAAATAGCTGTGAATATCTATGGACCTCCTGCCCTAATGTGCCATTAAGAGCCAAGGCACTCGATGTTCCATTCATGTGCTGTTTTATAGGTCTGTGTTTAGATTTTTAGAAGTGCTGATGGTTCCGTTTGGCTGATTTCACTCGACGTTAGGGACGCGCCGTGACCGGTACCAGTGTGGGATGTCGGTGCCGAGACTAGGTTGAAATATTTTATCCGTATCTGAGAATCCCCCCCCCCCCCCCCCCAGTAGTGACATCTTGACACCAAGAGCCGTGAGGCTCGACCTGAGGCTCAATCAGGTTAGAACAAATCCAATGTAAAAGAGAATTCGTTTGAAGTGATTCAAAAAAAAATTATATACTGTGTGTGTGTGTGTGTGTGTGTGTGTGTGTGTGTGTGTGTGTGTGTGTGTGTGTGTGTGTGTGTGTGTGTGTGTGTGTGTGTGTGTGTGTGTGTGTGTGTGTGTGTGTGTGTGTGTGTGTGTGTGTGTGTGTGTGTGTGTGTGTGTGTGTGTGTGTGTGTGTGTGTACAGTATGCACATTCAGTTGGGGTCGGCAACCTGCGGCTCCGGAGCCGCATGCGGCTCTGCTAATCAGCTGCGGCTTCATTTTTTTTGTTCTCTTATATTTGGAGATCGATGTCATACTGTGACACTGAAATGAAAAAATATTTAGTCAACAAAAATATTTCATCAACTAAAATATACAGTACGTCACACCCCGCGCCTCTCCCTGCCGTCTGCAAGTGGCAAATTAATTTTTTTTAAATAATTTATTAGCATTTTTACAGCTTTATTGGTCACGCAGGACCGACAGAGGAGAGGTGGGGGAGACATGCGACAAATAACGACGGGAGCTGGGATCGAACCCGGGTCGGCCGCGTAGGTGCGCGAGGCACTATGGTATGCACCACGAGGGCGCCCTGCAAGTGGCTAATCTTGAGTAAGCTAACCATGGATAAATCCAGAAAAAGGAAGGTCTGAGGAAAATAGAGGGTTTAATTCAGCATGAACAGATTAATTTGCTTTCACGACTAACGTTGCAGGATTACCTGTATGCCTGATATGTGGTGCGAAATTTGTCTATTTATTTTATAGAAATATTTCCACAAATAAGGGAAGGACTCAAATAGAGCTGCATTGTTCAGGGTTTTATTTCAAAGTAGGTCTACAGATGCCAGTGTTTTTTCTCCTTTTCTGTGTTTTATTTCAAAGTAGGTCTACACATGGTAGTCTTTTTTCAAAGTGGACTACTTTTTATTTGATAAATGTTCCACAAATAAGGGAAGGACTCAAATGTACCTGAATAGTTCAGGGTTTTATTTCAAAGTCAGTCTACAGACACCAGTGTTTTCAAGTTTCAAGTTTCAAGTTTCTTTATTAGTTGACATGCAAAGATACAGAATACCTTCACATGGAATGCTTTTTTCTGTTATGCTCCTATGAGGATCATAGGACACTTGGATCATACACATACAGCTCATTACAGTAATATTCCACAATTATTACATTTTAGATAGTAATAATGGTACAGAGCCTTGAGACAAACATATGCATATTCACCACCGCAAACAGACTGGCAGCCGTCATAGGCAGCGCCATTTACGGAAGGAGGGGGGAGTGGGTTGGGGTTGTTACAGGACTGTAGGGGGGGGGGTAGTGATCCCTCACACGAGGCAGCCGACAGTGCAGCGTCAATGCACCACTAATCGCCACTCTTATCTCCCAGAGGGCCTTCGACTCCAGCAGCTCCCTGTTTTGACCTTCGTCCAGGAATTTGTTTTGGCTGACTGACTGGCCCATTTATCCCAGCCACGTCACTTTAAATTTGATTTGAATAGAGTGAAATATAACTCTATTGATTTGAGTGGAGTGAGTTTTAACAACTCCGTCCAAATGACTGAATGCATTATTAGTCCAAGTGTCCAAGTGTCTTATCAGTTCATTTTGGTAGATCCTGTGCGCGGTAAACAGATCCAAAATCTTCTTATTGCAGTCCAAAAGCTTCGATAATCCAAAAATGACCACGTCTTCAAGTTTGTAGCCCGATTATGATGTCCCAATAGGCAGAGAGGGTTAGCCTTATTCTGCTTCTTGAAGAAAATATGCAATCCACTGATTAGATCCATTTAGAGTTGATTTGAGTATAGTCCGGCCACCGGCACGAAGCAGAGCATAGCAGCGTCGGGCTCCATGGAGCAGTAGAGGCGGCGGTAGGAACGGCCTTGAAGGCCTAGGGAGAGAGGAAAGAAATGCGACTTGTCTCTGCAAGAGGTGGGAGGGAGTATTTTGTGGGAGGAGTTTTGTCTCCTCTTCTGTGTTTTATTTAAAAATAGGTCTGCATATTTCCCAGAACGTGAGATATAGGCACAAATGCATATATTAGATCATCAAATGCAGTTTGATACCGATCGACGCTATATTAAAAATGTCAACTGTACATAGGGTCCTAAGGGTTATGACTGATCATGCACGGGTGAACGAAGGGGGGGGGGGGGGGTCGTTTATAATTCCGTGATAGTCGTTAGATGCTTCATGTAGTATGGGTGATATATTGATCAGAGCAGTTTGTATCGAAAATGATAAACAAAAACGCTGAAACTCACGTCAGTCTCCTCGTACCGTTGGGCGATGAGAGTGGAGGAAACAGATCCCAGTTATGTGGTGGGGATCTAGGCGATCCATTTCCGGTTTGTATATTACTAATACACGCCCAAATCATGTAGATTATTGAGTTATGGCAAAGATCCATATCCACGGTGTGTGTATTGAGTCCCGCGACGATAAACGAGTGGCCGGACGGAATAGGGAGACGCACCGGGATCACAAGAGATCCACTTCCGGTTGCAACTCGCCGATCAGCCACCAGGTGGCAGTATTGAAGCGTTGCAGAGTTGTGCTGGCTCACACAGCATCAGACCAGCCTCCGTGATGGAAATATGAATACCATGGCGAAAATATGAAATTATGATCAGAATCACGTCGTACGCCGTTATTGGCAGAATTCGCATGAACTTGAAACCCGTCGTACGACGTTATTGGCGGGGAAAGTGTTAATGCAACAAACTGTGTGCTATAAGTATAAAGTATAATAAATCGCAAATTACTTTGGGTATGCAATTGTCAGGCGTTTTATGCTAAATGTGGGGTATGCTTGGGGATATATAGAACGTTATACACTGTTATCTTCATTTTAAGGGTAAATAGGTTGCGCAGCTTTTGTGGGAGGGGGGAAAAGTGGCTCTTTTGATAGTAAAGGTTGCTGACCCCACGCCACACACACACACGCACACACACACACACACACACACACACACACACACACACACACACACACACACACATACTTACATCATAACATATAACATTACAAGTTAACAGGACAAAGGACCAATATACAAAGGACCAAAGATGCCTAGAAGCGTGGCTAACGCTAATGGCACGCATACCAGAGGCTAACTGCCTAAGAAAACAGGCACAGAGGCACTGAAAGAGGATTTCACCCATCTAATGAACACACTGACTAGATCAAGATGTATCCATCAGTGGACCAATTGCATGCTTTCGCAGAGGACAAGAAGCCTTCTGTCGACTCCTTCAGACATTAAGCACCCCCACAGCCCAAGTAAAAAATATATACAGTATATATTTCTTTTTATAGTCGACTATCAGTCGACTATCGGCACATTTTGGCCAATAAAAGTCAACTATTCAAATCCTTAGTCGAGGACCGCCCTAGTACACACACAGACATAATACTTACATCATAACATATAACATTACAAGTAAACATGACAAAGGACTAGTACACGCACACACAGACATAATACTTACATCATAATAACGTTACAAGTAATCAGGCTTGGACTAGTACACACACACAAGACAAGCTCCAATATACAATAATCCAATATCCATATATATATATATAATATATATACTGGCACTTCACAATTAGGAATGCACATATTTAATACATATTTAATAGTCTATGGACGGTGCTAATTTCTGGTGAAAGAAGGTCATGGTTGATAAGATGACAGACATCCTTTTATTGGTAACGGTGGAGAGAGAGAGAGAAAGAGACTCTTATTATGCGCAACGCAAGTAAGCGCGCACTGCATTCCGAGAGAGAGAGAGAGAGAGAGAGAGAGAGAGAGAGAGAGAGGCTGCACAGTCTACCCGCCAAAGTGGCTGGTAAGAGTGACAGAGTTACACGCCACTGCCGAATTCTACCCGCATTTGGCGGGGGTGTTAATGTCAAGCCCTGGCTGTCACTCAAGCAGCGAGGCGGAGAGGAGAAACGGAGAGAAGCAGGCGAGTGCGAGGTGCCCGAATATTAATTCATTTCAATTTCGAATTAGACCACATCATTACAATTAGATTCATAACATTTGACCGGAATTCGATCGATATTTGAAAAAACAAACAAAACATTTTAAACGTTCTACCCCTAGAACGAACCATGGATTGGAGTAAAATTGGGGAAAAACTGGGGCGGACATTGAAACCAAACACTAAATTAGCCTCAACCACCACCTGCTACAAATAATTACAGAGGACAGGTTGCTGGGGAGAGCGATCGAAGGCGAAATTGGAGACATGCTCCCAAGCTGCAGGCTAGAGTGAGAACATTTCTCTCATTTTCACTCATTATTGTACTGCGCTTCTCTCCCAACCAACGGGAGATTATTGGATTATTGGGAGCTTCATATGCCCGTGAAATGCCTGTTTGGCTTTTAAGTGGACAAAGAAAGAAGCTAGCAAGGACTTAGCCGGTAGATAGAACAAAAGGGCTTACTTGGGGGTCATAAGCATGCAAGATTAGCGGGTTGCTGCTAGCGACCATGGTGACTAGAGTTACTCCCTTGATACTGAATAAAAAGTTCTTAGTAAAAAATAATAGGACTTTGCTTGGGACTCGAGGTTAGAAGAGATGGGATTTGACCCTCTGCGATGGAGTCCCGTCCAGGTAGGTGTAGTAGTAATAATAATAATAGTCAACTTTATTTGTATAGCACCTTTCATACATAAAGTGCAGACATATAAAATCAGTTTTTCACACACTAACATCCCAACAGGCCACATTGTTTATGGTTTGATTCAGTTTTAAATAGACAATAATACAAAGAGTAAGATAGAATAGACAGAGTAAAATAGTGCAATTATGCAGTGCAGTAAAATAGTAGAATAGAATAGATCAAATCTTTTTTTTTTTACAGTGCAATAAAATAGTTCTGGATTACTGTTCAACAGTACAAAGTCGTCTTTACCTTCTCTGTTTGGTATCCACAGTTTAAAACTTGACAGTCTTCCCTGCTGTTTGATACCCACTTTGACCCTTCGAACCTCCCAGCCAGGGCAAACCTCTCTCTCAGGGCAAACCTCCCTCTCAGGGCGCAGTTCTAGGCCTGGGTCCTACACAGTTTTAAAGCCTGACAGTCTTTTGTTTGATACCCACACCGTTTAATACCTTACAGTTTTGAATCTGTAATAAAAAGCAATAGACAGAGTAAAATAATACAGTGCAATAAAATAGTAGAATAGTAGTACTTAGTACACCTAGTCTGGTCCATGCCACAGAAGAGATTAGTCATCTCTGCTCCAACAAGGCTTACAGGCTTCACTTACTCAGGAGAGAGGGAGGGACACTTGCACGACTTCAGAAAAAGAGCAATAGTGATGTGATGGTTATGAAAAATAAAAATTTATTAAATCATCAGATTCCGGTTAAACAATGCGATATTCTTTCTTTTTAATGTCATATTATGTTATATTCAACCGTGTTCGTGTGCACAAAATAAACACAGGCTTCAAGTACAAGCGCATATAAAATGACAGTCTTTCCACAATTATACCCGAGTTGTTCATGCTGCTGGCCAGTATGACTACTACCGTACTGTCTTTAGACCTGTGTCACTGTTCATATTAATACTACAGTATGACTACTACCGTACTGTCTTTAGACCTGTGTCACTGTACATATTAATACTACAGTATGACGACTACTACCATACTGTCTTTAGACCTGTGTCACTGTACATATTAATACTACAGTATGACTACTACCGTACTGTCTTTAGACCTGTGTCACTGTACATATTAATACTACAGTATGACGACTACTACCATACTGTCTTTAGACCTGTGTCACTGTACATATTAATACTACAGTATGACTACTACCGTACTGTCTTTAGACCTGTGTCACTGTACATATTAATACTACAGTATGACTACTACCATACTGTCTTTAGACCTGTGTCACTGTACATATTAATACTACAGTATGACTACTACCATACTGTCTTTAGACATGCGTCACTGTGCATATTAATACTACAGTATGACTACTACCATACTGTCTTTAGACCTGTGCCACTGTACATATTAATACTACAGTATGACTACTACCATACTGTCTTTAGACCTGTCACTGTACATATTAATACTACAGTATGACTACTACCATACTGTCTTTAGACCTGTGTCACTGTACATATTAATACTACAGTATGACTACTACCATACTGTCTTTAGACCTGTGTCACTGTACATATTAATACTACAGTATGACTACTACCATACTGTCTTTATACCTGTGTCACTGTACATATTAATACTACAGTATGACTACTACCATACTGTCTTTAGACATGTGTCACTGTACATATTACTACTACAGTATGACTACTACCATACTGTCTTTAGACCTGTGTCACTGTACATATTAATAATACAGTATGACTACTACCATACTGTCTTTAGACCTGTGTCACTGTACATATTAATACTACAGTATGACTACTACCATACTGTCTTTAGACCTGTGTCACTGTACATATTAATACTACAGTATGACTACTACCATACTGTCTTTAGACATGTGTCACTGTACATATTAATACTACAGTATGACTACTACCGTACTGTATTTAGACCTGTGCCACTGTACATATTAATACTACAGTGTGACTACTACCATACTGTCTTTAGACATGTGTCACTGTACATATTAATACTACAGTATGACTACTACCATACTGTCTTTAGACCTGTGTCACTGTACATATTAATACTACAGTATGACTACTACCATACTGTCTTTAGACCTGTGTCACTGACACTGTACATATGAATACTACCGTACTGTCTTTAGACCTGTATCACTACATATTAATACTACAACTCCGTACATACAGGCTGATTAGCACTACACCCAGTAGTACTAATGTATATATTTTATACCCAGTTTAATCACCTTCTATATCACTATTCCACTTTACTGTTACATTTGCACTCTGGTTGGATGCCAAACTTAATTTCGTTGTACTGTACTAGTGCTGTATAATACACTTGAATCTAATCAAGTTGAAAGTTTTGTTTTATTTGTCACATATAAGGTACATGTACATTATAGTGAAATGCTTGGTTCTGTATGACCCTCTGGAAATTGTGCTTCATACAGTAAAAGGAAAAGAATAAAGACCAAACACTATACAAAATATACAGTATACAGAACTACAATGTACAAAATGCAAAAGCAAAATGCAAAAAAAAGAGGTAGTGCAAATCTAGGAATAAATAGATAAAATGTGGTGGGACTCTATTCAAAATTTTAATCTAATTAATTCAAGACTTTATAGTTAATTAATCGAAATTAATAACATTTTAATCGCATATCAATATTTGATGCGAAAAGCAACATTTTTCAATTCAAATGGATTTTGGTATACGAGTGAATCAATGAATATACATTATACATATACGTTTAAGCAGCAAAATCCTGTATTAGCTACTACACAGACCAACAGATCAATGCAATTTTTAACAAAGTGCAGCAATTTTAGGAATAATATATATAGCGCAAAGGACCTTTTGTAAACTCAAGCACTTTCGAGGTAAAAGTAAAACGCAGTAGGCCTACTTTCAAGTACATTCCAGAACAGTTGACCAATTTTTTTTTTTAAATTAAAACTCTTGATTGATCTCAATTTCTTTTATTTTTTCAGTATTCTGTATGAACAAACCAGAATAAGAAAAAAAGTAATTTGGGATTTATTATACTTTATACTTATAGCACATGCATGAGTCTGGTCCTATTTCAAAGGTAACATTCTTACACAATAAAGAAAAATCATCATGCGATTAAAAGCATTTATTTAACTTTTAATTCTTTCTGTAGTTAATTAATCACAATTAATGCGATAAAGTCCCAGCCCTGTACTGTTTAAAAAGAGTTTGAAGTGTTTAAAGTGACTCTAATATGATCATCTAATATAATATCCTTCAGTATTGTATCAAGAAAGTGTGGTTGATATCGATATCTGTACCTCGTTCTGCTTATTTTTTCTCTTCTTCTTTATTGTTGCCATTCGGCTATTTCTGTTCAGACCTCCCTCCCGACTTGAGTTAGAAGGTCAGCGCTCTGACCAGACTTTTCAACACCCTCAGCGCAGCGTCTCTCCCGAGGTGCGGCAGCGAGTCCATTTGCGTGTGAAGACCGAGGCCTTGATCAACACCAGTCCTCCTCCGTCTTTGAGTCAGGTGTTCCAGGAGGGCAGGTGTCACTCGCCTATGATGCACACACCAGATACACACACACGAGAGAGAGGGGAGAGGGAGGGAGGGAGGGAGAGGAGGGAGAGAGGGAGGGAGGGGGGCGGGAGAGATGGAGGGAGAGGAGAGGGGAGGGAGGGAGGGGGAGGGAGAGAGAGGGAGAGGGAGGGGGAGAGATGGAGGGAGAGGAGAGAGAGAGAGGGGAAGGAGGGGGAGGGAGGGAGAGGGAGGGGAGTGAGAGAGAGGGGAGAGAGATGGGGAGGGAGAGAGAGAGGGAGGAAAGAGAGGAGGGGAGAGACGGGGGAGAGAGGGAGGGGGAGAGAGAGGGAGGGGGAGAGAGAGGGAGGGGGGGAGAGAGATGGAGGGAGAGGAGAGAGAGGGGGAGAGAGGGAGGGAGAGGAGAGAGAGGGGGAGAGACGAGGGGAGAGGGAGGGGGAGAGATGAGGGAGGGGGAGAGAGGAGAGAGAGGGATAGAGAGAGGGAGGAAAGAAAGGGCGGAGAGAGAGAGGGGGAGAGATAGAGGGGAGAGAGAGATAGAGAGAGAGCGAGCGAGAGAGAGAGGATAGAGAGAGAGAGACTTGCTGGCCTTCCCAGCACCTTCACAAAAGCCTCGGGGCATCACACAAACACTTCACCCCCTCCCTGACACAGTAACCCAATAGCTACCCTTCAATGTCTCAACACCTTCCCAGGGTGAAAAATGTCCCTCACCGGCTCGCACCCCAGGATGTTGACCTGGCAGCGGCAGGTCACCACTCTGAGACAAAAGAGATTCTTATCGGGGCCCCACCACCCTCAACAACAACCCCACCCCCCCCAGCCTCCTTGACTGTGAGCAATGACTTCTCTGAAACTTAATATCAGTGATATCATCTAGGTGCTTCTTTACCCTTGCTCGGGATTGAGAGGGGGTGTTGTTAAGAAATACCACCAGGCCCCCGGCTGACGGTAGAAACACCCCCAAGGAGCAATGGCCAGTTTGGTGCCATTAAGTGGTGTGTAATACAAGACTGAATGACACGAATAGAGAGAGAGAGAAAGAAAGAAAGAGAAAAGTGGAGGACTGAGAACAGAGGTTAATGTGCCATAACTCATTTCCTCTCCTCCCTCCACCACATTGATTCAATATCGGGGAGAAATTACAAGCGACACTTCTGCCCAATCTATTTAATTTATTTGATATTTTTTATCCAGTAACTTGTTTTTCAGTTTTGTTCCATTATTTCCCTAACGCCGCTCTCCTTTCTTTATATGACAGGGAGAAAAAAAGGAAGAAACGAACACCCAAGGTTATTTGCGATGATGGATATTTCACCCTAGGTGTGCTCAAATGGATATTGATATTCAGATATTATCCGGTGCACTGGTAGTTCATCTGTGACTTGGCGCATATCCCATGTTATAATAGCGGGGATTATCCCGCCTATGAGGAATGGGGATATAATCGCCGGGATATGCCGATTATTATCCGGGATACGGAGGCATGTGAAGTAAACAGTTTACACTTCATGGTTTTATGGTCTGTGGGAGTTCTGTTTCCATGGTAATCAGGATATGAATATGTCCATAAACACCTCATCCCGTCTTTGACCTGAACCAGTAGATTAGCCAGTATCCTCAATAAGAACATACACACTTAACACACTCGTATAGTGGCCAACAAGGTTTACTGGGTAAAGTATACAGTATATAGGTACTATATATTTGGGGTTTAGTGCAGAACGGGTTACATAGAACACTAGTCCTCCACTACTTAATTTGCATAATCCAGGGTTTCTTTCCTCTTCTGTGACACCCAGTGAAAATGATTATGCATGGTATGTATAATAATAATATAATATAATAATTATAATTGTTATTCAGGATCGTTTCCATAGAGGAATTGGTAGAATGTGTGTGAATATCAAAATTGGGGTCATGCTGATATTTCAGGGCACCAGTATTGTTCGCTGATGTTCGACAGAATTTTTAGGATCGGCTTAACCCTTTCACTACCACACTACCAAAGGGTTAATCCTTTCACTGCGACAATACAGAAGGTTAACCCTTTCACTAACACACTACAGAATGTTAACCTTTTCACTGCCACACGACAGCGGGTTAACCCTTTCACTACCACACTACAGAAGGTTAACCCTTCCACACCGTCTGTAGTGTTGGTAGTGGAAGGGTTACACCTTCTGTAGTGTGGCAGGGAAAGGGTTAAAGGTGAAATGAGAAACATGTCCGCATTATGATTTTATAAAAACGACTAGACCTATGTTATATATTTAGTTGAGTTGTGTAACTTACATTATCCCAAATGTTTCCAACAATGTTAGGAATCCGTCATTTCAATCAAGAAAACGGAACATTCCACGCGGTCGCCGGTCTGCGCTATATCTCATGTCCACAGTTATTAGCATTGTTTGTGGAGTTGATGAATCCATGTGAAAGAAAGTATCAATTATAAAGTTAATTGTTTTTAAGATTTTTGCAGTTGAAAAATGTCCTTTTAACACTGCTACACCACAGTTGACACCTCTGGTGGTGCAAAATCCTAACACACACACCACACGCACACCACACACACTCTCACAGACACACACCCACACACACACCATACACACTCTCACCCACACACACTCTCACCCACACACACTCTCACCCACACACCACACACATACCCACCCACACACCACACACACTCACACACACACACACACACACACCCACACACATACCCCCCCCCCACACACCACACACATACCCCCACACACACGCCACACACACACACACACACACACACACACACACACACACACACACACACACACACACACACACACACACACACACACACACACACATGTGCACACAAAGCATCTTGATCTATGAATATTTATGAATATGTTGTTGGCTGACGACTTAGGCAAATATCATCCAATAATATCTGCATTCCAATCCATCCGTCTTGCCCCTGTTTTTCACATTAATATTCCGTCCCACCAAGTGCATTCATAAAGTTTTCATGAGGGGCGACTAAACTTGATCCCTAAATGCTTCAGCTATTACCAGCTGCACCATGGCATCCAGAGCTGCAAACACGAGACACGTCTAAGAACCGGGGCGAACTCATTAGAAATGGCAGTGAATTCCCACAACGATATTATTATTTTATTACATCTTTTCTCCATCTCATTATGGGATTTATAGATTGGCTGTGTACACAATGTAGCAAGACATTATGAGCTAACGAGCTCACGGCAGATCAACCCACTGTGCTCCGTGGCTAATGGCTCGTCGGGAACGCACAAGAAGAACCTCCGTCTTTTTAATCCCCGTTTGGAATCAATTATCAAGCTATTCTGAGGAATCCGCCGTCTTTATCATCTTGTCAATCGGCCACGGTTTCCAAGCGTTTATCCATCATCCATTCTGCCTGACCAACCAGAAGGGTTCGCTATAATCAAATAATCAATTATCCATTCAACCTGGATCAATATCTTACCTTCTGAGGCTGCCAATCCACTGTTCCTTTTATTGGATATCAGTAAATTCTGAAATTCTGAAAAAAAGACTGGGGTGAGCTTGGGAGAGCGTCTGTCAGTGTGTACGTGTATTTTGATGTCCTGTGTTTTGTTTTGTTATGTATTGTATGTTTTGTATTTTATGTTAACTCAATCTGCGCCATCCACGTTTATATACGTGTTTGGCCAACAACCGTTGAACGCCAACCACGTATATATACGTTATTTGATAGTTTTTCATTATTCATCCGGGGACCTCAGTGTTACCATAGGGAATGAGTCTGAGTTTGCCAAAGTGCAATACCGGCCGCATCCAGCTAGAGGGCGGTATTGAGCACCCTTTGAAACCTTGTATCTTGGCCTGTGTAACGGCCAAATGTCTCTGGTCTCACTTTTCCTTGTCGGGCAAATGGAGCGGTTCTCCCGGTTCCATTGAAGCACGTCAAATATCCCCATATGTTGTGGTGGGTTACGCCGTGGACCAAATGGACATCGGATGTACCAGATGGCGATCAAACAATTGGAATATTATTTTTGGAATACTCCTGATCACAGGTAAGGACTACCTGACGTACATTTTTGCTTGATCCTGCAATGCTTTTATACCGATCAGGCTGATAAGCGTTTTTAGTGTTCAATACGAATGCCGTTACTGCCAATCAAATACTCAGAAACGACCTCCCCCCCCTTTCATACATTCATGATGGAACATAATACCTATGATATAGATTTGATTTGCGAATAATAGCGTGTACAGGCAAGAAACTGCAACGTTTATAGTAGAATTGACTATAAGCCTATTACTCAGCCTTCCAGACCACGCTATAACAATACTTGGAAACATTTATTCTTTTTCACATATTGAACGATAGATAGGTGATGTCAAATGGGCCATAGTATTGTAAATCCATAGCTATAATATATAGAATATAGTTATAGCTCTACAAACAAGGTGACGCACTCCTATCTTTTAAAGCGTGGCAGTGCTAGAACGGGGGCAGACTAATTCCCGGTGGTCAATGAGTTAAGGACCCCCTCGAAAATGAGATAGCATATCTCAAGGGGTTTATCCTTCAAATACATTTCAAATATTTCAAATTCAGTCAAACGGACATCCAATTAAGATGCCCACCCTAATGACACGGTCAGGTTACACATGCAAACTGCTAACCAGGTAACAGTCATTGCGTAGCCCATTCATTCTTTCACAGAGCCTGGCAAATGGACAGTGTGTACAAACTGTCTCTCTACCATTCTCCTCTAAGGTCTTATGTAATGTACCAGTGTGTGCAGTGTTTTCATCAGAGTGGTCTGTAGTAGTGGTGGTCGGGGTTATTGACATATGACAAGCCTGCCCTCTTTTCGTGATCCTTCAATCACAACTGTTTCTTCCCTCAGATCAAGAAAAGAGAGCTGGTTTGAGATGGGTAAATTCCAATGCTGGAACTAGGGTTTGCTCCAGGACCTATGGCCAGTACTGTGCATGTTGTGGTTTAAAAATTGATACATTACGTAGGTATAATGAAATAAATCATGTGAGGATACATATAAAGGAATGATGATGATTTCTTATATTTCTAATTATAATTCTATATGGATACTGTAGCCTTTGCATGAAATGGCATATATGAAATATTATATACAGTATAATAATAATAATAATAATAATAATAATAATAATAATAATAATAATAATAATTATAACAAGAATAAAAGTATTTTTCATTTATATCTTATTTAAACTTGGGAGTCATTGAGGGAGACCCTCATTTTCAATGGCGCTGAGTGTACATCGCAATGAGATTACAAAACACACACGATCAATTTAAAACATACGATAAATCAATCACCATTCACAGTTGAGAATAAATACAGTTCAATATGCTCAATAGTTCTGTTACATCAGAGAAAGCACTTACAAGTCAACGTAGGACAGTTATTCATTGAGAATCGAAAGCCTCCAAAAGGGATGGGATCACTCGGTTCTAGGTCAAATAAGAGATTCCATGATTCAGCCGTGTCATGACAGGCTTACTGTAAAGTGCTTGATTAAAAATAAATAAATAAAAGAATCCTTGAAAACAGCCCATTTTTTAACAAGGTGCTTAAAAAGTCCTTGAAATTCAAATCAACCATTCGCATTGAATGTGTTTGTTCATCCATGATCAAAATGTTCTGAATCAAGAAATAGTTTTAGTTTGTTCTGTTTTAATAAAATCTGACGAGTCGCTGTCTCTCGCGCTCCAACTGCTCTTCCTCATGTCTTCTTGGCGTGTGATGCTCTAGCTGGCAGCAGGCCAAGAAGTTCCTTAAAAAAAACTGCATTTAAGGTGAATTATATCCTTCGAGTGTCAAAAAATAGTGCTTGGAAAAGTACTTAAAAGTCCTTGAATTTCATTTTGCAATGCCTGTGGGAACCCTGTAACAACATAAACATTCTAAACGGGTCGACGGGTCAGTAGCCGTTGCTGAACGAATGTAGGGTCTCCTCTCCTCTGAACACTTATGTAACGTGACGTACATGTGGATGCAGAAAAGGGGCAGAGTCTCGGTGGAAGGTGCAAAGACAGAGCATCAAAGACGAGGCTTGTGTCCCCGAGGCATCGGGGGCTGGAGTGGAGGGAGATTACAGGCCCGTTCGGGAGAGTAGGCCTCCGCAGATACAACTGGTCTGAAAGGTTTATATTTATTTATTTAAATGCTAGATGTTTCAAATCCACACACAGTATTAAATATTTAATATTTCAGATATATAAAAAAAAAACATCATTTGAAGGACTTCACCTGTCTGCTTCAGGCCTTCTTTATGGATAAGCTTCTTCTTTGATGACATTAGGGATTCCTTCTCTGCTCTGCTTCATAATGAATGTGGCCGGCTGTCACAGGCTCGGCTCTGGCGGTAATACTGCAGGTCGGGAGCCTATTTTCATTAGCTGAAGTGAAAGGCCAGATTTCATCCCACTGATGGACTGTGACATGGAGGGATGCCTGTTCCTGATGCCTGAACTGGGCAGCGTGGGGGTCTGAACTGCATTGGAGCGAAGCTGGTGTCTGTCCAGATGGGGTCCCCTTCGCTAGGCTGCTTTTGGCTTTGAAAAGATTATACAGAGATTATTTGCCAAACAGAATGTATGAAAAGTGTACTTGGCAGTAGCTCTATTGACAAGCTTTGTATGTATGCGAATCGGCACATATTCTGAGGGTTAAGTCAAAACTCAAATTATTGCAAGTTTGCATTGTCTTTTCAAAGGGATCAACAGAAAGTTCAAAGATTCTCAAGAAAGGGGGCGGCTGGGTGGCGCAGCGGACATTGCGCTCGTCACCAACACAAGAGACACTGGGTTCGACTCCGGCTGTCTGCGTTGCCTCCGGCTTGGGCCAGCCGTCATACTAACTCAATTGGCAGAGTTAGCGGGTGGAAGTCGATGGGTGGTAATCTGGATGTTGTGGACAGCGACTCCTACAGGTCGGTTGGGGACGCCTGCACACAGCAGAGACAGGAAATAGCGGGGGTAGTGTGAGCCTCCCACACGTTACACCTCGCCAATGAGAGTCCGCGCTGGCAGGTGAAAAGATGTGACAGGCTGCCTCCTCGTGTATCGGATGCAAGGCTTCTATCCTCCCTACAACCGGCTAGTGGGGGGCATATGCGAGCAACGTTCAAGACAGGGGAGGGAAGAATTGGCACAGTGGAATTGGGATGGGAGAAAAATTGAAAAAAAGGAGAAAAAGTGGTTTAAAAAAAAAAATCTCAACAAAGGCTGGTGGGCTGAAAACACAAGCCGCTGCTGAAATACAGTATAAAATTACCCTTTTATCTCTGAAGTCTCCTTTCAAATCCTCCAGCTGAGATGTTCTTCTGTAGTTTTCTGGGAAAGCTTGACGAACGCTCTGTGCTGCCACCACTAGTCGCCAATAAAACACAATACTATCACTGTTAACCTGTCAGGTCAAGGTGCTGATCTTATTGGTGACCAGTGGTGGCAGCACTGAGCCTTCACCGAGCTTTCCCAGAAGAAGGTGGATTTGAAAGGAGACTTCAGAGAGAAAAGGGTAATCTTATACTGTATTTCAGCAGCAGCTTGTATTTTCACCCCACCAGCCTTTGTTGAGACTCTTTAAGCTTTTTGTTGATCCCCAATGCAAAGTTATAACTTAACCCTCAGAATCTGTGGCAGTTCATTATAGAGCTGTGTACTGTATACTGTATATGCATAGAAAGCTCATCAATAACCTGGAAGTATGGTTTTACACTCTATATTCATAGGTTATGCTAAGGTTATGCCTCAGGGCCTGGGATCAATGGACCTTCTATTCAGTCAATTCAAAATTTACATACAAACAACGTTTCTATATTGCTCATGTTAAATTATGTTTTATTGGGTTTGATAGGAAAATCTTTTCCTGCAAAATGTTTTCTTATTTCATTTATATTTAAATTCAGAAGAAAATGCACTTCCTGAATTGTCTGAAACGATCATGAATTGACCCTAACTGTGTTATGCATCTCATTCTGCACCCAGTGCAAAAGTTGTCATAATATCATGGTGTTAAAACAGTCCTAATGACTGAATAAATGGCTGAAGTTTCTCTTAACACTGTTGCACTTTTTGTACTAATTTGTAGACTATTCCTAAATGTTTCTACTTGATTTTCAGGCAACTTTTTTTTTTCTGCACTTAAGATTTCCTCTGCCTGTAAAAGAGTGTGATCGTTCTCCATAGTGCCCTTCAAAATCTGACGTTTCAGTCCCCAGTTCTGTGCTATTGTCTTCGGACAATATTCATGGCGATCAATTATGTGGGTGTGCATGTGCAAAGAAATGAATAAATATCTGAATCAAAACAAACGTGATATTTTGTAGAAAAAATAAACAATTATTCAGAAAGGAATAGAGTGCAACAGTGTGCTTCTCCGGTGTGTCCCCGAGGAATACTCATTGAACCACTTGATGAAGGGAGTCGTAGTCTGAACACAGCATCTTAGACAGCAGACCATACATACTGTATTCACACTTCTCCACCATCTTTAAGCAAACGTTGGTAGCAGAGTGCATACTAGTAAAAGACATGCTGCGGCAGAACCCGTAGGAACCTGTGAACTGTCTTCTACTAGTATGCTGCAGCAGAACCTGTAGGAACCTGTGAACTGTCTTCTACTAGTATGCTGTGGCAGAACCCGTAGGAACCTGTGAACTGTCTTCTACTAGTATGCTGCAGCAGAACCTGTAGGAACCTGTGAACTGTCTTCTACTAGTATGCTGCGGCAGAACCCGTAGGAACCTGTGAACTGTCTTCTACTAGTATGCTGCGGCAGAACCTGTAGGAACCTGTGAACCGTCTTCTACTAGTATGCTGTGGCAGAACCTGTAGGAACCTGTGAACTGTCTTCTACTAGTATGCTGCGGCAGAACCTGTAGGAACCTGTGAACTGTCTTCTACTAGTATGCTGCGGCAGAACCTGTAGGAACCTGTGAACTGTCTTCTACTAGTATGCTGCAGCAGAACCTGTAGGAACCTGTGAACCGTCTTCTACTAGTATGCTGTGGCAGAACCTGTAGGAACCTGTGAACTGTCTTCTACTAGTATGCTGCGGCAGAACCCGTAGGAACCTGTGAACTGTCTTCTACTAGTATGCACTCTGCTACTAAGGAATCTTGCTACCTACTATGCTAATATATTCATACAGAATGTATGGAAAGTGTACCTGGCAGCTGCTCTATTGACAAGCTTTGTATGTAACTATGTATCTAACTAATGTATACAAACCGGCACCGATTCTGAGGGTTAAGTCAAAACTCTAATCATTGCAAGTATTCATTGTGTTTCCGAAGGGATCAACAGAAAGCTCAAAGAGTCTCAAAGGCTGGTGGGGTGAAAACACAAGCTGCTGCTGAAGTACAGTATAAAATTACCCTTTTCTCTCTGAAGTCTCCTTTCAAATCCTCTAGCTGAGATGTTCTTCTGTGGTTTTCTGGGAAAGCTTGACGAACTCTCTGTGCTGCCACCACTAGTCGCCAATAAAACACAATACTATCACTGCCTCTTAACAAGCGGGGGCCCACATGTGGGCCCTTTTTAGGATGATTTGCCCACCGGCACTTTGGCGACCCCTAGTGGCTCGGGTGTGCATATTTTGTAATACAATATATATATCAAATTGAAGGTTTATTTGTTGCCTGTCGATAGCGACAAAATCCGACAAAATCCGTTCAGCGGTTCTCGAGTTACATGCCGGTATTTGAGGCTTGTGCAAAGTACACGGTATTGCGCAAAATACCACTCCCGACTCAGGCTGCAGTAGTTCCGTCAATCAAAATGATTGTGGATCGTTGTAGCCAATGAGTGTGGCTTTCCAATGATACCCCACGTGCATGTATGAATCTAAAAAACAAAAACACAAACAGGAAGAGAAAAACAGCCGAATGAATGGAAGTCTATGAGAAAACGGAGTTTTTATTTTGTACACAGTTTACATGTACTACATAAGGCTTCAGGCTATGGGTCCGTATGGATTTGTTCAGACATTCTGGGGAAATACTACCTCTGGACTACTAACTACTACAGAAAAACTTGAGTAACAAGTTTTTCTACAACTCAAGTTCAGACCTATGTTACTCTATTTCATTAGCACTAAGAGTGAAATTCCCTTCTGGAATCAGAAACTTCAGAATGTCATCTTTCAAAAGAGACCAGGCGCATGCATGTGCTATAAGTATAAAGTATGTTGTTTTGGTTTGCAAAAAAAGTATGCAGTCCTCAAACATTTTAACTAAAAAGGCCACTTTTGGGGGCGCAGGTTAAGAGGTTTTTAACTTAACGTGTCAGGTCAAGTTGCTGATCTTATTGGTGACCAGTGGTGGCAGCACTGAGCCTTCACCGAGCTTTCCCAGAAGAAGGTGGATTTGAAAGGAGACTTCAGAGAGAAAAGGGTAATCTTATACTGTATTTCAGCAGCAGCAGCTTGTATTTTCACCCCACATAGGAACCGTTGTACTGTTGTCTACTAGTATGCCCTCTGCTACTAAGGAATCTACCTTTCCTATTACTACCTACTGTACTATGCCAATATGTCTATACTAATATGCACTCAAGACTGTAGCACTGAAGTTCGACACTGTTTGACGAACAATGCCAGAGTTGTAAAAGCGTCAGCTAAATGACTAATGTAAATGAAGGGCAGCACAGGCTCCTTCAGCTCCTCCACAATGTGACAAAACAGTCGGCCATAACACCATAACAGCCCCCATACCTGCTTGCGATTTGATGGCAAATTGGACAGCGTTATTATAAGATAATAGGGCTGTCTTAAATACTTCGAAGCTTCGTTCGATGGGCATGGGATTCGAATATGAAAATAAAATTCGATTATAAAAAAATAAAAATAAATAAAGAAAAGATGTTTTTTTTTTTTTAAATCTTTTTGTTGTTGTGCAAAATCAACTCTGCCTCTCTTTGTTAACTACAACAAGCAATGCTGTTTGTTATTTCAGATGAGGTCGGACTCGGCACTGACCGATTTGTGTTTTTAATAAAGCCTCAAATGACGGCTTAGTTACAATATTTCATGAAAGCAAAGTGTTTTGTTTGTCTAATATTTCAAAAGGTTTAAACTTTACAGCACTGACGAAGTTGAACAAAGTGCTTAAACATTAAACACATAAAAAAAATACCATTTTTTAAAACTTTTTTTTATCTCGAAGCTTCGATTTCAAATTGAATCTCGGCCCCGAAGCTTCGAATTCCAAAAAAAAAATATTCGAAGGTCAGCCCTATAACATAACTGTGTGTGTACATCCTGTGGAGATCCACCACCGCTGAATGTATTATGTACCGGTATATAATTCTACATATATATTATGTAGAATTATGAAAGACCCTCACCACCCCAACAACAGCCTGTTCAAGCGCCTACGGTCACACGCTGCAAGAACAGAGAGACTCCGACTCAAGCTTCTTCCCCCAGGCCATCAGAACACTGAACTAGCATGTCCTATATGCTCTGTAAATACAGATACCGAGATGTCACACCATGTTACCTGTTACCTGTTATTGCACAATGTTGTTTTTATTGGATTCTATTATATGTTGTACCACTGTATTGCACATCGTTGCGGGCAAGACCACCCGCATTTCATTGTATACCTGTATGCCGTGACAAATAAAACTCTTGACTTGACTTGACTTGAACTCTCCACTCACAAATACACATGAGCACGCACACACACACACCCACACACACACACACACACACCACTCATGCGGCAACCGCTAAAACAATCACTTTAAACAAAATGTCACTTTAAAAAATAGAATCTTTAGAAACACTTTAAAAGAAGGAGGTACTGTATAGTTTAAACTTTAGATACATTAAAGAGTTAACATTGTATACTGCATAGTAGTGTATATAAGAACCAGTTTCTCAGGAACCTAGCATGTCTTTTTACCATGCATATCTTGTGTCTTATCTATTTTATTATTGTATTTTGCACAATCAATGCGGGCATGACCACCCACATTTCACTGTATGCCCTGGTATGTATGTGACAAATAAACCTCTTGATTCTTGATTCTTCTTGATTCTAATGTATACACACAGGACACATCGGGGTGTAACCGGGTGTCACATCACCAGGACACACGCCGCGATTGGCCGATGTCATCTTTGACGACAGGTCATGATCCCCACAATATGATGTACAGCACAGCATATATGTGGCTTTATGGATGGGTTTGATTATGTTATTGTCGGGCCAGTGGTCTGAGATGGTGCTGAAGACACGATACCGATTCTAAAAATGGAGTATTGGACCGCTTTTAATGGCTGGGTATCGCAATACTTTTCTAGTATCTGTATCGTGCAACCCTAATGATGACTTCTGAGCAGTCTGGTAGACTAGAATAGGTATACATGGAAGGTGTGAGAATATCAGACCTCTCTTGGTTTGATTACATCATCTTATCCTTAACTTCTTTTTTTATTACTTTATTTCAAGTCTTAAAACACGACGTAGGATGACACAAGACATTTACTGACTAGTATTGATTGTGGTCCCATCTGGTCAGTCTAGGCAGGTGTGACTCATACAGTACGGCTCATCTGTGGTGTTGCGGCACACGCATAAAGGCCATTTTGATGCCGACGCTGAATGGAAAGGACTGTTTGGATCTCCTCTTGCCTAAATATCACCGGCTACAACTCGACGGAAAGGGCACCGTTTCGGGGGTTAAGCCTTTTACAAAACAGATGGCTGAAATCTGCTCAACTCTAGGAGGGGGGGGGGGGGGGGGGGGGGGGTTAAACACCGTCTTTGGTTTCTCAGGTACCCTAAGTGGGGTTTTGTGTTTTCCAGGGGCCAGACTGGAGATGAGCTGGGTGTTTGTAATGCTTTGATGCTTTTAAGTTAATCTTGGCATTTAGTCCCACGCCTCTTTGTTCCTGGAGCCATATGGTTAGAGAACAGCATCTGAGCTAAACCCGGGAGAATCGAAGGGTGGGGGGGGGGGGGGGGGGCGGCTAAATACCACTGCTCGCCTCGTAGAGGTGGAGAATAGCACATTGACTGCTTTCCTCCGGGAATTCTGGGAAAGCTACTCAGCTCCTCGGCGGCGGAGGAGGGGGGGGGGGGCTTGGTTATGGAGGGGTGAGCAGCTCAGAGAAGGAGGGGGGGGGGGGGGGGTGCACACAGATGAGAGGGGTAGTTGAGGAGGGCTTAAATGTGCTTTTTACACAGTCTGGGCTTAAAGAAAAGGACCTGGTGGATTTGAAGGGAGCTCCTCCACTCTGAACGCTCCATTGGCTCTCTCTCTCCCTCCCTCTCTCCCTCCATGGCTCCTTGTCAGTCACCCAGCACAGAGGCGCGACGGACAGCTGTGATCGGCCCACAGCGATAGGTGGGAACGAGACGGGCTGTGAAAGAGGTGGGCAGAGCCGAGGTCGTGCTGCAGAACGCTCTGGAAGAAAGGGGAGATGAGCAGAGAGGGAAGCAGAGGATTTGTCAGGCTGACCCCTTAGGGGCTCAATTGAAGTCCCACTTTGTCAATAACCGTGATTACTGGCCTGACCCTTAAGCATCTGGGGTGACGGGGCCACGACCTGTCCCGCTACCCTGCCATTAGGGATATTACGAGTCAAGACGGTGAACACTCAGAAACACTTTTTTTGTTTTGTTTAAAATGATCTGCTTTTGCTTGCTTGACAATCCCATCTTGCTGTAATAAAAAAATATTGGAGTGAAGTGAAAAGGCTGAACACTTTATCTTATTATATAAAAAAATTGATATTTCTATTATTATTATTATACACTGGGGACATAATTTGCAGTTAATTTTTTTTTTTATAAATCACAATATATCGCAGTCTCTCAATATATCTCAATATTGTGATTATTATTAATTTATTCTTACAGTAAGTATTGAGGATCATCATTTACTTTCTGCCTGGAAGTAATCTTAAAAAAAATCGGCTTGTCCTCATTTGAACTTTGAATGCAATCTATAAACATGTAAAAGAGGCTTCTAAAAAAGTCTTGTTGGTCAGCCCGAGGTTTTTACGGAGAGGAAACCTGAGATCAGCCCCTCACCGGTTGGATCGCGGCTCGGTGATAAATATTCTAACAATGTAATTATCCATGAGTGACATGATATGAGTTTGTAATCTACCTCTACTCTCTGTTAAATGTCAGTGACAAGGTACTGATTTATGAAATATGTAATGTGTGAAAGTCACTTTGAGAGCAAAGAAGACTAGTCATTACCAAACGAGCGTTTCACAGAACTATATCCTGTGTAATGAAGTCCAAATCTCTCTTGACTCCGTCTTTATCGGTAAGATTACTATGCTACCACTAGATTCTGTGATGGTAACTTATCGGTTCTGTTTTCTTCTTTATTACTCTATAATTAGGTGATAATCCTGGAAATGTTATGGAATTAAAAAAGGTTTTTCCAGGCCTGGCAAATGTTTTGGAAGATTATGAAATGCCTCGAAACTTTTGGAAAATTACTGGACATTTTAAATCATTGTCATGTGTGTATAATTTATATAGGCAAAAATAAGTGATAATGATTCTAACCTCTAACAAGTTTCAAATGTCGTTCTTAGCAGTTCAAGTAAATTCATGTTTCATTCATGAGTATAAACGCTCCTGGTAGGAAAACACAAGACCAGAGTATGAACTCTCCTGGTAGGAAAACACAAGACCACGGTATGAACTCTCCTGGTAGGAAAACACAAGACCAGAGTATGAACTCTCCTGGTAGGAAAACACAAGACCAGAGTATGAACTCTCCTGGTAGGAAAACACAAGACCAGAGTATGAACTCTCCTGGTAGGAAAACACAAGACCAGAGTATGAACTCTCCTGGTAGGAAAACACAAGACCAGAGTATGAACTCTCCTGGTAGGAAAACACAAGACCAGAGTATGAACTCTCCTGGTAGGAAAACACAAGACCAGAGTATGAACGCTCCTGGTAGTGTTGTGGAACCGGACACATCAATTATGGTATGTAGACGGATCTTTATAACCAATCTAGGTTTAATAGTGAAACACTTAAGAAGGTACATGATGCTTAAATGAGCTTTGGTTAAAATGAGGAGTGTTCCCACCTGGGAGCACGTACATTTGTCCAACCAATCTATACTGCCTTTTATAGAAGGCCAAAAAGAGGGAGCGAGGCACCTGACATGGAACATACATCATGTCCAACGTAGCCCTTGACAAAATGTCAGCCATATCCCTGCGATGCTGGGAGTAAGGAATGTAAAAGGGCTCATCGGGAGAAAAGGTCCACGCCCACTGAATTAAATAAATGTTTCATGCATTTTAAACAGCTTGCTGTTGTCTGCCTGCAGTTTTAAAAGACCAAAGGTTTGGGGAGGGGGGAAAATGGAAGAGGCTGATGGAAGAAAATCTGCATACATTTGCATTCATTCTGCAAAAACGTTAATTTGCCTCCATCGCTCACAAGCGCCTTTTACAGTGTCTGTGCCTCTTAGGCTTCTTCTTCAGCTTGCCTCGTCTCCATGTAGAAACAACACGGTCTTGCGGGCATGTCATTCTCCTCCATTAAAGCGGAACAGTGGCCATTTCTCTTGAATATGAATGTTATTTAACCGGTACTATAACATGTTAGAAAAAAAACCTGCTCATGTCTGCACATTCACAGAGTGGGCCATGAGAGCGAAATTAAAACTTAAGATACCGATTTCAGGGTTATGGCGGCCACGTAAGACGCGTATCGTTCTGCTGCTAGCTACTACTAATCCTACTGAAAACGGTAAACTGACTCCATTTATATATCGCTTTTATCCAAATACACAATATACAACTTACAGTATGCCTCACATTCACCCATTCACTCACACATTCACACACCGACGGCGGAGGCAACCATGCAAGGTGCCGACCTGCTTATCGACAGCAGTTAAGGGTTAAGTGTCTTGCGGGAGGAGGCGGGGAATCGAACCGGGAACCTTCTCTCCCTCCTGAGCCACGGTCGCCCCCCCAAAATAGAAAGTATGAAAATACTCTCATTTGCATGGAAACTTCATAACTTGGCGTGGATATTATAATGTCGAAGGCTGGTAAATGGAAGTACAGAAAAGAGCAAAGCGCAGAGGCAGCTAAGTTAACTGAAAGCTAACGAAGACATGACGGAGGAGGTGGCCACCAGAGAAGGGGTACTCGGGCGTCACTTACCTGGGGAAATCGGTTGTGTCGTGGGCAGGTCATAATCCTCCTGTCGGCTGACACGTCGGGCACTGCTGGTGCGAGACACAACATTGTGATTAAGGATAAAAAAAAAAGGGTCAGACAACTAACACGCTGTCCCGTGGGCGAGATGGTCCACTTTTAATATGTTCATTTAAACATCTCATGGGGGTAGGTGTGTTAGTTTACATACATGTAAGAACAGGACTGTCTCACTGTGTATTAATAGTGTTATTTATTGTACCTTCCGGAGTTGTGAAGCACTCTTATAACAAACTACCCGTTTGCTCTTATGGGAGTTTTCCCCCCTGTGTTTCTCCCCTGATACCGCCGCTCCCCCTTTACTGCTGCAGTAGGTGATTAAGCATACCGCTGTTTGCTTAACTCATCTGGGCCGCGTGGTTAAGGACCTGGGGAAAACGTGCAGACTGTGCCAGTGGGCCGTTTCGGCAGCGTTCAGTCTGTGCGTTGGTTGTTAGAACCGTCCAGGTGTGTGCACCCCGAGCCGTGGTGCATTGGGGTCCGTAACTCTATCTCCCTATTTGATGGAGTGTGTCTATCAGCGTTCCGTATCGTTTAATCCTTTATTAACCTTGCATTGTGGGCATTGTTGTTTATATGTTCAATTTCTTCCTTGTTAGAAAGTCGTTTTCAGTTGTGGCCTTGTGGTCGTTTTTATAAATTCCTCTATTTGTTTCTACATTTTTGTTTATCTATTGTTAATCCTCTCATCCCCTGGACTTTATCAGGGACTTGAATTTAGCTGTTGAACCAGGGCCCTTCTTGCTATGTGCAGACTATGTGGTTGCATGGGGCCCCCACTCACTCACCCTCATGTGTTGATCTAAGGCACCTATACATTTGAAACTAATGTTAAGATATGATGATCAGGGAGCTTTCTCCATCATTTAAGAAATCATTGTTGGCTTGGGCGAATGGATAGTGGAGCACAGAAACGTCTTCAGGGTCATCATCAGACTATCCCGCCAGTTCTTGGGATAGGGGGGCCCCTGAACAGGGTTCTGCATAGGGCCCCAACAATCTAGAAACAGCCCTGTGTTAATCATTATGCCGTAAAATGATGCCGTCATTTACATGCGGGCCAAAATACAGCATATCGTGACATGCACACACATCTATTCACAGGCCGACAAACGCATGCAAAAACACACACAAAGAATACTATTTAACATATGAGATAAAATAGTAAAAGATTGTTGTGTTAATTGATGCAATTACAATAAGAATAGCAGCAGTGATTGTTTTGTTAGTGGAAAGTAGTGGACTGACAGTGTGGAATTGTTGTTAGCAATAATGGAAGATGGACTGTTTTTGGGGGGCTCCTACCAAAGTGGGAAAAGGGGAGTTGTTTATGTTCAGTGTGTAGAATGTGGTTTCTAACATCCAGGGTTGTTACGCTTCTCTGGAAGTGTATTTCTATTTTGCAAGGTAAACTAATATTGTCTTTAAAAGAGTAAAACGTAGTCTCTCGGTATTGCAGAGGTCTGCAACAGATTTGAAAAGTCAAGCAAGTCATGAATAAAATAAAGGATATAGACTCTGAAATTGTATTCATACAAAAAACGCATCTTTTAGATGAGGACAATAAAAAGATTAGGAGGAGGTGGCGGGGGTATAGTGTATTCACAGCATTATGCTCATCCAGGGCTAGAGCCATGACTCTTAATCATAAAACGGTCCCATTTCAGGTGAAATATGTATTCAAAGATAGAATGGGAAGATATTTAATAGTCCAAGATTCTCTATTATCAGAAAATGTAAAACTAGTAAATCTGTATGGCCCTAACACAGATGAAGTTTTTTTAAGATCTGTTCCTTACTTTCTCAACATACTCTCTCAACATTATACAATACATAATAGGATTTTAACTGCACATTAAATCCCAGTATGGATAGATCTACAGGAATAGATCAATCACATAACGAGTGAAGAACAGTTAGGGCTGCAAAATATATTAACTGTGATCACAATTTTGGCCTCCACAATTAAATAAACATGCACACTCTTTTATCTCTCTCTAACTCCTCATTCACCTTTAGTGCTAATGAAATAGAATAACAGGTCTGAACTTGAGTTGAACTTGAACTTGTGTACTCACGTTTTTCTGTAGTAGTTGCAATATCTAAAAGTATATTTCCAAAAGAACAACCTGGGTCCATAGCCTGAAGTCCTGTGTAGTACATGTCCAAATTTCATAAAAATCCGTTCAGAAATGAGTGATTAAGAGCGATTTTGGTCAAATGTGAAAAAAAAGGTCTGCAGGTTTCTATTTTCTCATAGACTCCAATGCATTCGGTGAATTCTTTACTTCCTGTTTTTTCACCTAGATCCCTGATTCGCTTATCCCCACGTGGGATATCATTAGAAAGCCACACTCATTGGTTACAACCCTGTCCAATAATTTTCGAGATCGCCAAATGATTGACGGAGCTGGTGGGCGGTCGTTAGTGGTTAACATACCGTGTACACATTCGTTCGGTATGGTACGGTGCACACTGAAACTGTTCGGTTCGGTACGGATACGCGTACCTTTACACCCCTAGTAAGTATATCAGAGTGAACTATTTAAAGTTCCTAGTAAAGATGGCAGCTATAGAGTTTATTGGAGACCCTTCTGATGAGCTATTAGAGCAGTTTACCAAGGATCAGCTTCTAATGCTTGCTGTCCATTATATGGTTGGTCTTACAAACAGTGAGAAACAGAGATAGTCCGAGGGCTGTACTGATGGATGATGGTGTTCTTGTGACTAAGGTGGAGGAACCTCATTTGTCTTCGGTGTCTCCACGACTCTCGGATCCGGCAATCGATTTGAGGCTTAAAGGATTAGCTTTTCAAGAAACAAACAAAAAAGATTGTGAGCTGCAGGAAAGGCAGTTATTGTTCGAACATAAACTTGGGCTGAAAGAGCTAGAACGTAAAGCATGCTGCCTTGCAATCAGGTTCTGTGCATTCCGAGTCACGTTCCCAATTTGATGTCAGCAGACATTATTAAAATGGGCCTTTGTTGCGGATACTGACCACTAGCCTTAGCTTAAAACTCCGGGAGCTGTGTGTTTTGGCCAACAGCTAGGTTAGCTGGTCTGTATCCACTTCCATTAATTAGTGCTAAGTTCAGCTAGCTTTCTACTGAATGCACAGAGAGGAAATTGGTATCTATCTTGTTTGAGAAGACGGTAAGCGCATTTTTCATAATGTTGGCGTGTTTCTGGTTGTTTGTGTCCATTAATGTTGCTTCCCTCAGAGCTGGGGTCATAATATAACATCAACTTTACTTCCTTAGACAGCTTAAAAAGTACCGGATTAAGCATCAACTTCTACAGTTAACCCTTTATCTGCCAGGGATTATTCTGATCTTAATCACCTCTCTGCCACCACTGTAAATCTATGGAGATGTTCCCCTTCTTTGCAGGGCTATAACTTTTTAAATTGTATTGCTAAATTGACATTACTATGGCCCATTCAACGTCAAGTATCTATCGTTTAGGATGTAGCAACGTTCTACTTTTTCATTCACATATTCATACTAAAATACGGTCTAAAGTATAAATATGTTTTATCGTTTTCTGCAGCATTCTGCAGAACGTGAGTTATAGCCATAAATACATATATTAGATCATCAAATGTAGTTTGATACCGATTGACGTCAGATTAAAAATTTCAATTGTACAAGGTCCTAAACGTCATGCCTCATCATCTGCTGGTGACCGGAGGGGGGGGGGGGGGGGGGGGGGGGGGGTTTATAAGTCTGTGGCCGACGTTAAATCATTTATGTAGTATGGGCGATATATAGATCAGAGCAGTTTATATGGATAATAATAATCAAACACGCTGAAACTCACCGCAGCTTCCTCGTAGCATTGGGCGATGCTACTGGAGCAAAAAGATCGTTATTATGGGATGTCGATCTTGTTGGTCCAGTTCCAGGTTGTATAATACTATATATGTCCAAATCATGTTGTTTATCGAGTTATTGGCAACGGATCGCTATCCAGTGTATCAAGCTGGAGTCCCGCGAGCGATAGCGAGTGGCCGGACGAAATATGGGTGAGCACCACTTCCGGCCGCTCACTTCCGGTTTTGGCACCTCGCCGATCGGCCACCAGATGGCGGTCTTGCACCGTTGGAGAGTTGAGAGGAGATCTACAGGAACCGTCAAGGTTCCGTGGGTGAAATATGATTGCCATGACAGATTTTTTAAATATTGATCTCAAAGACGCTGTACGACGTCATTGGCAGATTACGCATGGCGAGGAATGACGTCTAAACACGTCATTGGCGATTAAAGGGTTAATAAGGCATCCAAAATCATAGCCATCCCACTCCTCTCAGTTGAATCTCTGCATACTCACTGAACTGTAAAGCAAGTAAAGCAGATAATCTCCGAGCCCTTACGTCCTGACCATCACCTCTTCCAGCTGTCCAGCTCCTTCCCTCAGGGAGGAGCTGCAGGTCATTGTCCACTAGGACTACACTTCACAACCAGAATTTCTTCCCTTAGTTATCAGGACTCTCTACTCCTCTCTCTAGCCCTCTCCCCACATACTGTACTACTAACATGCATGACCATGCACCTAATTAGGGATGGGCATTTTAAAGAAAAATCCAGATGGATTGATCGCATGCTATACTCGAGTGATCGTGTATTACTTGTAAAGGGAAAGAAAAACAAAAAATAAATAAAAATTTAAATATATTTATTTATTTTAAATTGTTTTACTTAATTTTGTTCATTCACGTATATGTTTAAGGAAACCAACAAACGGTTATAATCTTACACATCCATGTGAAACAAATATGTAAAAAAAAAAAAAAAAAATCATATTTTTTTAATTATTTAAGATCGATTTTTCTCATAGCTACGAGTAATCGATACTCACGCCCATTTCTACACCTAATATATATGGTTGTGTGTACTATGTTTTTGTGATGATATGTTGACTGTATGTCTGTTGTTGTCTTAAGTATTTGTGCTGCAGACTAGTATTAAAACACTGTACCGAATACAAATTCTACCGGCCTTGGTCGTGTGGATTATAAAGTAGATTTCAATACTACGTACTTAACAAGAACTAGTTAAAGCAACACGCTTCAAAGAAGACTCCAGAAACTCAGATTCAATTGGAAGGCCCGCAATGAGGACGTTTATTCTTCAGTCAAGACATTCAGAAACTCTGTGTGTACAGTATGTTTCGTTTATTGCCTTATTGATTTATCTTCCTGTTTTTACCAAGTCTACCAGACTTTATAGACCACTACACTTCCGCGTTACATTGAAATCGGGGAGGAGATTGCGGGGGGTGCATATGAATGAATGTGGACGAGAGCCGTGATGTAAGTGGTTGCCGATACGGCTGTGGGGGTGCTAGAGACATGATCGAATAGACGTTTATACGCCTCGCTCTCCTGAACACGGCGTGACCCATAACTAATCGATCAGAACTAAATCGGCAGAGAAAAAGCCCATTTTAAAGCACCTATTCCGCATGGACATGCGCAGAGTGCCCATGGAGTCTGGACGACGCGAGATGACGCTCGAATGAATGTGGACTGTTCCATCAGAGGGGGGAGCTTCGGTGGCCAATGTCCTTTCAGCCGAACAGGATAATGAAAAAATGATCCCACTAAATGGCCAGACGCGTCTTATGGCGACATCTACAATTACCTCATTGAGTCTCCAGGTAGACTAATATTTATATTTAAGTGCAGCTTACATGACCACCGAAGCTCCCCCCTCTGATAGAACAGTCCACATTCATTCGAGCGTCATCTCGCGTCGTCCAGACTCCATGGGCACTCTGCGCATGTCCATGCGGAATAGGTGCTTTAAAACGGGCTTTTTCTCTGCCGATTTAGTTCTGATCGATTAGTTATGGGTCACGCCGTGTTCAGGAGAGCGAGGCGCATAAACGTCTATTCGATCATGTCTCTAGCACCCCCACAGCCGTATCGGCAACCACTTACATCACGGCTCTCGTCCACATTCATTCATTTGACCCCCCCGCAATCTCCTCCCTGATTTCAGAATCCCGGAAGTGTTACGGTGGTCTATACTTGTTATTGTGGCCTTTTCTTTTATGTGTGGCAATCTGGAAAATCTTTGTCCTCTCAGACCCTTTTCTATTGTATGTATCTGCGTTCACTCAGGGACATGGCCTTCCTCACAATACATTTACAGTATATAGAATGTTCAGTTCAGTTCAGACTTTATTGTCCCTCAAGGGGAGATTTTCTTTGCAGCAGTGGTAGAGACAACAACAACAACAACAACAACAACAACAAATAACACAACACAAGAAACATCACATCTTACAGAATCCAACCAGGAAAATGCATTACTGTTATTTTAAAGGAAGTTAAGTGCATTTAGTGCCCTGGGGATGTATGGACATTTTTATCTGTTGCTCTTTAGCCTGGGGAGCCTATATCTCCTGCCAGAGGGGAGGGGGACAAACTCCTCCAAGAGAGGATGGTCAGAGCTGTCTAAGATCGTCTGAGCCTTCCGCAGAATTTGTCTGTCCCAATTATCTTGCTGGCCATCTTGACTATGTTGGCCAGACTGTTTTTGTTCTGTATTGACAGGTTGCCATACCAGGAGACAATACAAAAGGTTAAAATGGACTCAACAAAAGATTGTTGTGTTTTGTCCACATTAAAAGTGTTAGCGCAGGAAGTAGAGTTTCTGCAGACCCTTTTTTTTTTTTTTTTTTTTTTATACAGATTGCAGATGTATTCTGATTGTGGTTTAACTTGTTGTCAACTACTGTTCCTAGGTACTTGTAGTGATCAACCTTATCAACAGGTGAGCCCTTAATTATGGTTGGGATGGTTGGGTGGGAGGTTTTTCTGAAGTCAATGTCCATCTCTTTAGTTTTTGTGGTATTGTATATAGGCGTTTTGCCACCACAGTAATAAACAATCTAATCTAATCTTTCTCATCTTCCAGAAAAAAATGCCTATTATTAAATATCTATTCTAAGTTTAAATGTCACTGTCATGTCGTTGTGCTTCCTGGCGAGAGCACTTTGAGGACACTCCCCACAAGGTGTTTAACCCTTTCACTGCCACACAACAGAAGGTTAACCCTTTACTATCACACAACCGACGGCGATGCTCCATCATCCGCGGAGCTAATGATGGAGCATCGCCGTCGGTTGTGTGATAGTAAAGGGCTAACCTTCTGTATTGTCACAGTGAAAGGGTTAACCGGCTGTCGTGTGGCAGTGAAATGGTTAAGCGTTGGATATGGTTATAGCTGAAAACCTCTTGTGGTTCCAATGCGCCCAATTATGTTAAAATATCTTAAGGCGAGAGGTCAAGAGGTCAAGAGACCCCATTTTAATTGGGCTTACTGATGTTTTGTCCTCGTCAAAGTGCTGCAACTTTGGAGCATGATTTCATCACTTTCCCAGTAACATACTGTACTGTAGTATGAAATGGCTGGTATGCCCCGATTCCACATGGTATCTAGTTATCTTCACACTAGCCTTAAAGCTGAGCTCTGAAAGACGCAAATGCGCTCGTCTTCTGAGGGTTCAAATGTAATAAGGTTTTGGAAACATTAGGTGATATGATAAATGACTATGAGGGCCATTGAAAAAGTTGCCGCAAGTAGAGAATCACTGGCCTAAATAAATAATATACATTTAAATTTTTTTGTTGTTGTTATTTCCCTTTAATCTCAGCCCCTTTTGGCTCTGGTAATCCGGAGGTTCCCGGTTCGATTCCTGCTCCTCCCAAGCAGTGTGTCGAAGTGTCCTTGAGCAAGACACTTAACCCCTAATTGCTCCTGATGAGCAGGTTGGCACCTTGCATGGTTGCCTCCGTCGTCGGTGTGTGAATGTGTGAGTGAATGGGTCAAATGTGAGCAACAAATTGTAAAGTGCTGTGGATATAAATGCAGCCATTTACCATTTAGAGAAAATTAAGTCTGTGTACTGTCAAGTCTTTCTTTGAGCCAAAGAAAAGCCCCGGAGATTACATCTGTGTACTCTGTGTCTTGTTTAACCTTGTACAATTGTTCCAAAGAAAATATTTACTCACGGAAGAAAGATTCCGATTCTTGTGTTTCTCTTCATGCAGACAATTTCTGTATGAAAACCCGTCTCTCATTAGCAATCGACTGAGCTCGATTCTTGCTGACGAAGGCACATATCCTTTGTGTCTTGTTTTCATCTTGGAGTTCTGAAGCCGTGACAGTTAATGAGGCTTTTCCAAATGTCTTATAGCCTGGCAACTCATCAGATATCTGAAAACAGTACACCACATGCCACTTCTCTATTCACCTGCACCATCTTGCTTGTCGGGTGGTGTTTTCTGAGGATGGCCCTCTCCCACCGCTCTCTACACTCATTTTAGCAGCGCCCCATCCCTTGAAACTCTGCCCTCTTTTCTCCATCCTCCAATTGCAACTGCTGCTTTCCTCTTTGTCCGGGGGAAAGCAACCGTTGTGATCGGAGGATCAAGAAAAGAGGGCAGAGTTTGAGTTGGGTATATTTAGCCATTTATATGCAACTTCTCTTTTCCCTTTTCTGTAGAAAAAAAAGTAAATATATATATTTATCAGATTTTGACTTGGTCATCTGCTCTAGCACATAAAACAATCTTAACGGTTCTGACAGCACACAGATGGACATTTAACACAAACTAGCATTGCTAATAAGCAAGTGCTTCAACAGCTCATGGTAAATCAGACAGGCTGCTTAAAAAAACTAATTTTTTCTCTTATTCTTTTAAAGGGATTGGTTGGAATTCATTGCAGGTGTGACGGATCATACTGGTCTGCGTTGTGTTTGATGTTAAATGTTAATGTCCCGAGGGGGAGTCGAACAGGGGGCTTCCGCGGGCGACGACACAGGCCGCTGCACTATGAAGTGAATTCACTCCTAACTACCGTACCTATGCGTCTGTTAACCCTGTTATGGGGAAGTGAGTTTAATTTACCAGCCAGCACTGCCACAGTCACTCGTCAACACACCTGTTTCCGTGACTGTGGACATACCCACGGGCTTCCCCGTTACACAGGTTTACATCTTTTCATTAATTTGTCCTTTAACATGTTCTCCATCCTGGGGGCAGAGGCATCCTTTAACATGTTCTCCATCCTGGGGGCAGAGGCATCCTTTAACATGTTCTCCATCCTGGGGCCAGAGGAACCCTTTAACATGTTCTCCATCCTGGGGGCAGAGGCATCCTTTAACATGTCCTCCATCCTGGGGGCAGAGGCATCCTTTAACATGTTCTCCATCCTGGGGGCAGAGGAACCCTTTAACATGTCCTCCATCCTGGGGGCAGAGGCATCCTTTAACATGTTCTCCATCCTGGGGGCAGAGGCATCCTTTAACATGTTCTCCATCCTGGGGGCAGAGGCATCCTTTAACATGTTCTCCATCCTGGGGGCAGAGGCATCCTTTAACATGTTCTCCATCCTGGGGGCAGAGGAACCCTTTAACATGTTCTCCATCCTGGGTTATTCCTCGGTTACACCCTGACACATCCTTGCTCTTATTGGGTAATGGTTTGAGACGGGCCTTATAGACCTGCCTGGCTGATGCAGCTCTGAGTGGTTTACATTATGGGCTAAAAGATCTTTTCTATATCAGCGCCTGTCTCTTTTTGAGAGATGCTCTCGTAATAACTCATTCAAGTGGAAATAACGTTGCTCTGTTGAACCGCAGGTTAATTTAGCAGTGAAATGTTGACAGAACCTAGCACTCCGGAGCGGCGCTGATGACCTGAACGCTGAATAAGTTCCATAGTCACCCTGCAACGCTCTGGTGGGAGTCGAGGATCGCAATAGGGATTGCTATTTTTTCATCGACATCATTTCATTGAGCTGAAGTTACCACAACACAGGGATTCTGTATCCTCTGATGACATCACGGGAGGAGATATTCAAACTCATTATCTCTTGATCACGGTCAACACTAAATGAATGTGGGCAAAACAGTTTAGAGCCCTGGGATTATGTGTGAGATTAGGTGCAAAAGAAATCTGCACAGTTTTTCAGTGAAGTGCCCCTTTTTAAGGTGTGACAAACTTGAGGCTGAATTTCACATGAGATACACAATCTTCTATAAGGCTATTAACAGAAAAGTATGTATCCGTTGTTGTTCGAACGATTCGATTAATAATAAAAACATGAAACGATACGCTCGAGCATGAAGCCGCTTGCAGTAATATGATTCCGTTCAGCTCCCAATTCACAGTGATAACACAATGTCACGTGTTACAAAATTATTCAGTGAAATGTCCCATTTTACATAATGTCTTATTACTATTGATACAGCGTGATTCAGTCCAATAGGACGTTATTTGTTTGCTTTATCCTTTTTATTTTAACTCCCAATTGAATGGGATGATATTGATAATAACGCTGTTGTCTCTTATTAGCATCCCTGGCCTGGGGCTGCAAGATAACAAGCCGTGTTAACACCGGCAGCCATTTTGAACACACTGAAATACCGGTAGGTCTCCATCAGAGGTGTAGAAGACTTTCTCTTAGGTTCAGACCTGGTGATTAAAGAGGAAAGTGAAGGGATCCCTGTATAGAACCAGAGTGGAGCAGTAAGTCACATGGCGTGGCTCTCCAACTGTGTGTGTTAATAGAGCCAGCCAAATGACAAGCAAAGGTTAAACCGGTAACTTAGTGTGAGTCGGTTCTGAAAATATACTCTTTCTCTTGAGGATGGTTTGTTTATTCAGTTCTGAAAATATACTCTTCCTCTTGGGGACGGTTTGTTTATTCAGTTCAGAAAATATACTCTTCCTCTTGAGGACGGTTTGTTTATTCAGTTCTGAAAATATACTCTTCCTCTTGGGGACGGTTTGTTTATTCAGTTCTGAAAATATACTCTTCCTCTTGGGGACGGTTTGTTTATTCAGTTCTGAAAATATACTCTTCCTCTTGAGGACGGTTTGTTTATTCAGTTCTGAAAATATACTCTTCCTCTTGAGGACGGTTTGTTTATTCAGTTCTGAAAATATACTCTTCCTCTTGGGGACGGTTTGTTTATTCAGTTCTGAAAATATACTCTTCCTCTTGGGGACGGTTTGTTTATTCAGTTCTGAAAATATACTCTTCCTCTTGGGGACGGTTTGTTTATTCAGTTCTGAGAAAATACTCTTCCTCTTGAGGACAGTTTGTTCATTCAGGTCTGAAAATATACCTTAGAAATGATTCACTTATCTGACAAAACTACATAGTGCCCCTTTAACAGCCAACATACTGTAAATAGACTTCTACTCACTTTTCAGAATAAGTGAGTAAGTTGAGGAGACTAATGAAAGCTGCCGTCACGGATCTGTGCGATGGGAGAGACTGCTCTTTAAGGCCTTATCCTGTAGTAAGAAGAAGAAGTCTTTATTTGTCATGCAGATTTTACCACACACACACATGCGATGGGCGACCCACAGGAACACACACACACACATGCACTGAGCCGCTGATGAAATGTTCTCTGCACTTCCCATCCTGTCGTCCTTCCCCCCCCCCCCAAGGGCAGCCGGGAGCAGACAAGGGCTGCAGGGTGCACCGCGCCCGGGGGACCAATCCAAGTGCTCCTGTCCGTCTTCGTCAGGGACGCGACAGCGTTAGTGATCTGTTGTGCATGTTTTTCCATTGGGTTTCTCTTATCGGGAGGGGAAACCCTTGCGAGCACGGTGTAAGATCCAGATTGTAATCAGCCTCTTATCACCTCTTCATCGTTGGCTCGTGTAGTTTCTGCGTTGTGTTTATTTCTCTCTCCGACGTCGACCTCCTCATACTGGCTGTACAATCTTTGTCATTCCCCTTTAATGCAATCCGTAATCACAAGAATGCGATACTTGACAGCGTAGTACCTTTCTCTGAAAACGTTGTTTATTACATACATATCAGATGGAAACCAATTCTGTAATTGTCCTTGAAAGTCTTTGAAAGAAACTAAATTCATTATTCTAATGATCTCTCCTTTCACCCCGCTCGGTGGTCATCGCGGCCTTGTGGTTATTCCAAAAGCCTGTCGTCGTGGCACTCTTCATTGCTGCCCCCCCTCCCCATTTTTTGCGAGGGGAGGAGGGAGCCGTCTCAAAGTCTCTGATCAACGCTTCTCCTCTGTGTGTCGTAGCTGAATCCCACTTACACCCGGAAGAACTCACATTATATTATTCTCGCCATAGCAACGACAGGTCCGCCCCTCTCCTCGTTACTATGTGACGTGCTGTCATGACAACTGCTGGTCACCTCCCACACAGTCCAGGGAACAAACTTAACTTTTTGACTTACCAGCCATTTGGCTGGTAGATTTTAAAAACGACCAGCCGGGCAGATTTTTTACCAGCCAAAAATTATAAATCGCTTTTTAGTATATCGCCATGTGTTATTATTACTATATAATACTCTCATATGCTATTTTCAATTAATATCATAAACAACATAAGGAATATTAGCATAATTTTGAGTGGACTGAAGGAATGAGTCAGCGTTAATAGTTTTAAATGCAAATAATTTATTGAAACATAGAAGTGGGGTCGGGACACACACACACACACTGTTTCAAATCACCACCCCCGCATCATATTCAAACTTCAAACTTCCACTCCTCTCGAAACTTTTTTATATTTGAATATCAACATTATTATTCCTCAGTAATCCTCAGTTTACTATAATATACTCCTGTCCTGAGTCCTGACTAGTGACTTCGTCATCTTTCCAAACGCACACACACAGGGAAGGGGAGAGTGCCCCCCCCATTTCCCTTTCCACAGTGTCTGCTGTTCTCTATGGCTCTGCGCCTCTGCCTCTGATCAGGATTAGCTTGTTAGCTTACGCTAACGTTGTAGTGATTGTAATGGTACATAAACGTTAATATCGGGCGATGTGGGCATAAAGGAATGGCGACGGTGCAAAGCATGTAGATGCATTTGACCCGTTGTGAGAAGAAAAATAACACCACGGACTTATTTCGAGTCTGTAGGCGAACTGCTGTGTTAACGCTGCTCTGCTTTCAGAAGCACTCTGCTGGGCGGATATCATATGACTCGCGGAGTTGCTACAAGTTTTTCAAAATAAGAGTATGATATGCACCTGAACGTTGCTAGCTGCCGGAGCCCAGATATTATGACTGGAGGTGCGCTTGGGGCGGAAATGAGACCTGCACAGGATTTTCAAAATAAGAGTATCGATATGAACTACACGCCAGATGGCGGGCAGACCTATTATTTTTAGTCGCCAGACGTTAAATCTACAGGCCATTGGCGCTTGGCGTGTGGTTATTTTGTTCCCTGCCACACACTAAACGTCCGTTCCTCTTGTCTGTCTGCACTTTCTTATCAAGATGACGAATGACCTTGGAGCACACAGGCCCCATTCTCGCTGTCCTCTGTCTGCTGCTAAACACTGAATACTGTTGTATTCCTTCTCTGAGATGGCTATAGGTGTCATCCACCATCATTGTACATTCTATACACTTTATATTGTACATTCTATACACTTTGAAAAATCTCAACATCCTTCACGGGGAGAACATAAGGCGTCCAAAATCATAGGTAACCCACTCCCCTCAGTTGAATCATGCATACTCACTGAACTGTAAAGCAAGTAAAGAAGAACATCTCGGACCCCTTACATCCTGATCATCACCTCTTCCAGCTGTCCAGCTCCTTCCAGCAAACTCCACACAGAAAGGCGCGGGAGATGCCCCACCTGGGTAACTGGCAACACGGCAACCTGGTCCCCAAGTGGGAATTGAACCCAGGACCTTCTAGCTGTGAGGCGACAGTGTTAACCACTACACCACCGTGCTGCAGTAAGGAGGCGAGATAGCAGGTGAGGTGTTAACGAGACAGAAATGCGTCTCGTCTTGTCCGCCTCTTGCCAGGGTAATTGTAGGAGGCCTTTTGTGGACGTTCCCTCGGAGGAATATTGCAGGCACCCACCGTCTGATCCTATTACCTGACTCAATGCTAACATCGGCCTTAATCAGCAGGTAGAACTCCCAGGCCTCTCCTTTTGTCTGGATCCGTCTTCCAGGATCAGCCCCGGTGTCCTTGGGTTCTGTGGGCACAATGGAGCCAGAATGAAGGTTTCACAGAATGGAGTGCCATTGTGTTTTTCCTGTATTGTTTGTGTACGCTACATGTATCACCTGTTTAATGCCCACAGTTCCTTTTGACCATCAGCATACTTATTAAGAGTATTTCTCTCTTTTTTTCTTTTTCTTTTTACCCCCTTGATTGTCATTATGGAAATGATAATGTTTGCCATATGTACGCTTCAATAGCACATAATAGCAGTAATCACGTCCCAAGCTAGATTGGGGATGGGCATTTCTTCTTTTCACAATAGGCTCAGTGATTTTAACTTTTTTTCTTTTTTGTCTCTCCTCGTTTTCAAAGAAATTATTAGGCTTCAACTGGAGTGGCGTTGCTCCTGTTATAATACACGGTACATTTGATGTTATTCCCATTCTGGAGAGAGAATTCGCTCCTGTGTCTAGTTCAGCAGACCCATTAGATTAGAGGGTTCGTCCGGGACTGTGTCAAGTCAGAACGACATGCTTTCTCATGCCAACTCTGTCCTCGAGCTGCCACATTTGATTAATCAACGCTTTGGAAAGAAAGTAACTAAAAACAACACCCCTCGAACAGTGTTATAAAAAAAATAAGAAAAAAAAGAAAAAAGACATAACATAAGGAGATAAGAGACTTATCGGGAGGAGGAGGTGACAGAACTCAGGAGACGTGGGGAACTATGTCCCATATCGTGACTCCTCTAGAATCCCTCTATTAATCATGAAGCCCCTTCTCTGAAATCTTAAAGCTGGATGTAGTGTTGGAGTGGACCGCACTCGGGATCTTCTCTCTGTTACGTGCGGCTTGCTAAGCGCGGGTGCTTGAGATGGCTCCAGGCAAACGGACCAAGAGGAAGGCCGAGTGCCCCTGGTTTGAAGAGTGGACTGTCTGAGGAAAATGCCACGTTGCCTGATGAGAGGTTTTTAAAGGGGAACTACGCCCAGTTTAAGACTTGAATGGTAAATAAATGGTAAACAGACTGCATTTATATAGCGTCTCTTATCCAAAGGCCTTTACAACTTAAAAATCCTGCTCATATGGGCGGCTGGGTGGCGCAGCGGACATTGCGCTCGTCACCAACGCAAGAGACACCGGGTTCGACTCCGGCTGTCGGCGCTGCCTCCGGCTTGGGCCAGCCGTCATACTAATTAAATTGGCAGAATTAGCGGGTGGAAGTCGATGGGTGGTGATCTGGACGTTGTGGACAGCGACTCCTACAGGTCGGTTGGGGGACGCCTGCACAGCAGAGACAGGAAATAGCGGGGGTAGTGTGGCCTCCCACACGTTACACCTCGCCAATGAGAGTCCGCGCTGGCAGGTGAAAAGATGTGACAGGCTGCCTCCTCGTGTACCGGAGGGGACACGTGATGCACGGCTTCTATCCTCCCTACAACTGGCCAGTGGGGGTATATGCGAGCAACGTTCAAGACAGGGGAATTGGAATTGGGATGGGAGAAAAATAGAAAAAGAGGAGAAAAAGTGGATCAAAAAATAAATCCTGCTCATGTCTGCACATTCACAGAGAGCGCCATGAGAGCGAAATTAAAACATAAGATACCGATTTCAGGGTTATGGCGGGCCACGTAAGACACGTCTCGTATCATTCTGCTGCTAGCTACTACCAATCCTACTGAAAACGGTAAACGGACTCCATTTATATATATCGCTTTTATCCAAATACACAACTTATGCCTCACATCCACCCATTCACTCACCCATTCACATCCACCCATTCACTCACACATTCACACACAGACAGCTGAGGCGACCACGCATGGTGCTGACCTGCTCATTGGGAGCAGTTAGGGGTTTGAAGCAGTGTCTTTGAAACGCTGCCCGGGAGGAGCCGGAATCGAACCGGGAACCTTCTGATTACCAGACGACCGCTCTACCTCCTTGGGCGGTCAGGTGGCGTCACCAAACCCTGGAGCGGCTAGATTCGCCTGTTCGAATCCAGCTCACAGCTCCGGGGTTGTCACCAGCTTGGCTGGCCGTTCACACTAATACAATTGGCAGTATTAGAGGGTGGGAGAAGCTGGCGGGGTGGGTCCGGGTCGTTGTAAACAGCGACTCCTACAGTTCGGTCGGGGCGCCTGCTAAGCGCGGATAGGACTTGAGTGGGATAGTGTGATCCTTCCACACGCTACGCCCTCTCAATGAGAATCCGCGCTGCCAGGTGAAAAGAAGCGGTTGATTGGCTGGACGTGTGTTGGAGGAAGCACGTGGTAGCCTCCACTCTCCCAGACCGACTGTGGGGGGTAAGTGCGCAGCAACCAGGAAGGGGATTGGGAATTGGCATAACGACTAACATTGGGATGGGAGAAAATCGGAGGAAAATGGAGGGGGAAAAAGATAAAAAAAAAAAAAAGGCTCCTTGATTTTTGCATCAATTGAATACAATTAATTAGGTGAAGCAGGTAAAGGTGACACTGAGAGCCTCGGGGGGATGTTCTGTGTTCCGTCTCAGAAGTCGAAACGCCAACATAGAATAAAGCTCATTTGCTGATCAAATCTTAAAATAAAGATTATGCCGGTCCACAAAATCAGTCTCCCGTTCATTGTCTATGGAGCAGCTCCAGACTTTAGACCTGATGACGTCAGAGGTTTGATTCTTGCCTCTCTTGTTTCTGTGCTTTGGGAGAGTATCTTCGTGGTCACAAATATTGATTGAACTTTCCTAGGCCGTGGAAATAACATATTGGAATTTTAATGGATGGATAATATTTTTAGTTTTATGGATGGTTAACCGTCTGTAGTGTGGTAGTGAAAGGGTTAACCGTCTGTAGTGTGGTAGTGAAAGGTTAACCGTCTGTAGTGTGGTAGTGAAAGGTTAACCGTCTGTAGTGTGGTAGTGAAAGGTTAACCGTCTGTAGTGTAGTAGTGAAAGGTTAACCTTCTGTAGTCTGGTAATGAAAGGTTAACCGTCTGTAGTGTGGTAGTGAAAGGTTAACCGTCTGTAGTGTGGTAGTGAAAGGTTAACCTTCTGTAGTCTGGTAGTGAAAGGTTAACCGTCTGTAGTGTGGTAGTGAAAGGTTAACCTTCTGTAGTCTGGTAATGAAAGGTTAACCTTCTGTAGTGTGGTAGTGAAAGGTTAACCTTCTGTAGTGGTAGTGAAAGGTTAACCTTCTGTAGTGTGATAGTGAGAGGTTAACCTTCTGTAGTGTGGTAGTGAAAGCATTAACCCTTTGTAGTGTGGTAGTGAAGTACAAGTACAGAGTACAATGAAAATTAAGTTGGCCTTTAACCAGAGTGCAAATGAGCAGTAGTGCATTGCAGTATACAGTGTAACATGTGAAAATATAGAGTATACATGATGAACCTACGGAGTAAATATGCTAAGCCAATGAACACTATGGTAATAAACATAAACAGTGATTTAACTAATAAGAGTTGGTATTGATATACTGTATATATACAGATATAAAGTGTGTATACAGTGTGCATTGATTTTTAGAGCAGGTTAAGGGTAATTCTTTTTTAAGTAGGTCTTACATACAAAGCTCTAAATGGACAGGGACCTACCTACATTGCCAACACTCTAATAAATTACAGGCCAGCAAGAACACTGCGATCATCAGCTGCTGGATAACTAGAGGCTCCCAGAAACTGTCAAAAGAGGATCGGTGATGCAGCCTTTATCAACTATGGCCCAAAAATATGGAACAAACTTCCCAAAAACATCAGGGAAGCCAACTCGCTAGACATCTTCAAAATACAGCTTAAAACCTATCTCTTTGCTCAGGCATTTAAATGAAACATCAGGGACATCCTGACACAAATTGTACTTTACCTGCACTTTTCTTACCCTGCCTACTTTTATACACTTCCAATTCACGTGTTGGTTCTATGCAAATTTGATCTTGCTACCTCCTATGCACTGTAATTTTAAGAGCGATGCTCTGTTGTAATTCAAAACTGATCCACTGCTCTGTTGTATGTTAGAACTATTTTATGTTCGTTCTATTCTATTATTTTTGTGTGTGAGTTACCTTACCTTGATTTACCTTACCTTGCTACCTCTATCTTTTTTATGCTTGCTTATGCCTGTATTTTTTACTGTTGTGAAGCACTTTGAACTGCAACTTCTGTATGAAAAGTGCAAAAAAATTAATCCAAATGTCAAGGAATCCCTTTGATATCTTATTCATATGGATTTTTTTCATAAGATGCGTAGCCCTAGTCCGTGGTCAAACATTAAAAAAAACATTTTGCGAGATGTTTTTCTCTTTGCGGACGTGGAGTCACTCAGGACGGTAATGAAGTTATTTCCCCGTGCAGTGAGAAGCGGGGGTGGGGGTGACGGGGAAATCAATAATGATATCTCCGAGCTACAGTCGTCTCGTCTCTCGGTGGTACTGGAAGTGCTTCATTTGGTCCCACCCACACTCTGCTCACAAAAACATCCACTCCCCAGCACTTCCTGTAAGTAAACATGCCTAAGTGAGCCTCAAACACATCTGAAAGATTACCCTACCTCCGTTGCAGTAATCCGGGGGGAACTGCAAACAGGTATTTTTTAGGAGGACTATTTTCCTCCCATTCACTGTTTTCAGTTTGATACGATAATTTTCTTTCGGCCGCGGGTACTGCGGTACAAAATCACCTAATCGATGTTATCGAATGAAAACCGCACTTGTCCGAAAAGTAAACTTTCATGAATTTGCAAAACCTTGTATAACCTCCTACATTATACAATAGTTTCCGTTACATCGGCCCCAGGGTCATTAAGGACCATGTAAACAGGTCTTTCATGTAACAACTGTGCGTTGTGCCATAAAAGGACCTTTGTCAAATCTGAATCAGACTTTATTGGCCAAGCATGCTACACATTAAAAAACGTTTAACACACGCAATGTACTTTATAATTATGTACATACATACCACCTCAATCATCAAACATATATACATACATAACACACATACAACATACATACGTTCATATATGCGCTTTACAATTTGTTCCTCACATTCACCCTCACACATTCACACACCGACGGCGGAAGTGACCATGCAAGGTGCCATTGCTTATCGGGAGCAATTAGTGGGTTAAGTGTCTTGCTCAAGGACGCTTCGACACATTGCCGGGAGGAGCGGGAATCAAACCCAGAACCTTCCGATTACCAGACGACCGCTCTAGCCACTATCGCCCCCCTCTTGTTGACCCTTGTCAAGAGCGTGGACAGGGGTATAAATGCAGAAAATACAACAAGTGTAAAATGTAAGCAGCAGTGCAAGAATAGATATTATGTGTAACTATTGCACAATAAACACATTTGTGACAGTCTCCTCCAGGGCAGCCCCCGGGCACTAGCACTCACGGGACATTAGGGACTCAGAGTCCCTCTCCATTTTCCAATCCTGCCTCAAGAGCCTCTTTACCATCACCCATCCCATATGGACCAAGACGGGGAGGTGTGTGGGTGGGAATCACCAGAGGCTTCACGATCCTTAAGTCACGATACGATAGTATTGCGATTCAAAATATATTGTGATATGCTGAGTATTGCGATATTAATATTGCGATATATTGCGATTTATTACCTTTTTTTAAACTGCAAAGTAAAACTTTGTCAACTTGTTTTATCTAATAAAATAAAGTGTTCAGTCTGTTCATCTCACTTCAATCCTTTTTATTGCAGCAAATGGGATTTTCTCAAGCAGACAGATGTAATCTGTGTTGCATGTACCTGACAAACTGAACTGTTTGTATGTCATATTCCAACTTAACTGAATGCACACGTGTGTGTGGACTACTGTACTCTTACAGGTATTGAAATGAACAATGCAACTTCCTTATACAAAACAATAAAAATAATATTGATTGCATAATAAAATATCGATACTTGGCGTCCTTGTATCGATACAATAATGCCACGCAAAGTATTGCGATACTATACTGTATCGATATTTCATCCCACCACTAGTAATCAGGCTCTTAAATTGACCATAAGTTAGTGGCAAATAATTTTTTTGTGTGTTAAAGATCATTCCAAGAAGCTGGGGCATTAAAACAAAAGGCTGACTTTCAAAGTTCAGACTGTGCTCGGGGGACCTTAGGGCATGCATCTTGTAGATGACAGAAAGAAATCTACAGCCATCTTTTTATCGTTTTTTCCTGCCGCGGTTTTGCACATATAGCATATTTTAATACACTTTATTGTATATTAATTATATATATATAGTTATTGCCTGACACCACAGTTCGCCCTTTGCTTTTTATTAGTGTATTCGTGTAGTTATTATTATTAGTGTATTTGTGCTTTGTCGCGAATCTCAATGGCCCGTCTCTTGTGGGTAGACAGCCAAGACAGGCAGGCAACTCCGGTGTCAGGTTACAAACAGAGTGGTAGATATGAATGGCTGTGATTGGTTGTCTGAAAATGAGCTCAGCGCATCGCTCTGAAGTTCAGAAAGTTTCAACTTTAAACGCTGTGTGCGGCCGCACAAAAAAGCTGAAAAAAGAAGCCGACTGCAGCGCATTTCCTATAGGCGTCGCATGCGGCCGCATACGCTCCCTCCCCATTGGGATACATTGAAAAAAGACGCTTGCGCCCATAAATAAGAGATAGGTGGACCCGGGCCCTTAAGCATCAGCCCTTAATTTGAGCTCATGATTCGTTAGATGGGGACCGTAGTTCTATTTCAGCATCATTGCAATATACTGTAAGGTGGTCATTTCCCTGCAATGGCCTTAAAGATTAAACGGATACCAATGCTTACTTATTTCTCCTCTCTACCAGAGAAGACCAACCAACTTTATCATACAGGATGCAATGGTGAGTACCATGTATCACCAGTAATACATCCGAGTGCAGAATGATGGACCTTGTCTAGGGGTTTACAAATGCCATATTATTCTTTTGGGGTTTTCCATCTTACCTTAGTGTTATATAGCTGGTGCATGTAGGACACCTGCTGAGTTACACAATCCAGAGTCCAGCCAAAGGGAGTTATTCTCTCCTACAGAAAACACTGTTCCTGAACTGCCTGAAACGCCTTCTTTGTAGTCCAGCCTTTTCTTCTGTTACACCTCTGCGTCACTGTATTACAATAGCAATACAATACAAACACAATAGCATTACAATGATACGCTCATATCCTGACTTCTGTGTCTCCCTTTTTCAAGATGGTAGCTCGCTCGTAAAAACATTCTCTTTTTTCCACCTAAACGGTTTCTCACAACATTTTAGGCAAGAAATACGATATGCGATTGCTAGATCTTCATTCATATTTGATCTGCAACGCCTAGTTTGACAGTTTGATCTGAAATTTGAGTGAGTGAGATCTGAGTTAGATGCCTCCACAGCTGTAATTAGGTGCTTTTTGACCATACAGTAGAAACATGCAAATGTTTGTAAATAGACCACACCATTTTTTATATGAAACTGGGAAATGGGCAGAATATGGGCGTGGAGTGGATGGAGCAGCATTTCTATAGATGCCAAGATATGTATTCTGAGTGACTCTCAATGCTCGAACCATTTACACTGGATAAATGCAAGCCATTATGATCAATATTCCTGACTCTAAACAGCATGCATTTTGTTTTTATTGGCATTGAGTGCCAGTTAATAAGATTAATAAGAGCTTACTGAATAACATTAAAGGCATTGGTTTTAATATGTGTAATCAAAGGTTTGATGAGGATGATGATTCAAGGAAAGTTGTACGTTTTCAATGGAGAACCAGTTGTACAAACTGAGCAATACACAATAGTGGCATCAGCATAAAGATGGGCTCGACAACCACTCAAGGAAGAGACAATATAATTCATATAAATTATGAAAAGGACAGGACCCAAAACTTAACCTTGAGGAACACCCTTTATTATATAGGCGACCTTGGGTTTCTTGAATGGTGCTAAATAAATTCGATTTATTATTATTATTTATTGTCGACAATAATTAATTCAGTGTGATTTCACACACTGCCACCTCACAAGCAAATCATTCTGCCACCGATCACAAACCTTTATATCCAAACCAATACTAGATATTTTTGTAAGAGCAGAGGATGATCACCTGTATCAAATGCTTTTGACAAATCCACAAAAAGGGCAGCACAGTGTTTCTTTTTATCTAATGTAGATAGCCTACTGTATTGTTTTTAACTCATGTAATAGCTGATATTGTGCTGTGATTAGCTTTAAATACTAGGACAACTTCCCATTGCGATAGAAAAATATTTAATAAATGCATTTATACATAATTATGGCGGACTGTTTTTAGAAAAGTTTAACTCTGATATCAATCATCTTGCAATGCTTCAAGTACATCATTAGGAGAGAAGGGTGGAAAGGTGAACTGACAATCATAGTTCATGGTGCATGCATAATCATCATGAATTAGAAGGGGCCCTGTGTATTCCTTTTCAAATACATGCCTAGCATCAGCAATGTGTTTATTGAAGACTAGGCAAATCTCATTCTGTTCAGAAATCAATCACCATTTTGTATGTGTTTTTGAGTTAACCGTTTCCAAAATGTTGCCAGGTATAAGCTATAGTAATTGGGTCTAAATTATTATTTGATTTAGCTTTTCTCACAGCTGAAGTACATGTATTTCTAAGGTGTCTAAAATGTGTAAAGGATCCCCTGAATGTCTGGCATGATACCAGGCACTGTTCCTTTCCATAAGCAAAGCTGACAAGTCGTATGAAAACCAGGGTGTTATTCTCCGTCTTTTAGTTTTTTGAATGGTTTGAATTTTTTTTTTGTGAAAAAGTCCAGTACCATTTGAACATCTGGAATCTCAGTTGTACAGTCACTATATGGAAAAACGCAATTTTGGTCACTAATTTCTAATTGGTCACCTCACTATTTCTTTTTGTGAGGTTTTGTCTTCTCTAATCGTGTACTTCTGATACAAGCAATAGGGCAGTGATCACTAATTCCAAGCTTGAAGACACCACAAAAGCAATGATTTTGTCAACCATATTAGAAAATATGAGATCAATAGTAGACATAGAACAGTCTTTAAAATGTGTTCTAGTGGGTTCTGTGTTCAGTTGGGACAGATTGAGCAACCACTAGTCTTCTTAAAGGTCACATATTGTGGAGAAACTCTCTGGTGGTCCTTCTAACACAAAAACTGTGAAATAACCCAGTCAGATTTTGCACACAGCCTGTATTCAAAACGGTGACTTTTAGACGAACCGTTCAGATTTGCCTCTCCCTCCTACGTCAAGTGGAGAGGGTGATCCTTGACTTGTGCGTCTCTGTCTTCCAAGACGGTGGCTTCCCCGTAATTATTCTCCTTTTCACCTAAACGGAGTTTGACAGTTTTATCAGACTTTTGTGAGGGAGTACAGTGTGGGGAAAAAAAACATGGCTCATTTGCATTTAAAGTTACAGAAACAGCCCGTCCAGAGCAGGACTGAAACAGAGGGGTATAGAATCTTGCTAGAATGCATCATCTGAGTGGTATTCTCAGCAAAGAATTACTTCAACAAATATTTTTTCTGACCTATATTAACTTTTCAAAAGGAGTATAATATGTGACCTTTCAAGATAATCGGATGAATCATTCAGCCAGTTCAGGTTCAAGTCACCCACAACAATCGGCTCAACATGGGAATACCGGTAGATCCACAATTGTATCAAATTCAGGTTCTTCGAGTGAATGAAATGCCAACAACACTGATCTATTGAAATTCTCCTAAGCGTATTCAAAGCAGGCATGCATCACAGACACGTACACATTCACATGCCGTAGCTCACCTAGCTCCAACATGTAGGCTCTATCTGCTGTGTTTATCAGTTGGCCCTTTAACACACACACACACACACACACACACACACACACACACACACACACACACACACACACACACACACACACACACACACACACACACACACCGCGTTAGTGGGGGAATGTAAATCGGGAGTAATGGATGGGGGCCCATAAAACCACCTGCACATGTGATGTTAAATGCTCTGCTTCACATGATCTGAACATCTGAAGGAGGCCCTGAATAAATCTCATCCTCTTTTTTTTCTCTCTCTCTCTCTCTCTCTCTCTCTCTCTCTCTCTCTCTCTCTCTCTCTCTCTCTCTCTCTCTCTCTCTCTCTCTCTCTCTCTCTCTCTCAGAAAATAAGATCTTTTATTTTTCCACATTTGCGGTCTTTTCATGGCAGGGCGGGGCGAGGCCGTCTTCGGTTGTTTCTCTTCACACGGGCTGCAAAGCGGAACAGGGGTCCTGGGGAGAGAATGTGTGAGTTGAACTGAGACGGAAAAGTAGCCTCCCTGCCGTATGACGGCGAACCCCTATCATCTCTTGGTCTCCGTGCCGGGGGTGGTTCCGGTATTCATCAACTTCAAAACCACCATATCATAATAAAGACACTTACCTGAGTAATGTGGATAGTGTCTTGAAGAGGCTGTGGGCCTTACATTTTTTTTCTTTTTTTTAACTAAGATCGGGGGTATTTGTGTCTCTGATTTCTAGCTTCAGAGCTTTAGGAAAGATTGGTGTGTGTTCGCAAATACTGACTGAACTGTCCTTGGGCACACGGAGATCACTAGCCTGTTCCACCCCCCAGGGTCGGTACCGACCCCTAAATGACATTATGATCACAGATCCATATTTTTCAGAGTGATGCAAAATATTTGCGATTGGTAAGTTTTCATTTATGTTTTTAGATGGAAGGCTGTATTCCATCTGTCTAACGTTAGCGAATATTGTGAGATTGATGAATAGGACAGTCACAACATTGCTGGAATATCGACCTAGTTAGCCCCTTTCATGACTGTGATGCACGGCTACAGGGTTTGGGCGAGTGAATCCACACTTATTATTATTATAACTCATTTATTGTGTAACGCTAGCCCCTTAAAACGTACCACAGTCATGGTATCCATAAACTTCAATCGGTTCGGATCCTTTGAATGAAATGAAAATGTAAACGAACACTGGCCTCACGTTAGAAAGTAGCACTGGTGACGTGAAATCACTGAGCCCAGAGAGGAGTGGTTCGGCAAAAAATAGTTCAGAGTATATTTGCTTAAAAAAAAACGTAAATGTCTAATTCAATAATTTTTTATTTCTCCACGTGGTAAATACACAGGTCACAACATGTTTACAGGAATGTTTTGGAGTTGTATTTGGAGTGTATTTCGTGACTGTATAGGGGACTGTAGGGAACTTCAGGATAAAGGTCTGACCCACTTCCAGTGATGAAGCTAAGCTATGCTAATGGTGCGGGCGTTCCCTAAGCCTAATGCATGCAGAGAGACCAAAAAGGTATGTATCTTCTTGTCTAACTCCAGGGAAGATGTTAAATAAGGTAATTTCCCAAAATGTTGGCGTTTTCCTTTAAGGGCGAGTGAGTTTAACTTGCAGTACTGCTACTTGCCACAGTCACTTCACAACACTTGAAGTCCATCGTGACTGTGCCTTGCGGTACCATCTATTACATATATATATAATAAAAGCTTATTTTTACTGTACTATAATTGTATTGCCTATATTTGTCTTTCTACTACTACCCTGCCCATACCTGTACCTCCCCTCCCCCATTCTGCTTCTGTATGACACCTGAATTTCCCCAAGGCGATCAATAAAGGAATATCTTATCTTATTTGATCTTATCTTATATTCTTGGTGAAGTGAGTGAAAGACAGGCAGCTACTGCAGCCTTTACCTCTCTACATTCATCTGAACTCTATTTAGAGGAGGAAAAGCCATCAGATGTTGCACACAGTGTTAACTTACAGGGCTGCCCCAGTAGCAGGGAGGCCCTTGCCAATAGGTCAAGGTGACGTAGTAATGAATCAAGGCCAGGGGAATGAAAAGAGCGCAGGCTGAATGTGCTGCATATCACTGCATGCCATGCGGTCCTCAGCTAGAGCTCCCCTTGCCCAAGGGGAAGGTTCACAGTCCGTTCTCTGTGTTCTCTGAAAGATTGTGTCCTTTCCTTTATACCTTGTGCACTCTCCTACTCTCCTCTCTCTCTCTCTTGCTCTCTGCGCCTGTCTCACTCTCTTCTCACTTTCTTGATTTCCTGCTCTTTCTTTCTCTCCTTACTTTCTCTCTCTTCCTTTCTTCCCCTGCTCTCCCTCTTTCTACTACAACAAGGCCAACTAGACGTATGTTAAAACACAGAGCTTCAGTATGCACGTGAACCTCATAATCAAGTTCAAGTTTCCTTTATTGCCACACAACCAGGTTGGTGGTATTCTTGATCGGTACAGGCCAGGGTGGATACATAATACAGTACAACATGACACAATAAATACATAAATACAGCACAGCACAACACCGCACAACATAAAAACACAGAAGAAACTAGTCCATCGGTCAGGAGCTTGGTTAGTGTGGGGGCGGAAGGGGGAAAGGGGGTGGCCAAGGGAGTTCAGGGTCCGAATGGCGGTGGGGAAGAAGCTGTCCTTGAAGCGGGTGGTAATGTCGTTGATGTACACTATCTATGCATTTAAAAATAATAATGTTCACCAGAAATCTCTCAGTTACATCAATATTGTGCCGTCAGAACAGTCTTATGTTGTAACGTTGGCTCTTGTCCATTTTGCCTCCGTCATCTTCTTATCATATGCACGTGAGATGCGTAATATATGCTGATGAATCTAGTGATCTATGCATAAAATAAATACATTTTTTCCAGCTAATCTTTTAGCCACAACAACATTAAGCTAAGCAGGGTTGTGATTATAGGTGAAGTATTTCCATGTTCACTATATTTTGGCGAAACAAGATGGAGACATATACAGACCTATACATACGTGTCTCTCTGGCATGTGGAAAATCAAACCGGTTCTTAGAAAGCTAGCAGGTTCAACTAACTGTGAACCGGCACTAGCATCAGTCCAGAACTGGAAATAGGCTTGCGTTGGTTTTCCTTCTCCTTCATTACATCTCTCCTTCAAATTTGAATCAATTCAGTTCTCCTTCCGTGCCACGCTCCTGATCTCTCTCTCACTCTCTTTCTTTCTCTCTCTTTCTCTCTCTCTCCTTCAAATTTGAATCAATTCAGTTCTCCTTCCGTGACACTCTCCTGATCTCTCTCTCCATCTCTGCCTCCTACTCTCTTCTCTCCTCACACTGGTTCTCAATAGCTCCCTTAGTATCTATTAAAGCAGGCTTCAGCACGTGAAGGCCTCCGAGGACAGGTTGCGCCCCTCAGGAGAGTTTGAGATGGAAAAGTCAGCTTCACACCGTCGCTGAAAAGAAGAAAAAAAACAGAGAGGCATCGGTCGGTGCGAGCGGTGAAACTGCTGCAAAAAAATAAAGAAAGAAATCCTCCATTTGAAATGCTTTGTTCCCACCAGCATCTCTCTCTATCATTCAGCCTTGAACCCCCCCCCCCCCCCCATCCCCCTCCTCAAACCCGGTGGACTCTGAATGTCATTACAGCTTGATCCACTCGGCTCCACCTCCCCATCTCCTTGGGGCTGTGCTTCTCTGCCGGGGGTTCTGGGGAGGGGGACGGGGATGGGGGGGGGACGGGGGGCGTCGCCTCTCTACCCATGGGAGCGAAGGGACTCCTTTTTTTTGCTCCAGGCCACATGTTAACTTGGCTCCTCTATCTGACTAAACCCAATTTCCTCCTTCACTGCCTCGGACCGCATCATCAGAATGGGCCGCACCACCGGAGCCCCGGCGTATTCCCAATGGCCAGATTTACATACGTGTGCCACTGCGCTGAAATCCACTCTCTTCCGAGAGCGGTTCTGGCTGATTTCCGAGAGAGGCCCTCTGCCCGTGCCTTCCCCTCGCTTCTTTTCGTTCCGCTAAGCCGCCACACTCCTTTCCTCTCGTATCTCCCCCCCCCCCCCCCCCCCTCTCGTCTACAGATTATCTTCCCTCCTTAACGCGTCAGAGAGTGCGCGGGGAACCTAGGTCCCCCCCCCGAGACTCGGTGTATCTAGAGTTTATCTGCCGTCACGTTGCTATGACCACGGTAACAGGAAGGGGATTGGAGGACAAACAGCAAAACAGGATGTGAGTCAATATGAGTAAACACAGTTTGCAGCCACATTAGACGGAGATCGTCTGCTGGCCGGTTGCCTGGGGAAGCCCCAATTAACAGCAGGACTGTGGGTATGTTTCAACATGGCCCATGCTGGCAGGCCTGGCCAGCAGTTATGGAACCAAGGAAGGCCAGCTCGTCTCACAGTCTGCTCTGACTTCCCTCACTATGAAACTATGGAACCCGTTCTGATGACCGACTGGTCCTTAAAGTTAATAACGTTAACGTTAGTTCTGTATCGTAATGGCTCTCGCTCGGCGTCACTCATGCACTGTACCTCGCTTGTGCACGCGCACTGAATAAAATTCCACAATGTACCTTTATATCCCAATATTCGTCTGACCACACCCCCATCAGCTTACCTTCATAAGCAGGTGTGTGGCCACCTACTCGCCTCCTTCTTTCTCTCTCACTATTTTGAGAAAATACGGCGATATTGTCTTCGTACTGGAGTGTCTGGAAGATGATGATCATTCTACTCCTCCACCGGTTTTTTCGTATTGGGAGTTCACGCCGCTTACATGCCTCCCAACTGCAGTCCTCCTTGCTGCGGCTGGATGGGGTAAAACCCTCCAGCGACACAGCTGGACTGTAGGACGCACCGACTGTTGTGAGAAGCGGTGGGTTCCAGGTTTGGTGAGTAATGTTTGCTTGCGAGCTCCACTTGTCTGTTAGTGCTATGGGGGCTAGCTGACAATGTTTACGAAAACCGGCCCCAGATTAAGGTCCTTTGTTCAGCCTTTTTAGGCGACGGCGGAGGATCTTGGTTTGAAGCCCATTATAGCAACTAGTGGGCCACGACCAGTGAAACTGGTGATCCCAGGATCTCTGGACGCGTGGGTACTTCTCTGTCACCGTATAGGCCCCATCTTTCATATGCAAATGAGAGTATACCCTAAACGAGGAAATGTGGGCATGGATGTTCGTTATCGGAATATCTATGTTCAAGTCGGCTACAGCCCAGATGGGACTTGTGCTGGCTCCGCCGGATGTATGGTAAAATCACCGTTGTAAAACTGTGTTAACATCTCGTTTATCTTCTCTCTTAAAATGTGAGGAGGGTTTCAGAACGGCGGCCTGTCTGAGTGTGGCTTGTTATATCGTTGTGTACAAGTTCAGGTGATAGCTGCTTAGCTTGCGTGCTAGTTGTGGCCTACTGTTAGCCACTCAGCTGTTAGCTGCAGGCGCTAGCCTGTTGTGTCACTAGGCTAGGAAACGTTAGCTTGCTGCTATCGGCCGAGAGCGGCCGTTAGCTTAATGCTACACTGTTGAACGTTCTGAGACTATAACATGCTTTAAACACTCTGACTACGACGTCATCTTTGACAGAGGATGTTAGTCGAACCTACCCTGAGCCCGGCCGGCGAGGACTGCATCAACAAGGAGAACCGTAGCGGCGGGATGGAGCGGCGACGCTGCCCATGTCGACAACACAGGAATGCTGTGTTTACTATCGGTGCCTTGTTAGAGACGGCAGTTTGCTTGATCTGCGCTCACGGTAGGAAAGGTCCTGACCAGACCTTGAACACTTCTTCTTTCTTTCCCTTCTAAATGTTTTGTAAATAACGATGTTTTCCAAAACGAGTGTTGCTGCACTACATTTAGGATACGACGCGAGTTATGTGTGAATTGTCTTGTCACTGGTCTCCATGCAAATCGGGTTGTTTGTTACAGATGTGAAAATGATCTGGTTTGTTGTGTTGAGAAACATCATGTGTGTTCATGTACCGTGTACTCACAACTAAGGGGGTTAAACTAACCTATAAAGCTATGCTTAGTGACATATGAGTGAAGAATGAATTCTTTTCTCAGCCTGTAATGACAATGAACAGTGTGTTCACATATTAACAGGTTTACCTGTTCGACTGGCCGTATTAAGGGTAAAGTAGGAGGGGTGTTTTCCCCCCGGTTCCCTGGGGACTTCCTCACCCTCCTCTCAGACATGTTGTTACAATATATTGTGTCACTGTGTGGTGGGATACGATGTAACCCTTAGCTTGATTGCTGGGGTTGTGCTAAAAACTGCTTGAGGAACTGTATTTTCCTAAAAGAAAAGATTGTTTGGTCACTTTCGTGTGTGCTTAGCAAGGCCTGTGGCCGATACTAATCGAGAATTATGTATTCTCTCATTATGAAAAACGGCGTTCCTCTGTAGAGTGTTTTTGCCATTTTTTGTAGGTGATAATGGGTTGTGTGTGACCTACAATTGGGTTGGGTTGGCCACAGAAGCACATGTGTAAGTCTGGTACTGGGGCTCTTAAGGGGGCCCTCTCTATTCTGTGTTTTTTCCTTAGTAAAAATCAGATAGCAGGTTGGCACATGCGCTGTGTGAAGCTGTTAGACGCTTCATGTAGCTGACTATGACTGTGTCATACTCTCTTTTTGTCATTACATCGTATCATGGGTGTGGGGTCGTAAAGGGGTGTACTGGTAATCCTTTTCTCCCCTTCTTTGATGGACAGGGGTTAAGACCTCCTGTCCTTCAAGGTTCCTGTCACGTTGCTGTTCGGCACGTTACAGGGTAAGATGGGGGGCGGGGAGTTTCCTGGTCCCACACCCTGGAATATTGGGCGTGTGCACCGCAGAAATTCCCCCGCCATAGAGTACGTCACTGTGCGCGTCTCTGTTGGTAGGACTTCCGTGAGCTCTTCGGGTCCATATGATGGATCTCTTTCGGGGAGTGGTCAGGGCTCCTCCTCACGAAGCTCCTATTCGGGCCTTCTGTGAGTTAGGACTCTCCTTCCATGTGAGGGAGCCTCCTCAGAGTGCAGAGCCTCCTCCTCAGATTGTCAAGGTGAGTAGAACTTCAAAAAGGAGTCCTGCTCTATTGTGTGTGTATTCGATTCAATTCGATTATTGAGTGTGTATGGGTTCAGTGCCTCCTCCCCGGAGAGCCCTAAAACCAAACTTTTACATGGCTCAAGGTTGCAATATATTCTTTTCAATCTGTACAGCTCGCGTGGGAAGTCTCTCTGGGGATTTCCGTCTCCTCCCTATGGGAGGGTGGTGGGATGTAAAAATGTAAAAAAAAATTACCCCCGGCTGTGTAGACTGGGATTCATGCTGTTGGTGCTTCCTTCTTTTTTATTAAAAAGAGTTGGAGTTAGGAGGCATCACACCCCTCTTGTCGTTCCCCTGGGCGCCTTAGGGATTCAATGACGGGTCTAAATAGCCTGTTCATTGATGTGGTTGTGTCCCGACGCACGCATAGTGCTAGCTCGGGGTGTTCTGTTGAAGACAGGCGAATGACTGGCACGCCTTGGTTGCTTGAGGTTAAAACAGCGTTTTTATAAAGTAACTGGGATGGAGGTTTTTTCCTCTTCCGACGACCTGTGTTGGTTGTCGACGGATTCCCGTTCATATCTGGGGGATGATGACGGAATGGATCTGAACATATGTAGAGGGGTCTCACGCCCTGGGGGTGGGCCACCGGGCACGGTTCGCACCGAACGTCTGGGTGGCGCCCTCTTTTCATGTTTAGGATCAACACGCATATCTGCCCCTTCTCCTAGAGTAGGCATGTCGGCGTGGTTAGGGCACGGGACTGGTTCTGGTCACGCTGGTCCGGATCAGTTAAATCCGTTGTCCGCCGGGGATGCAGATCTGCTGTTCTGGTACCCTGAGGGACTTGGGCTTTTTCCAAGGGGAGAAATGCCAGGTCGGTCCGGGTGTCACAGGGTTAGGCGCTATGGAGACCCTTGTTGGGTACGTTGTACTCTGCACTGTCGTAATGGCTTACGGCCGTGCCACCCTGTACGCGCCCGATCTCGTCAGATCTCGGCCGCTACGCAGGTTGGTCTTGGTTAGTACTTGGTTGGGAGACCTCCTGGGAATACCAAGTACGGGGTGCTTGGGGCTGGTTCTCCATTCTTTTCGCTCTTCTCTTACGCATGGCGAAGAGGGGCCTGTTGGGGTGGTCTTTGAACTCCTCGGGGGACCCTGTGCTCCCCGTATCGCCGGGCCCTGTCCGAAGTAATGTTTCGTCGACCCGTAGGCCTGGGATAACCCTGTTGGAAACTGAAACACTTGTACTGCGGTAGTGCCCGCAGGTACGTTTTGGAGTTTTTTCTTGAGGGGTTATGGGACCAACCACCGCATAGGGTAACGACTGGGTGGTTGGTTCTCTGGTGTGTTGGTGCAGTGTCAACTCCCGGGTTGCCCGGTTGAGTGTGCCCCTGCACGTTCATGATGTCTGCCGATCGTGTCAGCCTTCGTTGCCTCATTGAGGGAGGCTTTGTCATGGTGGTCAACAACGCCAGCATACGCCCCTTCCGCCGGGGCGGCTGTTTTCAGCTGACCCCTCTGGCGCCTGTCTCGTCCGCAGTGCTCCAGGCTCGGGTTACAGCCTGTTGCCTGGTTTTCCCCGGTGCGCTGCCTGCTTCCGTGGTAGGCCTTTTTGGTGCTTACGGCCATGCTGACTACCTGTCCTGCAGGGTCAGTGTGCCAGGCGGTGTGCTATTGGGGGGACAGGGCCCGCTCTTGTGAGGGGCCTTTGTCCGAATACGCTGGCGATGTGGGGGGCGGTGTCACTAAGTGACCACCTGGTGGGGTCTTGATGCTGGCATCATGGACTTCTCCGGGCCCCCGTTTTCCAGGGGATCCAGTCCCTTTGGTGGGTCTGGGTCTTCCTTCGCGCTCCGCTGCTACGGCCTTGCCACGGGGTTGGGTTTGCTCTTGACCCCGTGATTCTGGGGGCAGTAACGAGGTTGTTCCTTCCGTTCGTTCCCGGGTGGCATGCGGGTTGTGCGTGTGGGTGGTCGTGGGGTCAGGCCACGGTCTGCTCACCCTGTGCGTTGAGTTGCTTGAGTGCCTCTTCACACGGTCGGGTCCGTCGCCCTCCCATGATCCCCCAATAGGGGGGGTGCCCTCCATTAGGGGGGGTTGGGGGGGCTCGGTCCTCCCTGATCTGATGGTTGTGGGGGGCCTCAGCGGGGTGTATTTGTCGGCCGATGGCTCTCGCTCGGCCTCCCTTGTGCGTGAGTGACGCCGAGCGAGAGCCGTTACGATACAGAACGTTAGGTTCTAACTATAACCAAGTTCTGTTAGTAATGGTGATGCTCGGCGTCCGACGCCGCTGCAGCCCTTGATCTCACCTTGTGGTGAAAGCTTGGGAAGGAGGCGAGTAGGTGGCCACACACCTGCTTATGAAGGTAAGCTGATGGGGGTGTGGTCAGACGAATATTGGGATATAAAGGTACATTGTGGAATTCTATTCAGTGCGCGTGCACAAGCGAGGTACAGTGCGTGAGTGACGCCGAGCGTCACCATTACTAACAGAACTTGGTTATAGTTATAACCTAACGTTCGGCCAGATAAACAAATAATACTAATTAAAATGGTTGGACCTGTGATATTTGTACTTTGTAGGTCTGCATTTTAAATGTAAGGAGTAAAAAGTATGTTTTTTTTTATGTAGGGGGGGGGTAGTTTCTGATGAACCCTTTCACTGCTGCACTACCAAACGGTTAACCCTTTCACTGCGACAATACACGGAAGGTTAGCCCTTTCACTGCCACACGACAGCAGGTTACCCGTCGGTAGTGTAATAGTAAAGGGTTAACCTTCTGTAGTGTGGCAGTGAAAGGGTTAATTGATTGCCAATAACGGCATTCGTTATTACCACAACATACGCTGATCAGGGAGATGCCTATGAAAACCTTGCACGATCAAGCTGAAATTTACGTGAAATTGTTCTTACCTGTGGCCGGTGGGATTCCAAAAAGAATATTCCAATTATTTGATCGCCATCTGGTAGATTGTATGTCCATTTGGTCGGTGTTAATTATAAAGCCTGAGTGTCAGAGTAGATGTCTGCTGTCAGTGTCGAAGTAGATGTCTGCTGTCATTTACAGATATTTACATTATATACACATGAAAAACAAGTGCTATTCTTTCAATAGTATGGCTCATTTGACAGGCATTGTTCATAGGCCATTACTGACTAATTAGTTAATTTCTACACACTGTAGTTTGTAGTTTATTACACGTTAAACATCGCCCATTTCCAAAATAATCCAGTCTTTTTCCATAGATCACGATTACTCGTTTATATGTAATTACTCGTGTATACGGGAAACTATAGGTTTTGAGGCGAGAAGATCTCCTAGCGATTGCTCTGCAAGAGCTCCTCCCCCTCAGAACGAGTCAGGACAGAAAGGGATCAGGACAGACACTGTCTGAACTAGACTATCGGAGTTCAAAAGGTAGGCGATACTGCCACCTGGTGAGATTCGGGTTTTGGGGCTCAACGGTTGGCGAGATAACCTGTGTAACTGAGGGGTACAATTCCCTGACTGTATTGATAAGTATGGTATCATTAAACCACTACCGCTTGTACTTTAACTTCTGGCCATCCAGTACATGATATAGATATGATGAACACTTTCCCACCTGATGAAACGAAGTCCACACAAATGTATAAATCGAATATTTTATATAGCAAAGGGTATATACAACGTTCACTTAATGACATTTATGATTTGAAATGCACTTGTAAGGCAAATGAGTATTCGTAGGTAAATCAACATTGAATGTCCAATCTCTGGTTACGCAGGGAGCAAGTATACAACCTGGTTCTTTAGGGAACTATAGCGATGGTACTTAAATGATTATAGCTGGATACACTAAAGGGGGGTCCCGCTGGTTGTAAGTCAGTAGGGGGGGGGGGTTAGGAGAGCCGCTGGCGGTATCCCATCTGGCCGACGATTTCTTGGGAGAATTCAGAGTGCTGAACACGGTGCCCACAGAACCTCGGTCCACAGATGAATACAGCTGGGCCCTCTGGTGGACGGTAGCTGCCGGTCCACAACGAAGAGACGTGAGGCGACCTCACTCGGGTAGAGCGCCGTCTCACCTGGACTCCTCTCGGGGGGGTAGTTCCAACACTCCGCAGTGCTGGCTGTTATCCATGGCATAATCAAAGCACCCAAAGCACGTAGATAATCCAAGCCGTGGAGGGCTCGCCGTCGTCCGGGTGAAGTAATCCAATGTACAGGTCCACTCGTCCTGGCCCAGAGCTCCTCGGATGCAAGCACCACACGTGGTCTGCCCAGCCTGGTTAAGACTCCAGATAACGTCAGGAACGATGGGGGTACTGCTCACTTTATAACTCTAACCGAACGATGCACCATACATAATAGACTATTATTAACTTAATAGAAATACGTCCCACTCGACGGTATAGTGCCAAACTATGACAATTCAACTATTAATCCACACGATGTCTCAATGCCTATTCTGAGGCCAAGTAGGCCATACTGCACCACACGTGCGTCGTGGGTGAGGCTTCACGTCTGTTACTAGGTTGGAGGGTAAAGGACTAATGGACTAAAAGAAAGTTCTACTTTACTTGCGCCATATATATATGCGCTGTGAACAAATAGTACCATTCGTATTTCGCCAGACGTATTCCTACGCGGAACCGGGCTTGTAACGACATGTTCGTCGGCACGATTGAACTTGAACCAAGGGGCTTGGCTGCTGGCGCCAGGTTCTCGTCCAATGGTAGAATGAAACTATTATGGGCTGTTAGTAGACTAAAGGGATATTCAGTGTATATATACAAGGAATATACAGGGGATATCAAACGATATACAAATACTATTAAATATATATCCATAAATAAATATATATATTCGGTTTAATCTGATCCTTCACAACAACCTGACTATACTCGGGTATGGTGCAGAAAGAGTTAATCCTGAGGCCCTACTTTATTTAAAAACAGCCAATCAAATCTCCATCAATGGAAAACCCGCCCATACCCATGCTGATTGGTCCTTGTGCAAGACTAGAAAGCGGGGATCTTTGATTAAACACCTGCTATCAGAGTGAACACCTGCTGATGTTTTCACTAATTGGCTCACCTCTTCAACTAACTCATCTGGTGCAATGTATAGTTAATATGAAAACTTTGCCCACGATGGAATGAGTTTGAGACCCCTGGTCTATCCCTTGCAATAAGAAAAAGTTTGTACTTTTACTTTTGTTCCCACCAGCGTCTCTCTCCATCATTCAGCCTTGAAATCCCACTACCCCCTCCTCAAAGTGTGTTTTAGCCAGATAGTTTACTCTGACTTTTACTTGAGTACAATTTTGAGACGGTACCCATACTTTCACTTAAGTTAAGTATAATTTCTGGGTACTTTTTACACCCCTGAAAAAGAGTAGGCTTCTTCCGAGGGGTTAGGACGCCTCCTTTTGAGGCAAACTATAATAGGCTGTAAAAAGGTAATGCGATTTGAGCAGGGAATACTATCAATCTGGCTCAAGTCTTTGACGTCGTAGAGAGGCTTCAAGTGTCTGTTTTTTATCACACACGTTTTGTATTTTAGGACGCGCCATATCAAAGTGTGTAGCGTACATCTTCCTTGTGACAGAGATCACCCCAGAGCATCGGGTGGCTTTATTGTCATTGTACTAATACAATGAAATTAGGAGTGCTACTCCTGATCAGTGCAGTTAAAAACAAGGTAAACAGGACAACTACCATACTAATTCATCCCTCCATGCCACACACATCATTCACTCCATGCTACACACATCATTCACTCCATGCTACACACATCATTCACTCCATGCTACACACATCATTCACTCTAGGGCTGCAACTAATGACTATTTTGGTAGTCGACTAATCTGTCGATTATTTTTTCGATTAGTCGACTAATCGAAAAACAATTATATTAAAAGAAAAAAAAGATAAAAAAATTATAATTTTTTATTTTATTTTTTGCACTACCTATCTTTGTGAAAGTGGCTTCTCAGCTCTGGTCCAGCTGAAGACAGAGCAGAGGAACAGATTGGACATTGAGCATGACCTCAGAGTTGCTTTGAGACTCTTGTCAGGACCAAACAACATCCCCAGTTATCCCATTAGTTCCCCCAAACTTACTGTCGGTCTGTTATGTTAAGCTAAGAAGTCTTCAGCTGGCTGGACCAGAGCTGAGAAGCCACTTTCACAAAGATAGGTAGTGCAAAAAAATAAAAATAAAAAATTATAATTTTTTATTTATTCTTTTTTTTAATGACTAATCGACGCAACAATTCCTCGTCGACGATTTTTTATAATCGACATCGTCGATTATGTCGACTAATCGTTGCAGCCCTAATTCACTCCATGCTACACATACCATTCACTCCATGCTACACATATCATTCACTCCATGCTACACACACCATTCACTCTATACCAGTGGTTCTCAAACTTTTTACACCAAGTACCACCTGAGAATGTAGCTGGCTCTCCAAGTACCACCATATGACCGGCGTTAAAATACAGTCTATTCAGCTATGCACAGTTCACGCAGGAGGCAAATGTATTCCTAATACCATTATTTATTGTTAACTTTTGTCAGACACAGCCACAATGTACAAAGGGATAGCACTAGAACTAGCAAACGCTTCCACACAACTCATACAATGCAAGGGGCATTGAGAACATAATAACTAACATTCTCACATAGCAAGTGAGAAAATTAAGAACAACTGTATTTCAGCAAATGTACTTAATTCTCTCTCTATCTCTCTCTCTCACACAGCAAGCAATTGTCCATAATTCTCTCTCTCACAAACACACACACACACACACACACACACACACACACACACACACAAATTATTTTGTTACAAAAACGTAATTTCCTGCATTCTGGTGCAGGACTTTTTGAATTTTTACTCTTTAAATGCCAGTGTTTGTGATGGGCATCACAAATTATTGTAAAAAAGAAAAGAAAACACATATTCAATACATTTTTGAATTTTTACCCTTTAAATGCCAGTTTGTGTGATGGCATCACAAATTATTGTTAAAAAAAGCACACAAAGTAAAATATTTTCAATATATCAAATGCAAAGTACATTTTTCTGGGGGGGATTATTACAGGCTAGGCATGTGTCAATGATTAGCAGCAACACAGATTTTGATGGATTTATTTGTAATGTCAGATTTAACACCAACTCTTTTCAGAAAAGTGGGAGTATTTCATTTTTTATCTGACATTACAAAAAAAAAAGATCAGGGCTGAAGTTGAATTAAAGATTTATGACTGTTTAGACTGAATTACTCTGTCACAGCGATCTCCTGGTTGTTCCCCACTTAGGTTATCTAACTAAAAAAAGTGTGCTTTTTTGTAAATGTTTTCAAGTACCACCAGCAGTACCACCAAGTACCACAGTTTGAGAACCACTGCTCTATCCAGTGGTTCCCAAAGTCGGGGTCGCAACCCAAAGGTGGGCCGCGAGCAGCCACGGGTGGGCCGCGAGATGATAAAAAAAAAAAAAAAAAAAAAAAATTATTTTTTTATTTTTATTTTTTTTGTCAGGCCACTGAACTTAGAAGCAGGCCAGGACAGTGTTTCTAGTTGTATTCTAAAATGTGACTATATGGTTTTATATTAACTTAATAAATAAACAAAAACTAAAAATCTACTTATTTCAACGAACATTTCAAACTAAATAACAGATTATGCACATAAAACGCTGAAAACAACCGAAGCAACAATAGTATTTTAATGAGGCTATTATTATTATCATTATTATTTTGCAACAAGTTAGCCCTCTCATAAATAGCACATATAAATGAATAACTAATTTGAACTAACTTAATAGGATTGAAGTGATATTTGGCTTAAAAAATCGGTCGCCTGGCAAAAAAAAAAAAAAAAAAAGCCCGACGATGTGCATTGGGCCGCGGCTCTCTGACGCCTTATTTTCTGGGCCCTGGCCTGAAAAGTTTGGGAACCCCTGCTCTATACTACACATATCATTCACTCCATGCTACACATCATTCACTCCATGCTACACATCATTCACTCCATACTACACACATCATTCACTCCATGCTACACATAGCATTCACTCCATGCTACACATCATTCACTCCATGCTACACATCATTCATTCCATACTACACACATCATTCACTCCATGCTACACATAGCATTCACTCCATGCTACACATCATTCACTCCATACTACACACATCATTCACTCCATGCTACACATCACTCACACAGTACCAGGGGTGTAAAAAGTACCCAGAAATTATACTTAAGTGAAAGTATGGGTACTGTCTCAAAATCTGACTCAAGTCAAAGTCAAAGTAGTAAAAGTAAAAAAGTCCTACTTTTAAATGTACTTAAGTACTAAAAAGTAAAAGTTTTTTTTTTTTTTTAAATGGATAGACCAGGGGTCTCAAACTCATTCCATCGTGGGCCAAGTTTTCATTTTAACTATACATTGCACCAGGTGAGTTAGTTGAAGAGGTGAGTCAATTAGTGCAATCATCAGCTGGTGTTTAGGCAAGGCTGGAATGAAACCAAGCATACACTCTGCCCACAATGGAATGTGTTCTGCAATAGACAATGCTGAAATTAAAGAACAGAGGACACTTTTTTTGCATTACAATTATGTAATGCACTTCTCCATTGAAGGTAAACTAACATGGACGGCATTCACATCACAGCATGAATAATATCACAATATTAAAGTCTTGATATACTGTAGTATCCTGAATAATATGACAATATTAAAAACAGAATGGTGTATCCTGAATAATATCACAATATTAACCACAGCATACTGGATTATCCTGAATAATGTCACAATATTAAAAGCAGAATACTGGAGTACCCTGAATAATATCACAATATTAAAGACAGAATACTGGAATACCCTGAATAATATCACAATATTAATAATGCAGATCTGACCGTCTATTCTTCTGATAGCAGGTATTTAATCAAAGATCCCCGCTTTCTAGTGTTGCACAAGGACCAATCAGCATGGGTATGGGCGGGTTCATTTTCCATTGATGGGGGATTTGATTGGCTGTTTACCTGCGGTCGCAGGATTAATAACGTTAACGTTAGTTCGGCCAGATAAACAATTAAAATATACTAATTAAAATGGTTGGACCTGTGAGATTTGTACTTTGTAGGTCTGCATTTTAAATGTAAGGAGTAAAAAGTATGTTTTTCTTCTCTGAAATGTAATGGAGTAAAGTATACAAACCTAATAATACTAGAGTAAAGTACAAATCCCCCAAAACAGTACTTAAGTAGTGTAACGAAGTACAATTACTCAAGTACTTTACACCCCTGCACAGTACCCATAGTTCCTCACAATACACATCCATTCAGTCATTGCTAAAAGTAATTAAAAGTATACAAATAATACAAGTATCCGTCCTCAGTCATCGTTATTATGAATGTACCTTAACACATCAGAGCAGAGCGGTTGCAGATGGAGAGAGGTCACAGGGTAAAATAAGCACAAAGCATGTTGGTAGCTCTTTAATCCCAGCAGCTGTAAGATTCCCTTGTTGTAGCCCCTCTGTGTTGTATATGTGATGTTCATTTTAGTACAAGTCATTGTTTGTTTTAAAACCACTGTGCCGTCGTTGTGTGACATGTTTTTGTCCGGCGTGTGATGGCATTCTTTATCTTTGCTTTTTAATTGCTTCCCCTCTCGTGGACGCTGCTCAATTGATTTCCCGCTCGGGACGTAACAAAGATGAACTCAAAACGTGACTCGACTCGCCCCCGCGAGCCACATTTCTATAGCAATATCGGGGCAGAAAAGGAAAAACGCAATTTATTTGTATTTTGTAAAATAATAATTTCCCGTCCTTCAAAATCCAAACAAATGGTTTAAAACTACTCATGTTCCCTCCAATAGACCATAATGCCACAGTGGTGTTGTCGGGATGCTGTCTTACCAGTCATTTTCTGTGATGATGTTTTTGTCTGCAGAATTTGGGCTAATTTCTGCCATTTTGCTGCCCTCTCCACCACCTTTTCTTCCACCGCCCGGTGTCCGACCCCACATAATGTGTCTGTGTGTTGCAGTGGAGAGGAGGGAGCGGGTGACAGGATGTGGGGATGGTAGCCTGTGGGATCAGTCTTTCACCAACAGACCAACACACACACACACACACACTCTCGCACAATGATGGCTACATGGGTGGCAGTCTCAGTGCACTCATATTTTTACAGCTGGGCCTATATCCCATGGCTTCCGTGGATCCTTGAAAGCCCTTCTTCAAAGGCTTTCCTGTTTTAAGAACAAGGAGATTTTGTGTTTTCCACTAAATGGCTAATCTTGCGTCAAAACCCACGGCATAAACTCTGTGTACGTCTTTTGTACTCTTGATTGGCGCTTACCGGCGATGGATTTTCCATAATCTTGTGTCTTCATTGGCTACTAAACTCATAACATTTAGGGTTACTTTGTCCTGTTTGTAGTACAACTCAAATTCAATTCAATAAAATTCTAGGTTACATTGTGTAGTTGCAATTTGAAGTCGGGTTAACAAAGTAAAACCGAATTACACATTAGAGCTTAGCGCCCTGTGTTTCCTGGCCTCTGTGTGATTGAGTGTGGGTGTACATGTTCCCTGTTGTTTTTGAGCAACTCTCACGCCATCTCTCTCCCTCTCTCTCTCTCTTTTTCTCTTTCTCAATGGGATTTAAACACCGGCAGGGGAGACGGTGAGATGAGCTCAAGAGAGATTAAAGTTTAGTATATTTTATTGTTTCTGTTGTGCGCGGAGGGGCCTTCACAATGCGCCCGGGCAGACGAGTTCAATCTGAAACGGCCCTGGCAGGAGGGAGAGACGGGGGGAGCTGCGCGGCTAATCCCAGGATATTGAGCAGGATTCCTAGGATGCGTCTGCGCTCCTTTGCTTTCCCAAGTGTGACGACGGGGGAGTGAAACGGTGGGGGGGGGGGGAGGGGGGGATGAAGTTTCAAGTTTCAAGTTTCTTTAATAGTTGTCATACAGAAGTACAGAATACTTTTGTACAAAATGCTTCTTACTGTTGCGCTCCAGAGACTGTGCATGACAAGATAAGTATGAAATAAAAACATAGTAAAAATTAGAAGAAAAAAAAGAGGTCACAGTGTTCAGTTTAGACATATGTACAATGTTCGTAGACGTAGTTACCATACAATATACAATACTGTGCAGTGTACTAATATACAATACTATATAGTGCAAGGCATAAATGGACAAGGTGCAGTTTAGGTACAATTCACAGTAGGTGTACGAGTTGTAGTGCAAATCCTTTATCAATAAATATAAAGTGTAAGTGTGTTTGTGTGATCTAAAGTGTGGAGAGTGGGTGCTGCAGTGTGTTGTTTGTTTGAGTGAGTGTGTGTGTGCGTGTGGGTGTGTGTGCTGTGTGCATTTGATGGTTGTTGCATAGTGATTATTGTTCGTTTAGCGATTATTGTTCGTTTAGCAGCCTGATGGCCTGGGGATAGAAGCTCCTTCTGAGTCTTTCTGTGCTCGCCATAAGACTCCGGTATCGCTTGCCTGACGGCAGCAGTTCAAAGAGGCAGTTGTTCGGGTGGCTCGAGTCCTTAATAATTCTCTTAGCCTTCCCCTTGCACCGCTTGTTGTAAATGTTCTGGAGGGTGGGAAGCCCCCCTCTAATTGTGCGTTCGGCTGAACGTGTCACTCTTTGTAGTCTGCTACGGTCTTGTGCAGTGCTATTCCCAAACCAGGAGGTGATGTTGCCGGTCAGGATGCTCTCTATTGTACATGAGTAGAAGTTCCTAAGGATCTTCTGACTGACTTGGAACTTCCTTAGGCGCCTGAGGAAGTAGAGGCGTTGTCGTGCCTTCTTCACAACACTGTCAATGTGTGTGGTCCATGTCAAGTCCTCGGATATGTGGGCTCCGAGGTACTTGAAACTGTTCACTCTCTCAACTGGTGCCCCGTCGATGCTGAGGGGGCTGTAGTCCAGGGTGCAGGGAAGAGAGGAGTGGATTTGGGGGTCTCTTTCTCTCCTCTCTGTCCCCCCCCTTTGTGGGGAGAGTTTTCACAGTTTAAGGGCACAGTGTCTGGGATTCTCTGCCCAGTGAAGTGAGTCTTTTTTTGGGGTGGGGGGGGGGGGGGGGGGGCGACAGGCAGGCAGCGCCGGCCTCAGAGGATTAGGCTCACTGGGATAATCAGGATCAGTTCACAGTGCCCTGGAAGGGGGTCTTAGTCTGTGTCCAGCGGAGGAGGAGAGGGGACGCCACTGTCCTGTGTGACTGCTGTTTCCCCCCTGACGTCCCCCTCACACCCCACTGGCATCTGCCTCTCTTCTCCCCTTGTTCGCGCCCGGCCCAGCTCCTCAACTATGACACCTATTCAGTTCCTGAAATGAAATAACATCAGCCTCTCTCTCTCTCTCTCTCTCTCTCTCTCTCTCTCTCTCTCTCTCTCTCTCTCTCTCTCTCTCTCTCTCTCTCTCCATGATTAATGCCGCTGTCTTGCGGGGGAAGCCGAGACGCAGCCTTTTAGACGGACAGAAAGTGAAATGAACACCGAGGTCTTCTTTTCAACTCTGTCACGTCTGAAAAGCCCGCTGACCGAGAGAACGGCATCTTTTATTCACTTAGTTAGTGGTGATATTCGTTTTTGTAAACACTGCAATATCAAAAGATCCGTCCAGGTTTGCTTCGGTGCATCTCTTCCTCTCTCTCTGCAGGAGAATGGGAGCTGGGAAAAATAGGATATTTTTAATGGAAACGAAAATGCAGGAAGGAATCGTATTGTTCTCGTATTTCTGCCGAAGCTGGGCTAAGAGCAGGTGAGGAGGATACAGGGGTTTCTTTGCAAGTTTAGGAGTGAACATCCTGTCATTGATAAGACGTCCGAATGGAGCTGTACGAGGTATTCTCTCTCGTTTCCGGATCCCCCACCCCCCCCCCCCCCCCCCCCCATCCCCCTAAACGAGGTGGAGGAGACGTAGAGGATGCCATCTTGCATAGCCAGCCGGCCCCACATCTGCTCCTCGCATCTAACGCCGCCCGTTTTGTTTTTATATATCCTTCTGAGGTGACCATTGAACAGCTCACATGGTTTGTTTGGGTGGAAGTGAACGGGGTACGGGCACAGAAACGTGTACAATGGAGGGACGTAAGCAAAAAGGTCCATGTGGTGCAACGTTTGCATCCATTTATAGCGCTCCTCCTTCCAGCTGCACGACGTTCAGAATCACATGTGAGACTTTGTGTGTAGCCGGTAGCCGCCACCGTTTGCTCTTACAACTTGTTCCCTACTCAGCGAAAAAAAACTTGAATTATTTAACACCCTAATCACAGACTTGGGGGGGGGGGGGGTGGCACAAGTATATTTTCCTCACTTCTCCCTATATGCGATGGCCCATTTTTCTCTGTCGTTTGCAGCCTGCTCTTGTGTGTGCCCCCCTCCCATCCTCATATGCTGGCCAGTCTCTACAGTAAGAAGACGTCTCCGCTGATGTTGCTCAGCCTTGTGCTGTTACTAAGAGACCTAGGCGAACAACTGCAAGCATGCGCTAAGCTGGTGAGCAACTCCAGCGCACACACAGACGGGGCAGTTCACTGCACAATGGCCAACAAATAAGCGCTTTCATATTTTCCCACCCCCCCCCCTTTGGGACAGTGGGGGGGGGGGGGGGGGGGGGGGGCAGGGAGGGAGGGGAGAGGTTGGGGGAGGAAGTCCAGCAGCAACACTAGACTGGTTCTGTTGTAGTCATGAAGGCTCCTCAGTGTTCCTCGTCTTGCTCTCTTGTCCTCTGTAGCTCAGTGGGAAGAGAGTGGTACTAGCTAACACCGGTTAGCCCAATATGGTCCAATGGGGGAGAGAATAGCATCGACACGGCCAGGGTTAGAGGCTCCGCTCCCTGTGTAGCTCAACGGGGTAGAGCGTGGCACTTTTTCTTCCAGATTTAGGCCGGGCTGTTAACAGAATTCGGCTATAGGGCGACAATAATGTGGTCAAGAGGCATGGTTTCTATCTTAAGCCTGAACTGGCTTGGTTTCTTTTATTCACATGGAAAGAGCAGCAGTAACATACATGGTCTTCTCTCACTGAGAGACATTGGGGGAGAGAACGAAGTGGGAGGATACAATTGCTTTTATACTTGCCACAAGGTGGTCTACCTGGGTGGTTCCGCCTAGAGCGCCCTCTAGTGGGAACAGATATATATCCAACTAGACAGTCACTGGTGGAGACAGTTATATATGCAGGTAAACAGTTACTAGTGTAAACAGCGCCATATGTACAGTTAGACAGTTGCTAACAATCCTACACAGAACCTCTGATCTCAACACGGGCGCCTTTTTTCTTGCGCGGTGGTGTACATAGAGAATCGATAGGTGCACAGGACGAGTGACCCTTTTTGTTCTTGATTGATTGTGATGTTTCTTCTTGACTTGTTTAAAGAAGACTTGTCCAGCCCATGGGGACATTAATGTGTGATTGTGGGCTTTACAAATACATTTGATTTGATTTGATACCACTGATTACCGTTGCTACCTGAGCCAACGTTACATAAGTTATACATTACTGCTCACAGCCCTGGTCGTACAAACAAGGTTTGCTTGTTTGTTTTCGCTTTTGATTTCTCTTCAGATACCTTAGATTTGTAATCCCTCCTCTCGGTTGATTTGATTGGTCCATTGATTGGTTGGTACACTCTGTTTGCTAAAGTTTTAACTTTTTCAACTGAGAGTGAACAAAGCCATTGAAAACAATTGGAAAAAAGCCACAGGGAGTTCCCTATGTCACCTAATGGGTAGAGCATAGGGGTGTAACGATACGACCTCACAACGATTAATTTCGATTACGATTATTCAGGCAACGATTCAATGCATCATGAAATCTCTTCATTTGACCACGATTCGATACATTTTCGATACATTTTCTATCAGTTAATTCCCCCAAAAATGTTGAATACACAAATGTGGATGGGGGAACTGAATCACTGAGCATGAATGGACTATAGGTCAATAAAAACAATACACACAAAAAAACACATTAAAAAAACGATTTTTTAACATTTTTATTTCGATTAATTTAGATTATAATCTATTCTAACATTTTTAAATCGATGCAGTTGAATCGTCACATTAGAATCGATGCATCGTTACGCCCCTAGTAGAGCATGGTACTTAAACTACTTGGGTTAGGGGTTCTATTCCCTGTGTAGCTTAATGGGGTGTTTCACAGCAATAATTTTTACTTGTTGTTATAGATGGGTAAACAAAAGTGTATAGATATAAAAGTATGAATATTTCATTATATGGTTATGCCTTTATTTACCAATCTCTGACGAGCTGCTGTGAAAAGGGCCCATGGATAGAGCTAATGGTGTCTCCATTCCAACAGGGGCCTCCCATTCTAAGTGCAGTTACAGTCGCAGTCTACTGCAGGGTGCTGCGGACACAAGTAGCCATCCTTACTGAGTGACTGACTAGCCATTGTTGAAACATGCATGTGTGAGTTTCGACTCCCCCACTGTTGAAACATGCAAGCATTGCCTCAGACCACAGCGAAGCATAATCTGTATAATAGTGGATCATATGAACAAAACGCCAACTTCAGTTGAGCAAAATAAAGCATGTCACGTTCACTCGTCGTCACACGGGTAGGTATAGTGCATTTCTGACCCCAGCTAACGCTACACTACCTCAGCATCGTCGCACACTGGAGGAACCTATCTGTTGCTGGAGGAACCTATCTGTTGCTGGAGGAACCTATCTGTTGCTGGAGGAACCTATCTGTTGCTGGAGGAACCTATCTGTTGCTGGAGGAACCTATCTGTTGCTGGAGGAACCTATCTGTTGCTGGAGGAACCTATCTGTTGCTGGAGGAACCTATCTGTTGCTGGAGGAACCTATCTGTTGCTGGAGGAACCTATCTGTTGCTGGAGTAACCTATCTGTTGTGGGCGGCTAGGTGGTGTAGTGGGCAAGGCGCTCGCCATCAGCGCTGGGTTCGAATCCAGCTCTCGCCGTTGCTATCAGCTTGGCTGGTCGTTCATACTAACACAATTGGCAGTGTTAGGGGTGGGAAAGCTGATGGGTGGGTCCTGGGCGTTGTGGACAGCGACCCCTACAGTTCGGTCGGAGCGCCTGCACAGCGAGGGTAGGATCTGGAGGGAAGTAGTGTGACCTTCCACACGTTACACTCTCCCGGTGAGAATCTGCGCTGCCAGGCTGGCTGCCGGCTGGCTGCACATGCGTCGGAGGAAAGCATGTGACAGTCTCCGGCCTCCCGGACCAACAGTAGGGGGTAGTGCGCAACAACCAGGAAGGGGGTTGGGAATTGGCATAACGACTAACAGTGGGATGGGAGAAAAAATCGGAAAAAAGGAGGGGAAATTTTTTTTTTAATAAAAAATAAAAAACTGTTGCTGGAGTAATCTTAATTTGAGACTTTATAGTTAATTCATCTAAATTAATCACATTTTAATCGCATATCAATATTTGATACGAAAAGCAAAATGTTTCAATTCAAAAGAATTTTGCTATACGAGTGAATCAATGTATACATTATACATATGTTTAAGCATCAAAATCCTGTTTTAGCTACTACACAGACCAACAGATCAATGCAATTTTTAACAAAGTGCAGCAATTTTAGGAATAATATATATATATAGCGCAAAGGACCTTTTGTAAACTCAAGCACTTTCGAGGTAAAAGTAAAACGCAGTACTTTCAAGTACATTCCAGAACAGTTGACCATTGGGGGGGGAAAAACTCTTGATCTCAATTTCTGTTATTTAAATTTTTTTTATGAACAAACCAGACTAAGAAAAAAAAGTAATTTGCGATTTATTATACTTTATACTTATAGCACATGCATGAGTCTGGTCTCCTTTGAAAGGTAACATTCTTACACAATAAAGAAAAATCATCATGTGATTAAATGCATACATTTTCTTTTCTTTCTGTAGTTAATTAATCAAAATTAATGCGATAAAGTCCCAGCCCAAATATATATATATATATATATAGACCACATTTACCCACACATCTACTACGCCTGCTTCAACAAGCAACGTACGAGCAACCTTTATGAGAATATATAGGCAATCAAATCATGCCAGACCAGATAACATTAAATCGTACACAAAATATATTGGCGATAATTTCCCCTGGATCCTGTCGGAACAGGGGAGTCACTGTAATAATCCGTGTTTATAGCGAATAACCAGTTCAGACAGAATCCCCTCAGAAATTGAGCGCTGAGCAAACACACAGTTGTTTACATGTATCATAATTAACAAACATATATCCCCCCTGGCGTGTCTCCGTGTCCGGGCTTAGTTAAGCTTGCCTGGTCTTGTTTATCGATCATCATTCACGAATGAAGAGAGCATGAAAGCATGTATGGGAATTAGATTCGGTCCCTCAACCCGGCTCACGTACGTTATCTTGCTCACTCCAAATACCATACCATACCAGTGTTCTTTCATCTCCAGTGCTCCAGTCAAAGAGTATACAGAGTATATTCACCTCTTTCTGGTACGCTCAGCCCAGGTATTATTGAAAGAGTATACCAGTATACCACTTCTCATTTGGCCTTGTGTTATATCAGCAATTTTTTTTTTTTTTTTCAATTATTATCTTTTATTTGCTTTTAACATTTAATTTACATACAGTTGTAAAATGCAAGTTATAAATATATAAATTACATTTCCTAACTAAACAATTACTAACCCTTCCCCGACCCTTCCTAGTACAAAAAAAAGAAAAAGAAAAAACTATCAAATGCATGATTTACTTTAAGACCATGATTGTCTGTGCTACTACCTGAATAAAATAATAAACATGACAACAAAAAGAAAAAAGAAAAACAGGCAGACAAATATAGAATATAAAAAGACAATATCCACAATCTCTATGCTTCAATTGGCTCTCTCCAGTTCTATACCCATATTTGGTATGTAATCCATTGCCCGACCCCAGATCTTCTGAAAGTGTATTATTTTTCCTTTCACATTATACATGATTTTTTCAGGTGTGCAATAGGATAGGAGTTCTGCCCACCATTGTTTAGTCGGGGGAGGGGGTTCAGATTTCCAATGACAAAGAATAAATTTTTTTGCAGCAGACATTCCTAACAGGATACATTTATTTTCAAAGTTGTCAAAGTTACTCAGCATAGAGATATCACCCAAAATAGCTATTCGTGCGTCAGGAGTCATCGTCTTTCCAATAATTTTTGAAAGTTGTTCAAATATAAATTTCCAGTAATAATTTAACTTCCGGCAATTCCAGAACGTGTGGATTAGGTCCCCTTTAGCATGTTGACATCGAAGACAATTGGGTGATGTCTCGTGGCTAAATTGATATAATCTGTGAGGTGTATAATAAATTCTGTGTAGTATATTAAATTGTGTTAACCTATGGCTGGTATTTGTTAAAGTTGTTTGGGAGTTCTGGAGCAATGACTGCCATTCTTTCATGGTATATTTGTGTTTAATATCTTTTTCCCATTTATCTTTTTGTTGTAGCATCCTATCATCTTTCTGTTCAGTGTTCATCAGTGTGTAGATTTTAGATATCAGGCCCTTTGATGTTTTTGTAGTGTTAAACAGTTTCTCTATTGGTGTTTCAGACATATGGGGATAGCTATAACTGTTATTTTTGACCCAGTTCCGTATCTGTAGGTATTTAAAAAAGATGGATGAAGGTAAATTATATTTCGCTCTCAGGGAATTAAAATCAGAAAAGATGCTTTGGTTATACAAGTCTCTTATTTAGCTGATTCCCTTGGTTCTCCAATTTTCAGATATTCCATCACTAATAATTTTGGGGACACAAGGGTTGTTCCACAAGGGCATGCTCATTAACAAGGTATTTTGATTTCCCATTAGTTTAATAGTTTCTTTCCAACATGCAAAGGTATGATGTATAATCTGGTTTTTAGTGATAGAGTTAAGGTTTTTTTGCGTGTCTATATAGGGGATTACCTGTAGTGGAGTAGGATGGATTATGTTCTCTTCCAGTTTAACCCATGCTGGTGTGGGCAGCCTCTCACTGTTGAGCCAACACCAAATAACACGTGATTGACAGGCTAGGTAGTACAGTCTGAAGTTGGGGAGGTTTAAGCCCCCTTTGTTCAGGGGAGCCTGTAGTGCTTTTAATCTGATCCTAGCCCGTTTCTGGGACCACAAAAACATTGAAATGATTTTATTCAGTGATGTAAACAAGCTTGGTGGACAGCTGAGTGGAATTGACTGGAACAAATAAATTAATTTAGGCAGAACATTCATCTTGACCACATTAACACGTCCAATTAAAGAAATTGGTAGATCTTTCCATTTGTATAGGTCTGTTTTGATTTTTTCCATAATAGGTAGATAGTTATTTTGGTATGTTTGGTTCAGGTCGTTAGATATTTGGATTCCCAGGTATTTGAAGCTTTTTGGTGCCCATTTAAAATGGGAAATCATTGGGTGGGTATGCTGGGTGGTAACACTATTTAGTGGCATTATTTCACTCTTGTCATAATTTATCGTGTAACCAGATATGGCACTGTATGCCTCTAGTATGCTGAGTAATTGTGGCAAGGATATATCTGGTTGGGTAATATAAATTAGTAAATCATCACAATATAGTGAGAGTTTGGATTCGTTTGCTCCAGTCTTTATGCCACATATATTGTTGTTGTTCCGTATTGCCACCGCCAACGGTTCAATGGCTGTGGCGAACAGATATACGGAGAGTGGGCAGCCCTGTCGTACTCCACGTCCCAATTGGAAGGGTTTGGAAAGTATACCATTTGTCAACACTTGTGCCTTCGGAGAGCAATAAAGCATCTTAATATAATTAATGAAAACATCACCAAAATTCATCTGTTTCAGAGTATAAAAAAGATATTCAAATTCTATTGTATCAAAAGCTTTTCGAGCATCCATCGAGATTACAAGTCTTGAGTCATTCGTTTGTTTAGAGAGCTCAATGATATGAAAAAGTTTTCTGATATTGTCAGATCCCTGTCGCTGCTGAATAAAACCTGTCTGATCCTCGTGGATTAAGAGAGACATCACAGGGTCCATTCTTAGTGCGAGTGCTTTAGAAAATATTTTATAATCCACATTTAACATTGACAGGGGCCTATAGGAGTCACAAAGTTGTTTATCCTTAGAGGGCTTAGGAAGTACATTGATTGTTGCTAATTCTAGACTTGGTGGTAATTTACCATTATTGAGACTGTCTTTGAGCATGTCCATATAAGGGCGGATTAATTTATTTATGAACAGTTTGTAAAATTCAGCAGGTAGGCCGTCGGGACCGGGTGCTTTGCCCGTTTGCAATGAGTTAATAGCCTTGGTGATTTCTTCCTTTGATATTTCTGTTTCAAGAGTAGTTCTCACTTCTACAGGAAGCTTAGTAATCGGTAAGTTTCCCAAGAATTCCTCGCATTTTGTAGCAGTTGAGTCTTGGTTTTCAGACGTATATAGATTGTGGTAGAACATTTCAAAACGCTGGTTTATCTCTTCAGGTTTATGTAATACATCACCATCCTTAGATTTGATTGAGTCTATTGTTTTTGCCATCTCTTCTTTTCTTATTTGCCAGCTGAGTAGCTTGCCGGTTTTGTCCCCCTTTTCATAGTAGTGGTATTTAGTTCTGGCCATGTCTGCTTCTACTTGGCTAGTAGTTAAGTTGCTATATTCAAGCCGCTTTTTTACTAGTATGTGCAGAGTTTCTGCTCTATTGGATTCTGCATGTTTTTTCTCTAGTTCATGAATTTCTTTGTCTAGTGTGTTTAGATACTGTCTACTTTTTCTTTGTTTAGAAGCTCCAAAAGACGTTATCTGACCTCTTAGGTAAGCTTTCAGTGTCTCCCAGATTATGCTTGGGGAGGCAGAGTTTACATTAATTATTAAAAAGTCATCGATTTGATTTTCTAGGAAGTTAACAAAATCTGGGTCGTTAAGGAGATATGGCTTGAATCTCCAACGCTTAGTTTTAGGTTTGTCCAAATATTGTTTCACCTTCAATTTCAAAGGACAGTGATCCGATATTGTAGAGGCTAGATATTTACATTCAATTACATTGTGAAGTAGTGATTTAGTTGTTAAAAACAAGTCTAATCTGGAATAAGTGTCATGTACCGCAGAATGAAATGAGTATTCCCTCTCCAGTGGGTTAACTATTCTCCAAACATCGACCAAACCCATTTCAGACATACCATCCCTTACTACTTTGGCTGCGGCACTTAATGGCTGGGGGATGCTATTAGATCTATCTGATGTGCTCAGTGTTAAATTATAGTCACCTCCAAGGATACATGTGGCATAGTTTTGTGCAGAGGATAATAGAATATTCCTAAAAAAGGGTGCATCGTCTTTGTTGGGGCCATATAGATTAATAAGTGTAAAAGGTTCGTGATTTATGTCACATTTGAGGATTATCCATCTACCAGCAGTGTCTTTTTCTTGAGAACGTATTTTTAGGTTTAACTGTTTGTGACATAGTATGGCCACTCCTCTTGATCTGGAATTAAATGAGGAATAAAATACTGACCCAACCCAATCTCTTTGCAACTTCACATGCTCTGCATCAGTTAAGTGGCTTTCCTGAATAAATGCAATGCCGCAATCTTGATTCTTTAAATAGTTGAGAATCTTTTTCCTTTTAATGGGATTATTGATGCCCTTAACATTGAAGGACATAAATGTCAGAGTGCTAGTCATCTAGGATCATTTTCAATATCGACTTTAATAGGGGTTTAATTGTGGTTTTGTTATAGAGATTGCAGCATTCCATTTGAACATGAGCGTGTGCGTGTGTTTTTGCACACACACACACACACACACACACATGTTCGCAGTGCATATGCCTACCATTAGTCACTCCAGTTATATCATACAATCTATCATGGTTCACAAGATCACATGCATTGAGTTCGTGAAGATAATATGTATTTGTACTAGGTCCCCCCCCCACCCTTTTTCCCCCCATACCCTCCCCAAACAGAAAGTAAACCATAACATAGGCTCACTAGTCCTATATTACCCTACTTGGCTCCCTGTTAACTCCCCCTTTAAATTGCCAGGTGGCACACCACTATTTGAACCAGGCTGTGAAGCGTTACTCCTTATAACAAAAAGAAAAAAGGAACAAAATTAAACTAAAAAAACAAACAATACAGGCAAGCAATTGATTCAGTAATAAGGCAGAGAAATAAATTAATTAATGAATAAGAGAAATGAATAATGAATAAGAGGGGAAAGATAATAGGCTATCAATTTACTTGTCAGTTTTCTTTTTTTTTTCTTTTTTCTTTTATTTTCTTTTTTTATAAGCCTACATGGTCTAACTATCCTTTCCCCTTGCAAAGGCTACGAAAAGAAATAAAAATGCAAAGTTCTACAACTATAGTTGCCTACCAACACCCTAAAAAGTAAAACAATCAACCCAATCTATGTCAAATGTATATACACTCTTCTTCTGGATTTTTTTAGTATCACAAACAGTACTGTACTTGAAAATCTGGCATGTCACAAATGTATAGATGCAGCAGCACTGTCCATCCGCACGTCACGCGTGTCATATGATGAATTGAAAATGGGGGACCCTGATGGAAACAAGACGAAAGTCCTTCTCTGGTCTGCATCCTTCCAACAACTGTGTACTGAGCTGTACTGTACTGTACCCACTCTGCAATCCGCCAACAAACTTTTCCATCAATTCAATCAATCAAACCAAAGAAAGAAAAAATATATGAATTGAATGTAATAAAAAATAGAGAAAATGGAAATATATATATAAACACCACAAAATCAAAAAAAAAAAAAAAAACTAGAAATTATACACTGATGATTCAGTTTTGATACTTGTCCTTTAATTAACCACGTTTCTTTCTGTAGTTAATTAATCGAAATTAATGCGATAAAGTCCCAGCCCAAATATATATATATATATATATATATATAGACCACATTTACCCACACATCTACTACGCCTGCTTCAACAAGCAACGTACGAGCAACCTTTATGAGAATATATAGGCAATCAAATCATGCCAGACCAGATAACATTAAATCGTACACAAAATATATTGGCGATAATTTCCCCTGGATCCTGTCGGAACAGGGGAGTCACTGTAATAATCCGTGTTTATAGCGAATAACCAGTTCAGACAGAATCCCCTCAGAAATTGAGCGCTGAGCAAACACACAGTTGTTTACATGTATCATAATTAACAAACATATATCCCCCCTGGCGTGTCTCCGTGTCCGGGCTTAGTTAAGCTTGCCTGGTCTTGTTTATCGATCATCATTCACGAATGAAGAGAGCATGAAAGCATGTATGGGAATTAGATTCGGTCCCTCAACCCGGCTCACGTACGTTATCTTGCTCACTCCAAATACCATACCATACCAGTGTTCTTTCATCTCCAGTGCTCCAGTCAAAGAGTATACAGAGTATATTCACCTCTTTCTGGTACGCTCAGCCCAGGTATTATTGAAAGAGTATACCAGTATACCACTTCTCATTTGGCCTTGTGTTATATCAGCCATTTCTTGTTAGAGGGACATACTGTTTATGTCTTCAGTGATGCAGAGAAACCTCACCTCCAATACCAAAGACCTTGACCAGTGATATACCAGTGTTAGTGATGGTGGCTTAATCTTAATTATTTTTTTTGTGTGGAGAACGCCAGAGATTCAAACCCATGCATCATGCTTCTCGAGGCCAAAGAACTGGACAAAAACAAGCAAAACAAGTTATTTAACACGTGCAACTCTCATTATGCAGGTGCATTTCGGTTTAGCCTGGTCTTACGCCAGAACCATCTGCATGTCGCGTAGAAAAGATAAATAGGACCGATCTCGTACAGGATGTCGTGTCCGGATTTTTTATTTTTGCGTAAAACACGTTCAACTCGCAGCAGGTGCATCTGTGTTGGTCGCCGCCGGCTTCCTCACCGTGCCGCTTTTTGTGTCGAGTCGAGGCATAAATACGGCAGAGGGATTTCACAGCAGCGCTATCCTGTGGGCCAGGTGTGACAATATAAGCAGAATTGGTGGCGTGCTATTAGTCTTCCACTGCGCTGACAGGCACTCTGTCTCAATAGACCCTTCTGCAGTCACACACTGCAGCCCGCGCGCCACGGGGGAGAGGGCTGGGCTGCACTGTATGTTCCTCCCGATGCACCTATCCCCCCATGTTCACAAACCCCCCAAAACCGGCTCCCACAAGAGATACACCCAGAAGAATTTATCATAGAAACTTTGTAAATGTGATACATTTCTATAGATCTTTTATTTTATTTTATGTATATTAATTAATTTATTAAATCTTTATTTAATCTCGAAATATCATTGAGAGTGGCCTCTCATTTACAATGACGTCGAGGGGAACAATACAATAAAAACATAAGAGTCAATTGGTTAAATAATTCAAATCAATCGAGACGGTTACAGACTGAAGTTAAATGGTTGGCCGTTATAGATTTAAACTGACCAATGGATACTAAAGTACTGAGTTTCAAGGTGTTTTGCAAAACATTCCACGTGTCAGGGGCACAGAAGCTGAATGCAGATTTTCTTAATTCAGTGCAAACTCTGGGGACCTTAAGAGAGAGTATGATGAGGGCCAAGCCAATCACCAGAGAGTATGATGAGGCCGTAAGAGCATCGGCGGGGGGTAAGCCCCAAGGAGATCAAGATACTCTCCCATTCATGCTCCCCGGACGCGTGGATATTTTAGGCAACCAACTTGTGTTTAGCGTTTCTCTGATTGGCCAATACGCCCATGTGACCACGGCAGCGCGAGAGAGCTGCAGCGCGGAAATAGGCTGTCTATTGCCTCGCGCTGCAGCGCGGAAATAGGCTGTCTATTGCCATTCACTAAGACAAACTCTAACCTTAACCAGCTCCTTAACAGCGCCTAAACTTAACCCTTCTAACATTAAGCAACTCCGAAACAATGCCTAACCTTAACCAACTCCGAAACAATGCCTAAACTTAACCGGCGAAAGAATGCACGTTAAAAAATATTGCCATTCTCTAAGACAAACTCTAACCTTAACCAGCTCCTTAACAGCGCCTAAACTTAACCCTTCTAACCTTAAGCAACTCCGAAACAATGCCTAACCTTAACCAACTCCGAAACAATGCTTAAAGTTATGCCTAAACTTAACGGCGAAAGAATGCGAATGCATGTTAAAAAAAAAAAATTGAAGGGAATCGAACTTGCCAGCAACGGGCCGTAGGATCCACAGCAATGCAGCGCTGCCAATTGAGCTAGTTCTGGATAGTAAAAATGGCGGATTACTGCTACATAATGCTGCTGCGACGGAGCTGCCGCTCCGCTCTGCTGCTGCCGCGGGGGTGTGGCTAGACGCAAGTTGGGCGTGGTTAGACACAAGTTGGTTGCCTTTAATATTTAGGCTCCCCGGACATGGAACATCTCTCCATTTAATGTCGCCCCTTCCACCTTCCCCGAGAGTTTACCGCACTCATCATGACCGCGGTGTACATCCCTCCCCAAGCGAACACCGCCAGGGCTCTGGTGGAGCTACAGTCTCATCTCAACATCCATGATGGCCTTGGGATAGAAGCGTCTTCTGAGTATTTCTGTGCTTGCCATGAGACTCCGGTATCGCTTGCCTGACCGCAGCAGTTCAAAGAGGCAGTTGTTTGGGTGGTTGGTCATTGCCGGCGATTTCAACCAGGCAAATCTGAAGAAAGCGATGCCATCCTTTTTTCAGCACATCGCCTGCTCCACCAGAGGGGGAAACACGCTCGACCACTGCTACACCCCGTTCAGAGCCGGCTACAAAGCTGTACCGGCTCCTCCATTAGCGGGAGCTACAAGCACATCTGATCATGACTCCATTTTCCTCTATCCTGCTTACAGGCAGAGATCACGTGACGCCGTCATGTCACGTGAGGTAAAGAGATGGTCCGACCAATCAGAGGCCACGCTTCAGGACGCCCTCGAAGACGTCGATTGGGATATGTTCGAGGGAAGCGCCAGTGACGTCAGCGAGTTCGCAAACACTGTTAGTTTTATAGCGACCTTAGCTGATAGTATCGTCCCCACAAAGAAGGCGAGGGTCTTCCCAAACCAGAAACCGTGGGTGGACAGTACTATCGGAGCAGCTCTGAAAACTCGCACCACTGCCTACAACCTCAAGTTCAAGTTCTTTAATAGTTGTCATACAGAAGTACAGAATACTTTTATACAAAATGCTTCTTTCTGTTACGCTCCAGAGACTGTGCTAGACAAAAAAGATAAGTATGAAATAAAATAAGTATAGCATGTACAAAATAGAATGTAAAAAATAGAAGTCACGTACGTAGACACAAGTGTTCAGTATGTACATATGTACAATGTTCAATGCAGAATAGAAGTAACTGAGTTACCATACAATATACTATGCAATATACTAATATACAATATACTATATAGTGCAAAGCAGAAATGGGATGAGATACAATTTAGGTACAATTTACAGTAAGGTGTACTGAGGTATGGGTTGTAGTGCAAATTCTTTGCCAATAAATATAAAGTGTGTCTAGGTGTTCTAAAGTGTGGAGAGTGGGTGCTGCAGTGTATTGTTTGTTTAAAGTGAGTGTGTGCTTGTGGATGTGTGTGCTGTGAGTGCATTTGATGGTTGTTGCATAGTGTTATTGTTCGTTGAGCAACCTGATGGCCTGGGGATAGAAGCTTCTTCTGAGTATTTCTGTGCTTGCCATGAGACGCTTGCCTGACCGCAGCAGTTCAAAGAGGCAGTTGTTTGGGTGGCTGGAGTCCTTGATAATTATCTTAGCCTTACCCCTGCACCGCTTGTTGTAAATGTTCTGGAGAGTGGGAAGCCCCCCTCCAATTGTACGCTCGGCTGAACGGGCCACTCTCTGTAGTCTGCTACGGTCTTGTGCGGTGCTATTCCCAAACCAGGAGGTGTTCCTCCCTCCCCATCAACCTGGACCCCCTGCAATTTGCATACCACCCCAACAGGTCCACGGAGGACGCCATAGCCCATGTGCTGCACACAGCAGCATCACACCTGGACAAGAGGCAGAGGAACTATGTGAGAATGCTATTCATCGTCTACAGCTCAGCATTCAATACCATAGTCCCCTCCAAACTCATAACCAAGCTCAGGGACCTGGGCTTGAACTATGACCTCTGCCAGTGGGTCTTGGACTTCCTGATGGGTAGACCCCAGGTGGTGAGAGCAGGCAACTGCATCACCCTCAACATAGGGGCCCCCCAGGGCTGTGTTCTGAGTCCCCTCCTCTACTCCCTGTACACACATGACTGTGTGGCTCAGCGGAACAACAACACAATCATCACATTTGCTGACGACACAGTAGTGGTGGGCCTGATCTCTGCAAACGACGAGAGGGCCTACCTGGAAGAGGTCAAGGTCCTGGCGGGATGGTGCCAAGAGAACAGCCTCTCCCTGAATGTCGGAAAAACAAAGGAGATGATTGTGGACTTTAGGAGGTCGCGGGTCAGGGACTACAGCCCCCTCAGCATCGACGGGGCACCGGTTGAGAGAGTGAACAGTTTTAAGTACCTCGGAGCCCACATATCCGAGGACTTGACATGGACCACACACATTGACAGTGTTGTGAAGAAGGCACGACAACGCCTCTACTTCCTCAGGCGCCTAAGGAAGTTCCAAGTCAGTAAGAAGATCCTTAAGAACTTCTACTCATGTACAATAGAGAACATCCTGACTGGCAATAGCACCTCCTGGTGCTAACTCCAGCCACCCAAACAACTGCCTCTTTGAACTGCTGCGGTCAGGCAAGCGATACCGAGTCTCATGACAAGCACAGAAAGACTCAGAAGACGCTTCTATCCCCAGGCCATCAGGTTGCTCAACGAACAATAACACTATGCAACAACCATCAAATGCACTCACAGCACACACATCCACACGCACTCACTTTAAACAAACAACCCACTGCAGCACCCACACTATACACTTTAGAACACCTAGACACTTTATATTTATTGGCAAATAATTTGCACTACAAACCATACCTCAGGACACCTTACTGTAAATTGTACCTAAATTGTACCTCATCCCATGTCTGCTTTGCACTATATAGTATATTGCAGTGGTTCTCAAACTTTTTACACCAAGTACCACCTGAGAACATAGCTGGCTCTCCAAGTACCACCATATGACCGGCGTTAAAATACAGTATATTCAGCTATGCGCAGTTCACGCAGGAGGCAAATGTATTCCTAATACCATTATGTATTGTTAACTTTTGTCAGACACAGCCACAATGTACAAAGGGATAGCACTAGAACTAGCAAACGCTTCCACACAACTCATACAATGCAAGGGGCATTGAGAACATAATAACTAACATTCTCACATAGCAAGTGAGAAAATTAAGAACAACTGTATTTCAGCAAATGTACTTAATTCTCTCTCTATCTCTCTCTCTCTGTCTGTCTGTCTCTCTCTCTCTCTCTCTCTCTCTCTCTCTCTCTCTCACACAGCAAGCGATTGTCCATCATTCTCTCACTCACTCACTCACACACACACACACACACACACACACACACACACACACACACACACACAGACACACACACACACACACACATACAATTATTTAGTTACAAAAACTTAATTTCCTGCATTCTGGTGCAGGAATTTTTGAATTTTTACCCTTTAAAGCCAGTGTTTGTGATGGGCATCACACATTATTGTAAAAAAGAAAAGAAAACACATATTCAATACATTTTTTAATGTTTACCCTTTAAATGCCAGTTTGTGTGATGGCATCACAAATTATTGTTAAAAAAAACACACAAAAAGTCAAATATTTTCAATATATCAAATGCAAAGTACATTTTTCTGGGGGGGATTGTTACAGGCTAGGCATGTGTCAATGATTAGTAGCAACACAGATTTTGATGGATTTTTTGTAATGTCAGATTTTTTATCTGACATTACAAAAAATCGAAAAATAAATGGTTATGATCAGGGCTGAAGTTGAATTAAAGATTTATGACTGTTTAGACTGCATTACTCTCTGTCACAGTGATCTCCTGGTTGTTCCCCACTTAGGTTATCTAACTATTGTGCCACCGCAACCAGAAACACTGGCCTGGCCTGCTTCTAAGTTCAGTGGCCTGACTGCAAAACATTTTTTTTACTGGATGTTTACTGTTAATGCCTGTGTCTAATTTGATGTTATGTTTCAAAAAGAAAAAATAAAAAAAATAAATGTTTTTGCTTTTTTGTAAATGTTTTCAAGTACCACCAGCAGTACCACCAAGTACCACTAGTGGTACGCGTACCACAGTTTGAGAACCACTTGTATATTGTATATTAGTATATTGCATAGTTTATTGTATGGTAACTCAGTTACTTCTATTCTGCATTGAACATTGTACATATGTACATACTGAACACTTGTGTCTACGTACGTGACTTCTATTTAAACTTTTTTACTTGCTATACTTATTTTATTTCATACTTATCTTTTGTCTAGCACTGTCTCTGGAGTGTAACAGAAAGGAGCATTTTTTATAAAAGTATTCTGTACTTCTGTATGACAACTATTAAAGAAACTTGAACTTGAAACTTGATATTGCCAGTCAGGATGCTCTCTATTGTACATGAGTAGAAGTTCTTAAGGATCTTCTGACTGACTTGGAACTTCCTTAGGCGCCTGAGGAAGTAGAGGCGTTGCCGTGCCTTCTTCACAATACTGTCAATGTGTGTGGTCCATGTCAAGTCCTCAGATATGTGGACTCCGAGGTACTTAAAACTGTTCACTCTCTCAACCGGTGCCTCGTCGATTCTGAGGGGCCTGTAGTCCCTGACCCCCGACCTCCTAAAGTCCACAATCATCTCCTTTGTTTTGCTGACGTTCAGCTAGAGGCTGTTCTCTTGGCACCATCCCGCCAGGACCTTGACCTCTTCCAGGTAGGCCCTCAGGTAGGGGACTCAGAACACAGCCCTGGGGAAATATGGAAGAGTGCAAGACAACAGTCTACACTCTGCGCAAGGCTGTTAAACTTGCCAAAAGGGCGTATGCTGACAAAATGGAGGCACAGATGGCACAGAATGACACAAGAGGCTTATGGCGGGGACTGAGGACGATAACTGACTACAAAGTCAGCGCCCCCTCAATGGGGAGCGACGACGCCTCTCTCGCGGACCAGCTCAACTTCTTTTACGCGCGGTTTGGTGCAAACAGTGGCGCCGCTAGCTCAATGGCTAGTGACGTCACTGGCGCACCGGCTGTTGTGGAGGGGGGGGGGGGGATCCGCAGGGGGGTGGGGACGCTCTCATTGACGGTACACAGTGTGAGAAGAGCATTTATGCAGGTGAACACCAGAAAGGCTGCTGGCCCAGATGGAATAACAGGACGCATACTTAAGTCCTGTGCTAACCAGCTAGCCCCTGTGTTCACCACCATATTTAATCAATCCCTGGCGGAGTCCGTGGTCCCTGCCTGCTTCAAGATGTCTACCATTATCCCGGTACCAAAGAAATCCTCCCCAACAGGTCTCAATGACTACAGACCGGTGGCACTCACCTCTGTGGCCATGAAATGTTTTGAGAGGCTGGTCAAGGATCACATTTGTGCCTCCCTCCCCAGTGATATGGACCCTATGCAATTTGCATACAGGCCAAACAGGTCCACTGATGATGCGGTCTCCCAAGTACTGCACAGCACCCTCTCTCACCTAGACCGTCAGAAGGGGGGCTATGTGAGACTGTTGTTCATTGACTATAGCTCAGCTTTCAACACCATAGTCCCCACCAGACTGGTGGACAAGCTGATCGAGCTGGGTCTGAGCTCCGCTCTGAGCGCCTGGATACTGGACTTTCAGAGTGAAAGGCCCCAGGCGGTCAGGGTGGGGGGCCAGATCTCCATCACCCTGAGCATCGGGTCCCCCCAGGGCTGTGTTCTGAGCCCCCTGCTGTACTCACTATACACACATGACTGTGTGGTTAAGTTCAACTCCAACTCCATAGTGAAGTTTGCGGACGACACAGTGGTGGTGGGGCTGATCTCGGACAACGACGAGAAGGCCTACCGGGAGGAGGTTGAGGTACTGGAACGCTGGTGCCAGGACAACAGCCTGCTCCTGAACATTGGTAAAACCAAGGAGCTGATTGTGGATTTTAGGAGGAGACAGCAGGAGACACACACACCACTGAGGATAAACGGGGCTACCGTGGACAGGGTGAGCAGCTTCAAGTACCTGGGGATCCACATCTCAGAGGATCTGACATGGACAACACACATAGACTCAGTCGTAAAAAAGGCGAAGCAGCGCCTCTACCACCTGAGACAGTTAAGGAAGTTCAGAGTATCTGGGAAGATACTCCAGTCCTTCTACTCCGGAGCTGTAGAGAGCATCTTGACTGGAAACATCACTGCCTGGTATGGAAACAGCACGGCACAGGACAAGAAGGCCCTATAGAGTGGTGCGCTCAGCCGAGCCTACCACGGGTATTGCACCACCACCCCTGCAGGTCCTATACAACAAGAGGTGCAAATCCAGAGCCTGCAGAATAATGAAAGACCCTCACCACCCCAACAACAGCCTGTTCATGCTGCTGCGGTCAGGCAAACGCCTGCGAACACCAGCAACTAGGACAGAGAGACTTCGGCTCAGCTTCTTACCCCAGGCCATCAGAGCCTTGAACACTGAACTCTCCACACACAAGCACACATGAGCACACACACAACACACACTGTACACGCTCACACACTAGCAGCCACTTTAACATGAGCACACACACACTCATGCTGCACACGCTCACACTTATGGTCACTTTACAAAAGGAAAGGTCACTTTAAGAATAGTATAGTATAACTTGAGATTGTATAATATAGCATTGTATAACAGTGTACATAAAGACCCAGTGCCTCATCCGTAGCTAACAGTGTATTGCACTACCACAGGACCTAGCATGTCCTACCATGGTCTGTAAATAACTCATGTACATATACCGATATGCCCTACTTTGTTTACTTGTTTTATTGCACAATGTCGTTCTATTGGATTCTTATTATATATTACTATTGTATTATGCACATCGTTGCGTGCAAGACCCCCTGCATTTCATACTTGTATGCCATGACAAATAAAACTCTTGACTTGACTTGAGGCCCAAGCCAATCACCAGAGAGAGTATGATGAGGGCCAAGCCAATCACCAGAGAGAGTATGATGAGGTCCAGAGTTCCAGTCCAGTGATGTAGGGTGTGAGATCATCAATAATGGCTTCATACAGAAACGGGGCCATGCAAAATAAATGGTTTGGTTCCGGTTGCTGACCGACCCTGCCGATTTAGGTGCGACCCAAATTAATTTTATGAGAAAAAAAAGAAAAATACATTTTACAATAAACTTTAGTTAAATCTTAGTCCATGTCAATAATGAGAGTATATAAAAAGCAAGTATTTCACAATATTTGCACAGCTCTCTGACGTCAGGATATTTAGTGAGTAGTATTTAGGGGTGGCATTTTTAATACTACCTTTGTGTGTTCATCTCTCATGAAGCCATAAACACAAAACTCATCATAATCCCCTCTAACCTCTACTCCTTTTACAAGGCATTCTAATGTTTAATATTTTATATAACTTACACTCCTTTTCTTTTTACAAGTTGTGGAGTATCAGTACGCCTCCTCCCTTCATCAGTACGCCTCCTCCCTTCATCAGTGCGCCTCCTCCCTTCATCAGTACGCCTCCTCCCTTCATCAGTACGCCTCCTCCCTTCATCAGTATGCCTCCTCCCTTCATCAGTACGCCTCCTCCCTTCATCAGTACGCCTCCTCCCTTCATCAGTACGCCTCCGCCCTTCATCAGTACGCCTCCGCCCTTCATCAGTACGCCTCCTCCCTTCATCAGTACGCCTCTTCATCAGTACGCCTCCTCCCTTCATCAGTACGCCTCTTCATCAGTACGCCTCCTTCCTTCATCAGTGCGCCTCCTTCCTTCATCAGTACGCCTCCTCCCTTCATCAGTACGCCTCTTCATCAGTACGCCTCCTCCCTTCATCAGTACGCCTCTTCATCAGTACGCCTCCTTCCTTCATCAGTGCGCCTACTTCCTTCATCAGTACGCCTCCTCCCTTCATCAGTACGCCTCCTCCCTTCATCAATACGCCTCCTCCCTTCATCAGTACGCCTCATCCCTTCATCAGTACGCCTCATCCCTTCATCAGTACGCCTCGCCCCTTCATCACTACTCCTCTTCATCAGTATGCCTCCTCCCTTCATCAGTACGCCTCATCTAGGGTTGGGCATCGTTTGGATTTGAACGATTCCGGTTCCGATTTCGATTCCTGTTCTAAACGATTCTCGATTCCGATTCTTTGAGGTGCAGGTCAAAACAGGTCACAGCTTATTTTGCAGGAGATTTTTTATTTCATTTATCCTCCCTTCATCAGTACGCCTCTTCATCAGTACGCCTCCTCCCTTCATCAGTACACCTCCTCCCTTCATCAGTACTTCTTTATTTCAGATCCCCATTAGTCACTGCCTCAGCAGCGACTATTCTTCCTGGGGTCTGGATACAAACATATACAAATCAAACAAGAATAATCAATAAAACAACATAAAAACTAAACAAATATCAATAAAACACCAATCAAATATACAAACAAATATAGAACATTAAAACACATTGGGCGCCAGGGGTTGTGCCCATCATTGTACCCAGTCTGCCACCGTTGAAACCTATGGAGATGTTTACCTTCTTTGCAGGGCTATCACTTTTTAAATGTTATTGCTATATTGACATTACTATGGCCCATTCAACATCGATTATCTATCGTTCAGGATGTGGGAAGGTTATATTTTTTCATTCATACATTGTTGTGTTAATACCGTCTAGAATATAATGTTTTTAAGGTTTTCTGCTGTAATTCCAAAAACGAGAGTTATAGGCCCTGACTCATATGATAGATTATCGATTGGCGTTTCTTTCCTATACACGCTATATTAAAAAATTCAAATGTATATGATTGGTATACATTATGCTTCATGTGTGAAGGAAAGGGGGGGGGGTTGTTTATAATTCCTTGATCGTCAGTAACGGCTTTATTTAGTATGGGTTGATATGTTGAGCAGATGGTTTGCAGTGAAATGAATAAACAATCGGGCTGAAAATAACGTTAGTGTCCTTACCGTTCGCCGATGAGACTGGAGGAAAAAGATCCCAATTATTTGACGCTGATCTCCTAGATCCATTTCCGGTTTGTATGGCGCAATAAACGCCAAAATCATATAGATTATTGCGTTTCAAAAGCGATCCAAATGCACTATAGTGTTTGTCTGGATCCACGTAACAAGACATGACTGCCGGAGGGATTTCCTCGATGCACCAGCGCCACTTCCGGTTTTGGTGAGAGTGTAACTCGCCCGACCATCCACCAGGCGGCGGTATTGAGGCGTTGCAATCTCATACAGGGTGCCGCTGCAGTTCGGAGGGAGGCTGGATGAATTATGAATGCCATGGCGAATTTTTTTTTAATATTGATCCCAAAAACTATTTACGCCGTTGTTGGCGTTCAACGCATGACGGGCAAAAACGGCGTAAGTCGTTTTTGGCCACCAATGTGAAGATTAAACCAATCAAAATCAGACATACAAACAAATATAGAACAATAACAAATATACAAACATATAGAAGAAATCAAATATCAATAAAATAACAAATATCAATAAAACAACAAATGGAGACATCTCAGAGAAAACTAAAACGTGCTCAAAAACAGCATGACATTCCATACACTAATACTCCTCATAACCACTAGACAAAGACTTTCCAAATCAACACATAACCCAACGCCTCGTCCCTTCATCTGGGCCGGGGGCCACTCTGTTTTATCGCAGTGCGCTTTTATTGCTGTGCAGCGTTTCCCGTGCCCACATGTATATGCAGTTACTCTCCTGTTTATCTGTGTATCTTCAAGGACATTGCTGGGAAATTACCACCTTATATCACAGTGTTGCTGGGACTATGGACCCTATCTGACACGCTCAAATGACTGGCTGGTGCTTTAAGGTCCCAAGAGTGCAGACCGCGCTCGGGTACGGCAGCCTTTTGTTTTAGTTAACGGCGTCTTGGAATGATCTTCAACTCTCGCAAAAAAATAAAATCAATACCCACTATCTTTTGGATAGTTTAAAAAAATATATGATCTCCCTGCTTCAGTCTCTGACTGTTTTTGAATTAAAATTTTGACTTTGTTTTTTGCATGTTGTGTTTTTGTCCTATTTATTCTAATTGTCTAAACTGAATATATTTTCCTTGTTTTTACTTTGTGTTTTTTCTTTTTTTATCCGTTTTTTAATACGCTTGTAATCTCGACGGTGTTGCAAACGACACTCAACTGCCCTCTTTGGAGAATAAATAAAGGGTTGAATGAATTAATTAATGCATTTGTTGTGCTTCTGTTTGTAGTTTCTCTATTCCCAGCCTCTTCTTCCCAGTAAAACAGCTAGGATGTGTGCGTGGCTGCCTGCCCTGTGTTGCCTAGGGCTGAGGATGCGACTTTCAAAATGCAACAGTTCCAGATTCCTGAGGACCTGCTTAAACTCGCAATCCGCAATTTAACCTTTGGGAATTCTCAATCTCTGTATTGTAATCAGATTGCAGATCTAGATCCAGTTTGTTTTGGGCTACTTTTACCTCAAGAATTCACACATGTGCAGTTTATTCCGAGTTACATATTTAAGTTCAAGAGTTACACATTTTGTTACAGTCCATCATCTGCAGTCTTCATGCCCTGCAAACAGCTTGAGTAAGTAAGTAGCCTAAGTAAATAATCACTTACTTTTGTCCTCAGAACTAGCTGTAATCTGATTACTATGTTGTTTTTGTATTTTCTTTTAGCTTGTCTGTTTTTCACAGTAGCTATTATGGATCACAGTTACTGTTATTTGTGATTAGAATACTATAATCCCTGCACATAGAATACTAATGACCATATTCACACAGCTACTACAGTTGTATGCTAATTAATTATGCCTTTACTACTATGCACTCAAGGCTGTAGCACCCAAATTCAACACTGTTTGACGAACATTGTTACTTAGCTGAAAGAGATGTACCCTTCCTGCTGACCTGTTTTACAGAATTTGTAAGTTGCTTTAGCGTCAGCTAACATTTACATATTTATATGTAAATATAAATGTAAATGGTGGCCATTTTGAACTCCAACCTGAGCATGGCATAAAATGGCGGAAAAATGGCCACCGTGTAAATATGGTCAATAAACCGCTGGAATCTGTTACTCCTCAACCCCGAGTCATAGCCCCTCTACAGCCAGCAAGTATGTAGCCTAACCGTTTGCATGTTCCTGCCTTGTTGTAACCAGATTACCATAATCCCATTACAAGTCATCATTCCTCCCACCAACCCCCGGATCCACAGCTGTTCTTCTAGCTTTATTAATGGCATTCGGGAGCTCATCTGAGTGTTCCCGATAACGGCGCGACGCAAGAGAAGCCCCAGCTTTGACAATCCCTCATCTCCGAAACACTACAATTGATCACCAATTCAATTGCTAACTGTAGGAAGATTGAATTTCGAGCCCTGTCATTGTGTGTTAACCGCAGTGCCGATGAGATGGCTATCCAGATTAATGATAATGGAGCGGCTGAGATAGGCTTGTGAGACGGCCTGTGAATGTGATTAGCTGCAGACTGAAGCAGTAGCCACTCAGACTCGGGCGTGGAGGTACTTAATGAAAACCCTGCATGGAAGGTAATTGGGAAGTGTTTGTCTGGCTGCTTGCTTCTCAACTTACTGTGCTGTGAGTCTGTCTACCTTTCCGAGTCCCTCAGCTCTCCTCGGTATCGCCATACTACGTGTTTCCCTGCTTTCTCTCAAATACAGACACACTGGTGTGAGCAGCGCGTACACACACACACACACACACACACACACACACACACACACACACACACACACACGAATGAATGCAAAGTCAACCAAACCATGCAGTGTTTGTGACCGCTTGCAACAACAAGGAACAATCTTCATTTGACTCACTTTTCAATAATTGTCCTGCTATAAAACACAGAAAATGTTGCAAATTGCATTGACCTTTTTTAAAATCGCAACCACAAAATCAAGCATCTTGGGGTTGCAATAATCGCAAAACCACCCGGTGGGTTTTGGCGAGTAAACAGCTAATAAACAGTTTAAATCATTGTTACTCCACGAGTGGTACTCACAGAGCGAGCCGTGTATTTCTGCCTGTAATGCCTGGACCAGGCAGCCAAATGCCTGGTGCGCATGCGCGGTGACACCAATGGCGGAAATACACGGCTCGCTCTGTGAGTACCACTCGCTTTGTAACAATGATTTAAACTGTTTATTAGCAACTCCGAGCTTCCAGACCCCACTGTAACACCGGTTCCTGACAGGCAGCGACGCGAGCGAGCGTGATTGCGAAAATAATTAAAATGTATTCGTTTCAATCAGACTATCCTGACCTGCCGCGAGCGACAGCGAACTGAGCAGCGATGTCGTCCACCCCTCAGATATTCGCTCGCTGTGTCTCTAGTTGAGCGATTACGCGGCCGAGTCCCGCCCCTAAACACTTTTTATTGGTCAAGAATCGCAGGCTGCTTTGCCCCCCCCCCCCCCCCCCACGTGTGCTTCCAGGTAACACACACACACTCGGACACGCGCCGCCTCATATCAGGACAGTGTCGCGCGCGATTTTGTCTCTAGTTCGCTCGCTCGCTCCCTGTCAGGAACCGGTGTAAGGCTGTGTTAAACCCATATTGTACGCTGGGTATCTTTGAAATTCATATATGATATATTTTTGACCCAGCCCGAGCCCCGCGATCACGCTTGGTACCTTATTTTGAAAGTGGTCGCGGTCTACCTGAGAGTGACTGCGGTAGAGCCCAGCACCGCAGTCACGAAAGGGGCTACCGGTGGGTCTGATATTGCTTGTTCAAAAATAGCGTGCATGCACGCACACATTAAACACACACACACTGTAAGATCCTTAGATCTTGATTTTTCGTTGGTAATAAATTCACCCTGATGAGGTTTGTGCATGTTTTAAAGGGTAAGTTCAGAAGTTTGGACCCCTAGCCCTATTTCCTACTTACCAATGAGTCCTCCAATCCATCTACTGGATACCCACAGCACTGGCTAGTTAGCCACATGTAGCAGGGTGGATTATCCCTGCTTCGTGGGAACGGGTGGGCACAATCACTGGGTAGCGAGACACAGTAGAGCTCTGTCTGACTGCACCTCCGTCTTTGAGTCTGGAGCTTCAACTGGAGGCTGGCAGTGTGAGTGGATGGGGCCCGGGATTTACCAACCTGGTCTGGTACTCTGGTCTTCCTCCCCTGCAGCAGGGCGGTCAGCAGTACTCCCCAACACGCTCCCACTTCCCCCAATTACTCCTGTGACCCTCCCACACCTAGTGACTGAATTGTAAGTAAATAACTTGGTTCCCCCCGCAAGCAGTACCCTCCCTCAGTGACACTAGAAACCTTACAATAAAAAGGGAAAGGTGGAATAGGAAGGGGTTAATTGTATTAACGTTATCCACACCAAAAGAGTTGTTAAACGGCTCATGAATGGACACGCACACAGAACTCCCATCTAATTCTTTATAGTTAATTATACTGGTCAGTTACAAAGATTTAAAGGCACTGGGTCAAATAGAATGAAATCTTACACACCTCTGTGTTAGTACCAGGAATAATATACTTTAATGCATTTGACTCATCGCCCACGTCTGGGTCAGTACCATGTATAAGACCTCTAGTCTGTAACCTCCCCACAGTGAAAGGGTTGATTAGATGGGAAATTATTATTAAAGACACAACACGTTATCACACTCAAAGGAAATAAAAAATGTGGGCCCACAATACCAAACAAAAGTCCTATACTAATGCCGGCATATATTGTTGATGGGGTACCCCTATGAACTGTAGTTAGCAACGTTAGCTTCGCCCGCAGGCCGCATCACACTGTGTACTGTGCAATAAGATCCTGGGCACCGAAGCCCTAATGTACTCAACCAAGATGGCGGCCTCGCCGCGCCACCACCGTCTGGATAGCAAGATGGCGTCGAACGCTCTCAGCACGGGCGCTAGCAAGCGGGGCTGGAGCAGAGGGGCAGTAGTGGGCTGAGAGCGCGTGCTGGGTGATGGCGACCTCTGCTGGTCGGGACGAACTCCCGTGTTGACTGAAGACAGCCGGTGCAGAGCCGACGTTGACGCCGGTGAAGACTGGTTGTAGACAGCCGGTGTTGGGTCGACGCGCATCCATAAACTTGCCCTCACTGACACTGAAGCTACACTCTGGGTCCCAAACAGCCCTCCTGCTAGCCGTGATATATAATAACGCAGGGTGTCTCTAAACACCGGTCCTCTTCACGCCACGGGTAGAACACATAGTAGCATACTACAAAAACCTAGGGGTCCACAAAGACGACTTCAAACTTGAAATGGTAACAACCGATGAGGTACTAAAAAAATTGAGCGCCCTCCAACCTAACAAGGCCACTGGCCATGACAACATCCCCTCCAAATTCCTCAGAGACGCAGCAGCCGCCATCACCCCAGTCATCACTCACATAATAAACCTCTCTATAAAACAGGGACACGTCCCCAAGGACTTCAAAATTGCGAGAGTGACCCCTCTGCACAAAAAGGGCAGCAAATTAGACCCAGGCAACTACCGCCCTGTTTCTATTCTTACCTCCATCTCGAAAGTCATGGAGAAAATAGTCTTCGAACAGGTCGAAAAGTACCTGGCGGAAAAAAATCGAATCTACGAATTCCAATCTGGCTTCAGAACGTCCCACTCCACTGACGCATGCCTCCTCTATTTGAACGACCACATCAAACAAGAGGTGGATGCGGGCAAATACTGCGGCATGGTCATGCTGGACCTACAAAAGGCCTTCGACACTGTCAATCACTCCATTCTGATTGACAAGCTAAAAGCAATTGGTTTTGATAGCTTATCAGTGAGCTGGATGCAATCCTACCTGGAGGGGAGAGAACAGATGGTAGAGGTAAACGGTACTCTATCCCCCCCCCTCCCAGTGAGCTGTGGTGTTCCACAAGGAAGCATACTAGGACCGCTACTCTTCCTAATTTATGCAAATGACATGTCGTCAGCCTGTGACTGCAACTTGTTCCTGTTTGCGGACGACTCAGCCCTGCTGGTCTCTGACAAGAACAAGTTGCAGGTTGAAAAAACCCTCAGCTCGGAACTAGGCAAAATCTGCATATGGCTCGCTGATAACAAACTATCATTACACATGGGCAAAACAGAGTCCATTCTCTTCGGTTCAAATAACAAACTCAGCAAGACCGACGGCTTCTCAGTTGCAGTGGGTGACAATATTGTCACAAGGAAAGACGAAATTACCTACCTGGGTTCCATCCTAGAGGCAAATCTTTCCTGTGACAAAATGGCATCCAATGTAATAAAAAAAGTCAACCAACGAACTAGATTCTTGTACCGGATCTCCTCTCTGGTAAACAAGAATACCCTGAAGACTCTGGCAGGAGCACTCATTCAAGGGTACTACGACTATGCGTGCACCTCATAGTACCAAAGCACCTCAAAGGCGCTTAAAACAAAATTACAAACATCACAAAACAAACTGGTCAGACTACTACTTGACCTTACCCCCAGCACCCACCTCACCCCTGCCCACTTTGACAACCTAGGATGGCTTAGAGTAGACGACAGAGTACAGCAACTTGCAATGGGCCTGGTCTACAAGATACACTATACGACTAAGGTACCCATGTACATGTCAAAATACTTCCCAAAGGTCAGTGAATACCACAACCACTACACCAGAGGAAGCTCAACAAATCATGTTAAACCCAGATTCGGCTCAAACAAGGGACTAAATACGTTTTGCAATTATGCCACATCAATGTGGAACGCCCTACCCAAAGCTGTAAAGGAATGTGAATCCCTACCCACATTCAAAACCGCTCTTAAAGAGCACCTACGGGAGGCTGCAATTCGAAACTGGCCACCGTAAATGCCCAAAACCCCCACCACCTCCTAATAGACAGTCTCCTCCCCACCGCATGTATATATTCCCTCCCCGCCGTATGTATATCTCTCTCCCACCCACCCACCCCCTCCTAATGTACAGTCCCCTCCCCATCATATATATATACTCTGTCAGGATCTAGGGGTAACAGTACTGTATATTTGAATACCGTTTATGTCACAAATGTATCAGTACTAAATACCTATATGTCCCTATGCCATAAATGTCATGTATGTTGTGTATGTCATAAATGTCTATATGAATTGAAAATGGGGGACCCTGATGGAAACAAGACAAACGACTTTCTCAGGTCTGCATCCCCTTAACAATAGACCTATCTCAAACCCTGCCCCTTTTCTTGATCCTCCAATCACAGCTGTCGCTTACCTCTGACTTCCTCGTACAAACAAAGTTTGTACGAGGAAGTCCGAGGTAAGCGACAGCTGTGATTGGAGGATCAAGAAAAGAGGGCAGGGTTTTGAGACAGGTCCATTGTGTGTATTGAGCCGTACTGTATTGTACCCATTCTGCAATCTGTTAAATAAAGTTTTCATTCATTCATTCATTCACGCTGGCGGGGCATCTCACTAGAGGGAATATCTTTAACTTAAGCCACACTTGGCTATACCGCATTTCTTCTAGGATAACTCGTTGTATCGCTAGGGTATTCAGTAGGGAAACATGCAACACGCTACTACGTTTACTTTTATAGGATAACCCGTAATATACTCAAGTTCAATCCGTTCACCCGTGGTTCACTACAGGGCTCTGTCCAGACACGACCGAACCGATCCAAGTCCAATGTCGAAGAGGCTGGTTCCTCGCACTTCCGTCTCAGTTGGCTTGCTTCCTTCTCCGTCTCTCTCGTACACTCTCTGCCTGCCACCGGCGCCCCCTGCTGGTACCGCCTACTAGCCCCAAAGGGAAACACTGAGTGGAGAATATGATCCAGGGTTATTGTTCATAATCCATATTCCAGCCGGTAGAACAAGGAGGAGCCTGCGTCGTTGTTCGAGGGAATATTAATGGAGACTAATTAGTAGGTCTTGGTGCATCAGGGGAGATAAAAAGGCAAGTCAGCACTTCTGAATAATAGCCATATTTTCAGGGTGCTACACACAGAACTAATGGGTGCTACGCATGTGGACAAGCCCTGAAATAAATGCTGAAACCTGCCTTGGGTGCGCTGTGGAGTAGGTTTCAGTGTGGCTCTTTTACATTGCAATCGTTTTGTGGAAGGACACTACCGATTTACATCATTTTTAAGCAGGAAATAGAGCTAGGTGTCAAATTCTGAACTAAACCTTGTGTGTGTGTGTGTATGCGCTTGAATGTTCCTGACTATGGCCTAAATTGGGCACACATTTCAGAGACAAAAGCAGCCCGTTGATATCTCAAACTCCGCCCTCTTTCTTGATCCTCCAGTCAAACAATGAGAGCAACAGTTGTGATTGGAGGATCAATAAAAGAGGGCAGAGTTTGAGATGGCTCCATTGAATCGCGAGGTCTGTGACTGTGGTGATTCCCACCACGAATGTATACGTACAGCATGTGTGCATGTGTTCTGTGTGACTGGGTGGTGACTCACAACCAGGCCAGACTGTCCTTGGCTCCTTCAGACTGCTAGTCATCTGTCTGTTCACAGAAGAATCCTTCTTCTCCGGTGGCTCTCTGTGGTGGAGGACGGGAGCCGGTTATTTCCTGTTAATGAACAAGTTCTTTTATTTGTCGCTTTTTTCTGAATCACGCTTATTAACTTTACCCTCTAGCAGTGTTGGGTGATAACGCGTTACTAGTAATATTATTATTATATATATATACTTTTCCCAGTAATGAGTAATCTAATGAATTACTAAATAAATGTCAGTGATTATATTGCAGTTACCCATAAAATAATAACTCATGACAACCTATTGTTGCTACCCCCCTCCTGAAAGTGTACAATCCAATTCCCTGGATTCATTTCTGTCATTGTCGCACGCGATTTAAACTTCCATGCGCACACCAAGCAAGCTGGCTTGCAAGACGGAATCGCTAACATTCAATCGCTGGAAATAAATTAATTTGATTTGTCAATTGTGCGCAGGTACTAAGACTCAACATCTCAAGCTCAAATATCCTGAAACACCTGCTATGACGGCACAACAAGGAACAACACTCCACCGACGATGAGACCTCTCTGGCCTTGGAGGATGGCTGTAGCCCTTACAATAGACCACTGCATTGAGCTCATGGGAGAGAGAGCGGGGGGAGAAAATGTATGAATGTGGAGGAGAGCCTTGACATTAAGTGGTTGTAGCTACAGCTGTGGGGGTGCTGGAGACATGATCCAATATACTTTTATACGCCTGAGTCTCCTGAACAAGGAGAGACCAATCGCAAATCCATCGACACTTTCTCGGCCGAGCTATAGTAACTTTTCCGCACCTACTCCCAAACTATGCATGTGCAGATTGCGCACAGTCTCTCTGGATTGTCCAGAGATCTAGGTTTATCAATCTGTGCATGCAGTGTCCCCCCCCCCCCGCTCTCTCTCCCATGATTTCAGAATACCGGAAGTGTTGCAGTGGTCTATGGCTAAACAACAAAAACTGGATATTAACTGAGGAGGACATCCTATGAGCGACAAAGGAATGGGAAATGCACTTACCATCTTCTCCAGAGTCAGACAAAAAGATAAATATAAATTGCAGTCAGTAGAAAGCTATCCGGCTGCTAGCTTAGCTTAGCACAAATGAATGGAAGCGGATGTGCAGTGGCTAGCCTAGGCATTTACCAACTAACACCTCTCCCAGAGTTTTAAGCTATATCATAATATTCACATGTATTTTGAAGGGAAAGTATTGCAACATTTTATATCCAATTCCTAGTACAATTATAATGTTAGCAACTGAAAACCTAGCTGTCATCAACCAGCTAGCTAAATTAGCTAGCTAATATCTAGGCATCTAGGTACTGAATGTAAGTTGAGTGTGTTTTGGTGTGGTGATGTTTCTTACCATTCCGCCTGACTGGTGAGGTACGATGCTCTCTGTGTTGCTGTATGGATATATTTGCAGACATTTCGGTCACGCAACCTTTCTGGAGACAAATGGCTGGTGCACTCTGTAGAGCCCAAGCCTGTTTTTGGGATTCGAACATTCGCCAGGGTTTTTTGAACGGATGTTCGAACAATAGTTTTTAATCATGCAAACAATTGGCTCCTAAATAGGGAGGTGTAGTCTGATGTCACTTTGGACCGCCTGCGAGGTCCACCCGTATAGGGATTTATCTTTGGGAAAATGGACACGCCGCCCTCGTCGCTTCCTGATTCTACTGCGCAGGCGCACCAACCGACCTGTAGGAGTCGCTGTCCACAACGTCCGATCCCCACCCACCAGCTTCCCACCCCCTAATACTGCCAATTGTATTAGTATGAACGACCAGCCAAGCTGGTAGCATCACAGAGAGCTGGGCTCGATCCCAGCATCTCCTACGTTGGTGGCAAGCGCCTTGCCCACTGCGCCACCTAGCCGCCCCAATTATCGGCTTATTGTAATAATTCTACCTCATGAACATTTGGAAAGCTTTCCATTTTTGCACAAAATAAGTTCCCTTCTATCTCTAACATTATTTGTTAAGCATTTTTGTTTGAAATAAAATTCAGCGATTTTTTTTATTTATTTTTTTTACAATTAATTGCGAATATTTTCATGTTGAGCTATAGATTGTGGATGAATACGCACAGAAAGGTACACCATGCAAATGTTGATGCTTTATTTGTTTTAAACGAGATGATTTAGAAATGGGCAATGGGCAAATACATTGTGTTTTCAAGATGGTGGACCGGCCGGAAACGGCAATCATGTAACCACTACACCTCCCTATACTAATAGTCTTTCGGGTATTTTATTTTGAAAAATGGCCACTTCCGCCCGCACCTCAACCCAGCGTACTGTCGAGTCTTGACTACCAAAGTTTAGGCACATAGCGCACATTTCTGCGGTTGAGTAGTAGTAACTACTTACTGGTCACAGGAGGCTTGAATAACGTTTGAATGATAATCCATTTTGTGAATACATTTGTTGAAACAGCTTTGTTGGCCGACGGCTCCTGCTACCTTAATGTTAGCTAAAGCTAAAGGGCTGCGCCCTAACGTTACATAGCTTAATTAACGTGTATAACATACCTGTGTAATGTTAAGCAGCTTGTGTTCCGCTGGCAAAGCATCACTGCATACACTTTGTTTAATCCAAACGTCCATTCGGAAAAGTTGTATTATGAAACCAGTATGAGACGCTGTGCTTTTTTTTATCGTTTCAATGCTCACATGGCTATTTTATTTATCCCGTCATTCAGTGAATAATAATGGAAGGGTGATGATCAGAGCCAATCAGAGGCAGATTTGGGCTGGTCTTTGCATAATGCATGTGCCAATCAAAGGCAGACATTTTTTTCTTTTTTTTTTTTAACGCACATGGCCACAGGGAAAAAGACGCTAAACACACACGCATACACACAGACAGACAGACCTGCTGGGAGCTGGGAGCACCAGTGCGACAAGGGAAAACATCCAGTCGCACAGCTCTGAGTTTTGGTCGCAAAATGCGACCAAAACAGGCGCACCCTGGAGCCCTGGGTGATGTTTGTGCATTCATCTCTGAAGCCTGAAGCCTCTGCAGATGAGAGAAGTCTGGTTCTTCTAATCCAATAAGTAAACAACTCTACACTTATCATTCTTTTTTTGTCTTTTACTTTTAAAGTTCTGGAATCTGTGTTGCCGTCGTACGGCGACCTCTGGGCAAAAGTGTCTTTGTTGTTACATTTGATTTACGTCTGTGATGTGTGGGCTGGTGTTAAGTGGGGATAGGAGAGGGATTGTTGTTGCTGGCCACGCCAGGCTCTGCCAAGACACACGCACACACACACATGCACACACATAATAGATCTGCTTTAATTTTCGGTGGATTGTTTCATTTTGTCTCATTAATATTCTTACTTGTTAGATGTGCTTTAATTTAATAAATAAATCAACTTCTCTCCTCCACTTAACACAAAATAAAGCAAACTTAATTCAATATCACCTGTTCTGAAAGGTGATGATATGTCTAGCAAACTGCTATGTAGCCAGATTAACCCTTTCACTGCTGCACTACCAAAATGGTTAACCCTTTCACTGCGACAACACACAGAAGGTTAACCCTTTCACTGCCACACGACAGCCGGTTATAACCCTTTCACTGCCGCACGACATAAGGTAAAGGGTTAACCTTCTGTCGTGTGACAGTGAAAGGGTTATCGGGCCGACGGCCGCAGCTCCTACATGATGTCTGTTTGACCCTCTTCACTAATACAAGACAGACAGAAGATTTTCCAGTCTGGAGATTAATTGCCTTGTTTAATTACACCTTGGCGATTAGAGAGAGGGAGGAAAGTGAAATCCCTGTTGCCGAATCTCTATAATGTATGCACCCCTCAAAGTCAACGCCTGGATTCTCAAGGATACAACCCCCCCCCCAAACCGGTGCTTAATGGACGGAGACAAGGCTGCAGTCAGCACCTCTGAGAAGTGTGTGTTTGTGTGTATGAGTGTTTGTAAGCATGCTTATTTCGGAGTGTATTTGTGTGTGTGTATTATGTGTGTGTTTATGTACATATGTGGAAGTATGTGAATGTGTGTTTCTATGCGCATAGTTTAGATGTGTTTGTGAGTGTGAGTGCACGTCATGTTTGCGTGTTAATGGGTGTGTGCTGACGGTGCACACAGACGCCACCGGGGGGGGGGGGGGGGGGGGGGGTTAGGGCACCTGTCGGAACGAGTAAACACCTGAAGATAAACGAGACCCACGCTCTCTCACCATAAGCCCCGACTAGAGCACTGCCAATCCTGGCGGCCTCACCATACTGTTGCCGTTTACAAGGTTAGAGCCTTGAGCCTCTATCAAGTAGAGGCTCAAGGCTGATGGGGCTGCAAGAATATAAACCAAACACGAGGCAAAAGGTGACTCACACCGTTAGATGTACATTTAGGAAGGTGGGAGGTTGAGTTTTGCTCAAATATCATCTATAAATGTTACGCGAGTCTCGACTTCTCACCCCTCTCTGAGGAGTCTTCCCGTAAAGAGGGATCAAGCTCTGTGCCAACAATGTGACAAATCGTGTTGCCTGGAGTTTAGTTTCAGAGAGATCCTCATTGTTTTCCCCCCCTACTATGCCAAGAATAGCTATCATAGGATCTGGCTGAATTACCGTTTTTGAAAACATCCCATAGTGTTTTGAAGATTGAACGCTGACAGATTAGGATATGGCCAACACGAGGGTGCGAACTTGTTTCTTTTTACTCATTATATACTGTTAATATGTCATTCTCCTCTCCTTTGCCCTCTTGTACAAATTTTTTTTCTTGTTACTGATCCGTGTCAATCTTCCATGTTATCGCTATAGTGTCTGCCTTATGTCTGTCTGTTTGTAGTTTATTTTGTTGACCATGCTTACATCTACTTCATTCATATTGTGACCAACAGACGAGGCATGTGGTAGTTTACACCCTCCCCAGACAGACAGAGGAGGCATGTGGTAGTCTACACCCTCCCCAGACCAACAGAGGAGGCATGTGGTAGTCTACACCCTCCCCAGACCAACAGAGGAGGCATGTGGTAGTCTACACCCTCCCCAGACCAACAGAGGAGGCATGTGGTAGTCTACACCCTCCCCAGACCAACAGAGGAGGCATGTGGTAGTCTACACCCTCCCCAGACCAACAGAGGAGGCATGTGGTAGTCTACACCCTCCCCAGACCAACAGAGGAGGCATGTGGTAGTCTACACCCTCCCCAGACCAACAGAGGAGGCATGTGGTAGTCTACACCCTCCCCAGACAGACAGAGGAGGCATGTGGTAGTCTACACCCTCCCCAGACCAACAGAGGAGGCATGTGGTAGTCTACACCCTCCCCAGACCAACAGAGGAGGCATGTGGTAGTCTACACCCTCCCCAGACCAACAGAGGAGGCATGTGGTAGTCTACACCCTCCCCAGACAGACAGAGGAGGCATGTGGTAGTCTACACCCTCCCCAGACCAACAGAGGAGGCATGTGGTAGTCTACACCCTCCCCAGACCAACAGTAGGGCAGTGCAACAACCAAGGCAGGAATTGGTATAATGACTAAATTGGTGTGTTGCCAATTCCTTTCACCATATTCAACCCCGTAAGAGATGAAGAGTAAACTGAGATGCCATCACCAGATTAAAAGAAACTGCATGTGTTACATATGCCATTTTGTGGTGGCTTTCAATCCAAGCCCCTTAGTACTTAGAATGTTCTTTGAATGCGCACACATCCCGGTTAAAACCACACAACGTCTCCCCAACCGTTCACCGACCATATTCACACGGCGGCCGTTTTGCTCTTAAATGTTGAATGTCGCTGTGTTGATTGATTGATTGATTGATTGAACATTTTATTAACAGATTGAGATATACAGTACTGTTACATGATCCAGACATTTATGACATACAAGATATACAAATATACAGTACTGTTTATTTACAGAATATGGTCCACGCAAGTGCTTTCATTCACAATGTCCCTGGAAGATGCCAGTGTGGTCTGGTCCCGGACAACTTTTACCTACAAGATGACACTGATGACAAATTGTCTATACTATTTCAGTGGTGCCCCAGTGGGAGTAGAGTTCCTGACCCTGGCAATGTTAGTGCCATGTTCTACCAGTCCTCCTCCCTGTCCTGTCTACGTTTGTCCTTGTGCCATTGTCCAGATCTAATAATACAGGCCCTGCAGTAAAGCAGTGCTATGACCATTAGGTAGGTCATCCTAGGGCCTAACGCCAGAGGCTGTGTATCCCAACTGATTCTAGGAAATGTGTGTGTTGCGAGTGGGAGATAAACAGGCCAGCAGCTGTGTTATCTGGGCACAATTCATTGTTAAGCTGCTTTACTTGCCCTGTGAGTAAGATTCTAGTTCCCAAACTGATTGGAAGGATGTGTAGTGTGCAAGAGGCAGCCAGGGTTTAAAGGATGACGAAGTCGGTAGTAACCCTCTCTTAAAGGCCCTATCTGTGTTCGCAACAAGGCCTGCTCCTTGGTTTGATTACATTAGTCGTTTATTGGATTGAAGATGTTGTTTTTCAGTCCGAAATGTATTGCGATGGCTAAACTCAAGTTGGCTTTTGAGATTGTAAACGGTTTGTTTGCATCGACAATTGTCATTGCCATCCTTGAGGAAAATACAGATGTCGTGTGTGCTTCTTTGCAAATGGCGATACTTTTCCAAGGTTAAACGATGAATACAGCTTTTAGCGCTGTGTTTTGAGCAATGACTGTGAAGGGTCTTTTGTGTGCAGCTGACTCTGCTTCTAATTAACAAAGACAGAATTTTAAATGGGAATTAGTGTATGAAAGGGGGCCTATTAATGAAATCTGTGTGAATAGAATAGAAGTGGAAGAAAGTGTGCGCCCGTCACTGCCAGAGAGAGGTTAATGACTGTCTGAGCGAGACCCGCGGGTGGTCTCTCTCTGTGTTCTGGGCCATGATCCTCAGGGCTCCTCCTCTGGTGGGACCTCTGTGTAAAAACACAAACGCCACCGGTTCAGAATGCCCCACTGCTTGGCCCAGTTGCCATGATCTTGGTATTAATTACGGTCTTGTTACTTCATTATTAAATCATGTGTTTTGTTCTGACCTGAGTTTTACATGGTAATAATAATAATAATAATAATAATAATAATAATAATAATAATAATAATAATAATAATAATAATAATAATAATAATAATAATAATAATAATAAAAAACTGAATTTGTAAGCACCTTTCATACAAGAATTGCAGCCCAAAGTGCTGATGTAATGATGATGACAAAATAGACATAAAATCGGCATAATTATAGACGGGCATAAGATTTGCAGAGAATTGATGCTTTTCTGTCATTAAAATCTATGAAAGAAAAAACGTATCAGGTTTCTGACTAAGTAAAAGCAGTGCATCAATAAAATAGTTATTATCTGCAGTACAACAATCACAGTCTGGATGCAATAAGTCCAAGTAGCAGAGTGTATTAAAACTTGCATTTGAAAATATTTAATGATCAACCTAATGTCCATAGGCAGGGTGTTCCATAGCTTTATCTAGACTCCCTAATGTCCATAGGCAGGGTGTTCCATAGCATTATCTAGCTTCCCTAATGTCCATAGGCAGGGTGTTCCATAGCGTTATCTAGCCTCCCTAATGTCCATAGGCAGGGTGTTCCATAGCTTTGGTGCATAATTTGCAAAGGCTGCGTCCCCGATTTTCCTTTGGCCGTGATATGGAACCTTCACTAAACCAGTAGTAGATGATCGGAATGTTCTTGGGGGCACATAGACAAGAGAACTCTATCCAGTTCATTTTTGTGCTTTGTATATAAGGAGGAGGACCTTGAAATCTATGGTATTTTAGTGCTTTCCGATAGCAGGAAGCAACATACAGTGTTGATATACTATTATGTTGTCAGTCGGTTGTTAGCTTATATAATGGCAACACTGTATGTCTGGCCTGTGCAGCTGAATGATTGGATTTGCTGTTGTGACATGTCAGTCATTTGTCCAGCATCGGGAGAAACCCCTGAGGCTGAGAAAACCCTACACAGCTTTTGCCAGTTTTACAAGCTACGGACCAGCTCCCAGGGGACAAGTCAGGAGGCAAATATGATGGGGAAAATGTTACCTGTGGTTTGCATCATGACGGCACCTCTCCAGGGAGTGACGAGCAGTCTTTTGACGCGACTTTGTAGGCGTCATATAACTTGAAAATGTCTTTTGAATCCCCCCCCCATCATAGAACGTTTCGGAGCAAGTCTAACGCATCACAAAGAGTTGGGGGCGACAGTGGCTCAGGAGGTAGAGCGGTCATCTGGTAATCCGGAGCTTCCCGGTTTGTTTCCCGCTCCTCCCGGGCAGCGTGTGGAAGTGTCCTTGAGCAAGACACTTAACCCCTAACCGATCGATGAGTAGGTCGGCACCTTGCATGGTCGCCTCCGCCGTCGTTGTGTGAATGCGTGAGTGAATGGGTAAAATGTTTTGGATAAAAGCGCTAGATAAATGCACCATTTACCAAAGAGGTCACAGTGTTTACTTTGAATAGTATTGCTTTATTTTCTTTATGGGAGTTTTCAACAACTGCAGTCCTCCCGATCACGAGTATAGAGTTTGCTGTTTAAAGCGTAGGCAGTTGGGCACACCTCCAAGCCACGTAACTCTGGGGTTTCTTTATTTTACCCAGGGTAGATTTGCTTAGCACAGATGCTCTTTCTCAGCAACGCCCTGCTTCACACGTACACATTCACACCTGGGTACAACCACAGTCTTGCACTGTTGGCCACTGAATAGTTCCACACAGTTGGGGGGTTGGGTACCTTGTTCAAGGGCACTTCAGCGGTGGGTATTGAGGGAGGGAAGGGGGAGCGTTATTCATTCACTTACCCCTGGCAGATATTTCAAACTGGTGACCGTGTGGACACAAGCCCCCCCCCCCCCCTCTCACTGCCGCCCCCTGTGCATACTTCACAGTACAGTACGTACCAGTTCCCCAGTCATTTGAATTAGGCTTTTCAAGATTGGTGCGGAAAATGAGAGCGCGTGTGGATTTCAAATCCTGTGTGTTAGACCCAGGTTGTGTATTGTGTGTCCCCCCCCCCCCCCCAAGGAATCATAGTAGCGGGCCTTTACGTACAGGATAAGCACTCCATCTAACAGCTATGTGGCAAATTGTGATAAATGTTTCCAGCTCCTCAACTGTAGACGGCTCCCTCCTGACACTCTGGGCTGGCAGAGTGCCGGTGTGGTGGAACAAGACTTGGAGAGAGAAAAAAAGGAAAACCGGATGATCTGTTGAAAAGTGTTTGAGAGACTCTGAGGGGTTGTTTGGATTCAGAGCTGCATATGAATGTCGGCCTTGTGAGCGATTTTTCTTTTGGCTGTCAATCACAAGGAACTGGTTTATTAAAGCAATACCTTCACCATTTAAATTGAAGTAGCTTATTTTTCTTAACTGGACACCTGTCATTTTGTAAAAAAATAAATAAAATAATAATAAACATTTCCCTAAGAATGCTTTGTTATTGTTGGTAGACATTGAAACCAAGGGGCACCATTTTGTCACCGGCTGATTTGACTATCGGTATATCCTCAACTAGTGTTGTCAAGATACCAACATTTTGACTTCGACACCAGCCTAAGTATCACTATACCAGTTCAAAAGCGATACCACAATAATTTTTCACGCACATCTATTTTAGTCGCTAATGGAGTGAAAGGCTCGCAACGTGGAGTCCTATCTTTAGGCAGAATCACGAACAGACGATGTGGAAAATACTTTGGTGTGTGTTCAGCTGACACTGTTGACACGCCCATTACGCAAAGCCTGCGCTCTCTCTCTCTCACACACACACACACACACACACACACACACACACACACACACACACACACACACACACACTGCTCCGGTCACATATCTACTCAACGCATAGAACAATTCAGCATTAGGCTATTATTGTAAAAGTATCGATACTAATAAAATGGAGTATTGGACCATTTTTAACAATAAGAAAGGCATACTTGGGGGTCTTTTAGTGATCAGAATGCTGTTGTCTTGTTGCTATTATTAAACCTTTCACTGCCACACGACAGCCGGTTAACCCTTTCACTGTGACAATACAGAAGGTTAGCCCTTTACTGATGGAGCATCGCCGTCGGTTGTGTGATAGTAAAGGGTTAACCTTCTGTCGTGTGGCAGTGAAAGGGTTAACCCCCGTCCTGGTTCCTCCCTCTTTGAATCCACTGCTCCTTACTGTAAGTGGCTACAGTCACAAATCCTTACTGTGAAATGCTTGTGTCTTGTGCATTACGTGAAGACATGGCTGATTTTAATTGTCATAAATTGTCATTGTGTGAAGTCTTGGCGACTGATTTTTTATTGTTCCTCATTTACTGATGGAGCCAGTGCGTGGAGCCCCATTAAAATATTTGACATTTTCAAATATCATAGTGTCACTTGCAGATTGAAAGAAAACACTTTGTGCGACTTTAATAACCCTTCATAACCCTTCATCCGTAGTGCTACATTCCTGCACTCCTTCAAATCCCAACTCAAAACCCACCTCTTCACCAAATTTGTAAATGACTGCCTGATTTCCTTTTTTTCGTTTTTCTTTCTTTCTTTCCTTTTGATTATTATTTTGTTGCTACGTTCTTCCCTGTTCCCCTCCCTTAGGTGCCCCCTCCTGTTAAGCGCCTTGGGTCTCCTGAAAGGCTTATTATTATTATTATTATTATTATTATTATTATTATTATTATTATTATTATTATTATTATTATTATTATTATTATTATTATTATTATTATTAGTTATTAGTTATTAGTTATTAGTTATTTATTAGTTATTAGTTATTGTTATTGTTATTGTTATTGTTATTGTTATTGTTATTATTATTATTACAAATCAAAATACAACCCAATAGGTGTAAACATATGGAGATTAACCGGTTTCACTATTAACCGCGCTCATAACTAGAGGTTGACCAATTAATCGGCACCGATAGGACTTTTTACACACTGTCTGTATCGGCCATTTATGTTACCGATATCCTGCCATTTTGATTAGTCATCTTTAAAGGACTCGAATGGGGTAATTTTTTAAGCTAGTGCAAAAGCAAAGGGGGTATATTTAGCTCGAAAGTAGGGAGGCCCCGATATCGCTTTTTGCTGCCAATACCGATAATTTAACCTTAGAAATGTCTAACTGGTAATAGGTTATAAAATTGTCACTTACAATCAGCGTAGCAATGTGCTAAGAGTTGGGCTTTCATGTAATGTCAGCCAAAGTCAATTAAGCAGGAAGGGGAGTATTGCATGTCCATCAGTTACTTTCCGTTATTTTTTTTATTTTTTTTGAACACGTGTTTTTTATTTCCCCCTTTTTTTTTTTTTTTTTTACATGAAACAAGACAAACAATACAGTAACAGTAATAATCAACAATAAATCACAGGACAATAACAGAAATAATAATAACAATAATAACAGTCCAGTAATTAAATCAGAATGAAAGTAGGGCGCGTTCACACCTACCCTGTTTGGTCCACTTTAAGGCCATGGTTAGACTAGTGTTTTTGTGGCGTTTTTTTATACGTTTTTGAATACGTTTTTGAATACGTTTCATGTCCCTATTACACAGAAATGCGTTTTTTGGTGTTTTTTTGTGGATACGGCTGAAACGCTAAATTGTGTTTGGTTTTGGAGAACCGCTAAAAAACGCGCCGACAACAGCGTGTAGTCAACACGGAGCCGTTGTTGCGAAAACGCCCATGCGCAGTAGATACCATCTGCGTGCCCTTCCGGTGACAGAGAGCTGTCCCAAACCAAATAGCTGCAGCTACTATGTGTTGTCAAGTTATTGTTATAAGGACCCCAGTCCAAGCTACAACAGTCTGCATTCCCTTAACAATTGTTTGTATTGAGCCGTATTGTATTGTACCCATATGCAATATGTTAAAGAAAGTTTACATCCATTCATTCTGCTAGCATTACCGATTGGCACTGCCACTGGATAACATGAGCTAGTGTTAGCTATCAAACCCTGTTAGCTCAAAGCTCCTCTTTCAACTTAACAAGCATTAAACAAAATGGCCCAGTCATCTATTCACATTTGTTTAATACACACAGCGTTGTCTCTAATGTTATCTAACCACTGATAGCTCCCGATATCATCAGTTTTGGTGCTGGCTAAGTAGCGTGAGCTAACGTTAGCTTCTAGCCACAATGCTATACTGTTATAATGGCAAATTCCATTGACGTTAGCATGCAGCTAACAATGCTACCGATCTTTTTTTAGACTAAACTATCCGCTCTTGGTGGTCACTTGTGTTGATGTTAGTTTTGTTTCATCAACAAATGACAGGCAGAACACACAGTGAATGTATCCGTTTTGTTTATTGCACTTTTATTAGGCTTTGCTGAAAAATAATTGCTGCATTGAGTAAATAGGCAAGATGGTGGCGCGGCATAGGCGCCTGCCTTGTTGACATTTTCTTTGCTGGAGCTTCCAGGAAGTGTATTGGCACATTCAAGTTCTGATTGGTTGAAATTGCCTTCATGTTTGCCACCTACTGCCACATACTGCTTTGGCAGTGTACTACATCAGTGTGCTCAGGTGACAAAAACGAAAAAAAAAAAAAAGTGTGACTCGAGGCGCACGACGTCGCGGCGAAACGCATATGACAATGATACGAAAATGAAACGAAAGGTGTAACCGCAGCCTAAGTGGACCATGGTCCCTTTAGATCAATAGTCCGTTTAGTTTGTACAGGTGTGAACACAAACCGAACTATTTTGAGACCAAACAACCGAACCATGGTCCTCTTGAAAAGTTGGGACTCGGTTCGTTTCAAAGTGGACCATGGTGTGTTTGCTGTTGGTGTGAACGCGATCCAACTTTATATAGTACCTAATCTAGAGCAAATGAGTGACAGACGCCTAGTGGCGGCTGGCGCGCGACCCAACTTGACAGCGCCAAGTGACAGCTTGCGCGCGACCCAACTCAAATTAATGACAGGCGCGCAGACAGTCTCTCTCTCTCTCTCCTCTCTCTCTCTCTCTCTCTCTCTCTCTCTCTCTCTCTCTCTCTCTCTCTCTCTCTCTCTCTCTCTCTCTCTCTCTCTCTCTCTCTCACTCTCCTCTCTAGACTCGCGCCGCACGCGGACAGTCTCTCTCTTCCTCTCTCTCTCGTAATAGTATCTCTCATTACGCTGCCGGCAACTGTTTACGTTTGTGAGTGCTATAGTCCAATAGATGCGACTGTATGTCCTTTGTTTACAAATAGATCCGCACCAAAAAGGGTAGTGTGAACGCAGACCAAAATCAAACTATGTATCATTTTCACATTTGGTCCGCCAGAAAGTCCGGACTATCCGCGGATAGTCCGGACTATCCCTGGACTTTCTGGTGTGAACACGCCCTTAAAGACATAAAAATAATAAATACAATACCATGGGCTCTCGCTCGCTCCCCCCCCCCCCCCCCCCTTACAGGACCCCCACATGGGCTATACATCCACTACTTCATTCAACATCAGAAAACTCCAAATTTATATGCGTTCTTTTATCTTATCCACCACAGCTACCCAGACTGCTATGCTGGCTTCATTAACACCTAAAATTCGTGCAGTAGATATTTCTAGATAAATCACATCGAGATAGGTGAGAATCCATACCTTCGGGCACATTTTGTCTGGTTGAATCCAGCGTGACGCTATCAACTTTTTGGCAGCTGTAAGACCCGCCAAAATGAGTCTCTTTACATGTACAGAGGTTGATAACTGAGAAACATCATTCAACAACAGTACAGAAGGCAGTGTTGGTATGGTCAGAGATAAAATCTCTAATAATTGAGTGGTGACATTTTCCCAAAAAGTCTCAACAGGAGGGCATTCCCAATACATAATGCATATATGTACCAATAGCATCGTTTGAACACAAGGAGCACCGAGAGTCCGGTCTGAGACCCATTATGTACAATCATCTAGACCAGGGCCCTCATTCATCAACGTGTTCTACGCACAGATCTGTGCTTACCCTGTGCGTACGATCATTTCTAAGCAAAGAGTGGGATTCATCAATTTCGATTTGAACTTGACTCCGTGCTTACATCTACGCACAGGTCAGACCAGGCGTACCTGGCGCCCAGTGGTAGAATATATTATTACAACAAGGAAATGAGCTTCTGTGCATAATAACACTGGCATGTTCTGTACGAACCGTAGTTCATTGTAAAATAGCAACAGTAGTGTAATTATGGTCAAAACCCTATAAATAGCATTTGGAATAATAGATCTTTCTCTCATAATGAATGCAGCATGGTTTATATAGCGTTATCGGAATATACGGGGTGTAGGCTACTGACTGACTGCGCTCCGCGTAGCTTGATTGATTGATTGAAAAGTTTATTAACAGATTGCAGAATGGGTACAGTACAGTACAGCTCAGTACATACAATTGTTAATTGGGGATGCAGACCAACTTTCGTCTTGTTTACATCAGGGTCCCCCATTTTCAATTCATCATAAATCATAAAGCTCAACTCGTTATTATTTTGCGCAGACCGCAGAAACACAGGAACGTTTTGATTATATTTAAAAGGCTTTACGTTAAACAAAACAAGTGGAATTTCGAAGCTGTAAGCAGAATACAAGTCATATGAATATAGTGTTCTTCCCCCTTTTTACTGTATAAGAAAGAATAGAAAACGCATTGCAATGACACCAGATAGTGGACAGACTATGTATATGATGGGATTCAAGTTCGCGTTTCTGTTGATCATAGGCATGCTGGCAGAGTATGATATCTTAATCAAACATTCTAGAACATTTGTCGTCACAGATCATGTCCTAATAGAACATAGGCTATGGCATGGATCGTGATATTGTGTGGACTGTTATTATTACTGCGTACCGGTACCACCCATTGTGACAACAGCCTTGTGAGTCCCGCACACAAACATGATGGAATTCAAGTTCATGTATTGAAAGGCAGGCTACATCATACATGCAGTGAGATTCATTGTTCTTGTATATCCTCTCGTATTATTGTTTATATAGGCTACCCAATACTGACATCAAAATAGATTGTAGTATGCCTCTAGAAATCATATGCAGCAGGTAGAAAATTGACGGGAGATCCATCGCGATTTGGAATAAAATTGAGGAGAACTTTAATCCCTGGGTATTAATCAAACAACACGGGAAAAGGCAGTCATATTCCAGCGCGGTATTTATTAGTGTTTGCGCTGCCCAGGCAGCAATGGTTAATAGATATCATATCCGACATCACCGTAAGTGTACACGTCTGTCAGCCTGTCTCATGACACGCTTCCCTCGGCTTAGTCCATTTTTCCACATTTCATGGGTGTATTCCATTACCGTATATGGTTAATCGGGGCGTTTCTGGTATGCAAATACGTGAAAGTGTGCACGAGCCTCGACGCAGAGCCAAGGTGGGATTCATCAACACGGAGGAGCATAGAGCCTGCGTACGCACGTGTGATGAATCCCGACTTCCCTGTGCGTACACTAGTTCTACATTCCGTGCTTACGTGTGGAAATAGAACATGTTCTACTCACAAATTGATGAATGAGGGCCCAGGGGTTCCCAAACTTTTCAGGCCGGGACCCAGAAAATAAGGCGTCAGAGAGCCGCGGCCCAATGCACATCGTCAGGCTTTTTAATTTTAATTTTTTGCCAGGTGACCGATTTTTTAAGCCAAATATCACTTCAATCCTATTAAGTTAGTTCAAGTTAGTTATTCATTTATATGTGCTATTTATGAGAGGGCTAACTTGTTGCAAAATAATAATGATAATAATAATAGCCTCATTAAAATACTATTGTTGCTTCGGTTGTTTTCAGCGTTTTATGTGCATAATCTGTTATTTAGTTTGAAATGTTCGTTGAAATAAGTAGATTTTTCGTTTTTGTTTATTTATTAAGTTAATATAAAACCATATAGTCACATTTTAGAATACAATAGAATAGAATTTTAGAATACAACTAGAAACACTGTCCTGGCCTGCTTCTAAGTTCAGTGGCCTGAAAAAAAAGAAAAATTGATTTTTATTTTTTATTTTTGGAAATCATCTCGAGGCCCTCCCGTGGCTGCTCGCGGCCCACCTTTGGGTCGCGACCCCGACTTTGGGAACCACTGATCTAGACTCTAGGTGTCAGGTAAGTCCTATGAACAAAGTTAAGATTAATCTGTTGGTGATCTGGGTTGTGTGATGATAGCCGAACATTTTCCCATACTGCATCCCAATCAAAATCTACTTCCAGCTCTGGGATATCCTTCCTCCAAACCGAGTCTATGGGAAGGACCTTATATGAAGACGTAAGTAAGTGGCGATAAAAGTCAGAGACGAAGCCTCTCGACGTCTCCTTGTCATAAAAGAATTTGTGAAACCTGTGGTGCTCAAGTGGAACATCCCATGGGACGTTGTGAGCCTTCAGAGCTGCTCTTATTTGTAAATAGAAGAAAAAAGAGGAACTGGGGAGGTCAAATTTGTTGGATATATCTTGAAAACTGCGGAGACCATAGTCATCAAAGATATGCCGCAATGTGTGTATGCCTTTCTTTTCCCAACCAGGGTATCTGATAGGTTGTTGTTCAATAAGGAGTAAATTGTTATTAAATAGGGGAGAATGCCTGTGCCATTTATGGTGGTTAGTACATGTTTTCTGTGTGTCACGCCACATCCGGATCACATGTGTAATAAGAGGGCCAAATCTTAAGTTGCATTGCTTAATTGATATGTTGGTGTACAGTGTACACTATATCCTGCAGTCTATGTGGGGCCACTATCTTCTCCTCTAATGGTCTCCAGGATACCGCTGCTTGAGAATCAAACCAGGTACTTTCCGTTTTTTAAAGTGTATATAGAGTATAGACACCCCGCTGTTTCAGCCTGGCTCCGCCTACTACAGTATTTTGAAAAATGCACAAAGTGGATTTGAGAGGGAGAGGAGGAAAGAGAGGGTAATGGGTATGCATCTGACTGTGGTTTTACAACAGGGTGAGGAATCATTTATAGCTTTAGCAAAAAGCAAACTTCTTCTTATTCAAACAAATTCATTTATTAATTTAACAAACTTGATAATCTCAGACCTGCTTGTAAACAAATGGGTAATGAATAAAATAGATTTGCACAAGTTCATTTTCATGCTTGGTTAGATCGTGGGTGGTCTGAGCAAATAACTGAATATTTCTGATGCCTTCCCACTTCCCACATTCACAAAAGCTAGAATAGATGACAGGTAAAAAAAAATATATAAATCTCACAGCGGCATTTGGTACTCTTTAATACAACTGTCTTACCTCATTAGAAGTCTGTCGTCCTGACTTGTTACATAAACAGTTGCTTTAAATTTTTTTTATAATAATTGAATAACATGTTCTTGTCTTGACGTTTGCCACTGGGCTACATTGCAGCTACTGAACAAAGGAAGAATAATAGCAGGACATGCAGGCCAGAGGCCAGGCAGGAACAGTGCATGCAGGCCAGAGGCCAGGCAGGACACTTCCTCCTAGTGGTTGAATAAAAAAAAATTGGTGAAACAATGGTCAGCAGCAGCACACAATCCTTCCATGAGCCGATCCACCAATCAGCCCGAGGCTGCAGTCTCTGGCCCCACCCAGATCATGATGTCAGAGTACCTCCAAAAGACATACTCTCACGTCACATTGGGGGTGGGGCCAGAGTGTGCAGCAGGGTGCTACATTTCAAAAGCTAGATGGCAACACAAGGGCGCCTTTCTGACTTCTCGGCTGCATGATGTTGTCACAGAAATGTTGAAACAATGAAGAGGATTAATCTGTTTCACTATGTAGAAGCCGGCATATAAATACATTTACAGTTCAAAAACATGTTATTGTTATTGGTGTTTAATAATAATTTTAAAAAAATAACGTTTTTTTTATCACAAATGGCATGAAAACTAGTCGAAACAAAGTATTATTAACTTAAGTAGAAAGTACATTTCATCCATCAAGAGGTCTTCTAAATATTAAATGGTGTGTTTATATAGCGCTTTTATCCAAAGCGCTTTACAATTTGTTCCTCACATTTTACCCATTCACTCACACATTCACACACCGATGGCGGAGGCATCCATGCAAGGTGCCAACCTGCTCACCAGGAGCAATTAGGGGTTAAGTATCTTGCTCAAGGACACTTCGACACGCTGCCCGGGAGGAGCGGGAATCAAACCGGGAACCTCTGACAAAATGACTGCTCTACCTCCCGAGCCACTGTGAGATGTCTGCCTGTGCGATTCATTTACACTATAAACAATATAGCTATATATTTATTTATATATTTATTCTATATATGATTGGCTATGGTACTCATAATATATATGTGATTAGTTATGATATGTGTAACATCAGTTTATTAGCTAAAGCCTTACTTGGTGTCCAGGATCGAAATAAATGTGGTAAAAAGTACAATAAAATGTGTTATTAAATTAGGATAATATAACATTTCCCCACCATAGACTCACCAAATAAATGACTGGAAAACAATCACAATAACGTGAAACAGTGATATTTCCTCAGATTATACTTGTCCCATCAGAATATCATACTGCGACATCCTACTGAAGTGTTTACAAACATTACAAATTCAAGCAAATCCTCCTACAGCTTGAAAACACATTACAAACTCCAGCCGTCACATCATGTTACTAAGATATCTCCAATCCCACCCTTTTTGTTTACAGTGATGTGCATACTCTACTGTGAATGGATATGATATTGAGTTATAAATACCTTGGTTTTTTGGCTTGATGAAAAATGTATATTTAAATATCATGTGGGCGTTTAAACTGCCCATAAACTGTGGCAAAAGATTGGCTTTTTAAAACAATTATTATTATTATTTTGTATCCTTTATTTACCCCTGGTGGGTTCTCTGAGGATGAATGCTCTTTTTCAGCAACACCCTGCTTCACATTCACACAGTTCCATTCACACCTGGGAGCTGCCCAGTACAACCACAGTCTGACACTGTTGACCACTAGGAGCTGCCCAGTACAACCACAGTCTGACACTGTTGACCACTAGGAGCTGCCCAGTACAACCACAGTCTGACACTGTTGACCACTAGGAGCTGCCCAGTACAACCACAGTCTAACACTGTTGACCACTAGGAGCTGCCCAGTACAACCACAGTCTGACACTGTTGACCACTAGGAGCTGCCCAGTACAACCACAGTCTGACACTGTTGACCACTAGGAGCTGCCCAGTACAACCACAGTCTGACACTGTTGGCCACTAGGAGCTGCCCAGTACAACCACAGTCTAACACTGTTGACCACTAGGAGCTGCCCAGTACAACCACAGTCTAACACTGTTGACCACTAGGAGCTGCCCAGTACAACCACAGTCTGACACTGTTGACCACTAGGAGCTGCCCAGTACAACCACAGTCTAACACTGTTGACCACTAGGAGCTGCCCAGTACAACCACAGTCTGACACTGTTGACCACTAGGAGCTGCCCAGTACAACCACAGTCTAACACTGTTGGCCACTGAGCAACTCCATAGGAGCAGTTGGGGGTTAAATGCATTGTTCAAGGGCACGTCAGTGGTTGGTATAGAGGGACGGGAGAGAGTTACTCATTCACTTCCCCTGCCCAGATTTTTCTTGCCGGTCTGGGAGATCGAACCGGCGACCTACCGGTCACAAACCTGCTTCTCTTTCAGGCCACTGCTGCCCCCTAGAATAGAGCCAGCTTCCCAATGCTTTGCAGAAAGAGAGTTGTTGAAGCAGCTTTCATGTGTTGGACTACATGGATGTAATTTATAAACATGGAGCGTTTTTCACTCATTCAGCCAATCGATTTATCACAGGTGATGGTTATGGTACTCACCATTGTGTCTTGTATAGAAGAGTTGGAGGGTCCTCTCTAGCAGAGAGGCGAGAGTTGCATCGGCATCTGTTTCTATATAAAGCCATAATTGGAGATTGGCCTAATTATCTCACTCGCTATTATCTCACTCGCTATTGGAGTGGACATCTGGACACCTATGGTACACGATCCAATGACTGGCTCACATTTAAAGCACCTCGAGTTTGTCCTGAACTTGGGAAACAGGCCATTAGCATCTGTGCTCCTGACTGCAAACTCTAAAATGTTGGTATCCTTTCGTCAGTTTAAATCCTTAATCACCAACCATACCACCATAAGCAGCAGTGGTTTTAATTGATTGCACACACTCCATTATGTTTTGCATTTATTGTATATTTATTGTATTTTTCATGTATGTATGCTCAACATAATTGAAAACGAGGAATTCCCAAATTGAAATAAAAATTTAACGAATGAACGTGTGCATTTTAATTACTGATTGGCCCTTTAATTTCAACCGCGATAGAGCCCCTGGAATGTATTGTTCATCTTTAGGGGGAAAAGTGCATTTATCTTTAGATCTTTAGATTAACAGACAAACGATGGAGCTAAATACATCGACCAATACGCAGGATCTGATGCATATCCCTTGTGCTATAGTCTAACTAGGGAGAGAGCACAGAAGCCTGGCGAGGACGTCAGAGAAAAGGGTAGCTGGGGAGAGGGGGGGGGAGAAAGTGTGAGAATGTGTCAGAATGACCTATTGCACACCAGAGATGATTGATGAATTATACTCCTATGGCTCATTTAACGTTTGCACCAATGCCGCGTTTGCACCTGGTCGTACAGAGTACCTTGTATTTTCTTTATCGTACTTCCTCCGGGGAGCATGATATCATTAAACACACACTTTACCCACCGTACGAATATCAGCAAATACTAAGCTGAAGGAGGCGCTCTGGTCTCTGTGGAGTAGAAGCGAGGGGTACGTTAGATATATCTCCCCACGTGTCCCAGCAGGCCCAGGCGGTTCAGCTTTTTCCCTACTTTCTTTTAACGGGGAAAAAGTCCACACGTTGGCATCGGGGCATTCTTACCCATCTTCATAATCCCCTGATGATGGATCGCTTCTTGGCTGGTAATGTTGGAAATATTTGTCTTGTTTCACATCGTATTGCCAAATTCTTCGGGGGATTTTATCCGAATAAAGAACTCCTGATATCATGTCACGTCCTTCTCATGGCACACGTCCACTGGTTCCCTGTCAGTTCATGGGTTTTTATACCACAGGCTGGACTGCTAACAACTACAGGCATTGTGTCTTATCTTGAAGTGACGGCCATACTCTCACAGAGGATATACAGTACTGTACGTTATAATGTAGAGTTCAGTTCACGCTCCTGGAGTGAAAACCTGTACATATTTACACTGAATCTATTCTCACCTGTCTTTTAGGCAGATCCAGATGCACTGGATCTATTCTCACCTGTCTTTTAGGCAGATCCAGATGCACTGGATCTATTCTCACTAGGGATGCTCGATATTGGCTTTTTTACCGATACCGATATACCGATATTGTCCAACTCTTAATTTCTGATACCGATATCAACCGATATCACATTTTAATGCCGATATCGGCCGATAATATCGGTAGGCCGATGATATCGGACATCATTTCTATAGAAATGTAAAAAAAAAAATTGAAAACCGATACCGATATTTTCCGATATCACATTTTAATGCCGATATCGGCCGATAATATCGGTAGGCCGATAATATTGGACATCCCTAATTCTCACCTGTCTTTTAGGCAGATCCAGATGCACTGGATCTAGTCTCATCTGTCTTTTAGGCAGAACCAGATGCAGTGGATCCTGTTTCCTCGAGTTTCAATTACAATTTTGACTTTCCACGATCATGAAATCAAGATAACCGAGATTAAAATGTTGTCTTGCGTTGTAAATGCAGCCCCCCCTCCCCCAAGCCCAATCAGTAGTTTCAGCTGGTGTTGAGAGGGAGGAGGGAGCCAAGGCACATTCCTCCTGTTATTTTGAAATGCCTTTGGTAACTTTGTAGAAGATGACAGAAAGGGAGCCTTTGGTAACTTGTAGACGTTGACAGAAAGGCAGTCTTTGGTAACTTGTAGAAGATGACAGAAAGGCAGTCTTTGGTAACTTGTAGAAGATGACAGAAAGGCAGTCTTTGGTAACTTGTAGAAGACAACAGAAAGGCAGTCTTTGGTAACTTGTAGAAGACAACAGAAAGGCAGTCTTTGGTAACTTGTAGAAGACAACAGAAAGGCAGTCTTTGGTAACTTGTAGAAGACAACAGAAAGGCAGTCTTTGGTAACTTGAAGAAGACAACAGAAAGGCAGTCTTTGGTAACTTGTAGAAGATGGCAGAAAGGCAGCCTTTGGTAACTTGTAGAAGATGGCAGAAAGGCAGCCTTTGGTAACTTTGTAGAAGATGGCAGAAAGGCAGCCTTTGGTAACTTGTAGACGATGACAGAAAGGCAGCCTTTGGTAATGTAGAAGGGTGGATTATCCCTGCTTATGGGAGTAGTAGTACACAGCCACCTGGTTGCAGGATACTATAGAATTGGATCTATATGTACCCCTGTCATTGGCCCGGAACGTCGTTCTGGAGGGCGTGCAGCAGGAGTGGATGGGGCCCAGGATTTACTAACCTGGGGATGGTACTCTGGTCTCCCTCGCCTTCCAAGGCGGTCAGCAGTAGCTCCCCACACACTCTCACTTCCCCCAGTACCTCCGACAGCCCTCCCACACCCGGTGACTGTCAGTTCAATAGTGTTATTGGGCTTCCCTTTAAGCAGTACCCTTCCTTGACCACCTGTATAGACCCTTTAATTAATGTGCTGCGAATGGGGTGGAAGGGTTAAATAGTTATACCAGTCACAAGTATTTACCCAGGGGTTAGGTTAGCATATATGGAAGAAACAGACACACACACAGTGCTCCCAATTCTGTCTACTTTATATGAAGCCTGGTCAGTTTATCAGTTACAAGTTGTACTTCAGATTATTCAGATAGCACGTATTCATAAACGGCACCGGGTGCTCTCACTGGTAATGTAGGGGAACACTATTCCCGTCATAGGCACCGCATGCTCAATACATTAATAATAACCCCGCTTAGATTAGGGGAGCCCCAGGCACAAAGTAGATGATTCATTGGGAATTCAAATAACAATAATAATAATACAAAAATACAAAAGAAACCAAGTAAATGTGGGCCCACGTTACCAAATAAAACCTACACTAAATCCGGCTTATATTGTTTGGGGTACCCCTTAGACACTGGTCGTTAGCGTTCGCTTGAATGGACATTGCTGTGGGCACACGAGGTACCGTTCGTACTTAGCCAAGATGGCGGACCCACTCCTATCACCTCTCGTCCAGGTGACAAGATGGCGTTGGGCGATCCCGCGAGCACAGCCAGCGGGCTGTGGTGAACTGGAGGAGCGTGCTGTGGTGGCGACCTCTGCTGGTGGGAAGAGGCGTCCTCTGTGGCGTCGGGGAGACGTCCACTGCGGCTGTTGTTTGATGCTGGCGCGCGAGCTAATACTGTTTGGCTACCCTAGACACAGCTAAACTGCGGGTCTGAGTGCACCCTCCTGCTATCGGTTGTACTACTAACACAACGTGGCTGACTGTACCACCGGTCTTCAGCACCGCGCGCCCGGTAGTCTACTGGAGTCAGATGGAGCCGTTAGCAGCATGCTAATACACTGCACACTTACTACTATAACCCATTAACTATGGACGTTAGTCCTTCGTTCTGTATCGCTTACTCACACACTATCGCTGGTACTTCTAGGATAACACGTCAACTAGCAAGTACTTCTTATCACCCGTCGCTCTCCAACGGGGCTCTTCAACATCACTCCTTCAACGGGGCTCGTTTGAGCACACGCCCGCTGCGACTGTTCATGGTCGAGTTCACCGCCGAAGAGAGCTTCCTGGTGCTCTGGCTCCCAGGTAATCCTCTCTTCCTCGTTGCTTCCCTCTCTCCTCCGCTCCACCTGCCACCACTGCCCCCTGCTGGCAACCGCAACTGATCCCACTATAGGACCACTTCAGCACAGGAGAAAGATGCTTCAATGTTATGTTAGTGATCCATAATGAAGCCGGAGAAGAGTAGCACCTCACCTCGTTATTAGACCGGGCGAGATATCAAAAGGAACACTGTTTATCACACTTTATACACACACAGGGAAAGTAACAGTTAGTCAGCACTTCTGAATACTTAGCAGAATATTCAGGATGCTACAGTAACTTTGTAGAAGATGACAGAAAGGCAGCCTTTGTTCGAGAAGAAAGGTAAAACAAATCCAGTCGTCGTCATATGATGTTCTCAAATCAATTGTGTTTAATACAGTAATTGTGATTTAGTATGTAAACTACTACTACTACTACTACTACTACTACTACTACTACTATTTCAATATCAATCAAAATAATCGCGTAATAGAGCATATATTAGAGCAGCCCTACTGTCACCTCTGTCTTTCAGGTGGGACCGGATGCACTGGTTGGAATCAGACACACTCTCACACTCAGTGTCTGACTTACAGGAAGTTCCCTCAAACGGACAGCAGCACTTCCCACACATAGATTTATTTGCACTAGGCCGCTACAATATCAAACAGACCCGCCACAAACAGATTTCCCAGACTGATAGCGCGTCTCGTGTTGCACGCAGACACAGTCCTTATTGCTGTTTGACTTTTTGTCTATCTGGTCTGACCTGCCACCGCCGCAAATAACCTGAGAGCCCCATGGACTGGACTAGAATGGACTAGAATGGACTGGAATGGACTGGACTGGACTGGACTGGGGAAAGTGAAAGTCCTCGGGCTCCAGGCTGCTGCTGGGGGTTTCTCTTTGCATTTTGGCCCACCTTCTCATCAACCCTAAGACAACCCAAAATAGAATCAGTAATTCATCCCCAGCAATCCGGCAAGAATGTAAACAAAGAACAAGAGTAGCTTGTTCTACATGTATCCCAGGGCCTCTCTGGGAGGGGAGCCTGCTCCAAGCTGATCCCGCGGCAGGCCTGACCCATGCCATTTCTCTGCGCTCCATTTTCTAAAGCAACAGCACGGGGCGGCACGCCATCGCAGCCCCGCTCGGGCTTTATCTCACATTGGCAGACGCGAGGGCTCCCTATAGTCTGGAGATCAGCCCCGCGCCCGGGCTCCTGCTGGTCCGGCACCGGGGCCCCCCCTCTCATCCGCCACGGCCATCTCTCTTCCTCCAGCGCGTCTCAAACTAATTGACTTTAATTTGTCTTTTTTGCCCTCCTACGGTGGAGTGTACCTTCTGAATTCGTCAGTCGTAGCAAGTGTCAATTAAAAAGGCATCACCGGATAGAATTTGTGGCCGACCGATGTTAATTAATATCAGCGGTTTATGATGCGTGATACAGGTCCCAGCATGGCCCTTAGCACCTGATAACCATTTAGCATTGCAGGATGAGCGCCATTTTGGAGGCCGAGACTAATGAAGCTTGTCGGCTAAAATGAAGCCAGACTGTGAAATGGCCTCATCAGGTACATTATCTTAACACAATTGGAGCATTTAGTACTTTCATTTGGCCACAGTCTCACTTCCCACAGAGGACTGGCATCACAATCCAATAATAAGGACAAACAGAACGTACACAAGAATCACTTAAAGAATGCTTAGTAGAGGTTTGGATAATGCAGTGTGTTGAGCAGATTGTTAAAGAAGGGAAAAGAAAGGTCATCTATAGGCTGAGAGAAAAACAAGTTTCTGTTCCAGTATTTTGGGCTACGTACAGTGATTTTATAGGCTATAATATGACATTAGGATCACAGTTGCAGTTATGGTATGGTTACCAAATACACAAACGACAAACAATTACATACAGTACAAGTTACATAACACAGTAAAAAGAAGAGAGCCTCTCTCAACACAGAGCTAGCGGTGTTCGTAAAAAAATGTACCCGCAGCAGGAACAAAGGACCTTCTCAGTCGCTCAGTAGAGCATCGAGGCATCAAAAACCTATCACTGAGCTTCGCAGCGCATCAAATACATTATACAGAGGATGGCCTTCAAAAGATAGAATGGTATTCAATTTAGTTCTTGTTCGCTTGGCAATAATGGTCTCCAAGGAATCAGGAGGGAGGCCAATCACTGAGCCAGCCTTTTTAATGATTTTATTTATACGGTTTAGTTACGGCCCAACACTGCATATATGCTGTAGGGCGTATTCAAGAGGACATTCTCTGATTTCAGTCAGGTACTCCTAATCACCCCAATCCGTTTTGTTGTTATTTATTTTTTAAGGAAAGTGGGCTCTCCACCCCCTTAGCATATTTAGATTCACCTCCTCCACCAATCATCCATCATGAAGACGCTGGAGCAGCCTCTACCTTTTAACATCACCATGAAGTTCATAAACGCACTGCGTCCACAACTCGTTGTGCCCTTGTTTTCAGTACAAGAGAGAGAGAAGAGAGGCACCTTGTGTATACTGTTTACTTCTACTCACAGTATTCAGATTTAAATCTTTATTGCCTATATTTACATAAGCACAACATAAAACAATAAACCGATAGGGCATACAGACCCTCATCTGCACCTTTGTTTACACGGTTTATTATTCTCATATTTTTATATTCAGAGTTAATTATATTGTTTACACTGTTTATCTTTCTCATATTTCTATAGTGAACATTTTTAAACAAGTTTCTGTTCCAGTATTCTGGGCTACGTACAGTGATTTTTAGGCTATATTATTACATTAGGATCACAGTTGCAGTTACGGCCCAACACTGCATATGCTGTAGGTTGGTAGGGCAGACGGTACTGCAGTCTCAGAACATCCAAAAGAACACTGAACAGCTACTTCCACCGGACAAACGGGCTACTGACGGACACACTCTGAATTATCACATGAGCACAGAAGCACCTTAAGTGACTTACACACCACACAAGCACACTTATTACACACGCACGCACGCACACACACACACTGCTATTTAAAATGTAGAAATTATGTATTTTTTTTGTTTATCCACTGTCTTGTATTGTATAGTTTGTATTGATCGCTGTGTATTGGAAAAACAAGCAAGTTTTTCTGAAAAAATAAACGAAAAAGAAAACTGACAATAAAATAATCTTAATCTAATCAAGAGGACATTCTGGGATTTCAGTCAGGTACTTCTAATCACAATCGCCCCGCAGGTACAGTAAGCGTGAGTCTGTACTTGTATTAGTGTACTCTGCCTGTTCAATTTGACTATTTCAGCTCTCTAAGCGGGCTTATGTTATAGTGATGTTTTGCGTTTGTCAGGAAATCAGTTTTAAATCCAGACTTTAACACATTCGGGGCCAACCACGCATATATACGTGTTTCGGCGCCATGCTTAAAGGGCCAACCACGTATATATACGTGGCAAGGTTGTTTTGGCTTTTATTCCATTGTAATATCCTACTCAATGTCACAAGCAGCACTGCAGATTTACCCTACTCTTGGAATTCGGAAAAGTGCATTACTGGCCAGATCCTCGTAGGGGTGCTGTCTCGATAATGCAGTGTTCCCTGTTATAGACTGGTGTTTTTTTTTTTTTTATTATTATTAATGGACTTTTCTATTAGCCTAAAGCTATGCGTGTAGCCGATCGCCTAGAATAGTTTTTGGGACGCTGAATTCAGTGTGCAGTAAAGGAATATAGCATTAGCCAATGGACATATCGCCAGATGGCGATCGATAACTGGGAAATCCTTTTTGCAGTCCAACCGGCCACAGGTAAGAGCGATTTGATGTCAATTTCAGCCTGGTCGGGCCTTGTTCTCATAGCCATCCACCCGGTCAGCGAATGAGGCTACTGAGGCTAATGCCGTTATTGGTAATCAATAATCAGAAACGACATCCCCCGCCCCCCCCCCCCCCCCCTTTCATGCATTCATGGTGGACCATGATACCGACAATATGCATTTTGAGTTTCTTTTTATTATTATTATTATTTTCTTTTAAGATTTATTTTTTGGTGTTTTATCGCATTATTGCTACTGGGCAGTCCAGTAGAGAGAGACAGAGGAGGAATGGGAGACAGAGTGGGGGGAAGACATTCGGCAAATAACGACGGGTTCGGGAGTCGAACCCGGGTCGCCCGTGTCGCATTTTGCCACTGGGGCGCCCCGCATTTTGAATTTTAACTCTAGCTTGTCTATAGCCGAAACGTCATTAGATTTAACGTTATTAGCTTAGCACCCTATATCTCGCGTTCCAGGAAATACCCCAGAACATTCTGCTATAACAAGACGTTCATATTCAAGACGCTATAAAATGGGAACGTATTGATGAAAAAATTATTTATTTAAGGCATATTGAAGGGACGGTTTATAGTGTCAATTGACAATGAGAATGGACAGATAGCAATAATATAAAGTATAGATTTAGCTCTACAAACAGCCTCACGCACAATGAGAGGTTGTTATGATATGCTGGCCGTATAGAGTGGGCCCTGTCTAATCCCAATGGCCCCGAATGTGTTAAAGATGCACTAAGTTGTTTTGCTCATTTGAATTGAGCGCAGTGTAGATTCAATAACACACAATTATGTGGAACGAACACTTAATTTGTTTGGTGGTCGAGTACACGAGATTGCCAGCCTTATTGCTGCCTAATTCAGCAGGCAGATGCCCGTGTGTGCGGGGCGTTGTCGGCCCTTATTTCCTCTCGGTGCAGGTGATTGCAGGAGACATCAGATGAGCGGCTAAACAAAGAGACCGCAACACAAGAGGGCTGAATCGCTTCCTCGTTATCCGCTTGAGTCAGTTCAAATGACTGAGAATCTTCGATCTTTAAAGCTTCACTCTGGAGTTACACACTTTGTACACTAGTTCTTCGTTTGTGTTGTTCACATTTATGCTCAAATGAGACTCTAGCCTTTAATCTACTTAAAGCGTAAAAAGTGAAATATATTTTTGCTCCCCTGGCCTCGCCTGGGTTTGATGCATCGCTGATGGCTGGGTTTTCTCTTGTTCCGTTCAAACTCTGTGCTTTAGTTTGCTAACAAGGCAATGTTTTTTCCATGGAAAAGGTCACATAGTCCAAGTTTAAAATGATACTATGGGTACTTGCTTAGCAACATAAAGGGCTGTGTGAAATAAAAAATTAATAAATATGAGGTTTTCGTCGAACAACAGTGTTATTTGACCTTGGATACCAATCCTCTCCTCTTTCCCTACTCGTCCTACTGCACTTTGAGCCCCTAATCCTTCCTCTCAGTCTCCACAGATGTCCACCGAGTTCCACTCTTGCATGGCTAGTTACACTTCACACTTAGTTTCATTCATTACAGTGTCGCGACGGCACTGTTTGTCAGGGAGGAAGAAAGGCAGGGGGAAACAAAAACATCAAGAATCTCATCTCTTTAACCCAACCATGATGATCCACACCGCCGCGGTGCCCAGACGCAGAGGGTGTTCCTGTGCGTCGCTCTCCGCTGTGTATGTTTCAAGTGTTTGTTTGATTGAGCTCGGACGCAGAAGACTGACGACACAGGGAGCAACTCCATCAAGCGGTCACCAGAGGTCTATCCATTTCCAATGGAGCCGAGAGGAGAGAACTCCACCCGATATTATCACAGTTTGTTGACCCCTGCTGAAACTTTGGGCAATCATCGTCTGTCAGCGGCAAATCCGATTTTGGTCCACAAACGGAAGAGAAGTTTATAATCAAACTTTTATTTGAAGGGCAGTAATAAGCTTCCTTGGTCAAACCTTTTTTTATTTTTAGCTTTGTAGCAATATATCAGAATAGAAGGAGATGCTTCGCCCAAGCTGCTTGCTGTATGAGCGAAACATAATCAAAGCTGATGGTTGAAACTAAACATTGCTAATCTTGTTGCCTCGCCCTGTCCTGTCCCATTCTACTGTGACCTACACACAATGCTGGTCCTGTTGATTGATAATAATAATAATAATACGATGAAGAAGAAGAATAATATGATGAAGAAGAAGAAGGAGAAGGAGAAGGAGAAGGAGGAGAAGATTCAAGTTTTATTTGTCGCATATAAAGTACATGTACATTACAGTGAAATGCTTGGTTCTGTATGAGCCCCCTAAGATTGTGCTTCATACAGTAAAAAAAGGAAAAATAATAAATTCCAAACAATATACAATAAGATGATGAAGAAGAAATAAGAAAGCAAAATTGGGTAGAGAAGAAATGTGTGAGACATAAATACTGATCAGTGGTCCCATCTCAGCAGCTGATCTCTAACTCACCCCACTAACTGGATTCAACAGTAAATATGGTCTGATCTCTAACTCACCCCACTAACTGGATTCAACAGTAAATATGGTCTGATCTCTAACTCACCCCACTAACTGGATTCAACAGTAAATATGGTCTGCTCTCTAACTCACCCCACTAACTGGATTCAACCGTAAATATGGTCTGATCTCTAACTCACCCCACTAACTGGATTCAACAGTAAATATGGTCTGATCTCTAACTCACCCCACGAACTGGATTCAACAGTAAATATGGTCTGATCTCTAACTCACCCCACTATGCCTGAACTATAACTCACCCCACTATGCCTGGTCTCTAACTCACCCCACTATGCCTGGTCTCTAACTCACCCCACTATGCCTGAACTATAACTCACCCCACTATGCCTGCTCTCTAACTCACCCCACTATGCCTGCTCTCTAACTCACCCCACTATGCCTGCTCTCTAACTCACCCCACTATGCCTGAACTCTAACTCACCCCACTATGCCTGAACTATAACTCACCCCACTATGCCTGCTCTCTAACTCACCCCACTATGCCTGAACTATAACTCACCCCACTATGCCTGGTCTCTAACTCACCCCACTATGCCTGCTCTCTAACTCACCCCACTATGCCTGAACTCTAACTCACCCCACTATGCCTGCTCTCTAACTCACCCCACTATGCCTGGTCTCTAACTCACCCCACTATGCCTGAACTCTAACTCACCCCACTATGCCTGAACTCTAACTCACCCCACTATGCCTGAACTATAACTCACCCCACTATGCCTGCTCTCTAACTCACCCCACTATGCCTGAACTCTAACTCACCCCACTATGCCTGAACTATAACTCACCCCACTATGCCTGGTCTCTAACTCACCCCACTATGCCTGCTCTCTAACTCACCCCACTATGCCTGAACTCTAACTCACCCCACTATGCCTGCTCTCTAACTCACCCCACTATGCCTGCTCTCTAACTCACCCCACTATGCCTGCTCTCTAACTCACCCCACTATGCCTGAACTATAACTCACCCCACTATGCCTGGTCTCTAACTCACCCCACTATGCCTGGTCTCTAACTCACCCCACTATGCCTGAACTCTAACTCACCCCACTATGCCTGCTCTCTAACTCACCCCACTATGCCTGCTCTCTAACTCACCCCACTATGCCTGCTCTCTAACTCACCCCACTATGCCTGCTCTCTAACTCACCCCACTATGCCTGCTCTCTAACTCACCCCACTATGCCTGCTCTCTAACTCACCCCACTATGCCTGCTCTCTAACTCACCCCACTATGCCTGCTCTCTAACTCACCCCACTATGCCTGCTCTCTAACTCACCCCACTATGCCTGGTCTCTAACTCACCCCACTATGCCTGGTCTCTAACTCACCCCACTATGCCTGAACTCTAACTCACCCCACTATGCCTGAACTCTAACTCACCCCACTATGCCTGAACTCTAACTCACCCCACTATGCCTGCTCTCTAACTCACCCCACTATGCCTGCTCTCTAACTCACCCCACTATGCCTGAACTCTAACTAACCCCACTATGCCTGAACTCTAACTCACCCCACTATGCCTGCTCTCTAACTCACCCCACTATGCCTGCTCTCTAACTCACCCCACTAACTAGATTCAACAGTAATATTTGCCAAGAGGCCATAGATGGCAGAATTTGTCAGGAGTTATAGTTTTTCCAGAATGGGTGCCCAATATGGGCTGGTGAATAGTTTGAAGAAAAAAGATTGTTACAATAATTATTATGTTGTATGTATATTACCGCCAGTGCTCGCAACTATTTTCCAAACGCTAATTTTCTCGGTTGTGGAATCTAGTTCAAAATGTCAAAACACTGTATTTCAACCGTCACCCACAGAGGTTGCTGATTCAACGGGCGTTTGTGAAGCATCACAAGGTTGTCTCTCGTCTGTATTGCGTGCAAATTAAGTGACTTTTAGCGTGCGCAGCGCTCCCTCCATTATTCACATATGAAAATGAGACCTTGCAGCGGCCTTAGTGAGTGGTTCCAACTGGGGCCTTTGTTTTCTATGTCAAGGTTTTTCTATGTCAAGGTTTTTCTATGTCAAGGACACGAGACGTCTCCGTGAATAGATCAAAAACAGTAAAGACCATCCTTATTTCACGCCGTTTGACTGATGGGCTGTTTATGTAATTGTTCTAATTCTGTCACCGGTTATACCAGGCACACCGTGGAACATTACAGTCGAGTGTATTGGTTAAAACCCCAATCCGATTTAGTTGTTATTTATTTTTGAAGGAAAGTGGGCTCTCCACACCCTTAGCATATTTAGATTCACCTCCTCGACCAATCATCCATCATGAAGACGCTGGAGTAGCCTCTACCTTTTAAAATCACCATGAACGCACTGCGTCCACGACTCGTTGTGCCCTTGTTTTCAGAGAGAGAGAGAAGAGAGGCACCTTGTGTATACTGTTTACTTTTACTCTTACTCACAGTATATATTTAGATTTAAATCATTATTGCCTATATTTATTGTAGGGCATACAGACCCTCATCTGCACCTTTGTTTACTGTTTATTTTTCCTCATATTTTTATATTCAGAGTTAATTATGTTGTTTACACTGTTTATTTATCTCATATTCCTATATTCAGATCTAATTGTATTGCCTATATTTATGTCTTTCTACTATTACCCTGCCCATACCTGTACCTCCCCTCCCCCCTCCCCCATGCTGCTATGATTCCCGCATTTCCCCAAGGGGATCAATCAAGGAATATCTTATTATTATCTTATCTTAAGACACAAGAAATACTATTCCGGTAAGATCCTAGACCAGCAGGGGTTCCAGAGGTCTAAAGACCACTACACCGTCTCTGAGGTCTAGAGACCAGACCACTACACCATCTCTGAGGTCTAGAGACCAGACCACTACACCGTCTCTGAGGTCTAGAGACCAGACCACTACACCATCTCTGAGGTCTAAAGACCAGACCACTACACCGTCTCTGAGGTCTAAAGACCAGACCACTACACCATCTCTGAGGTCTAGAGACCAGACCACTACACCATCTCTGATGTCTAGAGACCAGACCACTACACCATCTCTGAGGTCTAGAGACCAGACCACTACACCGTCTCTGAGGTCTAGAGACCAGACCACTACACCGTCTCTGAGGTCTAGAGACCAGACCACTACACCGTCTCTGAGGTCTAGAGACCAGACCACTACACCATCTCTGAGGTCTAGAGACCAGACCACTACACCGTCTCTGAGGTCTAGAGACCAGACCACTACACCGTCTCTGAGGTCTAGAGACCAGACCACTACACCATCTCTGAGGTCTAGAGACCAGACCACTACACCATCTCTGAGGTCTAAAGACCAGACCACTACACCGTCTCTGAGGTCTAGAGACCAGACCACTACACCGTCTCTGAGGTCTAGAGACCAGACCACTACACCATCTCTGAGGTCTAGAGACCAGACCACTACACCATCTCTGAGGTCTAGAGACCAGACCACTACACCGTCTCTGAGGTCTAAAGACCAGACCACTACACCATCTCTGAGGTCTAGAGACCAGACCACTACACCGTCTCTGAGGTCTAGAGACCAGACCACTACACCGTCTCTGAGGTCTAAAGACCAGACCACTACACCATCTCTGAGGTCTAGAGACCAGACCACTACACCGTCTCTGAGGTCTAGAGACCAGACCACTACACCATCTCTGAGGTCTAGAGACCAGACCACTACACCGTCTCTGAGGTCTAGAGACCAGACCACTACACCGTCTCTGAGGTCTAAAGACCAGACCACTACACCATCTCTGAGGTCTAGAGACCAGACCACTACACCATCTCTGAGGTCTAAAGACCAGACCACTACACCGTCTCTGAGGTCTAGAGACCAGACCACTACACCGTCTCTGAGGTCTAGTGACCACAAGTGTAATTGTTCAATATTACACTTACACTTACTGTAGATGTATATTTGTACTGTATATTTTATATTAGAATGTATATACATAACATATGAAATATAAATCCCGGACCGTATTTTATTATTATTATTTTATTCTTAGGCTTATTTTATTCTTTATTCTTAGGCTTATTTTAATTTTTATTCTTATTCGTGTCTTTGTTTTGTCTACCTAAATGTTTACTGTGAGCGATTTGTAGTGCCAAATTTCCCTCTGGATGATTCAAGTATTTCTATTATATTCTATTCTATACCATCTCTTGAGTACAAAAGCAAACGATAGGTGTTACTTCCTTACCAGTAAAAAAATCTAATCATAGGTTTTCATCGAGACATTATCATCCAACATCTCGTCTTTATCAGGCGTTAAGTTAATATGTATTCGTTTTCCTTCGTCGTCCTCCCACCTGCTGCGTTCCGGGTCTATTCTCAGCCTGGCACATCTGTTGTCATCTTCTCACCCCAGCCGAGTGTGTCCTCACCTGCATGTTTTCACTTAACAAACCCTTGTCTTTAAGAAGGCACACCCCCACCACCCACAGCATCACCACCATCACCCCTGCCCCCGGGGCTGTAGCTTGGCACTGTAGTTGGCAGTCGTTCACTGTGTCAGGTGGAGTCAGGAGGGTGGGAGAGAACAGAGCTCCTTTACTTCTCAAGGCTTTAATACTTATCTCAGTTTTTCCTCTCACGGTCTCTCTCCCTCTTTCTTCTCCATATATCTCCCTTACTTTCTTCTCCTCTCTCTCTCTCTCTCTCTCTCTCTCTCTCTCTCTCTCTCTCTCTCTCTCTCTCTCTCTCTGTTCCTCTTCCTCTCTGTCTTACTGTCAAGGCCAAAGAACGATCCAATTATCACAAGGAGAAAAAAAGCCCTGACAGCCGTCAGTGTCTCACAGCTGGGAAATGTTTAAATTTTTTTGTCTATTTTTCCGTTCTCACTTTTTTCCATATTTTTCTCCCATCCCAATTTAGTCGTTATGCCAATTCCCTTCCTGGTCGTTGCACGCATTTTGCCCCCTACTGTCGGCCTAGGGAGGGTGAAGACTATCGCATGCCTTCCTCCGATACAAGTGGAGTCAGCCAGCCGCTTCTTTTCACCTGACAGCGAGGACTCTCACTGGGGGAATGTAACGTGTGGGAGGATCACACTATCTCCCCCAGATCCCAGGCGCCCCGACCGACCAGTAGGAGTCGTTGTTTAGAACGACCAGGACACATACCCCACCGGCTTCCCACCCGCTAACACTGCCAAAAAGGAGAAAATGAGATACTGGAAGCAGGATACCTCTCCTGGATGTTATGTTTATTCTTATAAACATACTCTGTACACGATGGAAACAGTTCTGAAATGTCCTTGAACAGTCTAAATTCATTATTATACCATCTCTTCTGCTTTTAGTCCAATGGTGGTTGAGGCATCGTCGTTAGCCAAAACCCTTCCCTGTTAGCCGAAGCTAGGCCTAGGAGGGGGGGGGAGTTAGTGCTCTGTCTCTCTGTCCACGTCTGCTCGGATCAGCCTTGTGTCGTATTCTAACTTACCCCGGAAGGAACTCACATCTCATAACGTCTTTCCCCTAGCAACGGGGCCCCACCCCCTTTTCTCATTACTAAGTGACATGATACCATGGCAACGGCAGTCTGGTCTTTGACACACTAAACGTCCCTTTTCTCCCCATAGCTCTCTGACCAAACCTCCCCTCACCAGTGCTATCCGTTGTTGATGTTACCAACTTGCCGACGACCTTGGAGCCCAGCCCATGGCCCTATTAGCCTGTGGCTTCCCAGTCTAACTTGAAAGCACACACCACTAATACTGTCCTCATCTGAGATCTAATAGCAGATGCTGTCATCCACCGATATTTACATTATATACACATTGAAAAACAAGGCCATTTCTATCAACATGAAAGGGCGGGCGGGGTCAATTGTCCAAACCATCCCTACAAGCGCGTGTTTTGCCGGGGTGTTTAGGACCTGCCCCCACACCGCAGCTCGGTAGAGAAAATAAACTAACCCGTATCTAATGGAGTGCAATAATGGCCAAAGGCGTTAGATGGCGGTATAAGACCGTCTGCCAGCTCAGACACACTCAGAACAGTATGCACAAGGTGCCCCGCTGAATTATGAATGGCAATAGCGATTAAAAGAAATACCATTAAAAAAACTTAGTTCTACGTTTCCGGCACTCAACCGTCGGGCGACAGAAACGTAGTTCTACGTTAACGGCACCGGATGTGTTAACAGGTTAGCTACACAGTGACCATGTTAACAGGTTAGAGCAGCTACACAGTGACCATGTTAACAGGTTAGAGCAGCTACACAGTGACCATGTTAACAGGTTAGAGCAGCTACACAGTGACCATGTTAACAGGTTAGAGCTACACAGTGACCATGTTAACATGTTAGAGCAGCTACACAGTGACCATGTTAACAGGTTAGAGCAGCTACACAGTGACCATGTTAACAGGTTAGAGCAGCTACACAGTGACCATGTTAACAGGTTAGAGCAGCTACACAGTGACCATGTTAACAGGTTAGAGCTACACAGTGACCATGTTAACATGTTAGAGCAGCTACACAGTGACCATGTTAACAGGTTAGAGCAGCTACACAGTGACCATGTTAACAGGTTAGAGCAGCTACACAGTGACCATGTTAACAGGTTAGAGCTACACAGTGACCATGTTAACATGTTAGAGCAGCTACACAGTGACCATGTTAACATGTTAGAGCAGCTACACAGTGACCATGTTAACAGGTTAGAGCAGCTACACAGTGACCATGTTAACAGGTTAGAGCAGCTACACAGTGACCATGTTAACAGGTTAGAGCAGCTACACAGTGACCATGTTAACATGTTAGAGCAGCTACACAGTGACCATGTTAACAGGTTAGAGCAGCTACACAGTGACCATGTTAACAGGTTAGAGCAGCTACACAGTGACCATGTTAACAGGTTAGAGCAGCTACACAGTGACCATGTTAACAGGTTAGAGCTACACAGTGACCATGTTAACAGGTTAGAGCTACACAGTGACCATGTTAACAGGTTAGAGCTACAGTACACAGTGACCATGTTAACATGTTAGAGCAGCTACACAGTGACCATGTTAACAGGTTAGAGCTACACAGTGACCATGTTAACAGGTTAGAGCTACACAGTGACCATGTTAACAGGTTAGAGCTACACAGTGACCATGTTAACAGGTTAGAGCTACACAGTGACCATGTTAACATGTTAGAGCAGCTACACAGTGACCATGTTAACAGGTTAGAGCAGCTACACAGTGACCATGTTAACAGGTTCGCCCACTGTGTGACACTGCAGCAGTGCGTTATCTAGAGTTTTGACGCGGAGCCTATTTCTTCTGCACCCGCGGTTCTCAGCGAGTTATGTAATGATAGCCATCATTACATAACCATTACATCACCTTTCACTATAGTTCCAATGTCTATATGTGTCGAATGCAATTGGCAATTGCATGTTATTAAAGGAGAAGGTGGCTACATGTGTGCTATATAGTCACAGCAGAAACCACATGTAGCCTGTAATTATATTATTATATGATGCCCTTCATATAATAATTTCATACGTTTTTCTCGCTCTCGCTCTCTCTCTCTCTCGTTCTCTCTCTCTCTTTCTCTCGCTCGCTCTGAACGAAGGGGGATAAACCCCCCCCAAAAAAAACCTCATTAAGGATGGATGACTTGATGGCCATTATCAAAGTCAAACTGGGGGCTGGCCGGTAGCAGCAGCAGCAACAATGATGTCTGTGTGGACACGACACAGTCCGGCCAGGTGAAGGTAGCATCTCCCGCTCCGCGACCGGGCAACAGAGTCTCGCGGAGCCGCTAATTGCCGTCTCTTAATGAAAGGCAACCAATGAAGTTAATTTTCTCTGTAGACTCAAGGCGATCGATACCTGAGCCATTTGCTCTGCTGAGTGGCAGTTATCCTGCGTCTCTCTCAGCCGTGCCTTGATGTATCCCCCCCCCCCTCTTCTCTCTCGATTCCCAAGGGTTATTGCTCTGTGTATATTTCAATGGGAGATAGCGACATGCTTTTGGACTGCAAGTTGCTACATTTTCAATACGCTGTGTGAAAAACAACACTGGAGCAGGAGCGAGGGTGGATGGTGGAGGAACAGGGGGGGGGGGGGGGGAGTAATTTTCTCAGACAGAAGCGGCCGTTTGCTGTTCACCGCCGCCGTGTTTAGTATGCCGGCCGTATATGTAGAGTATATATGTAGAGGATATATATGTAGAGGATATATGTAGAGTATATATGTAGAGGATATATATGTAGAGTATATATGTGTGTAGAGTGTATATGTGTGTGGAATGTATGTGTAGAGTGTATATATGTGTGGAGTATATATATGTGTAGAGTGTATGTGTAGAGTCACAGTGTATATGTGTAGAGTATTTATGTGTAGACATATATATATATATATATAATGTGTAGAATATCTATTTATGTGTGTAGAGTGTATATATGTGTAGACTATATATATATATATATGTGTAGAATATCTATATATGTGTAGAGTATAGGCGACACTGTGGCCCACATCTCGGCTCCACACGCCGCCTTGTGCATTCGGCCGCCGTGCGAGACAATGCCGGATAAGGCGCGGGTGCGAGACTATTTGCATTTTTCAAGGGTTTCTTCAAACGTATAATCGACTTGATATTCAATTTGCACTCCTGCGCGACAAAAGCGAGGATCAAGCGGCGCGTCGAAATGACCGGTTCCACACAGCCGAGGAGCCTCCGCCGATAACACATCTTCTACGCTCCGACGGACGCACATTAACGCACAGGAATTAACTGCACCTCAGGACAGGACCGCTGATCGGGGAAATGGCGAGGTTCTCGGAGGAAATTGCAAAAAAAATACATCCCCAGCCTGTAATGGAATTGTCTGACTGAAACATAAGTAAACGTTTTGGTTCTAATACGCTCGTTACAAATTCATAACGTTGACCGGAGTCAACTGCAGCCATGTGTTTGTCAGCCTCTGGCCATCCTGGTGTGTTGGTGGACGACAGACGGAGGCTTTGTGTGGTCGGGGAGTTGTGGGGGAGGGGGGGGGGGGTGCACCTGTCTGCTTGCTGGGTCGGGCCTTTGGGTGACTTTGGCATTACACCCCCCTGTCATGCCCCTACCCCTCACCCCCAAAACACACACACCAGCCAGAATCACTCTGTCATCATGGGAATAATTAAAATTATACAAGAACACACACACACATGTGTGCATGCATACACATGTATTCAGAAAACACATATTCCCATATGTTCCCCACACACATGTATTCAGAAAACACACACATATTCCCATATGCTCCAGACACACACACACACACACACACGCACACGCACACGCACACACACACACACACACATGCATGCATACACACACACACACATGTATTCTGAAAACACGCACATATTCCCATATGCTCCCCACACATGTATTCTGAAACTCGCATACATATTCCCATATGCTACACACACACAAATGCATGCATGCACACACACACACACACACACACACACACACGTGGCGTCACTTATAAAAGGGTCACTTATTTGTACCGGACCCCACTGATGTCCTGCCAGGGGGACAATGGGGTGGAGGGATACTAAATGAATGAGTCGCACCGCGCCCCTATTCCTGGCCATCAACATAATTTGATTAGTGACCCTGGAACTATGAATGTGCGTGGACCTCTTCATTCAAGTCCACTGGGTCTCCCCCGGGGTGAGAGTCCATGTTAGAGGGACCTGCCCCGGCCCCGGCCCCTATCCACCGCGGCCCTGCCCCCGTGTCACACAACCGGGGCGACGACGGTGTGATTAATGACCGAACTCGTGGTGCCATTGTTGGCTTCTGGTGACTCTACACACAAAAGCCGTCGCCCCCCTTGTCGCATTAGCACCAGTCTGGGAGCGCTTGGCTGTAACGCGGACGCAGCTCCGGACCAGGCGCGCCACACGCCGCCAGCAGGCGTCCACTGCCGCCACGAGCAGTGCTTGAATTTAAACACTCCAATCCAAACACTACTGTTCTAAAAGAATGTGTCGAGGAAACATGGTGATGTTCTGGGACACCGGAGGCTGAACACCGTCCTCCTGGTAAAGAAGAAGACAGAATAATGAGGTGAACTCCGGTGAACCCTAGAGGACAATACGAGTAATTCGCCATACCATACTGTGACGAATTTGGCCCTCGATAACAATACTGTCATGATACACGCTATATCTGCGATAGTCGATATGTTGCACGAAATTGCATCTACGATACATCACGATATCTGTGTAACTGAAGAAGAAGAAATACCCATAGAAAAGGCAAACAGCAGGAATTATGTATTTATTCACAGAATTGACATGAAAGCATATCAGATTATTTAGTGTGGATCACAAACTGGCCAATCATCTGTTTTATCTAATAAGATAACGTTTTCAGTCTGTTCACCTCATTCCAGTCATTTTTATTGCAGTAAAATGGGATTGTCAAGCCAAAAAATATATATAATAAAGTTATACATAATGTGTATATGTATATATATTCAAATATTGATACTTGGCAGCAGTGTATCGATAACGTTTAGAAAGAGGAAGTACGATGATATATTGCAGTATCACAAACGGAGAGTAAGAATTCCATTGCACTTGTTGCATAATTTATGACAAATAAAACTGGATCTGAATCGATTCTTTGTCCTATCCATATTGACCATATTTAGATTATTATTTCTGGGGGGGGGGGGGGGGGGGATGGGGGGGGGGATCTTTAGTGAAGTACAAGGACACGGGAAATGAAACCATTTCTCTCAGCATGGCTCACGAGCTATGAGCTACAGGCACGGTGAGAATAAGCAATAAGAGCTATTCGACTTGTATGTAATGTTGACAGAAATGTTTTCATCCCCCGTGTGACCCGCGCTGCTGGCACTGCTGATAAACACCAACGGAAGGCTGGTGCCCATTTCTCTGAAATGAAAAAAGTGGTATGAAAATCCGTTTTTCTTTTATTTTTTTTTAATCATGATCAATTGAACAGGCTTCTAAAAAACTTAATTCAGATTCTTTCCTTAAACTGTTTTTCCAACTGGTTTCTGTGCCGCACAGAATCCCTTTGAAACGGTATCATCTGTGCGCCGCACGGCACGTCTCCTTATTTCATTTGCACACTATTGCCATCGACATACGTCCTTTTCGTCAGTTATCTCCCCAGCTAATACACTATTAAAGAAACTTGAGAAACTTGAAACTAATAATAATCCAGCATATTATTAGAAAATGAAGGATGAGCCTGACAGCGTTTCCAGCAGTGTTTTCTGAAATTGGGGGGGAACTTTCTTTTTCTTTTTCTCTCTCTCTCTCTCTCTCTCTCTCTCTCTCTCTCTCTCTCCTTAACATCTCCAGTTTTTTGTTTAAATGAAATGTCTGCATATTCAAGTAGATGAATAATTAGCCGAGCTTTACAGCTTGTGGTAATATTACATTTTCATCTTCCTCTCGAAAATAGTTTTAATTTGGGAGGTGCTCAGGATCTTCCAGTTTGCATTAGTTGGAACGGGAAACAGTCCTCCCCAAAGTGAAGAGATGAATTGTTAATCATTACATCTGGAAACCAATCATTTCAGTGCCACTCCTGGTAAGAGGGAAAGATTAAGACGGATTAACATGACCTTGTTAACAGCGTACAAATATTTCCAACCACAAATCAAGCAATCTTTTTGTCTGTAATTGAATTTGTGATTAACCAGCTCATATGGGCTTGGTATTATCATTTAAAGGTGCATTTCACTGATCGTTTACATCTCAGAGAACAGCAAATATTTCAGATATTTCACTGACTGAACAATACTTTAGTAGGAGCACTCCCAATAAACCGAATTTCCATGACAGAAGATTTTGCATTTTACTTTTTAATTTAATTAAATCCTTGGAGCACCGGTTCATAGTCCTTCCTCAGAAACCCTCTTCAACCTCAAACTTAGTATTAATAACCTTATATTACTCCAACTGGAACTCTCGCTAAGCCTCTTTCTGTTCTCCATCATTTCATAGAGCTTTATTTAACACAACAAGGTCCCAGTGTCCTCCAGGTGGCATTTCATGATGCAGCACAGTTTCACACAGAAACAAACTCAATATATTTAACCAAATATAGTTATGCAAGACCTAAAGGGACAATGTGACTTTTATTTATTAATGAATCAAGTTCTGGAGCGTGTACAGAGCAAATTGAGACCCCCGGTGCTTCAGCGCGTTACTCACCTTCGCTGAAATGGTCTGGTGAGGAGACACGTCCGTGCGTGCATGTGTGCCTTCCCTACTTCCCCATTTCCCCACGTGGATGGATGATTGGATAAACGCACTGCAGCACTCCCTGGTTCTCTGCTCCAGTTTGCTCCCTCGTAAACATTCTCTTTTTCTACCTAAAGTTGAACCTAAAATATTTTTCTAACAACATTTTACAGGGGTTATAAAACATGTAATTGCTGGATCTCATCTCAGTCATATTTGATCTGCAACGCCTAGTTTGACAGTTTGATCTGAACTTAGTTCGATCCCCATGTAATCCTATGTAAGCACCCAGTAATGCAACATCTAGCGGCAAAAACACGCACATTGTCGCTTTAACAGTTCTGGGATTATGTCAGTGATGATGCATGAATTTCGTCTTTTGGTTGACATGACCCTTTTAGCAAACCCAGCAAGCTGAAGCCTGACCTCACTGTATCCTGTCTATTTTGTAAGCATCTCGGCTTTATTCGATTGTATGCAGCAGCATTGGAGAAGGAGAAAGAGATGGTCTGCGACAAAGGTCATGTCAAAGGTCATTAGTGCTGCTGCAACAGCACCGTCGCCATATTGCATTCTGCAGACTACAGTACAGTCTGATGTCTAGTCTGCACTGTTCCTGTTGCATTAAATGCGAGGCCACGCCCCATGCTGTGTGTTGTATCATCACTTGTTCCTTGGCTTCTGTTTCTGCCGAGCCGTGGTTCAAACCCCCATAACCTTGTGAGAGTCTTGATTCAACGGGGTAACTCGGAAAAGTTGGAAAATCCTCAATTCGGATAATTATACTGTCTTAACTAGATAAGCTATTGGGTCCCCCAATTGCTGTTCTCATCATAAATCGATCAATACAGACCGTATTAATTAATGTTGTGTTTCTTTTTCAAATGTAGCCAAGAGTAAATACCCTATCCCTATCAAAACAGCAGTCAAAGTGTATATTTTCAGCACTACGTTTGTTTACCGATGTTTTAAAAATGTTCAGAGAATAATAATTTATGGGAATAATGGTAATTACTTTATCAAAATCCTTTTAGCAAACCCAGCAAGCTGAAGCGCTGACCTCACTGTATCCTGTCTGTTTTAGTCAAGTCTACCTAACACAGTATTCCTAGAGCAATTTGCCTTCTGCAGGAAGATCTCTCTCTCCTTGGTTGAGATTGAAGTGTGAATTAATAAGTCCCAAAGCTCTCTGCCGCATCACCTTATCCACAGTATAATCCTGTTTTCACCTTTGATAGGACTCGCTGCTAATGACATCTGCGGCTGGGGTGCGAGGCTTCACACTCAAACCTGTAACAACCCTGGGTACATTTCTTACTCAATTTCACTTGTTAGAAAAAGTAATTATTTAGTTCTCCTCATTAAGTTGCCTGTAGATCTTCCTGCCTTTACTGTATTTTTTTTTAAAAACCTGCTCGAGGGAACTTTTCCATGAAAGTAATATTGCTTTAGCAGGATAAATGGCAGAGTTGGGCCGAGTTCAGCTGACAAAGAGGGAACCTGGTGACAGAAATATTGATGCTAGTAATGATAATTGACTGACATTCTGTAAACAATGTCAAAGTAAAAATCTACGATGTAAACTTTTAAACAATTTGTAAGTTGTGTTGCCCCCAAATTGTATTGTTGTGTGTATTAAGTTGCTTATTCTTGGCTAGGCTCAGTTTTCCAGTGTTCCTAATAAGACCAGTGGCTGGATACAGTGAAATTGCCCTAATGAGCTATTCTGGTTGGAAATGACCAGTGCCGTGAAAACCATTAAAGGCACAAGTCTCATTTCTAGAATCTAGAATCTAGAGTCTATAAAATGTCAATGTAAAACAGCCATCAAGGTGCAGTTACCTCTCACGGCCACAGGTTGCCAATCTTCCATGATGGCATGGCCACTTCCCATGTGCGTGTATATCTTTCAAACCTTTATTTAAACTCGAAAGGCAACTGAGGTTTCCCTCATTTACAGTCACGTTGAGTGTACATACAGAAATAAGCACAACAAATATATAGATATATAAAATCACAACAATAAGATAACAATAATTGACAACAATCAATTCAAACAAGTTCAAGTTCAAGTTTCAAGTTTCTTTAATAGTTGTCATACAGAAGTACAGAATACTTTTATACAAAATGCGTCTTACTGTTGCGCTCCAGAGAATGTGCAAGACAAGATAAGTATGAATAAAATAACATAGTAAAATTAGAAGTAAAAAAAAAATTAGGTCACAGTGTTCAGTTTAGACATATGTACAATGTTCGATGCAGAATAGACGTAGTTACCATACAATATACAATACTGTGCAGTGTACTAATATACAATACTATATAGTGCAAGGCAGAAATGGAGAAATGGGACGAGGTGCAATTTAGGTACAATTCACAGTAGGTGTACGAGTTGTAGTGCAAATCCTTTATCAATAAATATAAAGTGTAAGTGTGTTTGTGTGATCTAAAGTGTGGAGAGTGGGTGCTGCAGTGTGTTGTTTGTTTGAGTGAGTGTGGGTGTGTGTGCTGTGTGCATTTGATGGTTGTTGCATAGTGATTATTGTTCGTTTAGCAGCCTGATGGCCTGGGGATAGAAGCTTCTTCTGAGTCTTTCTGTGCTCGCCTTAAGACTCCGGTATCGCTTGCCTGACCGCAGCAGTTCAAAGAGGCAGTTGTTCGGGTGGCTCGAGTCCTTAATAATTCTCTTAGCCTTCCCCTTGCACCGCTTGTTGTAAATGTTCTGGAGGGTGGGAAGCCCCCCTCCAATTGTGCGTTCGGCTGAACGTGTCACTCTTTGTAGTCTGCTACGGTCTTGTGCAGTGCTATTCCCAAACCAGGAGGTGATGTTGCCGGTCAGGATGCTCTCTATTGTACATGAGTAGAAGTTCCTAAGGATCTTCTGACTGACTTGGAACTTCCTTAGGCGCCTGAGGAAGTAGAGGCGTTGTCGTGCCTTCTTCACAACACTGTCAATGTGTGTGGTCCATGTCAAGTCCTCGGATATGTGGGCTCCGAGGTACTTGAAACTGTTCACTCTCTCAACCGGTGCCCCGTCGATGCTGAGGGGGCTGTAGTCCTTGACCCCCGACCTCCTGAAGTCCACAATCATCTCTTTTGTTTTGCTGACGTTCAGGGAGAGGCAGTTCTCCTGACACCACTGTGACAGGTTCTCTACCTCTTCCAGGTAGGCCCTTTCGTCATTGGCAGAGATCAGGCCCACCACTACTGTGTCATCAGCAAATTTGATGATGGTGTTGTTGTTCCGCTGTGCCACACAGTCATGTGTGTACAGGGAGTAGAGGAGGGGGCTCAGAACACAGCCCTGGGGGGCCCCTATGTTGAGCGTGATGGATGAGGAGGTGCAGTTGCCGGCTCTTACCACCTGGGGTCTGCCCGTCAGGAAGTCCAAGACCCACTGGCAGAGGTCATAGTTCAAGCCCAGGTCCCTGAGCTTGGCTATGAGTTTGGAGGGGACTATGGTATTGAATGCTGAGCTGTAGTCGATGAACAGCATTCTCACATAGTTCCCCTGCCTCTTGTCCAGGTGTGATGCTGCTGTGTGCAGCACATGGGCTATGGCGTCCTCCGTGGACCTGTTGGGGCGATATGCAAATTGCAGAGGGTCCAGGTTGATGGGGAGGGAGGAACAGATGTAGCCCTTCACTAGCTTCTCAAAGCACTTCATGGCTATGGAGGTGAGGGCTACAGGGCGGTAGTCGTTGAGGCAAGCGGGCGTAGATTTTTTGGGTACAGGGATGATGGTGGACTTCTTCAGACAGGTGGGGATGACAGCCTGTTCCAAGGACAGGTTGAAGATGTCAGTGAATACCGGGATGCCGTCCGGTCCTGCTGCCTTCCTGATATTCACTTTTTTAAAGATCCGTCTCACCTCATGCTCTGTTACCCTGAACACTGAGTCTCCATCAGCAGACCCCCCCCCCCCCCCCCCATTGCCGTGGTTTGTAGGCTGGTGTTGTTATTCACAGCCTCAAACCTTGCATAGAAGGAATTGAGATCATTTGCTAAGGAGATGTCACTGTTCAGTTTGAGGGGGGTGCCTTTGTAGTCTGTCATTGTTCTGAGGCCCTGCCACATGCCTCTAGAGTCAGCCTGTTCAAACTGAAGTTCAACTTTATCCCTGTAACGCCGTTTTGCCTCTATTACTGCTCTCCTGACGTTGTATCTTGCCATCTTGTGTTCTTCCATGTTGCCTGTCACCAGCCCGGTGTTGTATGCTGATGTGCGTACTTTCAGAGCCTCACGGACGGATTTGTCTACCCAGGGCTTTTGATTTGGGTAGATTTTAATTTTGGTGGAGGGGATTGTTTCTTCTACCAGAGTACAGACATAGTCAATCACCGTTTCGGTGTATTCGTTAATATTGGCTGTGTTATCACGGAATACACTCCAGTCTGTGCATTCAAGTGCAGCTTGGAGTGACTCCTCTGACGTCACGGCCCAACGCTTAACCTCTTGCGAGACCACCGGCGTTCGCTTGAGACTTTGTTTGTACTTTGGCAAAAGAAAGATGGCGGCGTGATCGCTTTTACCAAATGGACTAAGAGCCTGTGACTTGTACCCATTCTTAAATTGCGAGTATACATGGTCTAATATGTTCTCGCCTCTGGTGGGACAGGTCACATGCTGATAGAAATTCGGCAACACCTTTTTAAGACGCGCGCTGTTGAAATCACCCAGAACCAAAATGGCAGCGTCAACATTAGCTGTCTGGAGTTTGTTTACCTCGTCGTGAAGTTTTGAAAGTGCGACCCCAGTGTTCGCGTGTGGTGGAATGTACACTCCGATGAGGATGATGGACGTTAACTCTCTTGGGAGGAAGAAGGGTCGACATTTTATCGTGATAAACTCCAGGTCTGGGGAGCAGTGGTTAGACAGTTCCTTTGTGTTGCCTAAATCGCACCACTCCTTGTTTATCATGAAGGCAATGCCGCCTCCTTTCTTCTTTAGTGACTCTTCTGCCGTCCGGTCCTTGCGGAGAACGAATAAGTGGTCTGCCGGTTCTATTGCGTGATTCGGGACATCTGGACTCAGCCAAGTTTCTGTGAAACAGAGGACGTTACAATCCCGAATGTCCCTCTGGAATTGGATCCGTGCTCTGATGTCGTCCAGTTTATTTCCTATCGATTGCACATTGGCCAACAATATGCTGGGCAATGTGGTTCTGTGTCGTTTGGACCTCAGTCTGTTTCGGACCCCGGCTCTCTTTCCACGTCTTCGCGGCGGCTTCTCCTGGTCTTGGCCATGGCCATAACAAAGGATCTCGGCGGGCCATTGCTGCTGTTCAGCGATCCGATCCAGAGAGCAATCCAATCGGTAAGTTTTCCTTAATCCAATGTCAATGATTGACTGACGGTCATACACATATAATGCACCAACAGTTGGTGCAAATAAAACTCCTAATACTATAAAAATTAACAAAAGAAAGCACAGTCTCGACGGAGCGATCAGAAAGGCAGCCATCAGTGCAGCGCCAGTTCTCAATGACACGTACAACTCAACTTGACAAAGGTTGGAGACCAAGGTTTTAAACTCTGCAACAGAGGGGAGATATCTAGAAAGGGATATATTAGCCTGTCGAGATCCATATATTTTGAATGAAATCAATTAGAACAAGCTACCTAAGCAGTTTTGACCATATAGATGTATTATTTAATCGGTTTGGGAATATCCACACTAGCTAGCATCTTTGCCATGAAGTTCACCAACTGGAAATGGAACTACAATGGTTGAAAGTGGGCAGAACAGAACAAGGTGAATACGGTGTGGATCACGTGATGGATTCAGCTGTGGGTGTTTTTGAGGAATCTGTAAAGCCTGGGCAGGATTATGAGGATCGCAACACGGTTTATTGGCCGATACGTAATTATTTTGTAAGACATCTTCGCTTTATTCGATTGTATGCAGCAGCATTGGAGAAGGAGAAGCATTAAATGGGAGGCCCCGCCCCATGCTGTGTGTTGTATCATCACTTGTTCCTTGGCTTCTGTTTCTGCCAAGCCGTGGTTCAAAACCCCCATAACCTTGTGAGCGAGTGAGTCTTGATTCAACGGCTAACTCGTAAAAGGTGGATTCCAAAAAAAAATCCTCAATTCGGATAATTATACTGTCATAAAAGCTTCTCATCTTTCCCATGATGACGCTCCAAAGTATGGAGTCCGCTGGTGTGATGACAAATTATTTCATCCTCGGATAAGAGGAAGAAGACCGATCGCTTCGTTCACAAGCACTGAAAATGCCTTTTCTTTGAACCCTTTCACTGCAACGATACAGAAGGTTAACCGTCTGTAGTGTGGTAGTGAAAGGTTAACCTTCTGTAGTGAAAGGGTTAAGGAAATATTTTCTGCTACCAAGCATTATGTCAACGGTTCTAAGTCGCAAAGCTAAAACCTGGCACTTTTACAACTTATTTTGCAATGAAACGTTTTTTTAAAGTTAGTTTTTTGAATGATCTATGCTCGATTACCAAAATGGTCATATTAGTGACAGCTCTACACCGTATGGGCCTCAACCCGCCGAGTCATCACAACAAACACTCCCTGACAAATAACTCCTAACAGGTGTCGGCATTTGGCACAATTAGCGGCTGCTGACGGGCTACAGTGCGATTTATTGCTTTGTAGTTCCTTCCAGCGCTTTGCCTCGTTTGTACGAGTTAATTTATAGTCCCCTCGGAGATGTCGCTTGGGAACAAAGAGTAAGAACAGAGACGTAGAAGAAACATGACTGTGGCACAGCGCCAGATGTTGTGTTAAGCTGTGTGGATGTCATGGTGTCCATGGACACACCATGCTCGGCCCCGTCGACTGGAGAAGGTTTTAAGCGGCTGAGAGTTTAGGATTACAGTGGCTTACATCCCCTCCCCCTCCTCCTCCCCCCCCCTCCTCCTCCTCCCCCCCCCCTCCTCCTCCTCCCCTTCTCCCCCCCCCCCCCTCCTCCTCCTCCTCCTTCGACCCAGTGATTTACTGGATGGCGATGCTCTCAGTGGACTTTTACTCGGAAAGAAAAGAAAGAATCTCAGTTTATCCCGTCTCACCTTCTTCCCTCTGTCCTCTCACTCCCCTTCCTCTCACTCCTTCCCTCGGTCCTCTCACTCCTCTTCCTCTCACTCCTTCCCTCTGTCCTCTCACTCCTCTTCCTCTCACTCCTTCCATCTGTCCTCTCACTCATCTTCCTCTCACTCCTTCCCTCTGGCCTCTCACTCCTCTTCATCTCACTCCTTCCCTCTGTCCTATCACTCTTCTTCCTCTCACTCCTTCCCTCTGTCCTCTCACTCCTTCCCTCTGGCCTCTCACTCCTTCCCTCTGTCCTCTCACTCCTTCCCTCTGTCCCCTCACTCCTTCCCTCTGTCCCCTCACTCCTTCCCTCTGTCCTCTCACTCAGGGGCGTATCTAGACTCAGCACTCTACTAGGATATGAAATATTTTTTTGCCGTTTTTTGGGCGAAAATGGGTGGATTTTGTAACTATTTTTTTTACTTAATTTCGGTTTTAGGGTTAGGTTAGGGTTATGTTATTTAATTATTTTGGGGGAGCCAGCCCCCCAAACTCCTGAAATGCATAGAAATCTATGAAATAAATAAAACAATCTGACATTTATATTAAAAAGAGCTAGCCCCCCAAACCCCTAAAATACATAGAAATCTATGCATTTTGGAACAGTTACTATATATAGTCAAGAAAGCATTTAGTCATACTTAAAGTTTAAAGTGCTTTACTTGCATTGAACATTGCATTGAACATTGAACATTGAACATTGAGGAGACATCATTAGAAAGCACAATGTATGTTTCCATAGTTACACAGATGAATGAATGAATGAATGAATGAATGAAAACTTTATTTAACAGATTGCAGAATGGGTACAATACAGTACGGCTCAATACACACAATTGTTAAAGGAATGCAGACCTGAGAAAGACGTTTGTCTTGTTTCCATCAGGGTCCCCCATTTTCTGGATGCTGATATAAAAGAAACAAATAACCAATAAATATGAAGTTATATTTGAACCTCTGTTGTCAAGCCTTGTCAATATAACCCACCCCATTTTATCACGAATGGATGGTGTTGTAGAGTTCGCTTTAGCTTAGCCTAGTCTAGTATGGCCTGTAGCACTTATTTTTCAGCAAAGAACGTGCAATAAACAAAACGGATACATTCACTGTGTGTTCTGCCTCTCATTTGTTGATGAAACAAAACTAACATCAACACAATTGAACACCAAAAGCTGAGTTTAGTCTCGTCGGCGCTGATTTTGTTAGCTTACATGCTAACGTGAATGGAATATGCCAGTATAACAGTATAGCATTGTGGCAAACGCTAAGCTAACGGCTAACGCTAGTTAGCTTAGCCTGTTCAGCACATTATCCCATCGCTCGTGGCAATTATATTGCATGTCATTGATCTACTGGTCGACCACAGCCGACTGGTTGGGCACCACTGGTCTAATAGAAATAAATGCATTGAACAAGAAACCAATGTATAGACATAGCATGGCAAACAAAATTGCCAGGCCTAATGCGAGCCAGGGAAGTGCTGTTTGTAACGTGGCTTCATGTTTTCATCCACTGAGTTGTGAGGCTCCACATGCTTGTTTGGTTGCGGTCTGAACTCTCAAATTACCCATAAATATTGTTTTTGTGGGTATTGTCCAGTTGTTACTGTGTAGTTTTATCTGCCCAAAATTCAAGCAACCATGAAAAGCATTACAGTAACGATGTTGTGTGTGTGTCACGCCCCCCGCTCCCACTGGCCCGCACCCGAGACCACCTATTTCAACCGTCCCAGGTTCAGCGGGGGGTATTCCGAATCAGCGCCGCTTCGCTCCCAAAAGGGGTGTGTCCGTCTGAGTGAGAACACTCCCCCCCGTCCCCGGGGGCGCTGATTCGACCCCGATTGGTGAGTGAGAAAGGCCCCTAATACACCCCGCTCTTGATTGTACTGTAGCACTATTTTACTCTGTCCATTCTATTGCATAATTTCAACTCTTACCTCTCTCATTTTTACTCTGCAACGCTTTATCTCTGCCCATGGCGAATAACTTTCTGATATCCATTGTGATTGTCCTCCTCCATGTCAAATCATCACAATTAAAAAGAAACGTGGCGCGTCGAGCACTGTGTGATTTACCTGGCTGTGAACTGCGCGGCCAGCTGACTGAGTCAGCTGGTGGGTTGTACCATGTATACTCTGTCATAGGGGTGTGCAAACCATTCAACTTACAAAAAAGAGCCTGTTGGAGGATTTCAACAAGATAAATGCGACAACAGTGCAAAATATTTCACTATAATATTTCAAAGCGAAGTAAAAAATATTATAATAATTATTTGATCACTGATCAGTGGGGCTAGTGCCCTACTGATAGTGGTCTAAATACGCCGATGCTCTCACTCATCTTTCCTCTGTCCTCTCACTCCTTCCCTCTGTCCCCTCACTCCTTCCCTCTGTCCTCTCACTCCTCTTCCCTCTGTCATCTCACTCCTTCCCTCTGTCCTCTCACTCCTCTTCCCTCTGTCCTCTCACTCCTTCCCTCTGGCCTCTCACTCCTCTCACTCCTTCCCTCTGTCCTCTCACTCCTTCCCTCTGTCCTCTCACTCATCTTCCTCTCACTCCTTCCCTCTGGCCTCTCACTCCTCTTCCTCTCACTCCTTCCCCCTGGCCTCTCACTCCTCTTCCTCTCACTCCTTCACTCTGTCCTCTCACTCTCCTTCCCTCTGTCTTCTCACTCCTTCCCTCTGTCCTCTCACTCCTCTTCCCTCTGTCCTCTCACTCCTATTCCCTCTGTCCTCTCACTCCCCTTCCCTCTGTCCTCTCACTCCTCTTCCCTCTGTCCTCTCACTCCTCTTCCCTCTGTCCTCTCACTCCTCTTCCCTCTGTCCTCTCACTCTTATTCCCTCTGTCCTCTCACTCCCCTTCCCTCTGTCCTCTCACTCCTCTCACTCCTTCCCTCTGTCCTCTCACTCCTTCCCTCTGTCCTCTCACTCATCTTCCTCTCACTCCTTCCCTCTGGCCTCTCACTCCTCTTCCTCTCACTCCTTCCCCCTGGCCTCTCACTCCTCTTCCTCTCACTCCTTCACTCTGTCCTCTCACTCTCCTTCCCTCTGTCTTCTCACTCCTTCCCTCTGTCCTCTCACTCCTCTTCCCTCTGTCCTCTCACTCCTATTCCCTCTGTCCTCTCACTCCCCTTCCCTCTGTCCTCTCACTCCTCTTCCCTCTGTCCTCTCACTCCTCTTCCCTCTGTCCTCTCACTCCTCTTCCCTCTGTCCTCTCACTCTTATTCCCTCTGTCCTCTCACTCCCCTTCCCTCTGTCCTCTCACTCCTCTTCCCTATGTCCTCTCACTCCTCTTCCCTCTGTCCTCTCACTCCTCTTCCCTCTGTCCTGCCTCTCTACATTTCGTAGCCGCATTTCTGCAGACCCCTCTCTGATTGGTTGAACTCCATTTCTGCAGACCCCCCTCTGATTGGTTGAGCGAAGCCCCTCTCTGATTGGTTTAGCTCGTCACGCAGTAAAAGGCGGATGTAATGTTATCATATCAATCGCGTATAACGTTATTTCGCGTGACTTCGCGGTTTATTCATAACGTTATGCACATTTCACAACACAGCCAGCTGTCAGAAACTGTACATTGTAATGTTATGTTATTTCGCGGCCTGCCCATTTGATGTTCCCAAATCATATTCAGAAAGTATCACAGAGACTTCTATTGACCAAGGAATTAGTTATTATTATGTAGCAGTCTGGAAAATATGGTATATTATTCAGAACTGCTGACTGTGTTTATATCCCTTTTTGTACACAAAGACATTCTAACTAGTGTCATTGATTCACACGAACAATGACACAAACGCCCCGTCCAAAGAACATGTGAATACGGATCATAAATGACAGTATTGATTCATATTTTACAGTGCGTCCCCCTTGTGACTGGCAGGCGGGACCAGCAGGGGGCAGTAGCAGGCAGAGAGTGGCGGAGAGAGCTGAGAGATGATAAAGGGAGGAGCCGAGCGGAAGTCGCTCTCTTCTCGGCAGTGAACTTGACCACGAGAAGTCACGTCTAACGGGGGAGCTCTAGACAGCCCCGTTGCTGACGTTTATGCCGGAGTGCCCCGTGGAACAGAGACGGGTGATAGGAAGTACTGGCTAGTGGAGACGATATCCTAGCAGTACCAGTGTTATGATATTATGAACATTAAGTGCAGAGTCGGGCACTAAGAGTCGAGTTATACCTAGTTACAGTGAGCGGTATAGGTAGCGTGCGGCTAAGGATCACAGTAGCATTGCTCGTGTTATACCTAGTTACAGTGACGGTATAGTCTGCGTGCCAGAGACGTACGGGACATCCAAGCAGTCTGCCCGGGCGTCAACAGCTGTCTGCACCGGAGAGCAGCAGCACACCCTGCCCCAGGCTGCCTGCAGGACACGGGGAGTTCTTTACCACCAGCAGAGTTCGCCCAGCACCAGCTCAGCCAGCACTGCCGCTCTGCTATAGCTCCGCCTGCTAGCACCTGCGGCGCGAGTGTTCGACGCCATCTTGCCACCAGGACGGTGGTGGAGCGGCGCGGCCGCCATTTTGGTAGAGTAAACATTAGGGCTTCGGCGCCCAGGATCCTATCGTACATCACACAGTGTGTCGCAGCCTACGGGCGAAGCTGGTGTTTGCTAACCACAGTGCATAGGGGTACCCCATAAACATTACATGCCGGCATTAGCATAGGGCTTTTGTTTTGGTAATTGTGGGCCCACACTTTTGGTTTTGTTTCCTTTTCTTTGAGCGTGATACCATGTGTGTGTAATATTACTTTCCCATCTATTTAACCCTTCCCCTCTTGGGTGTAAACGTAACGCTGCCATATAAGTAAAGCCTAAGAAGAGGTATTATTATTGGTACTAGCCCAGACGTGGGTAAGGAGTCAAGTATATTGAAGTCTACAATATCTGGGTCTATTAACTTTGGGTCTGCAATACCTGAGTCTATACTGTGTGGGTGTACAATATAAGTGTTTGCAAGGTATTGAATTACAACTTGAGTAAGAGTAGAACTACCTTCCGTTTGACCCATTGCTATTAAATATTTGTAGATGACCAGTCTTTAAATAACAGTAAAGGATGTAGATGGGAGTCTTGTGTGTGTGTCTTTCATTATTTCTAACCCTAACCCTAACCCTTTGCTACGGGTAATATATGTAATCGTAACCCCTTGCTATTCTACCTTTTCCATTTCCATTGTAAGGGTTCTGGTCGTCTCACATAAGGGAGGGTACTGCTTGCGGGGGGAACCCAGTTATTTCGCTACCATCCGGTCAGTAGGTGTGGGAGGGGAAAAGGGGCAACTGTGGAGGGTGAGGGTGTGTTGGGGAGTACTGCGGACTACTCCAGAGAGAGGGAGGAAGACCAGAGTACCGGACCAGGTTTGTAAACCCTGGGCCTCATTCACCCCCACTACCAGCCTCCAGTTGACGCTCCGGACCCCAAAGACGGAGGTGCAGCTGGCCAGGGTGCTACTGTGTCTCGCTACCTATTGACCGCACCCCACAGTTCCCACGAAGCAGGGATAATCCACCCTGCTACATTTGGCGTCACGAACAGGATCAACATCCTACTCCACTCCCTTGTAAGTGACGACCCAGAGACCTGAGATGTCGGACAACGACACCCCGAAGCCCGAGGCCAAAGCCGGGCCGTCCCGGGTGACGCAAGGAGGTGACTCGCCGGCCCCGCTCAAAGAGGAAGGGATTGAAGCCGAGACGGTGCGGACCTTGACAGCCGAAATGGAGTTCCTAAAGGGTCAACTCCAAGACCAGGCGGAAGCCCTAGACCACCAACACGAACAACTGGAGCAGGCCAGGCACCGAGAGTCGCTTGCCTTGGCCCAGGCCATGATCCAACAGCTTCCCCCAGCGCCCCTCCCGGTGGTGTACGTCCAACGAGAGCGGAAGTGCAGCGAATTTGGAGGTGAACAGGAGAGGGGGGAACTGCCTGTAGAGGACTGGATCCAGGCAATGAGGGCCCATCTCCGTGCCAGTCGAGTGCCCGCGGAGGAACAAGCGGAGGTCGTACAGCTCCACCTCAAAGGCGAGGCGAAGCAGACGGTACGCTTCCTGATGGAGGGAACCGTCCCCGACACGGAAGCCTTGTTCAAGATACTTGAAGAAACCTATGGGGACAAGGTCCCGGTCAGCGTCCGCCTGGGGGAGTTCTTCGACCGAAGACAGGCCGCCGGAGAGACCGTACGCCAGTTTGCCTACGACCTGCAGGAGAGGATCCGTCGCCTACGACGTCGGGCGCCCGCGCTGGTCGCCGACGCCACCGCCCTGCTGCAGGAGCGGTTTGTGGTGGGCCTCAGGGACGATGCCCTGAGGAGAGAAATGCGGAAGTACATGAGGGAGGACGGGACGCGGCCATTTCCCCAGGTACTGCAGGCGGCGATCGATTGGACGGAGGACGAGCTGGTCCACCCCGCCGACAAGGGTCCCCCCCGGGGTTTAGTCCACGCCGCGGCTGGAGAGGGACGGGAGACCCCGCCGAGCGTTGACTCACTGCGGGAGACTATTCGGCAGATCCAGGCGGGAATGGAGCAACTAGGCGTGCGCCAGGAACAACTGGCTCAGACCTTCTCACGGGAGCGGGACGCGCCCCGGAGAGGCGCCACCGGACGGCGACGCCGAGACGACGCGACGCGAGAACCCCGCCGAGACGAAGACGGCCGGCTGATCTGCTATGCCTGCAATCAGCCGGGCCACATCAGCAGAGAATGCCCCCGCTCGGCCGGCGAGCCACGCCCCGCCTCTACTCCCAACCCCGAAGCTCCGGGCTCGTCAGGGCACCGACCAGGAGCACGAAGGACAGTCGACGCCGTCATAACCGGAGTCGCCGGCGCGGCCACGGAGGGCACCGAGACGCAAGACGCGCAAGGGGAATGCCTCACTCTAGACGTCCAGATCGACGGGGTCGAGACCCGCTGCCTCTTCGACACCGGCGCCGAAGTCACCACCATGTACGAGAGCCACTTTCAAAGACACTTCCCGAAGTCGAAGTTGACCCCCGCCAACTGGATCACTCTCATCGCCGCCAACGGGTTGGAGATCCCAGTGGTGGGGTGTCTCTACGCCGAAGTGAAGTGCCTAGATATGACATTCACGGGGAAATGCATATTCATACTAAAAGACGACCCAGGCCGAGGGGACCTAGGAGACGCTGTCCAGGGACTGCTGGGCATGAACGTGCTCGGCGGAGTAGATGGCCTGTTCGCAGGGATCAAGGGGATGCGGCCGGTGACCCGAAGACGTGTCGAAGCTAGAAGCATCGCCATCCGCCGTGTGGTCGCCGTCCTGGCCCAAGAAGGCCGAGAGTGTACCGCCCCGGGAAAGATGGGGTACGTCAAGGTGGCCGGCAGAGAGTCTGTGGTCATTCCCCCGCACAGCGAAATGGTCGTCTCAGGCCGTTGCGCGACGACAGCAGGGATGCGGCGTCCCGTGATGCTGGAGAACACGCCGAGTGCCAACCTGCCTCCCGGACTATTGGTGGCGAACGTGGTGACCTACGCCCAACAGGGGACAGTGCCTGTGCGGGTGTTGAACCCGACCGACGTCGAGATTGTGCTCCGACCCCGGTCCAGACTGGCAGAGATTCACTGTCCCCGTCAGGTACGGCCCCAGGAGAGGGTGACCGTAGAGGAAGTAGACGGAGGCGTCCGAGTGACGGCGATTGAGACTCGAGCCAGCCCGCCAGAGGCAGAGCCGGACGGGAAGACCCACAGGCTCGCCGTGGACGTACAGGCGAACCTGCAGGATCTCACACCAGCCCAAGTGAGCCGGCTGAATCAAGTATTGGAGAAACACAAGGCGGTGTTCTCCGTTGACGACGGGGACTATGGTTACACAACCACGGTCACACACTACGTCCCCACTGGTGACGCACACCCGGTCAAGCAACGGCACCGCCGAATACCGCCCCACGTGTTCCAAGAAGTAAAGAGACACGTGCAAGATCTGGTGAACCTGGGTGTCCTGGTAGAGAGCTGCAGTCCGTGGGCGTCACCAGCCGTGATCGTCATAAAGAAAGACGGCTCCGTGCGGTTCTGCTGCGATTACCGCCGCCTAAATAACGTGACACACCGGGATGCCTACCCCCTACCTCGTATCGAGGAGTCCCTAGACGCCTTGGGGCAAGCCAAGATCTTCTCCTCGCTCGATCTCACCGCCGGCTACTTCCAGGTGGCGGTGAAAGAGGAAGACCAAGAGAAGACGGCTGTCACGACGCCCTTCGGCCTCTACCAGTGGACTCGTATGCCCTTCGGACTGTGTAACGCACCAGCGACGTTCCAGCGGTTGATGACCGCCGTGCTGGGGGACCTGGCCTTCGACGTCCTACTCGTCTACCTAGACGACGTCTTGGTGTTCGCCAGCGACTTCGAGAGCCACTGTCAGAAGCTGGACCTGGTGTTTGGACGGCTTCGGGAGCATGGACTCAAGCTCAAGCCCCGGAAGTGCTTCCTTCTGAAGACCGAAGTCAAGTTCCTGGGACACGTGGTCTCCGCGGCCGGCATACAGGTCGACACCGACAAAGTGAAGGCGTTGGAGGACTGTCCGGCGCCGCGCTCGGCGAAGGAAGTGAGGCAGGTGATCGGGTTCCTGTCCTATTATCGGCGGTTCGTGCCCCACTTCGCCCAGGTGGCCCAGCCACTGCACGCCCTGATGGGGAAAGAAAAAAAGGGGTTCGCCAAGGGCCGGCCCGAGGCCTTCAAGTGGACGCCGCAGTGTCAGACGGCCTTCGACCATCTGCGGCAGTGCCTCTTGACACCCCCGGTGCTGGCCTACCCCGACCTCCAGCTCCCCTTCATAGTGACCACCGACGGGAGTTACTTGGGACTGGGAGCGGTACTCAGTCAGAAACAGGAGGGCGTAGAGCGAGTCATCGCCTTTGCGAGCCGAGGCCTGCGTGGGTCCGAAAGGAATGACCAAAATTATAGTGCGTTCAAGCTGGAACTCCTCGCCCTGAAGTGGGCGGTCACCGAGAAGTTCAGAGACCTCTTGATGTACGCCCAGTTCACCGTGATCACCGACCACAACCCGTTGAGACACCTCGGCACGGCCAACCTGGGAGCAGTGGAGCAGCGGTGGAACGCTCAGCTCGCGGAGTATGACTTTGTGGTGCACTACAAACCTGGTCGACTCAACCAGAACGCAGACGCTCTGTCTCGCATGCCGATGCGATCAGAACCTGAAGTGGAAGACACTGAGAAAGACTTCCTAATGATAGCCGCGGCTGGCACCCACACCCGTCAGGGTCTCCAGGAACGGGCCGCTCCATTGTCCGTCCCCGCCCCAGTCGCCCGCGAGGGCTACGTCGTGGTCCCAGCGGAGGAAGTGCGGGCCCTGCTGTGCCCTGGGAGACCGACAGAGACGTGGGAGGTCTCGAGTGTCGGCGCACGACGGATAGCGGCACAGAAGGGGAACAGCGGATATGACTGGGCGGAAATGCGGCAGCTCCAGGCGGACGATCCCGAGTTGGGTCCGGTGTGGCGGGCGGTGACACAGGGGGTCCCCCCCACTAAGGTACAGCTGAAGGAAGGAGACCCGAAACTCCGCAAGTTATACGGGCAGTGGGAACGACTCCGTCTGCATCAGCAAGTGCTGTTTCGGCGCGTAAGCGATCCCCGGGATGGAGAGGAGGTTCTCCAGCTGGTGGTGCCCACAGCCCTGCGAAGGAGGATCTACGAGACCCAGCACGAAGACGCGGGACACTACGGGGGACAGGGGACGGTGGTCCTGATGAGGCGAGGTTACTACTGGATCGGAATGGCAGAAGAGGTGAAGCAATGGGTGAAGCGATGCAAGCGATGTGCATTAGCCCGCGACGTGTTCCCTAAAGCCCAGGCCCAGATGACCTGCACTAACGTGACGGCCCCCATGGAGGTCCTGGCCATGGACTTCACCGTGTTGGAGAGGTCGGTGGGTGGCTACGAGAACGTACTGGTGCTGACCGATATGTTTACCAGATTCACTATTGCCGTACCGACCAAAGACCAGACTGCGAAGACCACCGCCGCTGCCATCATCAAGTACTGGTTCGTGTACTACGGTTGCCCTGCCCGACTCCATGCCGATCAAGGGCGAAATTTCGAGTCGAGCGTCATCAAGGAGCTCTGCCGACTGTATGGGATTTCAAAGAGCCGCACCACGCCCTACCATCCCCAGGGGAATGGGCAGTGCGAGAGATTCAATCGGACAATGCACGACATGCTGCGTAGTCTGCCCGCAGAGAAGAAGCGGGACTGGAAGGAGCACCTACCCGAGTTGGTACTTACATACAATTGCCACGAGCACTCCTCCACTGGATACTCTCCCTTCTACCTGCTCTTCGGGAGGGACGCTAGGATGCCCCGAGATGTCCTAGGGGGCAGAGACGTCATTGAGGAGGGGGCGGCAGACCTAGATGAGTGGGTGCAGAGTCACCACGAGCGACTAAAGGCCGCCGCGGAGGCCGCTGAGGCCACGGCGAAGCAGGCATCCCATCGACGCAAGAGAATTTACGACAGGAAGAGCAGAGGTGCACTCCTGCGGGCCGGAGACCGGGTCCTGATACGCGACCACCGAATCCGGGGCCGTAATAAGATACAAGACAAGTGGGAGCCTACGTCATATGTGGTGGTTAAGCAGAGCCACGAAGGGACGCCCGTGTTCACGGTCAGGCCCGAAGCAGGGGGTCCAGAAAGGACCGTGCATCGAGACCAGCTCAAGACCTGTCCCTTCCCGGCTTCTGACCCGGAAGTGCGGGGGAGGGCCCCTCGACAGATCCCGGTGGCACCGCGGAGCTCGTCCGAATCAGACATCGGAGGTGCTTTCGGGCACCGGCGGGAACCGCATCCTAGGGCGTGTAACCACCCCGGTCCCCTGCGGGACGCCCCTGAGGAGGCCGTAAGCGCCGAGTCAGAGGTGGAGTCGACCCCTTCAGGAGAGGAGGGGGAAGGCGGCGGAGACGGAGTCGAAGAGGAGGCCGCGGGCGGTCCATCGATGGCCCCGGAGGGTGAGGCCGTGGTCCAGGACCCGCCGACAGACACTGAGGAATCCGACACGGAATCGGAGGCGGGGGAGGTGGAACCCCCCAGAGTGGAGGCCGCTCGGCCCCAGAGGAGCACCAGAGGTCGGCTACCCGCTCGGTATCGCCAGGACTACGTGCTCAAGAGCGTGTTCGCGGAACAGTGTGTCCAACTCCTGAGGGAGTGTGTAAAACTGTTGGCATAATGTGTAATTGTCAACCGATGTGTGAAACTGTTGGTCTCAGGACCGTTTTCATGCATGCGTTTGTTTTTGTTGTTTTGTTGTTAACTTGCAGAGGACTTAGCAAGTTCAAAGTGGGGGGAAATGTAGCAGTCTGGAAAATATGGTATATTATTCAGAACTGCTGACTGTGTTTATATCCCTTTTTGTACACAAAGACATTCTAACTAGTGTCATTGATTCACACGAACAATGACACAAACGCCCCGTCCAAAGAACATGTGAATACGGATCATAAATGACAGTATTGATTCATATTTTACAGTGCGTCCCCCTTGTGACTGGCAGGCGGGACCAGCAGGGGGCAGTAGCAGGCAGAGAGTGGCGGAGAGAGCTGAGAGATGATAAAGGGAGGAGCCGAGCGGAAGTCGCTCTCTTCTCGGCAGTGAACTTGACCACGAGAAGTCACGTCTAACGGGGGAGCTCTAGACAGCCCCGTTGCTGACGTTTATGCCGGAGTGCCCCGTGGAACAGAGACGGGTGATAGGAAGTACTGGCTAGTGGAGACGATATCCTAGCAGTACCAGTGTTATGATATTATGAACATTAAGTGCAGAGTCGGGCACTAAGAGTCGAGTTATACCTAGTTACAGTGAGCGGTATAGGTAGCGTGCGGCTAAGGATCACAGTAGCATTGCTCGTGTTATACCTAGTTACAGTGACGGTATAGTCTGCGTGCCAGAGACGTACGGGACATCCAAGCAGTCTGCCCGGGCGTCAACAGCTGTCTGCACCGGAGAGCAGCAGCACACCCTGCCCCAGGCTGCCTGCAGGACACGGGGAGTTCTTTACCACCAGCAGAGTTCGCCCAGCACCAGCTCAGCCAGCACTGCCGCTCTGCTATAGCTCCGCCTGCTAGCACCTGCGGCGCGAGTGTTCGACGCCATCTTGCCACCAGGACGGTGGTGGAGCGGCGCGGCCGCCATTTTGGTAGAGTAAACATTAGGGCTTCGGCGCCCAGGATCCTATCGTACATCACACA